>NC_086444.1:803252377-803872917 GCF_028390025.1 Pseudophryne corroboree | reverse complement strand
GCATCACATATAGCTCCTGGGCTATATGGATGCATTTAACCCCTGCCAGTTTTCCTAAAAAAAGCGGGAGAAAAGGCCGCCGTGAAGGGGGCGGAGCCTTTCTCCTCAGCACACAAGCGCCATTTTCTTTCACAGCTCCGCTGGAAGGACGGCTCCCTGACTCTCCCCTGCAGTCCTGCTACAAGAATCAGGGTAAACAAGAGAGGGGGGGGGGCACTATTGGCAGCTAATATAAAACAGCAGCTATAAAGGGAGAAACACTTACATAAGGTTATCCCTGTATATATATAGCGCTCTGGTGTGTGCTGGCAAACTCTCCCTCTGTCTCCCCAAAGGGCTCGTGGGGTCCTGTCCTCTTTCAGAGCATTCCCTGTGTGTGTGCTGGGTGTCGGTACGATTGTGTCGACATGTATGAGGAGGAAAATGATGTGGAAGCAGAGCAATTGCCTGTGTTAGTGATGTCACCCCCTAGGGAGTCGACACCTGACTGGATGGTCGTATTTAAAGAATACGTGACAATGTCAGCACTTTGCAAAAAACTGTTGACGACATGAGACAGCCGGCAAATCAATTAGTGCCTGTCCAGGCGTCTCAGACACCGTCAGGGGCGCTAAAACGCCCGTTACCTCAGATGGTCGACACAGACCCAGACACGGATACTGAATCCAGTGTCGACGGTGAGGAGACAAACGTAATGTCCAGTAGGGCCACACGTTACATGATCACGGCAATGAAGGAGGCATTGAATATTTCTAACACTACAAGTACCACAAAAAAGGGTATTATGTGGGGTGTGAAAAAACTACCAGTAGTTTTTCCTGAATCAGATGAATTAAATGAGGAGTGTGATAAAGCGTGGCTTTCCCCCGATAAAAAACTGCTGATTTCTAATAAATTATTGGCACTATACCCTTTCCCGCCAGAGGTTAGGGCACGTTGGGAAACACCTCCTAGGGTAGATAAGGCGCTCACACGCTTATCAAAACAAGTGGCGTTACCGTCTCCCGATACGGCCGCCCTCAAGGAACCAGCTGATAGGAGGCTGGAAAATATCCTAAAAGGTATATACACACATACTGGTGTTATACTGCGACCAGCAATCGCCTCAGCCTGGATGTGCAGCGCTGGAGTGGCTTGGTCGGATTCCCTTACTGAAAATATTGATACATTTAAAGGATGCATTACTATATATGCGAGATGCACAGAGGGATATTTGCACCCTGGCATCTAGAGTGAGTGCGATGTCCATTTCTGCCAGAAGAGCGTTATGGACGCGACAGTGGTCAGGTGATGCGGATTCCAAACGACATATGGAAGTATTGCCGTATAAAGGGGAGGAGTTATTTGGGGTCGGTCTATCGGACCTGGTGGCAACGGCTGGAAAATCCACCTTTTCTCTAACGTCCTAAGTGGATGCTGGGACTCCGTAAGGACCATGGGGAATAGCGGCTCCGCAGGAGACTGGGCACAAAAGTAAAAGCTTGAACTAGCTGGTGTGCACTGGCTCCTCCCCCTATGACCCTCCTCCAAGCCTCAGTTAGATTTTTGTGCCCGAACGAGAAGGGTGCATGCTAGGTGGCTCTCCTGAGCTGCTTAGAGTAAAAGTTTATTTTAGGTTTTTTATTTTCAGTGAGTCCTGCTGGCAACAGGCTCACTGCATCGTGGGACTAAGGGGAGAAGAAACGAACTCACCTGCGTGCAGAGTGGATTGGGTTTCTTAGGCTACTGGACATTAGCTCCAGAGGAACGATCACAGGTTCAGCCTGGATGGGTCCCGGAGCCGCGCCGCCGGCCCCCTTACAGAGCCAGAAGAACGAAGAGGTCCGGTGAAATCGGCGGCAGAAGACGTTCCTGTCTTCAACTAAGGTAGCGCACAGCACTGCAGCTGTGCGCCATTGCTCTCAGCACACTTCACACTCCGGTCACTGAGGGTGCAGGGCGCTGTGGGGGAGCGCCCTGAGACGCAATAAAAACAGAAATACCTTAGGATGGCAAAAGAAATACATCACATATAGCTCCTGGGCTATATGGATGTATTTAACCCCTGCCAGTTTTCCAGAAAAAAGCGGGAGATAAGGCCGTCGTGAAGGGGCGGAGCCTATCTCCTCAGCACACAAGCGCCATTTTCCCTCACAGTTCCGCTGGAAGGACGGCTCCCTGACTCTCCCCTGCAGTCCCTACAGAATCAGGGTAAAAACGAGAGAGGGGGGGCACTATTGGCAGCTAAATTATAAACAGCAGCTATAAAAGGGAGTAACACTTATATAAGGTTATCCCTATTGATATATATAGCGCTCTGGTGTGTGCTGGCAAACTCTCCCTCTGTCTCCCCAAAGGGCTAGTGGGGTCCTGTCCTCTATCAGAGCATTCCCTGTGTGTGTGCTGGGTGTCGGTACGATTGTGTCGACATGTATGAGGAGGAAAATGATGTGGAAGCAGAGCAATTGCCTGTATTAGTGATGTCACCCCCTAGGGAGTCGACACCTGACTGGATGGTTGTATTTAAAGAACTACGTGACAATGTCAGCACTTTACAAAAAACTGTTGACGACATGAGACAGCCGACAAATCAATTAGTGCCTGTCCAGGCGTCTCAGACACCGTCAGGGGCGATAAAACGCCCGTTACCTCAGTGGGTCGACACAGACCCAGACACGGATACTGAGTCCAGTGTCGACGGTGAGGAGACAAACGTAATGTCCAGTAGGGCCACACGTTACATGATCACGGCAATGAAGGAGGCATTGAACATTTCTGACACTACAAGTACCACAAAGAAGGGTATTATGTGGGGAGTGAAAAAACTACCAGTAGCTTTTCCTGAGTCAGATGAATTAAATGAGGTGTGTGATAAAGCGTGGGTTTCCCCCGATAAAAAAGTGCTAATTTCTAATAAATTATTGGCACTATACCCTTTCCCGCCAGAGGTTAGGGCGCGTTGGGAAACACCCCCTAGAGTAGATAAAGCGCTCACACGTTTATCTAAACAAGTAGCGTTACCGTCTCCTGATACGGCCGCCCTCAAAGAACCAGCGGATAGAAGGCTGGAAAATATCCTGAAGGGTATATACACACATACTGGTGTTATACTGCGACCAGCAATCGCATCAGCCTGGATGTGCAGTGCTGGAGTTGCGTGGTCGGATTCCCTGACTGAAAATATTGATACCCTGGATAGGGACAGTATATTACTAACTATAGAGCATTGAAGGATGCATTACTATATATGCGTGATGCACAGAGGGATATTTGCACCCTGGCATCAAGAGTGAGTGCTATGTCCATTTCTGCCAGAAGAGCGTTATGGACGCGACAGTGGTCAGGGGATGCGGATTCCAAACGACATATGGAAGTATTGCCGTTTAAAGGGGAGGAGTTATTTGGGGCCGGTCTATCGGACCTGGTGGCCACGGCAACGGCCGGAAAGTCCACCTTTTTACCCCAGGTCACCTCTCAGCAGAAAAAGACACCGTCTTTTCAAACTCAGTCCTTTCGTCCCCATAAGTACAGGCAGGCAAAAGGCCACTCATTTCTGCCCCGGGGCAGAGGAAGAGGAAAAAGACTGCACCAGGCAGCCTCTTCACAGGAGCAGAAGCCCTCCTCTGCTTCTGCCAAGTCTTCAGCATGATGCTGGGGCTTTAAAAGCGGACTCGGACACGGTGGGGGCCCGTCTCAAAAATTTCAACGCGCAGTGGGCTCACTCGCAAGTGGACCCCTGGATTCTGCAGGTAGTATCACAGGGGTACAAACTGGAATTCGAGACGTCTTCCCCTCGCCGGTTCCTGAAGTCTGCTCTACCAAAGTCTCCCTCCGACAGGGAGGCAGTTTTGGAAGCCATTCACAAGCTGTATTCCCAGCAGGTGATAATCAAGGTACCTCTCCTACAACAGGGAAAGGGGTATTATTCCTTGAACACTTACATAAAGAGGTTCAAATTCAAGATGGAGTCACTCAGAGCAGTGATAGCAAACCTGGAAGAAGGGGACTATATGGTGTCTCTGGACATCAAAGATGCTTATCTCCACGTCCCAATCTACCCTTCTCACCAAGGGTACCTCAGGTTTGTAGTACAAAACTGTCATTATCAGTTTCAGACGCTGCCGTTTGGATTGTCCACGGCACCTCGGGTCTTTACCAAGGTAATGGCCGAAATGATGATTCTTCTTCGAAGAAAAGGCGTTTTAATTATCCCTTACTTGGACGATCTCCTGATAAGGGCAAGGTCCAGGGAACAGTTAGAAGTCGGAGTAGCACTATCTCAGTTAGTGTTACGTCAGCACGGGTGGATTCTAAATATTCCAAAATCGCAGCTGATTCCAACGACACGTCTCCTGTTCCTAGGAATGATTCTGGACACAGTCCAGAAAAAGGTGTTTCTCCCAGAGGAGAAGGCCAGGGAGTTATCCGAGCTAGTCAGGAATCTCCTAAAACCAGGCCAGGTGTCAGTGCATCAGTGCACGAGGGTCCTGGGAAAAATGGTGGCTTCTTACGAAGCGATTCCATTCGGAAGATTCCATGCAAGAACGTTTCAGTGGGATCTTCTGGACAAATGGTCCGGATCGCATCTTCAGATGCATCAGCGGATAACCCTGTCGCCAAGGACAAGGGTGTCTCTTCTGTGGTGGCTGCAGAGTGCTCATCTACTAGAGGGCCGCAGATTCGGCATTCAGGATTGGATCCTGGTGACCTCAGATGCCAGCCTGAGAGGCTGGGGAGCAGTCACACAGGGACAAAATTTCCAGGGCTTGTGGTCAAGCATGGAAACATCTCTTCATATAAACATTCTGGAACTAAGGGCCATTTACAATGCCCTAACTCAAGCAAAACCCCTGCTTCAGGGTCAGGCGGTATTGATCCAATCGGACAACATCACGTCAGTCGCCCACGTAAACAGACAGGGCGGCACGAGAAGCAGGAGGGCGATGGCAGAAGCTGCAAGGATTCTTCGCTGGGCGGAGAATCATGTGATAGCACTGTCAGCAGTGTTCATTCCGGGAGTGGACAACTGGGAAGCGGACTTCCTCAGCAGACACGACCTTCACCCGGGGGAGTGGGGACTTCATCCAGAAGTCTTCCAAGAGATGGTAAACCGTTGGGAAAAACCAAAGGTGGACATGATGGCGTCCCGTCTCAACAAAAAACTAGACAGATATTGCGCCAGGTCAAGGGACCCTCAGGCAATAGCGGTGGACGCTCTGGTAACACCATGGGTGTACCAGTCAGTGTATGTGTTCCCTCCTCTGCCTCTCATACCAAAAGTACTGAGAATCATAAAAAGGAGAGGAGTAAGAACTATACTCGTGGTTCCGGATTGGCCAAGAAGGACTTGGTACCCGGAACTTCAAGAGATGCTCACGGAGGACCCGTGGCCTCTACCTCTAAGAAAGGACCTGCTCCAGCAGGGACCTTGTCTGTTCCAAGACTTACCGCGGCTGCGTTTGACGGCATGGCGGTTGAATGCCGGATCCTGAAGGAAAAAGGCATTCCAGAAGAAGTCATCCCTACCCTGATAAAGGTCAGGAAGGATGTAACCGCGAAACATTATCACCGCATTTGGCGAAAATATGTTGCGTGGTGTGAGGCCAAAGAGGCCCCTACCGAGGAATTTCAACTGGGTCGCTTCCTACATTTCCTGCAAACAGGACTGTCTATGGGCCTAAAATTAGGGTCCATTAAGGTTCAAATTTCGGCCCTGTCGATTTTCTTCCAAAAAGAACTGGCTTCTCTGCCTGAAGTCCAGACGTTTGTCAAAGGGGTACTGCATATACAGCCTCCTTTTGTGCCCCCGGTGGCACCTTGGGATCTCAATGTGGTTTTGGGGTTCCTAAAATCACATTGGTTTGAACCACTCACCACTGTGGAATTAAAATATCTCACATGGAAGGTGGTAATGCTGTTAGCCCTGGCTTCAGCCAGGCGTGTCTCAGAATTGGCGGCTTTATCTTATAAAAGCCCTTACCTGATTTTTCACACGGATAGGGCAGAATTGAGGACTCGTCCTCAATTTCTCCCAAAGGTGGTTTCAGCGTTTCACGTGAACCAGCCTATTGTGGTGCCTGCGGCTACTAGGGACTTGGAGGACTCCAAGTTACTGGACGTAGTCAGGGCCCTGAAAATATATATTTCCAGGACGGCTGGAGTCAGGAAATCTGACTCGCTGTTTATCCTGTATGCACCCAACAAGCTGGGTGCTCCTGCTTCTAAGCAGACGATTGCTCGTTGGATTTGTAGTACAATTCAGCTTGCACATTCTGTGGCAGGCCTGCCACAGCCAAAATCTGTAAAAGCCCATTCCACAAGGAAGGTGGGCTCATCTTGGGCGGCTGCCCGAGGGGTCTCGGCTTTACAACTTTGCCGAGCAGCTACTTGGTCAGGGGCAAACACGTTTGCTAAATTCTACAAATTTGATACCCTGGCTGGGGAGGACCTGGAGTTCTCTCATTCGGTGCTGCAGAGTCATCCGCACTCTCCCGCCCGTTTGGGAGCTTTGGTATAATCCCCATGGTCCTTACGGAGTCCCAGCATCCACTTAGGACGTTAGAGAAAATAAGAATTTACTTACCGATAATTCTATTTCTCATAGTCCGTAGTGGATGCTGGGCGCCCATCCCAAGTGCGGATTGTCTGCAATACTTGTATATAGTTATTGTTACAAAATTCGGGTTATTATTGTTGTGAGCCATCTTTTCAGAGGCTCCTTCGTTTATCATACTGTTAACTGGGTTCAGATCACAGGTTGTACGGTGTGATTGGTGTGGCTGGTATGAGTCTTACCCGGGATTCAATATCCTTCCTTATTATGTACGCTCGTCCGGGCACAGTATCCTAACTGAGGCTTGGAGGAGGGTCATAGGGGGAGGAGCCAGTGCACACCAGCTAGTTCAAGCTTTTACTTTTGTGCCCAGTCTCCTGCGGAGCCGCTATTCCCCATGGTCCTTACGGAGTCCCAGCATCCACTACGGACTATGAGAAATAGAATTATCGGTAAGTAAATTCTTATTTTTACCCCAGGTCACCTCTCAGCAGAAAAAGACATCGTCTTTTCAAACTCAGTCCTTTCGTCCCCATAAGGGCAAGCGGGCAAAAGGCCACTCATTTCTGCCCCGGGGCAGAGGAAGGGGAAAAAGACTGCACCAGGCAGCCTCTTCCCAGGAACAGAAGCCCTCCCCCGCTTCTGCCAAGTCTTCAGCATGACGCTGGGGCTCTACAAGCGGACTCAGGCACGGTGGGGGGCCGTCTTAAGAATTTCAGCGCGCAGTGGGCTCACTCGCAAGTGGACCCCTGGATCCTGCAGGTAGTATCACAGGGGTACAAATTGGAATTCGAGACGTCTCCCCCTCGCCGGTTCCTGAAGTCTGCTCTACCAACGTCTCCCTCCGACAGGGAGGCGGTAGTGGACGCTATTCACAAGCTGTATTCCCAGCAGGTGATAATCAAGGTACCCCTCCTACAACAGGGAAAGGGGTATTATTCCACGCTGTTTGTGGTACCGAAGCCGGACGGCTCGGTGAGACCAATTTTAAATCAAAAATCCTTGAACACTTGCATAAAAAGGTTCAAATTCAAGATGGAGTCACTCAGAGCAGTGATAGCGAACCTGGAAGAAGGGGACTATATGGTATCTCTAGACATCAAAGATGCTTATCTCCATGTCCCAATCTACCCTTCTCACCAAGGGTACCTCAGGTTTGTGGTACAAAACTGTCATCATCAGTTTCAGACGCTGCCGTTTGGATTGTCCACGGCACCACGGGTCTTTACCAAGGTAATGGCCGAAATGATGATTCTTCTTCGAAGAAAAGGCGTCTTAATTATCCCTTACTTGGACGATCTCCTGATAAGGGCAAGGTCCAGGGAACAGTTAGAGGTCGGAGTAGCACTATCTCAGGTAGTGCTACGTCAGCACGGGTGGATCCTAAATATCCCAAAATCACAGCTGATTCCAACAACACGTCTACTGTTCCTGGGGATGATTCTGGACACAGTCCAGAAAAAGGTGTTTCTCCCGGAGGAGAAGGCCAGGGAGTTATCCGAGCTAGTCAGGAAACTCCTAAAACCAGGCCAAGTGTCTGTGCATCAATGCACGAGAGTCCTGGGAAAAATGGTGGCTTCTTACGAAGCGATTCCATTCGGAAGATTCCATGCAAGAACTTTTCAGTGGGATCTGCTGGACAAATGGTCCGGATCGCATCTTCAGATGCATCAGCGGATAACCCTATCTCCAAGGACAAGGGTGTCTCTCCTGTGGTGGTTACAGAGTGCTCATCTTCTAGAGGGCCGCAGATTCGGCATTCAGGATTGGATGCTGGTGACCACCGATGCCAGCCTGAGAGGCTGGGGAGCAGTCACACAGGGAAGAAATTTCCAGGGCTTGTGGTCAAGCATGGAAACGTCTCTTCACATAAATATCCTGGAACTAAGGGCCATTTACAATGCCCTAAGTCAAGCAAGGCCTCTGCTTCAGGGTCAGTCGGTATTGATCCAATCGGACAACATCACGGCAGTCGCCCACGTCAACAGACAGGGCGGCACAAGAAGCAGGAGGGCAATGGCAGAAGCTGCAAGGATTCTTCGCTGGGCGGAAAATCATGTGGTGGCACTGTCAGCAGTGTTCATTCCGGGAGTGGACAACTGGGAAGCAGACTTCCTCAGCAGACACGACCTCCACCCGGGGGAGTGGGGACTTCACCCAGAAGTCTTTCAAGTGATTGTAAACCGTTGGGAAAAACCAAAGGTGGACATGATGGCGTCCCGTCTCAACAAAAAACTGGACAGATATTGCGCCAGGTCAAGGGACCCTCAGGCAATAGCGGTGGACGCTCTGGTAACACCGTGGGTGTACCAGTCGGTGTATGTGTTCCCTCCTCTGCCTCTCATACCCAAAGTACTGAGAATCATAAGAAGGAGAGGAGTAAGAACTATACTCGTGGCTCCGGATTGGCCAAGAAGAACTTGGTACCCGGAACTGCAAGAGATGCTCACGGAGGACCCGTGGCCTCTACCTCTAAGAAAGGACCTGCTCCAGCAGGGACCTTGTCTGTTCCAAGACTTACCGCGGCTGCGTTTGACGGCATGGCGGTTGAATGCCGGATCCTGATGGAAAAAGGCATTCCAGATGAAGTCATCCCTACCCTGATCAAAGCCAGGAAGGATGTAACCGCGAAACATTATCACCGCATTTGGCGAAAATATGTTGCGTGGTGTGAGGCCAAGAAGGCCCCCACAGAGGAATTTCAACTGGGTCGTTTCCTGCATTTCCTGCAAGCAGGACTGTCTATGGGCCTAAAATTAGGATCCATTAAGGTTCAAATTTCGGCCCTGTCGATCTTCTTCCAGAAAGAACTGGCTTCAGTACCTGAAGTTCAGACGTTTGTCAAGGGGGTACTGCATATACAGCCTCCTTTTGTGCCACCAGTGGCACCTTGGGATCTCAATGTAGTTTTAGGGTTCCTAAAATCACATTGGTTTGAACCACTCACCACTGTGGAATTAAAATATCTCACATGGAAGGTGGTCATGCTGTTAGCTCTGGCGTCAGCCAGGCGTGTCTCAGAATTGGCGGCTTTGTCATATAAAAGCCCTTACCTAATTTTTCATTCAGACAGGGCAGAATTGAGGACTCGTCCTCAATTTCTCCCTAAGGTGGTTTCAGCGTTTCACATGAACCAACCTATTGTGGTGCCTGCGGCTACTAAGGACTTGGAGGACTCCAAGTTGTTGGACGTAGTCAGGGCCCTGAAAATATGTTTCCAGGACGGCTGGAGTCAGAAAATCTGACTCGCTGTTTATTCTGTATGCACCCAACAAGCTGGGTGCTCCTGCTTCTAAGCAGACGATTGCTCGTTGGATTTGTAGTACAATTCAGCTTGCACATTCTGTGGTAGGACTGCCACAGCCAAAATCTGTTAAAGCCCATTCCACAAGGAAAGTGGGCTCATCTTGGGCGGCTGCCCGAGGGGTCTCGGCTTTACAACTTTGCCGAGCAGCTACTTGGTCAGGGGCAAACACGTTTGCAAAATTTTACAAATTCGATACCCTGGCTGAGGAGGACCTGGAGTTCTCTCATTCGGTGCTGCAGAGTCATCCGCACTCTCCCGCCCGTTTGGGAGCTTTGGTATAATCCCCATGGTCCTTACGGAAGTCCCAGCATCCACTAGGACGTCAGAGAAAATAAGAATTTACTTACCGATAATTCTATTTCTCATAGTCCGTAGTGGATGCTGGGCGCCCATCCCAAGTGCGGATTGTCTGCAATACTTGTATATAGTTTTCTCTATCGTCCTAGTGGATGCTGGGGTTCCTGAAAAGACCATGGGGAATAGCGGCTCCGCAGGAGACAGGGCACAAAAAGTAAAGCTTTAGGATCAGGTGGTGTGCACTGGCTCCTCCCCCTATGACCCTCCTCCAAGCCTCAGTTAGATTTTTGTGCCCGGCCGAGAAGGGTGCAATCTAGGTGGCTCTCCTAAAGAGCTGCTTAGAAAAGTTTAGTTTAGGTTTTTTATTTTACAGTGAGTCCTGCTGGCAACAGGATCACTGCAACGAGGGACTTAGGGGAGAAGAAGTGAACTCACCTGCGTGCAGGATGGATTGGCTTCTTTGGCTACTGGACATTAGCTCCAGAGGGACGATCACAGGTACAGCCTGGATGGTCACCGGAGCCTCGCCGCCGGCCCCCTTGCAGATGCTGAAACGAGAAGAGGTCCAGAATCGGCGGCAGAAGACTCCTCAGTCTTCTTAAGGTAGCGCACAGCACTGCAGCTGTGCGCCATTTCCTCTCAGCACACTTCACACGGCAGTCACTGAGGGTGCAGGGAGCTGGGAGGGGGGCGCCCTGGGAGGCAAATGAAAACCTTTTTTGGCTAAAAATACCTCACATATAGCCTCCGGGGGCTATATGGAGATATTTAACCCCTGCCAGAATCCATTAAAGAGCGGGAGACGAGCCCGCCGAAAAAGGGGCGGGGCCTATCTCCTCAGCACACAGCGCCATTTTCCCTCACAGAAAGGCTGGAGGGAAGGCTCCCAGGCTCTCCCCTGCACTGCACTACAGAAACAGGGTTAAAACAGAGAGGGGGGGCACTAATTTGGCGTTAGAAATATATAAAAGATGCTATAAGGGAAAACACTTATATAAGGTTGTCCCTATATAATTATAGCGTTTTTGGTGTGTGCTGGCAAACTCTCCCTCTGTCTCTCCAAAGGGCTAGTGGGGCCTGTCCTCTATCAGAGCATTCCCTGTGTGTGTGCTGTGTGTCGGTACGTGTGTGTCGACATGTATGAGGACGATGTTGGTGAGGAGGCGGAGCAATTGCCTGTAATGGTGATGTCACTCTCTAGGGAGTCGACACCGGAATGGATGGCTTATTTAGGGAATTACGTGATAATGTCAACACGCAAGTCGGTTGACGACATGAGACGGCCGACAAACAATTAGTACCGGTCCAGACGTCTCAAAAACACCGTCAGGGGTTTTAAAACGCCCGTTTACTTTAGTCGGTCGACACAGACACAGACACGGACACTGAATCCAGTGTCGACGGTGAATAAACAAACGTATTCCTTATTAGGGCCACACGTTAAGGGCAATGAAGGAGGTGTTACATATTTCTGATACTACAAGTACCACAAAAGAGGGTATTATGTGGGATGTGAAAAGACTACCGTAGTTTTTCCTGAATCAGATAAATTAAATGAAGTGTGTGATGATGCGTGGGTTCCCCCCGATAGAAAATTATGGGCGGTATACCCTTTCCCGCCAGAAGTTAGGGCGCGTTGGGAAACACCCCTTAGGGTGGATAAGGCGCTCACACGCTTATCAAAACAAGTGGCGGTACCGTCTATAGATAGGGCCGTCCTCAAGGAGCCAGCTGACAGGAGGCTGGAAAATATCATAAAAAGTATATACACACATACTGGTGTTATACTGCGACCAGCGATCGCCTCAGCCTGGATGTGCAGAGCTGGGGTGGCTTGGTCGGATTCCCTGACTAAAAATATTGATACCCTTGACAGGGACAGTATTTTATTGACTATAGAGCATTTAAAGGATGCATTTTCTATATATGCGAGATGCACAGAGGGATATTTGCACTCTGGCATCAAGAGTAAGTGCGATGTCCATATCTGCCAGAAGATGTTTATGGACACGACAGTGGTCAGGTGATGCAGATTCCAAACGGCACAAAGGTGTATTGCCGTATAAAGGAAGAGGAGTTATTTGGGGTCGGTCCATCGGACCTGGTGGCCACGGCAACTGCTGGAAAATCCACCGTTTTTACCCTAAGTCACACATCTGCAGAAAAAGACACCGTCTTTTCAGCCTCAGTCCTTTCGTCCCTATAAGAGTCATATCTGCCCAGGGATAGAGGAAAGGGAAGAAGACTGCAGCAGGCAGCCCATTCCCAGGAACAGAAGCGTTTCACCGCTTCTGCCAAGCCCTCAGCATGACGCTGGGACCGTACAGGACCCCTGGATCCTACAAGTAGTATCCCAGGGGTACAGATTGGAATGTCGAGACGTTTCCCCTTCGCAGGCTCCTGAAGTCTGGTTTACCAAGGTCTCCCTCCGACAAGGAGGCAGTATGGGAAACAATTCACAAGCTGTATTCCCAGCAGGTGATAATCAAATTACCCCTCCTACAACAAGAAAAGGGGTATTATTCCACACTATATTGTGGTACTGAAGCCAGAAGGCTAGGTGAGACCTATTCTAAATCTAAAAAAAAAATTTTGAACACTTACAAAGGTTCAAATCAAGATGGAGTCACTCAGAGCAGTGATAACGAACCAGGAAGAAGGGGACTATATAGTGTCCCGAGACATCAGGGATGCTTACCTCCATGTCCCAAATTTGCCCTTCTCACTAAGGGTACCTCAGGTTCGTGGTACAGAACTGTCACTATCAGTTTCAGACGCTGCCGTTTGGATTGTCCACGGCACCCCGGGTCTTTACCAAGGTAATGGCCGAAATGATGATTCTTCTTCGAAGAAAAGGCGTCTTAATTATCCCTTACTTGGACGATCTCCTGATAAGGGCAAAGTCCAGGGAACAGTTGGAGGTCGGAGTAGCACTATCTCGGATACTGCTACAACAGCACGAGTGGATTCTAAATATTCCAAAATCGCAGCTGATCCCGACGACAAGTCTGCTGTGCCTAGGGATGATTCTGGACACAGTCCAGAAAAAGGTGTTTCTCCCGGAAGAGAAAGCCAAGGAGTTATCCGAGCTAGTCAGGAACCTCCTAAAATCAGTGCATCATTGCACAAGGGTCCTGGTAAAAATGGTGACTTCCTACGAAGCAATTCCATTCGGCAGATTTCACGCAAGAATTTTTCAGTGGGATCTGCTGGACAAATGGTCCGGATCGCATCTTCAGATGCATCAGCGGATAACCCTATATCCAAGGACAAGGGTGTCTCTCCTGTGGTGGTTACAGAGTGCTCATCTTCTAGAGGGCCGCAGATTCGGCATTCAGGATTGGATGCTGGTGACCACGGAGGCCAGCCCGAGAGGCTGGGGAGCAGTCACACAAGGAAAAAATTTCCAGGGAGTGTGATCAAGTCTGAAGACTTTTCTCCACATAAATATACTGGAGCTAAGGGTAAATTTATAATACTCTAAGCTTAGCAAGACCTCTGCTTCAAGGTCAGCCGGTATTGATCCAGTGGGAAAAACATCACGGCAGTCGCCCACGTAAATAGACAGGGCGGCACAAGAAGCAGGAGGGCAATGGCAAAAACTGCAAGGACTTTTCGCTGGGCGGAAAATCATGTGATAGCACTGTCAGCAGTGTTTCATTCCGGGAATGGAAACTGGGAAGCAGACTTCCTCAGCAGGCACGGCCTCCACCCGGCAGAGTGGAAACTTCATCGGGAAGTTTTCCACATGATTGTAAACCGTTGGGAAATACCAAAGGTGGACATGATGGCGTCCCGTCTGGAAAAAAAAAAAAAAAAAAAACGGGACAGGTATTGCGCCAGGTTAAGAGACCCTCAGGCAATAGCTGTGGACGTTCTGGTAACACCGTGGATGTACCAGTCGGTGTATGTGTTCCATCCTCTGCTTCTCATACCTAAGGTACTGAGAATTATAAGACGTAGAGGAGTAAGAACTATACTCAGGGCTCCGGATTGGCCAAGAAGGACTTGGTACCCGGAAATTCAAGAGATGCTCACAGAGGACTTATGGCCTCTGCCGCTAAGAAGGGACTTGTTTCAGCAAGTACCATGTCTGTTCCAAGACTTACCGCAGCTGCGTTTTGACGGCATGGCGGTGGAACGCCGGATCCTAAGGGAAAAAGGCATTCCGGAAGAGGTCATTCCTACCCTGGTCAAAGCCAGAAAGGAGGTGACCGCACAACATTATCACCACATGTGGCAAAAATATGTTGCGTGGTGTGAGGCCAGAAAGGCCCCACGAAGAAATTTCAACTCGATCGATTCCTGCATTTCCTGCAAACAGGAGTGTCTATGGGCCTCAAATTGGGGTCCATTAAGGTTCAAATTTCGGCCCTGTCGATTTTCTTCCAGAAAGAAGTGGCTTCAGTTCCTGAAGTCCAGAAGTTTGTCAAGGGAGTATTGCATATACAACCCCCTTTTGTGCCTCCAGTGGCACTGTGGGATCTCAACGTAGTTCTAGGATTCCTCAAATCACATTGGTTTAAAACCAGTCAAATCTGTGGATTTGAAGCATCTCACATGAAAAGTGACCATGCTCTTGGCCCTGGCCTGGACCAGGCGAGTGTCAAATTGGTGGTTTTTTTCTCAAAAAAGCCCATATCTGTTTGTCCATTTGGACAGGGCAGAGCTGCGGACTCGTCCCCAGTTCTCTCCCTAAGGTGGTGTCAGTGTTTCACCTGAACCAGCTTATTTTGGTGCCTTGCGCCTACTAGGGACTTGGAGGACTCCAGGTTGCTAGATGTTGTCAGGGCCCTGTAAATATAGGTTCCAGGACGGCTGGAGTCAGGAAAACTGACTTGCTGTTATCCTGTATGCACCCAACAAACTGGGTGCTCTTGCTTCTAAGCAAACTATTGCTAGTTGGATGTGTAATGCAATTTAGCTTGCACATTCTGTGGCAGGCCTGCCACAGCCAAAATATGTAAATGCCCATTCCTCAAGGAAGGTGGGCTCATCTTGGGCGGCTGCCCGAGGGGTCTCGGCTTTACAACTTTGCCGAGCGGCTATTTAGTCAGGGGCAAACACGTTGGTAAAATCCTACAAATTTGATACCCTGGCTAAGGAGGACCTGGAGTTCTCTCATTCGGTGCTGCAGAGTCATCCGCACTCTCCCGCCCGTTTGGGAGCTTTGGTATTATCCCCATGGTCCTTTCAGGAACCCCAGCATCCACTAGGACGATAGAGAAAATAAGAATTTACTTACCGATAATTCTATTTCTCGGAGTCCGTAGTGGATGCTGGGCGCCCATCCCAAGTGCGGATTATCTGCAATACTTGTACATAGTTACAAAAATCGGGTTATTATTGTTGTGAGCCATCTTTTCAGAGGCTCCGCTGTTATCATACTGTTAACTGGGTTCAGATCACAGGTTGTACAGTGTGATTGGTGTGGCTGGTATGAGTCTTACCCGGGATTCAAAATCCTTCCTTATTGTGTACGCTCGTCCTGGCACAGTATCCTAACTGAGGCTTGGAGGAGGGTCATAGGGGGAGGAGCCAGTGCACACCACCTGATCCTAAAGCTTTACTTTTTGTGCCCTGTCTCCTGCGGAGCCGCTATTCCCCATGGTCCTTTCAGGAACCCCAGCATCCACTACGGACTCCGAGAAATAGAATTATCGGTAAGTAAATTCTTATTATTGTTACAAAAAAATCGGGTTGTTTATTGTTGTGAGCCATCTTTTCAGAGGCTCCTACGTTTATCATACTGTTAACTGGGTTCAGATCACAGGTTGTACAGTGTGATTGGTGTGGCTGGTATGAGTCTTACCCGGGATTCAAAATCCTTCCTTATTATGTACGCTCGTCCGGGCACAGTATCCTAACTGAGGCTTGGAGGAGGGTCATAGGGGGAGGAGCCAGTGCACACCAGCTAGTCTAAAGCTTTTACTTTTGTGCCCAGTCTCCTGCGGAGCCGCTATTCCCCATGGTCCTTACGGAAGTCCCAGCATCCACTACGGACTATGAGAAATAGAATTATCGGTAAGTAAATTCTTCTTATTTCTCATACGTCCTAGAGGATGCTGGAGTAACCATAAGAACCATGGGGTATAGATGGTATCCGCAGGAGACATGGGCACTTTAAGACTTTGAATGGGTGTGAACTGGCTCCTCCCGCTATGCCCCTTCTCCAGACTCCAGTTTTAGAATGTGCCCAGGCAGACTGGATGCACACTGAGGAGCTCTACAGAGTTTCTCTGGAAAAGACTTTTGTTAGGTTTTTTTTATTTTCAGGGAGACTGCTGGCAACAGTCTCCCTGCTTCGTGGGACTTAGGGGAGAGAAGTCAGACCTACTTCTAGTGAGTTTAAATGCTCTGCTTCTTGGCTACAGGACACCATTAGCTCCTGAGGGTCTGATCGCTAGGTACGCCTAGACGCTCGTTCCCAGAGCTGGCCGTCACCCCCGTTGCAGAGCCAGAAATCAGTAGACAGGTGAGTAGAAGAAGCAAAGACGACTTCAGTGACGTCCTCTGCCGCGCGCCATGCTCCCACTACACAGCGTCACTACAGGGTGCAGGGTGCGGGGGGGGGCGAGCGCCCTGGGCAGCATATAAACCTCAAAGGAGACTGGCTATAGGGGACATAGTGCCCGGGCACTGTCCTTACCCTCGCCAGTATAAATATTTATTTAAAAATAGCGGGACTGAAGCGCCCCATTACGGGGGCGGTGCTTAGCCCTCACAGCTCACAACAGCACCATTTTCTCTACAACAGGCTGCAAAAATGCTGGTCCTTCCTCACACTGCTTCATAAGTATCAGGGTGAAAAACGGGGGGGGGGGGCACAGTAAATTTGGTGCAATATATGTGTGTTATAAAAGCGCTGCAGGTCTGAGGCATTGTTTAGTGTTGTCAGAACCGTTGGTGAAGCGCTGGGTTGTGAGCTGGCAAACTCTCTGTGTCTCTCTGTCAGACTTTAGGTGGGTCTGTCCCCTATATGCCCAGTGTGTTTGTGAGTGGTGAATACACGTGTGTCGGCATGTCTGAGGCAGAGTGCTCTTCCCAGGAGGAGACTGTATTAGGGACACAAACGGCTGTGGGAGTGACCCTGTCGGAACCGCCGACTCCTGATTGGGTAAATGTGTTTAATGCTTTGAATGCAAATGTGGCTCTTATTAATAAGAGATTGGATAAATCTGAGTCTCAGAACCAGGCATGGAAGAAATCTGTGGAGGATGTGTTGTTACAAGTCCAGACCCCCTCGTGGTCACAAAAGCGATCATTTGCTCAGTTGGCAGACAGAGATACCGACACGGACTCTGACTCCAGTGTCGACTACAGTGATACCAGATTAGATCCAAAATTGGCAAAGAGCATTCGGTACATGATTGTGGCGATAAAAGACGTATTACATATCTTGGAAGACCCTCTTGTTCCTGACAAAAGGGTCTGTTTGTATAAGGGAAAGAAACGTGAGGTGACGTTTCCTCCCTCTCCTGAACTGAACACTCTATTTGAAAAAGTTTGGGAAAATCCTGACAAAAAGTTTCAGATTCCTAAAAGGATTCAGGTGGCGTATCTGTTTCCCTCGGGGGATAGGGAAAAGTGGGAGTCACCCCCCATTGTGGACAAGGCTCTAGCACGGCTGTCCAAAAAGGTGGCTCTTCCATCCCCTGACACGGCAGCCCTTAAGGATTCTGCGGATCGTATGCAGGAAACTACATTGAAATCCATTTATGTCACCACAGGTACGCTGCTCAGGCCAGCCATTGCATCTGCCTGGGTGAATAGTGCTGTTGAAAATTGGGTTGATAGCTTGTCTTCTGAGAGAGATACCCTGGATAGGGATAGCGTTCTCTTGACACTAGGACATATCAGGGACGCTGCAGCCTACCTAAAGGAAGCTGCGAGGGATATCAGCCTTTTGGGTTCGAAAGCCAATGCCATGGCAGTCTCAGCTAGGAGAGCATTATGGATTCATCAATGGAATGCTGATTCTAAGAGAAATATGGAGTCTCTACCATATAAAGGTGGTGTCTTGTTTGGTGACGGCCTCGCTGATTTGGTATCTACGGCTACCACGGGTAAGTCATCCTTTTTACCTTATGTTCCTGCACAACAAAAGAAAACACACCACTATCAGATGCAGTCCTTTTGGCCCAATAAATACAAGAAAGTGCTCCCCGGCTTCTGCCAAATCCACCGCATGACGCTGGGACTCCTCTGCGGGAGTCCGCACCAGTGGGGGCACGTCTCAAACTCTTCAGTCAGTTCTGGGTTCGTTCGGCCCTGGACCCATGGGTTTTGGAAATAGTGTCCCAGGGGTACAAACTAGAGTTTCAAGACGTTCCCCCTCGCCGATTTTTCAAATCGGCCTTACCAGCTTCTCTTCCGGACAGGGAGGTGGTACGCGACGCAATACAAAAGTTGTGTCAAAATCAGGTCATTATCAAGGTTCCCCCGTCACAACAGGGAGAAGGATTTTATTTGAGCCTATTCGTGGTCCCGAAGCCGAACGGCTGTTAGACCAATCCTGAATCTAAAATCCCTCAATTTCTACTAAGAAAATTCAAATTCAAGATGGAATCTCTCCGGGCAGTGATCTCCAGTCTGGAGGAAGGGGATTTTATGGTGTCTGTGGATATAAAGGATGCCTACTTGCATGTTCCCATTTATCCTCCGCATCAGGCTTACCTGAGGTTTGTAGTTCATGATTGTCATTACCAATTTCAAACGTTGCCATTTGGTCTGTCCACGGCTCCGAGGGTTTTCACCAAAGTAATGGCGGAAATGATGGTTCTCCTGCGCAAGGAGGAATCACAATTCTCCCGTACTTGGACGATCTCCTGATAAAGGCGAGATCCAGGGACCAGTTACTGCAGAACATTACGATCTCCCTGACAGTTCTGCAACAACATGGTTGGCTCCTAAACTTGCCGAAATCACAGTTGGTGCCATTCTGGGAATGATTCTGGACACAGAATAACAGAGAGTTTTTCTTCCAGTGGAAAAGGCTCTGGAAATTCAGAACCTGGTCAAACAAACTCTGAAACCGGCAAGAGTGTCAATCCATCAATGCACTCTGTTGCTGGGGAAAATGGTCGCGGCTTACAACGCCATTCAGTTTGGCAGATTCCATGCCAGGGTGTTTCAGTGGGATCTGTTGGACAAGTGGTCCGGATCCCACCTTCACATGCACCGAAGGATAATCCTGTCTTCCAAGACCAGAATCTTGCTCCTGTGGTGGCTGAACAGCTCTCACCTCCTAGAGGGGCGCAGGTTCGGGATCCAGGACTGGATCCTAGTAACCACGGATGCGAGTCTCCGAGGCTGGGGTGCAGTCACACAGGGGGGAAAACTTCCAGGGAAGATGGTCAAACCAAGAAACTTGTCTACACATAAACGTTCTGGAAATAAGGGCCATTTACAACAGCCTTCTTCAAGCGGAACATCTTCTGCGCAATCTGCCCGTCCTGATTCAATCGGACAGTGTAACAGCAGTAGCATACATAAACCGCCAGGGCAGAACGAAAAGCAGAGCAGCAATGGCAGAGGCCACAAAAGTTCTCCGTTGGGCAGAAAAGCATACAAGCGCTCTGTCAGCAATCTTCATTCCAGGAGTGGACAACTGGGAAGCAGACTTCCTCAGCAGACACGATCTCCATCCAGGGGAGTGGGGTCTTCATCAAGAGGTCTTCACAGTCAAGAGGACAAGTCTTTGGGGAGTTCCTCAAATAGACATGATGGCGTCTCGTCTCAAAAAACTTCAGAGATATTGTTCCAGGTCGCGGGGCCCTCAAGCTATAGCTGTGGACGCCCTAGTAACACCATGGGTGTTTCAGTCGGTGTATGTATTCCCTCCGCTTCCTCTCATTCCGAAAGTACTAAAGATCATAAGAAGAACAAAGGTTCAGGCGATCCTCATTGTTCCAGACTGGCTAAGGAGGGCTTAGTATCCAGATCTTCAGGAATTACTCATAGGAGATCCCTGGCATCTTCCTCTACGAGATGATCTGTTACAGCAGGGGCCGTGCGTGTATCAAGACTTACCGCGGCTACGTTTGACGGCGTGGAGGTTGAACGCCGGATCCTAGCCCGAAAGGCTATTCCCTGTGAAGTCATTCCCACACTACTTCAGGCTAGAAAAGGGGTAACGTCTAAACATTACCTTATTTGGAGAAAATGTGTCTTGGTGTGAATCCAAGAAGGCTCCTACGGAAGAATTTCAGTTAGGACGTTTTCTCCATTTTCTACAAGCAGGTGTGGATGCAGGCTTAAAGTTGGGCTCGATTAAAGTACAGTTTTCAGCCTTATCGGTTTTCTTTCAAAATCAATTGGCCTCCCTTCCAGAAGTTCAGACTTTTGTGAAAGGCGTGTTGCACATCCAACCTCCATTTGTGCCCCCAGTAGCACCATGGGATCTTAACGTGGTGTTGCAGTTCCTTCAATCACATTGGTTTGAACCTTTACAGAAGGTAGAGTTGAAATTTGTCACTTGGAAAGTGGTCATGCTGTTGGCCTTGGCATCCGCAAGGCGGGTATTGGAGTTAGCGGCCTTGGCTCGCAAGAGCCCTTATTTGATCTTCCATGAAGATAGAGCAGAGTTGAGGACTCGTCAACAATTTCTGCCGAAGGTGGTGTCGTCGTTCCACATGAACCAACCTATTGTGGTGGAGTCGAAGTCTCTCGATGTGGTCAGAGCTTTAAAAATTTATGTCGCCAGAACGGCTCCGATTAGGAAAACGGAGGCTCTGTTTGTCCTGTATGATCCCAACAAGATTGGGGCTCCTGCTTCCAAACAGACTATTGCACGCTGGATTTGTGCTACGATTCAGCGGGCTCATTCTATGGCTGGATTGCCGTTACCGAAATCGGTGAAGGCCCATTCTACCAGGAAGGTGGGCGCGTCCTGGGCGGCTGCCCGGGGGGTCTCGGCATTACAACTTTGCCGAGCAGCTACTTGGTCGGGTTCAAATACTTTTGCTAAGTTTTACAAGTTTGATACCCTGGCCGAGTAGGACCTCATGTTTGGTCAATCGGTGCTGCAGAGTTATCCACTCTCCCCCGCCCGTTCTAGAGCTTTGGTATAACCCCATGGTTCTTATGGTTACCCCAGCATCCTCTAGGACGTATGAGAAAATAGGATTTTAATACCCACCGGTAAATCCTTTTCTCTTAGTCCGTAGAGGATGCCTGGCGCCCGTCCCAGTGCGTACTGTATCTGCAGTTATTAGTTATGGTTACACAGGTTGTGTTATGGTTATAGCCAGCCTGTGCTGACATTGTTCATGCCGTTGGCTTGAGTTCAGTTAAATGCCATGTTGCGTGGCGTATTTGCGGTGTGAGCTGGTATGTATCTCTCCTTAGTTTAACAATAATTCCTTTCCTCGAAATGTCCGTCTCCCTGGGCACAGTTCCTATAACTGGAGTCTGGAGGAGGGGCATAGAGGGAGGAGCCAGTTCACACCCATTCAAAGTCTTAAAGTGCCCATGTCTCCTGCGGATCCCGTCTATACCCCATGGTTCTTATGGTTACCCCAGCATCCTGTCAAAGTCGAAAAATATTGCAGTACACACATCACGTACAAACTACACACAGATGGCCTCCGCGCGTGTACTTGTTCTGCTGTACGTGCGCATATCTGCAATTTGCGTATGGTCGCTCCCGCGGTCCTGTGCATTAGCGCGTGATATGGGTATTTACGGTAGAGTTTGAACGCATGGAAAGCTATCAGAACACATTACATATTTAATCCAAATAGTGCACAATGTACACATAGTTCCCTGCACCACATCAGAAAGTAAAAACAGTTTAAATGGTAACAGAACAAAGGGATTCACCTTTACAGAATAGGAGGGGACAGAACAAGGTTATAAGGTGGTGTTTGGTATCCAGCTGTAGGGTATTTTAAGGGTAACATTCCGGTGTTGGTTTGAGGAAGATCGCATGTTCCTGCGGATAGTTATGTGCAGGAGCAGACTATAGATATAAACTGTACTTACTGTACATTATGTATGCGGCGGGAATCCAGAGGAGACCACCCACAAGAGCAGTTGGAATGGACATCACCCACCTATTCAAACCGACCTATGACCTCTCCTGTACTGTAAATGACCATCCCTGTGTCCAATGGACAAAGAGATTACAGTATCCATTGTGTTATGTTTTGGATGAATTGTATAAAGAGAGCCTGCTGCAGGCCTGGTCAGACACAAGATTCACAACGTTATCTATCAGATGACGGAGGACCAGACTGGGTAGCGCGGCAAATACACACGTAGAGTGTGTATTAAGTATAGCGGCCGCAGCGACTCCATGGTAAAGTGTATTTAAGGTGTGTTTAAGGTATAGCTTTCATTCCTGAAGATAAATCAGCATTATCAATTGGGGGCTCCTCCGTTTTTCCACATACTTACTACCTAACAGATCACAGCAGACTTAATCTATCAGCAAAGGGTGGACAGAGAGTATCCTACGTATCCTTTTCCTGGTCGATGGATGCACTGAAAACCCTACTTGATTGCTGATTAGATGGCTTCTGCTCTGTATGGTTTGTAGAGATGCTGGTAGAACTTGTAAGGTAAACAGGAAAAAAGCTATTTAAAATCTGAATTTTTTTTGGCGCCAAAAGCGTACACGGCACCCATACTTTGCATACTCTCTCACATTGTTGCCATAACATTCAGATTGCTAGATTCATTTAGACCTGTGTGAAACCGGAGACATTTGTTGCTATATAGTTAAAAATAAAATAAGTATTTAAGGAAGTAAGAGTAAAATCACAAAACGCAGTTCTGGCCCAGTAGTAAGAGGGTTAAAACGGAACAAGTGTGGATTGTGTTTAGTGGGCAATAGTAATATTGCTCACATTTATAGAATTGTATGATGTGTGCTATTGCGGACGTACGGTTTTGTACACGTGTCTCGGACACAGTACGGAACTGCACACGCGGCGTAAGAGACACGCACGATCGCGTGTTTACGCAAATTGCGTAAGAGTATGGGCGCTAAGTACAAAGTACACAATAGTTCGTTTAGTTTAAAGGTGGGACAGTAGCTACGCTACAATAGCACAAAACTACCCGGTTTCTAAAAAAGAAATTTTTTTAGTATAAAACCAAAATTTAGTATAAATAATTTTTTTAAAAATTGCCTCTGGGGGTAAAGCTGCCAACTTGAATGAATCCAAATTTTCTGTACAGAAAAACAAAGTGTATTTGAATGAGCGAACGCAGGAGTGAGTGAATACTGAACCCAAGAACTGAAGTGGTCTGAAGTGGTAACACTGGGTTAGTAGAGGCCCGGTGGCGTAGGGTTCGCTACCCTGCGTTATTAGGAAATGAAGTGGTCTGAAGTGATCCCATACAACTGAAGTGGTCTAAAGTGGTCTGGAGTGGTCTAGGCTAAAGTGGTCTACAGCAATTGTAGGGCATATAGATAACTAGTATCTATAGGCTGTGCTATTGCATTGCATGTCTGTTTGTTCTGCACAGCACAACGTGATACCATTGTGTCAAATGCGCTGTGGAAGAGCATACGCAGACGTGATTGTATAGACAAAGGGGGTTTTCTTTGATAACGTCTGGAAATCTCCCTGGTGGGCGTCACTGGAAAGGGTGAAGGATAGTTACCTAATTTCTCTGTTTTTCACCCTACAAACAATTCCAGTTGAAAGATACCGAAAAGGAATTTTCTCTGACGTCCTAGTGGATGCTGGGAACTCCGAAAAGAACCATGGGGAACAGCGGCTCCGCAGGAGACTGGGCACAACTAAAGAAAGCTTTTAGGTCACCTGGTGTGCACTGGCTCCTCCCACTATGACCCTCCTCCAAGCCTCAGTTAGATTTTGTGCCCGGCCGAGGTTGGATGCACACTAGGGGCTCTCCTGAGCTTCTAGAAAGAAAGTATATAATTAGGTTTTTTATTTTACAGTGAGACCTGCTGGCAACAGGCTCACTGCAGCGAGGGACTAAGGGGAGAAGAAGCGAACCTACCTGCTTGCAGCTAGCTTGGACTTCTTAGGCTACTGGACACCATTAGCTCCAGAGGGATCGACCGCATGGAACTGGCCTTGGTGTTCGGTCCCGGAGCCGCGCCGCCGTCCCCCTTACAGAGCCAGAAGCAAGAAGAGGTCCGGAAAATCGGCGGCAGAAGACATCAGTCTTCACCAAGGTAGCGCACAGCACTGCAGCTGTGCGCCATTGCTCCTCATGCACACTTCACACTCCGGTCACTGAGGGTGCAGGGCGCTGGGGGGGGGGGGCGCCCTGAGCAGCAATAAAAACACCTTGGCTGGCATATATATCACAATATATAGCCCCAGAGGCTATATATGTGATAAATACCCCTGCCAGAATCCATAAAAAAGCGGGAGAAAAGTCAGCAAAAAAGGGGCGGAGCTATCTCTCTCAGCACACTGGCGCCATTTTCTCTTCACAGTGCAACTGGAAGACAGCTCCCCAGGCTCTCCCCTGTAGTTTTCAGGCTCAAAGGGTTAAAAAGAGAGGGGGGGCACTAAATTTAGGCGCAATATTGTTTATACAAGCAGCTATTGGGAAAAATTCACTCAATATAGTGTTAATCCCTAAATTATATAGCGCTCTGGTGTGTGCTGGTATACTCTCTCTCTGTCTCCCCAAAGGGCTGTGTGGGGTCCTGTCCTCAGTCAGAGCATTCCCTGTGTGTGTGCGGTGTGTCGGTACGGCTGTGTCGACACGTTTGATGAGGAGGCTTATGTGATGGCAGAGCAGATGCCGATAAATGTGATGTCGCCCCCTGTGGGGCCGACACCAGAGTGGATGGATAGGTGGAAGGTATAAACCGACAGTGTCAACTCCTTACATAAAAGGCTGGATGACGTAACAGCTATGGGACAGCCGGCTTCTCAGCCCGCGCCTGCCCAGGCGTCTCAAAGGCCATCAGGGGCTCAAAAACGCCCGCTCCCTCAGATGGCAGACACAGATGTCGACACGGAGTCTGACTCCAGTGTCGACGAGGTTGAGACATATACACAATCCACTAGGAACATCCGTTACATGATCCCGGCAATAAAAAATGTGTTACACATTTCTGACATTAACCCAAGTACCACTAAAAAAGGGTTTTATGTTTGGGGAGAAAAAGCAGGCAGTGTTTTGTTCCCCCATCAAATGAGTGAATGAAGTGTGAAAAAGCGTGGGTTCCCCCGATAAGAAACTGGTAATTTCTAAAAAGTTACTGATGGCGTACCCTTTCCCGTCAGAGGATAAGTTACGCTGGGAGATATCCCCTAGGGTGGATAAGGCGCTCACACGTTTGTCAAAAAAGGTGGCACTGCCGTCTTAGGATATGGCCACTTTGAAGGTACCTGCTGATAAAAAGCAGGAGGCTATCCTGAAGTCTGTATTTAGACACTCAGGTACTAGACTGAGACCTGCAGATAGTGCTGCTGCAGCGTTGTCTGTAACCCTGTCAAACAGGGATACTATTTTGCGAACATAAGACGTCGTCTTATATATGAGGGATGCACAGAGGGATATTTTGCCGGCTGGCATCCAGAATTAATGCAATGTCCATTCGGTCAGGAGGTTATTGGAGACCCGACACTGGACAGGTGATGCTGACTTTAAAAGGCACATAGAGCCTTATAAGGGTGAGGAATTGTTTGGGGATGGTCTCTGGGACCTCGTATCCACAGCAACAGCTGGGAAGAAAATTTTTTTTACCTCAGGTATCCTCACAGCCTCAGAAAGCACTGTATTATCAGGTACAGTCCTTTCGGCTTCAGAAATGCAAGCGTGTAAAACGAGGGAAGAGGGAAAAAGCTGCACCAGTCAGCCAGTTCCCAGAATCAAAATTCTTCCCCCGCTTCCTCTGAGTCCACCGCATGACGGGGGGGCTCCACAGGCGTAGCCAGGTACGGTGGGGGGCCGCCTCAAAAATTTCAGCGATCAGTGGGCTCGCTCACAGGTGGATCCCTAGATCCTTCAAGTAGTATTTCAGGGGTACAAGCTGGAATTTGAGGCGTCTCCCCCCCGCCGTTTCCTCAAATCTGCCTTGCTGACAACTCCCTCAGGCAGGGAGACTGTGCTAGAGGCAATTCACAAGCTGTATTCCCAGCAGGTGATAGTCAAGGTGCCCCTACTTCAACAAGGACGGGGTTACTATTCCACACTGTTTGTGGTACCGAAACCGGACGGTTCGGTGAGACCCATTTTATATTTGAAATCCTTGAACACATACATAAAAAAAAATTAAAGTTCAAGATGGAATCGCTCAGGGCGATTATTGCAAGCCTGGAGGAGGGGGATTACATGGTATCCCTGGACATCAAGGAGGCTTACCTACATGTCCCCATTTACCATCCTCACCAGGAGTACCTCAGATTTGTGGTACAGGATTGCCATTACCAATTCCAAACACTGCCGTTTGGACTGTCCACGGCACCGAGGGTCTTTACCAAGGTAATGGCAGAAATGATTATACTCCTTCGAGAAAGGAAGTTTTAATTATCCCGTACTTGGACGATCTCCTGATAAAGGCGAGGTCCAAGGAGCAGTTGTTGGTCGGAGTAGCACTATCTCGGGAAGTGCTACAACAGCACGGATGGATTCAATACATTCCAAAGTCACAGCTGGTTCCTACCACACGCCTACTGTTCCTGGGGATGGTTCTGGACACAGAACAGAAAAAGTGTTTCTCCCGCAGGAGAAAGCCAAGGAGCTGTCATCTCTAGTCAGAGACCTGCTGAAACCAAAACAGGTATCGGTGCATCACTGCACACGAGTCCTGGGAAAAATGGTAGCTTCTTACGAAGCAAAATTCCATTCGGCAGGTTCCATGCAAGAACCTTTCAGTGGGACCTCTTGGACAAGTGGTCGGGATCGCATCTTCAGATGCATCGGCTGATAACCCTGTCTCCAAGGACCAGGGTATCTCTACTGTGGTGGCTGCAGAGTGCTCATCTTCAAGAGGGCCGCAGATTCGGCATACAGGACTGGGTCCTGGTAACCACGGATGCCAGCCTTCGAGGCTGGGGGGCAGTCACACAGGGAAGAAATTTCCAAGGACTTTGGTCAAGTCAGGAGTCGTCCCTACACATAAATATTCTGGAACTGAGGGCCATTTACAATGCCCTAAGTCTGGCAAGGCCTCTGCTTCAAAGCCAGCCGGTACTGATCCAATCAGACAACATCACGGCAGTCGCCCATGTAAACCGACAGGGCGGCTCAAGAAGCAGGATGGCGATGGCAGAAGCCACAAGGATTCTCCGATGGGCGGAAAATCACGTCTTAGCACTGTCAGCAGTGTTCATTCCGGGAGTGGACAACTGGGAAGCAGACTTCCTCAGCGGACACGACCTACACCCGGGAGAGTGGGGACATCATCCAGAAGTCTTCCAACTGTTGGTAAACCGTTGGGAAAGGCCACAGGTGGACATGATGGCGTCCCGCCTAAACAAAAAACTAGATATTGCGCCAGGTCAAGGGACCCTCAGGCGATAGCTGTGGACGCTCTAGTGACACCGTGGGTGTACCAGTCAGTTTGTGTTCCCTCCTCTGCCTCTCATACCAAGGGTACTGAGAATAATAAGAAAACGAGGAGTAAGAACAATACTCGTGGTTCCGGATTGGCCAAGACGAGCGTGGTACCCGGAACTTCAAGAGATGATCTCAGAGGACCCATGGCCTCTGCCGCTCAGACAGGACCTGCTGCAGCAGGGGCCCTGTCTGTTCCAAGACTTACCACGGCTGCGTTTGACGGCATGGTTGAACACCGGATCCTGAAGGAAAAGGGCATTCTGGAGGAAGTCATTCCTACGCTGATTAAAGCCAGGAAAGATGTAACTGCAAAGCATTATCACTGCATATGGCGGATGTATGTTGCTTGGTGTGAGGCCAAAAAGGCCCCAACAGAGGAATTTCAACTGGGTCGATTTCTGCATTTCCTACAAGCAGGAGTGACTATGGGCCTGAAATTAGGCTCCATTAAGGTACAGATCTCGGCTCTGTCGATTTTCTTCCAGAAAGAACTAGCTTCACTACCTGAAGTTCAGACGTTTGTTAAGGGAGTGCTGCATATTCAGCCCCCTTTTGTGCCTCCAGTGGCACCTTGGGATCTCAACGTGGTGTTGAGTTTCTTAAAATCACATTGGTTTGAGCCACTTAAAACCGTGGATCTAAAATATCTCACGTGGAAAGTGGTCATGTTATTGGCCTTGGCTTCAGCCAGGCGTGTGTCAGAATTGGCGGCTTTGTCATGTAAAAGCCCTTATCTGATTTTCCATATGGATAGGGCAGAATTGAGGACTCGTCCCCAGTTTCTCCCTAAGGTGGAATCAGCTTTTCACTTGAACCAACCTATTGTGGTGCCTGCGGCTACTAGGGACTTGGAGGATTCCAAGTTGCTGGACGTAGTCAGGGCCTTGAAAATTTATGTTTCCAGGACGGCTAGAGTCAGGAAAACTGACTCGCTATTTATCCTGTATGCACCCAATAAGCTGGGTGCTCCTGCTTCTAAGCAGACTATTGCTCGCTGGATTTGTAGCACAATTCAGCTGGCGCATTCTGCGGCTGGACTGCCGCATCCTAAATCAGTAAAAGCCCATTCCACAAGGAAGGTGGGCTCATCTTGGGCGGCTGCCCGAGGGGTCTCGGCTTTACAACTTTGCCGAGCTGCTACTTGGTCAGGGGCAAACACGTTTGCAAAATTCTACAAATTTGATACCCTGGCTGAGGAGGACCTTGAGTTCTCTCATTCGGTGCTGCAGAAGTCATCCGCACTCTCCCGCCCGTTTGGGAGCTTTGGTATAATCCCCATGGTCCTTTCGGAGTTCCCAGCATCCACTAGGACGTCAGAGAAAATAAGATTTTACTCACCGGTAAATCTATTTCTCGTAGTCCGTAGTGGATGCTGGGCGCCCGTCCCAAGTGCGGATTGTCTGCAATACTTGTACATAGTTATTGTTAACTAAAGGGTTATTGTTGAGCCATCTGTTGAGAGGCTCAGTTGTTTTCATACTGTTAAACTGGGTATGGTATCACGAGTTATACGGTGTGATTGGTGTGGCTGGTAAGAGTCTTACCCGGGATTCAAAATCCTTCCTTATTATGTCAGCTCGTCCGGGCACAGTGTCCTAACTGAGGCTTGGAGGAGGGTCATAGTGGGAGGAGCCAGTGCACACCAGGTGACCTAAAAGCTTTCTTTAGTTGTGCCCAGTCTCCTGCGGAGCCGCTGTTCCCCATGGTCCTTTCGGAGTTCCCAGCATCCACTACGTACTACGAGAAATAGATTTACCGGTGAGTAAAATCTTATTTTTCGCTGCCTCTCTCAGGAAAATATTCCAAACAGAACTTCCACAGAAAGAAATTACGGTGTTGTAAGGTGTCTGATAGGAGCCCTAAGTTGGGTACATTGCGATCCGCTACCAACAGTGTATCGTTGTACTGGCCAGCGTGGGCGAGAGCGAGTGGAAGGCGCTCAGGGATACTTCCACCGTCTACTTATATTGAGTATTTTGGTGTTTGTGGGAATTTTTTAAAGTTATTAGAAAAGACCCACAAATATGGGAACCAGTTGCTCAAGTAAGAGACGTTTAGACAGGGTTCAGGCAGAATTGTGGCCAAAAGGCTCAGCAAGGTTTATCATGTGTGAAAAATATGGTTCACACACACAAGTTTTATGCACTGAGTGGGTATGTATGACTAACAATGATAGGGTACCATTCCCTAGGGTGGGCAGCTTTGAACCAGAGGTATTACAGAACTTAAGGTTAAGGATATGTCTGATAAAATCCAAGAAACAAAGGATTAAACATACAGATTGTTTAAATTTATGGTAACAGGAGGGGGATATGCAAAGGGAATTAGCTCGCGCAGCAGGTTCCAAACCTAGCGGGAAAGCAATGGCGACCGCACCACCACCACCATATATTGTGGGGGAGAAAGTGGCTACAGACAATGGTACATTGGTACAGGATAGGAAAGTAATTGATAAATGTACTAATGCTAACCCTTGCCAGTTGTATCCCATTTTAAATTTTCCCCAGGACTGCGAGCAGGTAGATGAGCCCAGCACGATATCGGCACTCTCTCTAGCAGCCACCATACAAGACACTCAGGTGGGCACGGCCCAACCAACAAGAGCAATAGTCAGGCCCCCTAGCGGAGGGATAAGTGAGGTCGTGTCCACAGGTAAGTATGGTACCATACATTATGCAGAGACCATAGCACCTCACATTGTAGAATCAAACCAGAATGATGTAATTGAGTTAAATCCTGTCAGCGTGATTGCAGTCCCCAATGGGAAGACTGACGCTCAGGGAGTCACTCCCATCAGGAACATTGCCATGCATTGTCCTTGGTCCCGGGCAGAGTTAAGGTCAATTATGTCAGAATTTCCCGATCCCAGAAAGGATTTAGTCGCATGCCAGAGGTTCATTAAAGAGTTGGGTAACGCCAACGAACCCACGAACAAAGATTGGCGAACAGTGCTACGGGTATGTTTACCCTCAAATATTGACCCCGCGAAATTCATAACCGATTGTAAGTTAGATGCACTGATGAATACAATCAGGAGAATGTACGGCAAATCAATCTGGAATTAGGAGTATATTTCCCTACTGTTGTCCAATGGAATAAAATCTTTTAGTCACCGTATCTCTCCTGTGTCCCTGCTTGTGCTGACTACACTGCGCAGGGGTTTGGGTAAGAGGTATTGTGCTGCTGCCAATTGTATTGTGTTACCTGATACTGCAAATTATATCATGTCTGCTTCTGACGGTAACGGTTCTGGGGCGGAACACACTGCTGGTGTTGCTGAAGCCACAGATCCATATGAGGAGAATATAGCAGCTGTGGGTTCTGGTTCTGGGGGCTCCTTGCCCCCAATGGAACTGTGGCAACAGAGGTCCATAATGACCCACCGTGGGCTGCTTTTTCCACGCTTCTGCATACGCTAGTTAATAAATTAACACCCCCTATGGGACCCCCTATGCCGGTACAACCGTATGTGGTCCCTGCAGCTAATCCGCCTTGGGCGTACAATTTATCTGCTCAGTTGAAGAAGTTGAACCAGTCCCTGACTACTAAAAAGTCTGACCCTCGCTCGCCTAAGCCCAAGGGGTCCTCTAAGCGAGCTCTTGTCTCCTCACAATCCAGTGCTGTCACTGACACCTCGTCTGATGAAGATGGCACTTACACTGACCCCACAGATTCTGACTCAGATACTGCTGATGGGGAGGGTGGTTCACATGTGGATGTTCCTGATCTTTTGGAGGCTATTAAGTTGATTTTACAGATTACGGATGATCCCGAGCCATCTGTCCCTCCTAAGAAACCAGATAGGTTCAAGCGTCGGTAGGTGGTTAAACAAGTTTTACCTCACTCTGACCACCTAGTGGATATACGTCAGGAACCCTGGGAAAACCCGGGTAAGAAGTTTGTGCCTCAAAAGAAGATGCTGGCTCTCTATCCCCTCGCGCCAGAGCTGTCTAAAAATTGGGAAACACCTCCTCCAGTAGACTCACATGTGGCTAGGATGGTGGTTTCCTCAGCTCTACCTGTCACTACCGTCACGTCTCTAAAAGAGCCTACGGATAAACGTGTGGAGGGTTGTCTGAAAGCGATTTACACCCTCACGGGTGCTGCACAAAGGCCCACTATTGCAGCAACATGGGCTGCAGAGGCTATTGAAGCATGGGCCTTGGAGTTAGAAGCTGAAATCTCTTCTGACCATGCTAGACAATGCTTGTCATATATTGTCACAGCTTCTCGCTATATTAAAGAGGTGGCTTCTGATGCCGGTATCCTAGCAGCCAAGGCCTCTACTACATCAGTCCTGGCTCGCCGGATTTTGTGGCTGAGATCCTGGTCTGTGGATCTGGGCTCTAGAAAAACCCTGGAGGTACTCCCTTTCAAGGGAGATATTCTGTTTGGGGAGGACTTAAATAAGATTGTGGCTGACTTGGCTACGGCCAAAACCGCCTGTCTGCCAAGTACCGCTCCTTCTGTCTCGAAGGCTAAAGGTACTTCCTTTCGCCCCTTTCGTCCTTCAGGTAAAGCAAAAGGTCAGGCGTACAACAAGCAGGCCCGCACTTCCAAACCTGGTAAGCCAAAGCCCAAAAGAGCCTGGACGGCCCGTCAGCCAGCTTCCAAGACCGATAAGCCTGCCGCATGACGGGGCGGGCCTCCCCCTGGGGGATCCCAGGGTGGGGGGCCGGCTTCTAGGGTATACCCAGGAATGGTTGAAGACCACTTCAGATGCCTGGGTACGGGAAGTCGTCACTCAAGGTTACGCCATAGCCTTCAAAAACCGACCCCCTCATCGATTTTGCCGAACAGACGTCCCGTTGGACCAGACAAAGGCAAACACTATACATTCGGTGGTACAGACCCTCCTGGATACAGGAGTCGTAGTACAGGTGCCTCTTGCGCAGAGGGGCCGGGGGTATTATTTTCCACTGTTTCTAGTCCTGAAAACGAATGGGTCCTCCCGGCCCATTCTCAACCTCAAGGCATTGAACAGGTTTGTGAAGGTTTCCAAGTTCCGTATGGAAACCCTTCGCTCTATAGTTCTGGCCTTGGAACCTGGGGACTACATGGTCTCCCTGGACATACAGGATGCTTACCTGCATATTCCTATAGCAGCGTCACATCAGCAATACCTGAGGTTTGCAATTGGCAACCTCCATTATCAGTTTCGGGCATTACCTTTTGGTTTAACTACGGCTCCGCGAGTCTTCACCAAAGTTATGGCGGTAATGACGGTGGTACTCCGCCGTCAAGGGGTCAGGATACTGCCGTATCTGGACAACTTATTAATCCTGGCAAATTCCCCAGAACTTCTCCTACGTCATCTGGATATGACTGTCCAGTTTCTACAAGCCCACGGGTGGCTCATCAACGGGAAGAAATCCTCCCTGGTCCCTGCTCAGAGCATGGTGCACCTGGGAGCGCTATTGGACACTCACAACCAGAGGTTGTTCTTGTGTCAGGAGAAAGTCCTGAAGCTTCAGGACAGGATTCGTTGCTTCCTTTCTCGTCCGCAAGTGTCGATACATTCGGCGATGCAGGTGCTGGGCCTCATGGTGTCAGCATTCGACATGGTGGAGTATGCCCAATTCCATTCTCGCCCCCTTCAGAAGCTGATTCTAGCCAAGTGGGACAGCCTGCCTCACCGGATCAGGTCTCACATGATCTCATTAACTCCGGAGGTCCGTCTGTTGCTGCTATGGTGGCTCCAGGACCGACAATTGTGCAGGGGCCGTCCATTCTGGATATCCAACTGGGTACTGTTGACGACAGATGCCAGTCTAAGAGGTTGGGGCGCAGTGCTGGAGCAACACTCCCTTCAGGGTCGGTCGACATTCTGGAATTGCGGGCAGTCTTCAATGCGTTGAACCTGGCCCAGTATTTAATTCAGAACCATCCTGTTCAGGTACAGTCGGACAGTGCCACCACACCACAGTGGCTTACATAAATCATCAAGGCGGCACTCAAAGCCGCTTGGCAATGAAGGAAGTCTCACGGATTCTACATTGGGCGGAACGCCATCTACTGGCCATATCGGCAATCTTCATTCCGGGAGTCCTGAATTGGGAAGCGGACTTTCTCAGTCGTCAGGACGTACATGCCAGCGAGTGGGGCCTCCATCCAGAAGTGTTTCAACTACTAGTGGAAAAGTGGGGCCTTGCAGACGTGAATTTGATGGCGTCTCGACACAATCACAAGGTTCCGGTCTTCGGAGCAAGGACAAGGGATCCTCGAGCAGCATTCGTGGATGCGCTGGTGGTGCCGTGGAGGTTTCGGCTGCCGTACGTGTTCCCTCCGGTGTCACTCCTGCCCAGGGTAATTCGGAAGTTCAAGCAAGAAAAAGTAATTCTGCTTCTCATAGCTCCAGCGTGGCTCAGACGGCACTGGTTCTCAGACCTACAGGGCCTATCGTCAGAGCGTCCAATTCTACTTCCACAACGCCCAGACCTCCTCGTTCAGGGCCCCTGTGTCTACCAGGACCTAGCCCGGCTGTCTTTGACGGCGTGGCTCTTGAAGCTTCCGTCTTAAGGGCTAAAGGGTTTTCTGAGGTGATCATTCAAACTATGTTGCGGGCCCAGAAACCGGCTTCGGCTTGGATTTACTATAGGGTCTGGCATTCTTACTTTGTTTGGTGCGCATCTAACGATTATGACGCTTCCAAGTTTAGTATAGCCAAGTTGTTGGCTTTTCTTCAGCAGGGCCTGGACTTAGGCCTGCGTCTGGCCTCCCTCAAGGTTCAAATATCTGCCTTGTCGGTGTGGTTTCAGAGAAAAATAGCGTCCTTACCCGATGTGCATACCTTTACTCAGGGTGTGTTGCGTATCCAACCTCACTATGTCCCGCCTGTGGCTCCTTGGGACTTGTCGGTGGTTTTGGAGGCGCTACAAGAGTTTCCATTTGAACCCCTTGGTTCAGCCGATCTTAAGTGGCTTTCCCTTAAGTTGGTGTTTCTGCTGGCTATTGCCTCAGCTAGAAGAGTGTCGGATTTGGGTGCCTTGTCCTGTAGTTCCCCATATCTGATATTTCACCGTGACCGGGTGGTTCTTAGGACTCGTCCTGGATATTTACCTAAGGTGGTTTCTTCGTTCAACCTTAACCAGGAGATTGTGATTCCGGCACTTGTTTCTCCTGATCTGTCTCCCAAAGAGCGGTCTTTGGATGTGGTACGGGCTCTCCGTATCTATGTGAAGAGAACTGCTTCTATTAGGAAATCTGATTCTCTCTTTGTGCTGTTTGGATTTCACAAACGGGGCTGGCCTGCTCACAAGCAAACTTTGGCCAGATGGATTAGAATGGTGATTGCACATGCTTATGTGAGGGCTGGTCTGTCGGCTCTTGCTCACATTACGGCCCATTCTACTCGGTTTGTTGGACCTTCTTGGGCGGCCAGCCGTGGTGCGACCTTACGTGGTCCTCAGTGAACACGTTCATAAGGTTCTATGCCTTCGATACTGCCGCTTCCCAGGATGCTTCCTTTGGACGCCGGGTTCTTGTGCCCACTACAGTGCGTCCCCTCCCATAAGGAACTGCTTTAGGACATCCCCTATGTCTATCCTTGTGGAGCCCAGTGTACCCCGCAGCAGAAAACGAGTTTTATGGTAAGAACTTACCTTTGTTAAAACTCTTTCTGCGAGGTACACTGAGCTCCACAAGGCGCCCACCCTGACGCACTTAGCTTCTTTGGGTTGGTATGGCATTAGCCGCTGACACTTCTCCTGTCGTGAGAGTGTGGTGTATGTGGCTGCTAACCGTTGTCGTCTCTTTTCCTGCTACTGCATTGGGCTGGTTAACTAAAAACAGCTCCTGTGCAGGGAGGCGGGGTTATAGAGGAGGCGGCGCTATGCATTCTGGGAACAGTCAAAGCTTTTGAGCCTGTTGGTGCCTCGGATCAAGATCCTACTCTACACCCCCTATATCTCTATCCTGTGTACCTCGCAGAAAGAGTTTTAACAAAGGTAAGTTCTTACCATGAAACCCGTTTTCAGATACTTCATCTAATGAAGATGGCGCATATACTGACCCCTCAGACACTGATGCAGATGCTTCTGATGGTGGTCTACTACACAGGTGGATGTTCCTGACCTTTTGGAGGCTATCAAGCTGATTCTTCAAATTGATGATGACGAAGGACCCCCAGCTACCTCTAAGAAACCTGATAAGTTTAAATGTCAGAAGGTTACTAAATTAGTTTTACCTCATTCTGACCACTTAGTTGACATATGTCAGAAATTTTCCCCGTCTAAGAAGATGCTAGATCGTTATCCTCTCGCTGCAGAGTTAAGTAAAAATTGGGAAACACAGCTGCCAGTGGACTCGCAAGTCGAGCGTCTGGTGGTGTCATCTGCTCTGCCTGTCACTACCCTCACCTCTTTGAAGGAACCGACGGATAAACGAGTGGAAGGTTGCTTGAAATCTATTTACGCTCTTGCTGGAGCTGTGCATAGGCCTACTATTTCGGCCTCTTGGGCTGCTAAAGCCATAGAGACCTGGGTTCAGAAAGTTGAAGTGGATCTACCATCTAGTTTTCCTGATAATGCTAGACAGTGTCTTTCATACATTATTACAGCCTCTCATTATATACAGGAGGCGGCATCTGATGCAGGTATCCTGGCGGCCAAAGCGTCTACTACATCTGTTCTGGCTTGCCGGATCCTCTGGTTGCGGTCCTGGTCTGTAGATCTGGACTCTAAAAAGACCTTGGAGGTGATCCCTTTTAAGGGAAACATTCTTTTTGGGGGAAGACCTCAATAAGATCGTTGCTGACTTAGCATCTGCTAAGACTGCATGTCTACCTAGTACTACCCCTTCGGCTCCGAAGGCTAAGAGTACTTCCTTTCGTTCCTTTCGACCTCCAGGTAAAGCTAAGGATCAGGCTTACCCAAAACAGGCTCACACTTCCAAATCCACTAAGCCCAAACCTAAACGTGCCTGGGCTGCCTGTCACCCTGCTTCCAAAACAGATAAGCCTGCTGCATGACGGGGCGGGTCTACTTCTGGGGGATCCCAGGGTGGAAGGCCGACTTCTACGGTTTGCTCAGGTATGGTCACAGACCACTTCGGACGCCTGGGTAAGGGAAGTCGTCGCTCACGGATACGCCATCTCTTTCAAGAAGCGTCTCACTTGCCAGTTTTGCTTGACAAACGTCCCTACGGATCCAGTGAAAGCAAAAACTCTCTGGTGGTGCAATCCCTCCTGGACATGGGAGTGATAGTGCCGGTGCCTCTGGCTCAGAGAGGCAGGGGGTACTATTCAACACTGTTCCTAGTTCTGAAGCCGGATGGATCTTCCCGGCCCATTCTCAACCTCAAGTCTTTGAACAAGTTTGTGAAAGCTTCCAAATTCCGTATGGAAACTCTTCGCTCTATTGTTCTGGCTTTGGTGCCCAAGGACTATATGGTATCCCTGGACATACAGGATGCTTACCTGCATATACCTTTTGCAGTGTCACATCAGCAATACCTGCGGTTTGCTATTGGCAACCTCCATTTTCAATTCCAGGCCTTTCCTTTTGGTTTGACCACAGCTCCAGTAATTTTCACCAAGGTCATGGCGGCACTACTCCGCCATCAGGGTATCAGGATCCTGCCGTATCTGCACGACTTGTTGATTCTGGTGAACACTCCAGAGGTTCTCCTCTGTCATCTGGATCTGACGGTCCAATTCCTGCAAGCCCATGGTGGATCATCAACTGGAAGGAATGTTCCTTGGTTCCTGCTCAGAGTATGGTGCACCTGGGAGAACTATTGGACACCCACAATCAGTGGTTGTTTTTGTCCCCGGAGACTGTTCCTAAACTTCAGGACAAGATAAGATTCTTCCTCTCTCGCTTACGTGTGTCAATACACTCGGCGATTGAAGTACTAGGCCTCATGGTGTTGGTTTTCGACATGGTGGAGTGCTCAATTTCGTTTCCACCCTCTGCAGAAGTTGATACTCTGGGTGAGACTGCCTGCCTCACCGGATCAGGACTCACATGGTCTCCTTGACTCCGGAGGTCCGCATGTCACTGAGCTGGGGGCTACAGGACCAGCAATTGAGCAGGGGTCATCCCTTCTGGATCTCCAACTGGGTCCTTCTGACAACGGATGCCATTCTGCGAGGCTGGGGTGTGGTGTTGGAGCAACACTCTGTTCAGGGTTGGTGGACCAGGGAGTAATCTCTCCTCCCATAAACATTCTAGAATTGCGGGTAGTGTTCAATGCGTTCAGTGCCATAAATATTGGGACATCGACACAATTCTCACATTTTGGGCTCTATACACCACCACAATGGATTTGAAATGAAACAAACAAGATGTGCTTTAACTGCAGATTTTTCGCTTTAATTTGAGGTTCTTTACATCCAAATCAGGTGAACTGTGTAGGAATTACAACGGTTTCTATATGTGCCTCCCACTTTTTAAGGGACCAAAAGTAATGGGACAAACTAAACAATCCTAAATCAAACTTTCACTTTTTAATATTTAATATCTTCAAATTAAAGCTGAGTTAAAGCACATCTTGTTTGTTTCATTTCAAATCCATTGTGGTGGTGTATAGAGCCCAAAATATGAGCATTGTGTCGACTCTAAATCATCAAGGCGGCACTCGAAGCCGCATGGCAATGATGGAAGTATCAAAAATCATTCGTTGGGCGGAACGCCATCTGCCAGCCATATCGGCACTGTTCATTCCGGGAGTCCTCAACTGGGAAGCGGACTTCCTCAGTCATCAGGACGTACACGCCGAAGAGTGGAGTTTTCATCCAGAAGTCTTTCAACTCCTAGTGGCCAAGTGGGGCCTACCAGATGTAGACTTAATGGCGTCTCGACACAATCACAAGGTTCCGATCTTCGGAGCAAGGACCAGGGATCCTCAAGCAGCGTTCGTGGACGCCCTGGCAATTCCACGGAACTTTCGGCTGCTGTACGTGTTCAAGCAAGAAGGAGGAATACTACTTCTAATCGCTCCAGCGTGGCCCAGACGGCATTGGTACTCAGACCTGCAGGGTCTCTCGATAGAGCGCCCTCTTCTACTTCCGCAATGCCCAGACCACCTCGTTCAGGGCCCTTGTGTCTACCAGGATTTGGCCCGGATGGCTTTGATGGCGTGGCTCTTGAATCTTCTGTACTGAGGGCCAAAGGATTTTCTGAGGTGGTCATTCAAACTATGTTAAAGGCCCGTAAACCGGCGTCTGCCCGGATTTATCATAGGGTCTGGAATTCTTACTTCGCTTGGTGTGCGACTAACCATTATGACGCATACAAGTTGAGTACTGCCAAGCTTTTGGCTTTCCTGCAACAGAGTCTGGACTTAAGCCTTCGTCTGGCCTCCCTCAAGGTTCATATTTCTGCCTTGTCGATATGGTTTCAGAGAAAAATTGCGACTCTGCCTGATGTTCATACATTCACTCAGGGTGTTTTACGGATTCAACCTCCCTATGTCCCGCCGGTGGCTCCTTGGGATTTGTTGGTTGTTCTGGATGCCTTACAAGAGTCTCCGTTTGAACCTCTTGAGTCTATGGACCTTAAGTGGCTTACTCTTAAGGTCTTGTTCTTGCTGGCTATTGCCTCTGCTAGACGAGTTTCAGACTTGGGTGTCTAATCCTGTCGGTCACCCTTTCTGATTTTTCACCGTGACCATTTGGTTCTTATAACTCGCCCTGGTTATTTAACTAAGTATAATCGTTCCACCTTAACCAAAAGATTGTGGTTCCGGCCTTTACCTCTCCAGGTTTGTCCTCCAATGAGCGGTCTTTGGATGTGGTACGGGCTCTATGTATTTATGTGAAGAGAACTGCTTCCCTTCGACGATCTGATTCTCTTTTTGTCCTTTTTGGTTTTCATAAACGTGGCTGGCCTGCTAATAAGCAGACCCTGGCCAGATGGATTAGAATGGTGATTGCACATGCTTATGTACAGGCTGGCCTTCCAGCTCCTGCTAGCATCAAAGCCCATTCTACTCAGTCAGTTGGACCTTCTTGGGCGGCCTGCCGTGGTGTGACCCTTGAACAATTGTGCAAGGCGGCTACGTGGTCTTCATGCTTCCGCCTCCCAGGATGCCTCTTTTGGACGCCGGGTTCTTGTGCCCGCTACAGTACATCCCCTCCCATGAGGAACTGTTTTAGGACCTCCCCGATGTTATCCCTGTGGAACCCCAGTGTACCCTGCTGTAGAAAAGGAGATTTATGGTAAGAATTTACCTTAAATCTCTTTCTGCGAGGTACACTGAGTTCCACAGGGCGCCCACACTGACACACTTAGCTTCTTTGGGTTTGTATGGCATTAGCAGCTGATACCTTCTCCAGTCGTGAGAATGTGGTGTATGTGGCTACTAACTGTTATCGTCTCTTTTACCTGCTACTGCACTGGACTGATTAACAAAACTGAGCTCCTGTGCGTGGAGGCGGGGTTTTAGAGGAGGCGGCGCTATGCATCCTGGGAACAGTCAAAGCTTTTAGCCTGTTGGTGCCTCGGATCAAGATCCAACTCTACACACCGATGTTATCCCTGTGGAACCCAGTGTACCTTGCAGAAAAAGATTTAATAAAGGTACGTTCTTACCATAAATCTCCTTTTTTTTTGTGTGTGTGTGTGTGTGTGTGTGTGTGTGTGTGTGTGTGTGTGTAAGTAAATCCTTTTCTTTTGTTTAAGACTTCTGCCTAAAGACTTGGATAACAATGTTTAGGTGACGGACCTTATTTTGGGTTTATGCATATCAGGCCTTTTGGTTTATGCACATCAGGTGCGACCATGCCTGCAAGTGCTTTATCTGACCTGGTCGCACAGGATGCGACCAGTCAGTTAAACTGTGTTTTTTTTTTTGCAGCAGCAGGGAAGGGAAACTTCTCTCCGCTGCTGCTGTCAGAGGGACCGGAAGGTTGCCGTGCTGACCGATCCAACCCCCACCGGCCGCAGACAATAGCAGCCGCTGGTAAGTGTAAATCATCGCCCCCAAGCCCCCCTTGTGTACCTAGCAGCTGTCTGGGCTCTAAAACTAAAGTCGCGATGTTTCCTATGGTCACGATGTTCCGATATTTGGGGGAGGGGGGGGGGATATTTAAAAAAATAAAAATCCCCCAAATGTATGTTTGTTTGCTCTTTTACTAAAATCATTGTAGATAGGGTTACATTAATGTTCTTCACCTAATTAACTCATAAAACTCCCCCTGCCCCCCCCCCTCCCCAGCAATTTCTGAAGGTTTTTTTTGGGGGAAAAAATCATCAGTTAAGAGCAGGGGTCAGCAACCCCAAGCATGCGTGCCAGTAATTACATGCGGACCAATAAGACTTAGGGTGCGTACACACGGTGAGATTCGGACTTAGCCGATTCTCACTGTGCGACAGGGGCCGGGTCGGCGCTTAGCCAGTATCGCAAGCACATAATGAGTGTGCTTGCGATCCTGGTTCTGTGCGATTTTGGCTAAGTGTCAATCTTGACTCTCTCTTCTATAGAGATAGTCAAGATTGACTTGCCTGCACAGTCTATTTTTTCTGCCGATGCCGACCGCGCGGGGCCGCGCATCGGCATCGAATCGGGATCGCAAGGTGACTGTCACCTTGCGATCTGCACTATCTTTTCTTCCAATTCTGACTATATAGTCAGAATCGGAAGAAAAGATCTCACCGTGTGTACACACCCTTAAACTTAAGCCTAAATATTTTATAAATAAGAGTAATTTGTTTACTTATTCAGCTACAAACAATACCTATATGTCTAGCCTGACCAATTTACATATATGCTCGAGGTGATCGCGCTGAGCGGAAAAATTGGGATCCTACTCTGTGTTCTCCGCAGAATTTTTTTCCAGCCAGGTGGCATCATGGAATCGATGGGTGGGGGCCTGCGCACAGTTTTTAAAAACACGTGTTTTTAAAGAGCTCCTAGATACTGCCCGGCTGCTTTGTGGATGCAAATAATTTTTTTAGCAGCTCTTAGATACTGTCCCCACTTGCATGCCTAACTGATAGCTAGACCAGATACTGCCCCCACTTGCTGGCTACATAGAATGCCCCTCAATAACAAACACATGATGTGTCTGAAAGCCACGCTATGCTGATGTCAGTGTGGCGTAGCTTTCGGATACATCACTGTGCCAGGAGGGGTGAGTGCTGGTGCCAGGTAGCGGGGGATTTTTTCTGGGCTGACCGCCAGAAAAACACAGCCTGGGGAGAACACTGCATTGTACCTGGTGACCTCTATCCACAGGCCTGTGATACTTCTCTGACAGCACCCCTCCATCTGTCATATTGCTCTGACAGCACTCCACTCATCTGTCTCTGCAACCCCACCACCACCAGTCTGTCACACTACTCCACCTCCCCCCGGCCATTCCCCATTACGCCTGGGCCCTGACCCTTGGCGTCTGCTTGCACGAACCACCTCCTCAGCCCCCTATATACTCACTCAGCTCCTCCAGGCTCCGCACGCAGTACTGCCCGTACCCCCCAAACTTCTGCAGCACCTTCTCCAGCTCCACCTCCACTGTCACACACTGCTCCATGTCTGCGGGTGATGGGGAGTCCAGGGGCCTTCTCACCCTCATACAGGAGCAGGAGTAGCTCCTTAGCCGGCACCAAACCATCCCCCGCTAATGCAACCTGTGAGGGACTGGGGCCGCCTCTCCGCCAGTGCCAGCCTCTGTGCTCAGGCCTCTGACACAGCTGCTGTGATCGGCTGTTCAGGGGCCGCACCACTCTGCGGGAAGGGTTAGCCGGATATGGTGCCTGCTGCTCAAGCTGTCTGTTTCATTAGAGCAGCACGCTGGCAGGAAGGAAGGAGGGAGGTCCGAGAAAGCACCTAGATGGGGATTGGCTGAGGTGACTCAGCCGAGCACGTCCTGAAGGACGCACTCATTTTTAAAAAGTGAGTCCCTTGCTGCAAATAGCGCGCAAAAACGAACTATAGAGTGTATTTTGCGATCACTGTGCTTCCACCAACTCCTTGATCCTACCGCTGTCACTACTTCCACCACTTTATAGTGTGGTTTGAATTGCATTATATATTTTCTATAATTAGATATGGGGTTTTATTTATTTGTTGGTACCATTACTAATAACGGTACTTGATTTTATTATAATCCCTTCTTTCATTCTTTACTATTGAACTTTTTCTCTTCTACAGAGTGATGTTTTTTCTTTCTGTAAAAGGCCTGTGCATCACTGTTTGCCTTTTTTATTTCTTCTATACTGTTAAACATTACAGTTTTGGATAATACTGTGATATTATTGGGTGATTTTCAAGAGTGTGTTTTCATCATGAGGCAGTGGCGCAACTCTTAAGGTGGGTACATACTTAGTGATATAGTGAACTATATCGCTCATTTTCCTCCTCCTTAGCGATAGTTTACTATATCACCCAGTGTGTATGCTGCTGCCACAGAGCGATGCGCGGCCCCACAGTTCAATTGGGATTCATCGTCCAAAGCTGAATGCTTCGGCCAGCTGCGGCATGATGTCACTGTGCAATGTCATTAGTGATATTGCACAGTGTGTATGCCTGCCGAGAGGGGAAACACTAGGCGATGTCGCTCACTGAGACATCATGAGGCACTGGCCACCGGGCTCCAGCTGTCAGAGGGGCACCAAGAAATAGAGACCGATGGGGGCTGGCGGAGTAGAACAGACTTCTCTCCACTCATTTCATAGAGGTTTGCTACAGTCACTTCTGACTGCTGTCCTTGTTCACAAATCCCCTTTGCAGCCCTCTTGAGCTGAAGAGTCTTGGAATGTGTGATAATAGATCAAAGTGTGCACTGTATGCACAGTGAAGCTACAGCTCTGCTGTTTTTTATGTGGAAAGAAAGGAGAGCAAAAGTTGTAAGGAAATTCTCTAATTATTAAAATAAAACTTGTAGGGTTTTTTTTTCCTCAAAGCTTGGAGAAAGATAAAATTGTGAGAGCTAAGTGTACCAACCAATTCGCTCCAAACTGACATTTTTCAAACACAGCCTGTAAAATGTAAGGCAGAAGCTGATTGGCTGGTACTATAGCTCTCACAGTTTTATGTCTCTCCGAGCTTTGTACCATTGGCAAGTCGCTGGGGCATGATAACATGTGCAAGCTGGAGCCACTGGGATGGGGGTGGTCACCACCTTTTATTTTGCTTTGAGACGCTTGGTATAAACTTATGCCCCTGTCATGAAGTGATGTCTGATGCGTAAGAATGACAAATAATAGAAGTGTTTGGAGACTGCAAATGTGTGATATGCTGGAACTCTCTGGAAGAGACATCACTCACAGGTGGTGCAGCAGTCATTACTTGCCAATGTGATGTTTTAGCACTCTTGAGATATATGTATATATCATACTTGCCTACCCTCCCGGAATGGCCGGGAGGCTCCTGAAAATCGGGTGACCCTCCCGGCCCCCCGGAAGAGCAGGCAAGTCTCCCGATTACAGGGGTCCCCCCCTGCCCGGCTGCCCACTTAGCAAGTGAAGTGGGCGGTCCGGGCAGGCGATGACTCGATTCTTGTTGAATCGCATCATGCAAGCCACGCCCCCCACTGTATAATGCCGGTAATTGCGGCATTACACAGTGGGGGGCGTGGCTTGCATGACACGATCCAGCAGCCACACCCCCATCCCTCCTCTGGCCTGCTCCTCCTCTGGCCCGCCCCGTCCCTCCTCTGACCCGCCTCCGGCCCGCCCCTCTCCTCACATCAGCTCACTGCCCGTCCCCCTGCTGAGCCGACTGGCTGCTCTCTCCCGGAGAGAGCAGCCCAAAAGTCGGCAACTATGGTATGTATGTATATATATATATATATATATATGTGTGTATGTATATATATATATATATATATATATGTATATGTGTGTGTGTGTGTATATATATATATATATATATATATATATATATATATATATATATATATATATATTTTACAAATGTGTCACTGGCACACTAAGCCTTGCTATATACGGATAGCAAAAGGTTGCTGACCCCTGTATTAAAGTGTGAGCATCAGTCCGTGTTTATGCACGTGTAAGATGCAGTGGATTAAGACAGTGTCATCTTTTAAGTGGTAAGAAGTGGATGAAGGCCCATATGAATTAGAGCGGATTCTAAAGTAGGATTTAACAGATGGTGTAGTAGGCATTAGATGAAAACTGCAATTTCCGAACTTTCCATCTGGAATTAGTTTAGTGAGGGCTTGGGAAACTAGTTGTCATTTGCTGTTAAACACCTGCCTTGGGTTCCGGTATGAATGGTCGACCATGTTATGGTCGACCACTATTGGTCGACATGGACACATGGTCGACACATGAAAATGGTCGACACATGAAAAGTCGACACATGAAAAGGTCGACGTGAGTTTTTTTAACTTTTTTTGGTGTCGTTTTTGCGTAATGTGACTGGGAACCCCAATTAGTGCACCGCGTCCCCTCGCGTGGCTCGCTTCGCTCGCCATGCTTCGGGCATGGTGCCTTCGCTCCGCTACCGCTTCGCTCGGCACAGATTACCGTTCCAATCGTAGTCCACGTGGATCGTAAAGTATGGAAAACTTCCCCAAAAGAAAAAAAAGTTAAACTCATGTCGACCTTTTCATGTGTCGACCTTTCATGTGTTGACCATGTGTCCATGTCGACCATGTCAATGTCGACCATGGTCTACCTAATGACTGTCGACCATAACATGGTCGACCATCTGAACGGATACCCCTGCCTTGTCCTCTTGCTCATAATATTAAGATTAACAGCCTCATGAGCCGTGCAGTCTTTCAGTTCTATCCCTTATATTACCACTTATAGTGACTGTTAATCATAGCATATTAAGGTATTTTTTACTTTTGTCTACTACTTTTTTTCATATTTACTAAAGAAGCAGCTTTCTTCTTTTGATCCTTAATTTCCTTACTTTTCCCCGCCCTCATTTGTATTCTCTGAATGTTGGTTAAGGTGTGACCTTTAGCTGAAGTTTACTGTCGCAATATGCTTTCATTGCATTGTGAGACAAATCATTGTGGCATATTGTTTCTTTTATTATTCCAAGTGTACTTTTTCTCATCCTTATACATTATTTTGTTTGTGCATGTGTGTGCGTTTACTCCTCGCTTGCATTATATAATTTGTAATTCATTTTGGGACTTTACTTTTGAGTGTGACCAGGAAAGCTGTCGGGTATATACTCAACCACTTTACTGGCATGGTCAGATCACATGTGACTGCACCGACCCACTGTGTCCCCCAGTCTTTGACGAGGAGATTCGTTCTGCAGATGTGCATAATATAGTATATAAATATTTGTAAAAAATAAATTATATTAAATAAAAACAATGTAATTAACGGTTTATAAGGGACAAATAATCAGTAGAGTGGTAAAAGACATGAGATCCCTGCCATATGTAGTGTTCGTTCTGACACCCTGCGGCGAATCAGCGAGGAGAGCATATTTTAAGTTTTAAGTGCAACACTTTATACATGATGTATTGCTACAGTAGATGTAGGGATATAATGCAGGGTGCTGGAATAAACAGTAAATGATGCTAGTACTCATGAATGTTCTGGTGCTAATGAACATTCAGGAGGAAAACGCCTAGATAGGATACAGGGGCGAATGTTTTCGGGGGATGGAGGAAGAAAAAATTTCATTTTGTCGCCCGACTCCCCAATGGACCCACTGCTAACCTTACCTCCTACAGTACATGGTGTGGTGCGGTGACACCAGTGTGGGTGAGCACTTACAGTGCCTTGCTAAAGTATTCACCCCCCCCTTTTTTATCTGAATTTTATGTGATGGATCTGCACTAAATAGTCTAAGTTGATGAAGTGTAATGAGAAATATGTATATAAAAATAATTTTTGTAAATAAAAATTAGAAAATTGGCATGTGCATATGTATTCACCCCCTTTGCTGTGAAGCTCCTCAAAAGTTCTGGTGCAACCAATTACCTTCAGAAGTCACATAATTAGTGAAATGAAGTCCACCTGTGTGCAATTTAAGTGTCACATGATCTGTCAGTATAAACACACCTTCTCTGTAAGGCCCCAGATGAGGCTGCAATACCACTAAGCAAGAGGCATCATACCATGAAGACCAAGGAGCTCTCCAAACAAGTCAGGGACAAAGTTATTGAGAAGTACAAGTTAGGGTTGGGTTATAAAAAAATATCCAAATCTTTGATGATCCCCCGGAGCACCATCAAATCCATCATCTTCAAATGGAAAGAACATTGTACCACCTGCCAAGAGAGGACCGGCCACCAAAACTCACAGACCGGACAAGGAGGTCATTAATCAGAGAGGCAGCACAGAAACCAAAGGTAACCCTGAAGGAGCTGCAGAGTTCCACAGCAGAGACTGGTGTATGCCGCTGTACAAATCACTGGTACGTCCGCACCTGGAATATTGGGGCAGATGTATTAACCTAGAGAAGGCATAAGGAAGTGATAAACCAGTGATATGTGCAAGGTGATAAAGACACCAGCCAATCGGCTCCAATATGTAAATTAACAGTTAGGATCTGATTGGTTGGTGCCTTTATCACCTTGCACATATCACTGGTTTATCACTTCCTTATACCTTCTCCAGCTTAATACATCTGCCCCATTGTGTGCCAATTTTGGGCACCATATTATAAAAAAATATATCGGGGGAACTAGAAAGAGTTCAAAGGCGAGCTACTAAATTGATTAAAGGGTTAGAGTCACTGGAGTACGAGGAAAGACTTACTAGGTTAAATATGTATACTCTAGAAAAGAGGCATCTAAGAGGAGACATTATTAATATCTTCAAATATATAAAGCGTCATTACAAGGAATTAGCAGGGGACTTGTTTATTAAAAGAACTCTGTATAGGACACGTGGGCACTCGCTGAGACTAGAGGAGAGAAACACGTACACAGCGTAGGAAAGGGTTCTTCACGGTAAGGGCAATAAAGATTTGGAACTCTCTGCCGGAGAAGGTAATAATGGTAGACTCTGTAAATGCATTTAAAAACGGACTGGACAAATTTCTAACATTGAAAATGTATCCAGGGCTATAGCATTTAACATATTGACATTAAATATCTTGTGGTAAGAATCATAGTTGTCAATTGGTACTAAACCATTACTTCAGCAGTCGCATTATAATATGAACAGCTTAACACAATACAGGTTGAACCCAATGGGCCTTTTGCCTCTTTTCAACCTCACTAACTATGTTACTATGTATCTGCGCATGTGACCACAATAAGCTGTAATCTCCATAGAGCTAGGCGTTATGGTAGAGTGACCAGAAAAAAGCCATTAAGAAGCAACGTTTTGAGTTTGCCAAAAGGCATGTGGGCGACTCCCCAAATGTACGGAGGAAGGTGCTCTTGTCAGATGAGTCTAAAATTGAACTTTTCAGCCACCAAGGAAAACGCTATGTCTGGCGCAAACCCAACACATCCCATCACCCCAAGAACACCATCCCCACAGTGAAACATGGTGGCGGCAGCATCATGCTGTGGGGATGTTTTTCAGCAGCAGGGACTGGTAAACTGTTTCGAGTTGTGGGAAAGATGGATGGTGCTAAATACAGGGATATTCTTGAGCAAAACCTGTTTCAGTCTGCCTGTGATATGATCCTGGGACGAAGGTTCACCTTCCAGCGGGACAATGACCTGAAGCATACTGCTAAAGCAACACTTGAGTGGTTTAAGAGGAAACATTTAAATATGTGTAAATGGCCTAGTCAAAGCCCAGATCTCAATCCAATTGAGAATCTGTGGTCAGACTTGAAGATTGCTGTTTACAAGTAGAAACCATCCAACATGAAGGAGCTGGAGCAGTTTTGCCTTGAGGAGTGGGCAAAAATCCCAGTGGCAAGATGTGGCAAGCTCATAGAGACTTATCCAAAGCGACTTGCATCTGTAATTGCCGCAAAAGGTGGCTCTACAAAGTACTGACTTTAGGGGGGTAAATAGTTATGCACGCATTTTGTCCTATTTGTTGTCTGCGTCACAATAAAAAAAAAAAATCTTCAAAGTTGTAGGCATGTTCTGTGAATGAAATGATGCAAACCTTCAAACAATCCATTTTAATTCCAGGTTGTGAGGCAACAAAACATGAAAAATGCCAAGGGGGGTGGGGGGGGGTGGGTGAATACTTTATCAAGGGACTGTACCTCACGATCCCCATGGGCGGCATATCTTTACAAGACAAACAGTCTGCTGCTGCTCCGTTTTTCTGCCCTAGCCTTCTCTGTTTCTGATTAGTCTTCACTCCGGTCTTAGGAGACAGATCGGAGGTGCTTATGTGTACACCGGTTTATCCGTGACTCCACTAGACCACCAGGGCTAACTATATTGGCACAGGGTTTCTTAAAGAGAGGCCAGGGAACCTGTGGTTGATACAAAAGTTTTTAAGTGTGTGTATTCTGGCGCAGTATTAAGGTATCTGCCCAATCTCACTCCTCTTGTGATCCGCCCAACCCCGGATCACACAAAAATGGTATAAAGCAAAAGTGTGATGAGGAAAAGATCAAAGGCACTACTTAACAAAATACAATGATAATAAAGAAATTAAATATACATCACATGAGTTCTTTGTGTGAATTTCTCTTTCTCCAATGTCAAGGATGATTTTTCTTTTTTTGTTGTCAGTTCAACAACTCCCAGATGTTACATGCATAAAGAGAACAACAGAAACACAAAATGTGTAATATTGTTTGCCACAGTTGAATGATTAAAATGTCCCATGAATTCCTCAAAAGGAAACAAAGCCCTATATGGTGGGGATCTTGATAGTAGAGAAAGGGACAGTTCCTCACCACCTCCTCATGTCAACGCAAACGTACCAAGACTCACTTAAAGAGATATAACACCATGTCTATCAGGGTTTCTTTTATGCGTCTTAAATGACACCGGCAAAACAGAATTAGATCCGTTCAAACTATCAAGATCCCCACCATATCTGTTTCCTTTTGAGGAATTCACGGGACATTTTAATCATTTAACTGTGGCAAACAATATTACACATTTTGTGTTTCTGTTGTTCTCTTTATGCATGTAACATCCGGGAGTTGTTGAACTGACAACAACAAAAAAAGAAAAATCATCCTTGACATTGGAGAAAGAACTCATGTGATGTATATTTAACTTCTTTATTATCATTGTATTTTGTTAAGTAGCGCCTTTGATCTTTTCCTCATCACACTTTTGCTTTAAACCTGTGGTTGATGTCTGCATAGACTAGGTCAGCCCTCTCCCTGCGGCCCTTCCCCCAGCTCAGGGCGCCATTCCACTGCAGTCTTCCCGCCTCTGTTTCGTTCCTCCTTGCCCCTCAGAGACCCACAGCAGCCATTTTTTTTCATGCAGCTACAGGTCTCCGGGAATGCTGGATCCGGTCTCCGTGTATACATCTCCTAGAAGCCAGGTTATACAGGTTTATATCTTGCCAGCCACTGCGGTCTGTGTAGTTGATTTAGTGCCTATTGCAGTAATTTATAATGTGTTCTGCATTGTCTGTGACTTGTGCTAGCTCTGCTGTCTGATATTTTTGTACTGTCAGTTTATACCTTTCCCTTTTTCATCTCTAAAACCCTAAGAACAAGTGTTTAGGGGTTTTTTATACTTCACAGTTAAGTGTTTGTGAAGGTTGTCACAGTACTGTCATTGTTGCACACTGCCTAGTGCCGTATTGTGTGCTATACCATTCTTGCAGCTATGTCCAGCAAAGGCAAGGTTCTCAAGAAAGCTGCTGCTCCTGTGGTGGTCTCATGCAAATCCTGTTCAGCAGGATTTTTCCTCAGGACATTGTAGAGGATGGTTTATGTGCAGCTTGCTATTTTCCACCTAACCAGCCAGCACCCCCAGCTCTTGTGCAGGATCCCCCCTGGGCTTCCTTTTCACAGATATTAGCACATACATCTGACCGCATATCAACCGCTGTGGTAGCTCCCCATGTGGAATTTCCCCAGGAGTGCGCCCTGCTATACCAGTTACAGCTATGCCCCCTCCCTGGGTGTATGTGCTTTTCACTTCCGTACAGATTCTAGCTACTAATTCTACTGCTTTTCGACAGATGTTACAAGGAGAAAGACTCTTGCCCACTAATGCCACTAGACGTGCTGGGCCATCTTCACAGTCTACGCAGCTTTCAGATTCTGAGGCGTCATTTGGAGAGACAGAGGAGGCAAATGTCTCTCACTGAGTCTACCTTAAGGGAGGAGTAGCATCAGTTTACCGTAGGTGTATCGGCTCTTGTAAGGGCCGTCAAATCTGTTATTCATCTGGAAGAGGAGTAGCCTGCTCCTTCACCAAAAAAGGCCCTACTGTTTAAGCGCCATAAAGTATTTAAGGCTGAATTTCCTCAGTCTGGGCACCTTACTTAACTCCTGCGTGAGGCTTGGACTACTCCTGGTAAAAAGTTTGAGCTGCCAAAGTGCCTGGCTTCGTTTTACCCTATTCCAGTGGCTGATTGTGCTAAGTGTGAGGTTCCTCCAGCCGTGGATTCACATGTGGCACGTCTGGTTAAAACCTCAACTTTACATATCCCTACAACATCTTCCTTTAAAGGAGACTACGGATAGGAGGATTGAAGTCTGTCTCAAATCTTTTTTTGTTCCCTTACAGGAGCTATTACTCGACCTGCTATGGTCGCTGCCTATGTGGCCAAGGCCATTGAGAGCGGATGAGAGGCTCTGGAGATTGAACTTTCCCAGGAATTTATGTCCCAGCATATTGGGGATGCAGCCTCCTACCTCGTTGGTAGCCCGCCGCATTCTCTGGTTACGCTCATGGAAAGTGGACACTGATTCCAAGAAGGCCCTGGAATTACTATTTTACACAGGGGATATATTATTTGGCGCAGAATTGGACAAGATTGTGGCTACATTGGCAGCCACCAAAGCTTCTTTCCTGCCCTCGGCATCTACACGCGGACATCTACCTTTCGTCTCCAAGGCAAAGCTAAAAAACAGTCCTATCCTCAACAGCCAGCTTCTACAAACAATGCCAAGCCCAGGGCTAAGCAGACAACTACCAAATCTGAAGACAAACCCTCAGCATGACGGGGTGGGCGTCCTGGGGGATCACAGGGTGGGGAGGCCAACTTCTTCAGTTTGCACAGTCCTGGCATCAGACCACCACAGATACCTGGGTGCAAGAAGTGGTCTTTCACGTGTACGCGCTATCGTTCCAGAGACGCACCCCTCAACAGTTCTTATGCACAAGCCCCCCATCGGACCAGAGCAAGGCCTTGGCCCTCCAGCAGTACATTGTCTCTCCTGCAGTTAGGGGTTGTGATTTCATTCCCTTTGCTTTTGCTATACCCTGTTCCTGGTTTAGAGACCGAATGGGTCTCAGAACCCTATCTTCAATCTCAAATCCCTCAACAAGTTTATCAAGGTACGCAGGTTTCGTATGGAAACCCTCCGCTCTATTGCCCTAGCTATGGAACATGGGGATTTTATGGTGTCCCTGGACATTAAGGATGCTTATCTGTATATACATATAGCACCCTCTCATCAGTGATTCCTATAGTTTGCTGTCCTTCAGCAACATTTCCAATTTCAAGCACTGCCCTTTTGTCTTTCTACTGCTCGCATGGTCTTTACCAAAATTATGGCTGTTACGGCTGCTTCGTCAGGGGATCAGAATACTCCCATACCAGGATGATCTGCTGATAGTCGCACACTCTCTGGAGGTTCTTCACCGCCATCTTCAGCTGACCATTGCCTTCCTGCAAAACCACGGCTGGCTAATCAACTGGAAGAAGTCATCCTTTACGCCTTCTCAAAGGATGTTACATCTAGGAGCTTTCCTGGATTCTTAGGTGCAAAGGTTTTTCCTGCCAGCAGACAAAATCTCTGCAGTACAGCGAGTGCGCAGGATGCTTCACAGTCGCTGAGTGTCAGTATACTCAGCTATGCAGGTCTTGGGGTCCATGGTCTCCACTTTCAACATGTTGGAGTATGTCTAGTTCCACCCCAGATCTCTGCAATCCTGTCCAAATGGAATGGACAACTGCTCAGGTCCCAGATGATGGTCCTCTCTCTGGAAGTTTTCTAGCTTGGTGGCTCCACACAACCCACTTGGACAAGGGTCGGCCCCTCTGGATCCCAGATTGGATACTCCTGACCACGGATGCCAGTCTCCGTCGATGGGGGTGGTGTCCAGTCATCACTCCTTTCAGGACTTTTGAACTTCCACCGAAAGTTGCTTACCAATCAACGTCCTGAAACTACAAGCTGTCTACAAAGCACTCACTCATCGCCTCCCGAAACAACCAGAAGGTTCCCGTGTACTGGTCCAGAACAAGTGATCCCGAAGCAGCCTTCGTTGATGCCCTGATGGTGGCTTATCTGTCTTTGACGACGTGGCTTTTGAGTTATCCCTCCTAGGATCCAAAGGATTCTCTTGCTCGGTGGCCCAGACAATGCTCAGAGCACGAAAGCTGGCCTCAGCCCGTAATTATTACTGAGTGTGGCATACATACTTCCAGTGATGCGCTGCAAGACGCTATGATCCTCTGGTTTTTAGAGTTTCCAGAATCCTGGCTTTTCTTAAAGCTGGATTGGATCTCAGAGTCCACCTGGCCACTTTGAAAGTGCATGTCTCTGCTTTGTCCATGTGGTTAAAGCGCGGGATTGTCAGCGGTTCTCCAGGCACTTCAGGAGCCTCCATTTGAACCCCTGGAATGGCTAACTGCAGAGACTCTCTTGACTTTTGCATCGGTCCGAAGGGTGTCAGATTTAGGGTCGCTCTCCAGTCGTTCTCCCTTTTTGATATTTCATCGGTACACAGCTGTTCTTCAAACTCGTCCTGGATACCTTCCCAAGGTGGTCTCACATTTCCACCTTAACAAAAAGATTGTGATACCGGCCTCCCACTCCCCGAACCTCTCGGTGGAGGAGATCTTCTTGGATATGGTCCGTGCCCTGCAAATCTACATGGATCGTACCACTTCCATCTGGAAAACGGATTCCCTCTTTGTCCTCTACGGATTCAACAAAGGGGGCTGGCCAGCTGACAAACACTCCGGCCAGAGCGCTTCGCATGACTATCTCACAGGCTTACACACAGGCTGACCTCCATGTGCTTGGTACTGTCTCTGCTCATTGTACTCGATCTGTGGGTCCTTCGTAGGCAGCCCGCCGTCGCACGTCTGCCGAACCACTCTGCATGGCGGCCACGTGGTCTTCTGTCCACACCTTTCTATGCCTTGGATACTTTTGCGCCTCAGGATCCTTCATTTGTTTGCCAGATTTTCCCCTCAGTTTAGGAGCATTCCCTCCCTTAAACAACTGCTTTAGGATATCCCCATTGTTTCCCCTGTGGAGCCCTATGGACCTTAAAGAAGAAAAGGAGAGTTATGGTAGACTTACCTTTTGTTTATCTTTCTTCGAAGTCCAAAGGGTCCACTGGACACCCACCCTGACGCACCTGGCTTCTGTGGGTTTTTCTTCTTGGTCACCGGATCCTTTCTCTGTAGTGGGCCGCAGCATCCTGGAATATGTAAAGCTTTAACTGTTTGTGCCCGGTCCTAACCACCACCTGCATCCCATTGTCTTCCCTGTGGACCCTATGGACTTCGAAGAAAAAAGTTAACAAAGTTAAATCTACCAAAACTCTCATTATTTGTTGGGCATTTTTGCAATGAAGTGTTTGTTTTTAACCATTCAACCTGCTCATTTTGTTTACCCCCAAAACGCTCAGTAATTGCCATTATTTTTATTTTATTTATTTTTTTATTTTATTTTTAATGGATTTAAATATTATATTGGATAATGAATTTCCTCATGTACAGTCTGGAGACACAGCGGAATGGTGCGGTCACATGATATGAAACCATGACAGGAAAGGCCCAGCTGGCTGCAGTTGCATCCCATGCGACCATGCCAGTTTAGTGGTTAAATTCTTTAACATGATATACATTTACTTCTGTTGCTTGTACTGAGGCTTTTGAAATCATTCATTGTACAAACATCTTGTTTGCTCTTTTATTTGTTCATGTAATAAACCAGAGGGGGTTTTTTTTGTATTGTATTTTTTTAAAGCTTGTGTTTGTATGCTGAATTGGTGTTCTCTTTATGCCTTTTATTTCTGTGTTTTACAGTGTCTCCTGCACTGCATGTACTGGAGCAAAAATCACAAATGTTACAACCTAATCTTGTTGTATCAGCACCATGCTCCATTGAAGCACATTCAGTCAATAGTAACCAGTCACCAGGCCCTGCGTCAGTGATGTCTCCTGCATCTTCACCTCAGCGAGCAATACAACAAGGTAAAAGATACATAAATCTATAGTCCTATTTCATACTTGTTTTGTATTGTTGTTGTAAAATGCTGTGTTTTTTTTTTTTTTTTACAATAAAGTGAAAATTTTATATTTGGTTTGATAATTTTGCTTATCTGTATTAAGTGTAATATTGTATCTTGTCTCAGAGGTTTTTTAGGGTCTTCACAGATTCTTCATACACCCCTGCAGGCGATGTTGCTTTACAGTAATTATTAGTGATATTTGCACCCCCAGAAATTGTCAGACTTTTTACCCGCTTTACCCTGCAGAGTGCTGAGAATCCACTAATGTACAGTAGGTCTGCTAGAAGATGATGGAGCAAGTATCTGTACTTTATTCAGCTTCTCTTCTCTCTCTCTTTCTGTAAGGCAGATTTATCAAAGCTCGGAGAGAGATAAAGTAACAACCAGTCCGCTCCTAACTGCCATTTTACAGGCTGTGTTTTAAAAATGACAGGAGCTGATAATCTCTGACCACTCTATCTCTCACCAAGCTTTGAGGCTGAAATCTGCCCTGTGTATTATCATTTTATTGGTACTTTGTTGTACTCACAGTTAATGGAGCACAACTCTAATAGAGTTTGTCCATGCTGTAGTCTTTTCCTAGTCTACACTTGGCTCAAGGACCCCTCTGGCTTCTGATACCATATGATTATTTGTCCCATTTCCTTTGGAAATAGCTTAGAAGCTGTTTGTAAAGATCAATACACACTATAAAGGTGTGTACACAGGATGAGATAAATCTGTAAGATTTTGACTATATAGTCAAAATCTTAAGCAAAGTTAGTGCATATCTCAAGGTGTTAGGCAGCTTGCGATCCTGATTCAATCCCGATGCGCGCTCCCGTGGGGTCGGTATCGCAAGGCTAAATAAACTGTGCAGGCAAGTCAATCTTGACTATCTAGTGTACAAAGTATAGTCAAAATTGACACTTAGTCAAAATCGTACATAGACAAAATCTCAAGCGCAGTCAAAATCTGTGCTATTTGGGCTTTGGGGGAGTTCAAGGGAAATCGCATAGTCAAGATAGGCATAGCAAGGATCTCACCGTGTGTACACTCCTTAAGTTTTCTGTTCAATCTTTCTGGTTGGAATAAAAATGTGGTAATGTATGGGAGCAAATGACCAAAACACTAGAAAATGGACAAATATGGTCATTCACACAAATTGGTTGCATCCATTTAATTTAACCAATTTATCCGAACAACCGTTTTCTGGATTTTGGAAGCAAATGGTTGATATTTCCTCCCAGACATTACCATATTTTCATTCCAGCCAGCCAGATTGGACAGATAATCTTTGTGTGTATCCAGTTTAAATGTGTTATATCATTTTGCATGTAATAATTTATGGTTTGATTTCTCAAGGGTATTGGTCCATGGGCAGTCCATTCCGTGACTGTCTTCTGTGTTTTCTTTTGGAGCACAGATAATTTGCCGTGGCCTAGTATTTCTGCATAATGGATGCTAAATATAAGTAAACTAGTTTATAGCTCGTCAAAATGATGGACACCAGGACCTGATTATGGGATGGGGGGGAATGGGCTACTCAAAAGGAGCTGCCGAGTTTCTGGAAGTCCTGCTGCTGGGAGCCAGGGCTGGGCAAGCTATAATTATGTTGCACTATATACACCAGTACTGGCACGTGTAAGCTCACCAGTCCCTGCACAGCTCTTGCCCAGTAGAAGACACCAGTAGCCACCCGCTGCTGGCTGGGGTGGTCTGGGCATGGCCTCTGCGGGGGTCCTCCCGGTCACCGCACTGCTCACCCCACACAGGGTTCACCCCTGCCTGCCGGACTGATATTTCCCCCCACCACCAGTAAGTGGCCACACGTGTCCCCAGTGCCTACACTCTGAGTGCTGCGGGACAGTCTGGTGGTTCCTACATCCATTTCATAGTTACTGCTGCTACTTGTTCGATGGCAAGAAACCTGGGGTTGCAGGATAGTATACGGAGGGGGGGTGCAGAGTATGCAGTATATGGTGAGAGCAGTGTATGGAGGAGGGGAGTACCCTGTATGTAGGATGCACTATATGGAGGGGTGTGAGGGTGCAGTGTGTATATAGGGGCAGTATATGGTGGGGGTGTCCTTGTCTCTCCAGTGGCTGCAAGTGGCGCAACAGAAGTGAGGAGCAGCATTAGAGTAATGTAACTGTAAGTGGAATTCCAACGAAAGTCGAGTCAATTTTAAATATAAAAGGTTGTTACAAATTCCAATTGCCACACCAAAAACCTACCGCTACCCCCACTCTCTCTCCAGCGCCCTTTCTCCATATTCAGCAAGTGTGAAACCAGCAGATCCATGTTTTTACGTAATTAGCAGCAGGCTGTAATATCTCTCTGCATGATCGCTTTCATTTTCATTTGGTCTGTGTGGCGGCCTCCAGTGGCCACCGGTGCACATAAAGGAGGTGAGGAGCAGTTAGCCTTTTATTATATAGTATAGGAAAAGCCTGCATCTTATTTGCTTTGGGTGTGGCTTGAAGTATATACAGTATCTAGATTGATAGTCAATAGGCAGACAGGGTCAGTAGATAGACAGTGACTAAGGTCGACATGAAAAAGGTCAACACATGGTTTTTCATGATGATTTTGTTATTTTAGTATAAACCTAACCCTCCACTAAGTGCCTAACTGTAACACTAACCCTAAAAATCATGGAAAAACAGTTGTCAACATTTTATTGTATTGACATTTTGACCCTGTTGACCTATTGCATATTTACCTTCTAATGTTGACCGGTTCACTGTCTGTCCTTTGTCCGGATACCAGCTCTTATGTGTATCATGCTCAAATAATGCTATTTGCTTTGACCTGATTCTTGAACAGAACATGAATCTTATCAGTTCCTCTTTTCCATCATCCTTCACTGATGAATGCGGAGTACCATACATTATTGCTTACAGTTGGTGAAATTAAAAAGTTTTGAAATTGTGTCCTTTTGGATTAGAAAAATAAAGTACCAATAAATTGCATGCCTCAGAGTGTATCAATTCCTGTGTCTGCTATTCTTTTATAACCTTTTTGTCAAGCTCTGCATCTCAGTTGCAGTGGTGACTGATATTTAATGGTCTTGGTTAAATCCCAGGCAAGTGTTATTAGATTTAGGTTGAGGCGAGGTATATTCAACCATTTCCATGTTCTCTGCCTTCCTGGGTAGCAGAGCTGCTAGCTCACGTTTTCTGAAATTGAATACAGTGTTCATGTTAAAGTAAAAGTGAGGATATTCCCTTTCGTCCTTGCTCCCTCAGCACCACTCCAGACACACATCACCTCCATCTCCCTTCGTCTTCCAATCACTTTTAACAATATTTCATCTTTGTCTTATACCTATAAGAGGTATAAAATGAGTGTAGAAAAAGCTGACAAATTTACTTTGCATGTCTCCATTATGGACATAGCTTAATGAAGGCATAATTAGAATTTGCTGTAAAAGCTAATCCTACACCTGAAAGGTACACGTTACAGAAAAATAAATACTTTTATGCTGCATCAACATATGTTCACGTTACCAATCAGGTAGTTGCTTTCATAAGGCTCTCGCTTGCACTCTTTGGCGTCTCCAAACTGTAGTGAAACTAGATGAAACTTCAAGGGTGAAGTCATGTTCTTTACACCATCATTCTTCTATATAGTTATTCCCAGTGGAAAACTCCAGACACTGAAAAGGCAAAATAGAATTCTGTGAAATGGCAAGACATCATTGAATGTTTGTTTTAAATACATGCATGACAATAATAATAGTAGTGTGACCTGTGTTCTTTTGAATGTAGAACTAGAAAATTGCATGTTGTGCTATGAGGATGCATAAATCTGTGTGCTGTGATTTCCTGTCTACTTGACCTTTCTTATGCTTTCTATACCTTACAGGCATGCAGTATGCTGGATATGTCAATAATCAAGCTAACTTTGCACCAACTCCCTTGTCATCCAGCTCAGATGATGAGGAAGAGGAGGAGGATGATGAGGAAGCAGGTCTGCTTTAGCTTTTTTACTGTCTAGCATGATTTTGTGTACATCTCTAACCAATAAAAGCGTAATTTCTTTGCTAGGGCTACCTTTTCCAACATACCATGCCACCGCTGAAATGAAAGGAGTTGCCCTTTCAGAAAAAAATTATTTATGTTGTGTATGTTATAAATATTTCAATTTTTTCCTCCTAATAGCTTTATGTACTATCTCCTGACACTGCCACTTATGGCATAATATTACTGTAGCTTTTTTGTTTTATCAGCAATTTCATGGCAAGATGTACAGTAACTGAAGCTGACCATTCACCAGGCCAACTGTCATCCAGTCATGCCACTAGGTGGTTGGTTGGAATGAAAATCTGGTAAATATATGGGATAAAAATTGTGATTAGCAATTTGGTCCCAACCTTCAAATAAATGTAACTTATGCAAGTTGTTTAAATTGGTTAACTTAACCAACTTACCTGAAAGATAGTTTTTGGCCGGGATGTAATTAAGTCAGAGTTTGGCGGCCGGCCAAACTCTGACTTTTTTTAAAGGAGCAATCATGTACAAGGCATAGTTTAGCATGATTGCCCCTTTAAAAGAAAGTCAGAGTTCGGCTGTCATCCTGCACAGCCGCCAAATTGGACTTCATTACGTCCTGGCCTTTGTCTCTTTTTTGGGGCTTGGGAGCAAATTGCTGATTGTCATTTTTCTCTTTAGATTACCAGATTTTCATTACAACCAACTGGTTGGATGAAAGGTGGTCTAGTGCAGGGGTAGCCAACCCTGGTCCTCGAGAGCTACCTACAGTGCACGTTTTCCAGGTCTCCTCTTTTAAAATGTGACCGTTAGTAATAACTGCACATGTGCACCTGCCAGGTGAGCTGGAAAATGTGAACCGTTGGTAGCTCTCGAGGACCAGGGTTGGCTACCACTGGTCTAGTGCGTCGCCAGCTTTGTCATTGTCTACTAGGAAGCCCTTTAGATAGATAAGCCAATTAATAGCATTTACCATTGTTTTTTCTGCTTCCTCTGCTGCTATGCGCTTACTCTGTGTACCTGGTTTTGCCCATCGCCATTAAGCTGTGTCTACTGCTGCATGATCACATGTACCATGCTGCAGGGAAACATGCCAGTTGTGTCAGACCTAGTGTTCACTCTAGGAGTGAAAAGGGGCAGGGCGCCGGACTCCGGGGGCACACGAGCTCGCGCGTGGCCGAAATGGGGGTGCGGCCACGCAAATTAGGAGGCGTGGCCACGCCTCCATCATTTTAAGGGGCGGTGCGGCCCACAGACGCTACTATAGAGAGCGTCTGTGGCCGGCGACGTCACTGTTGGGGGCGTGCCCAGCACCTCCGTCGGTGCTGGGCTTCCCCCAGCCCTCTCCCAATGCGTGAATGGATGCCGCGCGCATGCGCACGGCATCTATACACGCCGGGAGGGCAGGGAGCGGGCGGCTGTTCTAGCAGGGCGCCGCAAAAGGGGCAGGGCGGGTTTTGCCTGGTAAAAAACGGGCAGGGCGCGGCGCCCTGCTAAAACGGCCTAGAGTGAACACTAAGACCTAATCGAGAACTGTAGACTACCGATTTCGGCTATAATTGACCATAACGCAGATTGGTAGAATGTGAACAAAGAAGTAGCCCCTCAAGACATTTTTAATGTTTCATCAGGTGCAATTTTGAAATAGACATTTATGGTAAATTATGTTCATTATTATTTTAAAACCGAAACGTTCGCTTTAATTAAGCCTATCATTTAATAATATATTGTGATTCTTTAAAAAACATAAAAGTGTTTTTCTTTATACCTCTTACATTTGGATGTGTAAGGCACTATTTTTCCCTGGGGGATTTTCAGAAGAATCATCACTGGAATCTGTTGAAGAAATGCATGTAAAAGGATCAAACCAGATACTATAACTATAATATGAAATACACAGATGTGGACAGCTCTTTGAAACAGTGCTTTATTCCCCATGAACCGTGATTCATTTCTAAGATATTGTTTCATGTATACCTGCATACCTTAGCTATTTCATAGAAAAAAGCAAGGAAACTGCGAAGAGATTAATTATTGGTTATTCTCCAAAGATATCCTGAAATGTCCTGGACATAATTGTTGGTCCCCTTAGAAAAGATAATAAACAAATGGATTATAGATGATATATATATGATATTTCAAACTAATTGCTTCCTTGAATTAGTATCACACATGACTTCAATCTTCTAATCTAGTGGTTCCCAAGCTGCGTGCCTCGGGGCACTTGTTGGGGTGCACTGGGTTGATGATCAAGACCAATTCAAATTATTTATGGTCAGTTTAATAGCCAAACCAGTGCTTGTGGCTTTCAGTCATTATACATGTGGATAAATAGAATCTAATCCAGTGCCTCACCACACAACTGAACCTAAGGATGACCTATAAACACAATCTGATCCTGGTTGGGAGCAGGAACATGAACCTGAGACGTAAGTCCCGTGCATACGTGGAGATGTGTGCTGAGCGTTCTAGCACAGACCGCTCAGCACACATCTCTCCCCCCGCTCAGCACACAGCGCGATGTAGGGGGACCGCTCACTTCACACAGCGAGCAATCTACTTGATTGTGTCTGCATGGCCAATCTAGTACCGGCGATAGCGACGTATGGGGCATACACACTGAGAGATCCTTGCTTAATTTCTAAGCAATGTAGTCAGATAGCATTGATCTTTCCGTGTGTACCCCCCTTTAGTCCCAGTTCATTTATATTCACACATACAGAAGCCCCAGGGGGTTGATGCACGTTTACAAGCAAACACCCGTGGTTTCCATGTATATGTAAATGGGGTGTGAGCCTATTTAAATGGACATAAGTAGTCACTGTGCTGTTATCATCCTATCATCCTGTGCACTACACTAAAGTGAACAAGAGATAGCAAAGGAGTTAAAAGTCCATGGGACTGTAGCCAGTCTCTCTGGACACAGCAGCAAGCGGAAAAGCAACCTCAGATTAAACGGAAGGATAGTGATAATAGTAAGAAAAAAAAAGGGTCCAAGAAAACTTCCAAAAAGATGCAAGCTGAACTCCAGTGTCATAGTATGTCAGTGTCCGATTGCACCATCCGACAGTGGGCTCCATGGAAGAGTAAGGAGGACTCCACTTTTGAAAAAACAACTTTAAAAACCTAAACTAGAATTTTCTGAAATGCATATTGACATGCTTCTGGGAGAATGTTCTTTGGATAGATGAGTAAAAATTCGAGCTTTTTGGAAAGTCACAACTCACAATAGCTGTAAGTTCACAGATGAAATAATGTAGCAGTAAAATAAAAAAAAACACCATATCTACTGTGAAACATGGAGGTGGCTTGGCAGAATCTGGCGTTGTGTGCCTTGAATCTGCAGGGACCATTTAAATATCAAGACTATCGAGGCATTTTGAAGTGAAACATACGTCCTGGTGCCAGAAAGCTCTTTCTTTGGGCCTAATTCATTAAGGATTGCAAATCTTGCAGCGGCTTTGCAAATGCAATTCATAGCAATGCAAAATCACTTAATTGCAATGATTGCCTCTAAAGATTTGCAACAAAATATTAGGTTAAGGTCCCATAATTTTTGTCCTTGCTATTTTTATTTGTTTAATTATTTGAAGTATACTATTGAATCAAAACTTTGTATTAAATAGTGATGGATGCCAATTCCTTTAGTCACTTTCAAGTTATTTCAGAAAGATATATGGGTTTATTTTTTTTCTCGTCAAAGGTTACCAACCAATTTGTCCACATCTGTTTTTACTTTGAGTATGCCCCCATCCCTTCTCTTTTCTCTTTTGTCTAGATGCTTTATTGGATTGAGGATCGATCATTTAAAGAGAAACAGCTAATTGCACGGGATCCTAGTGTTTGGATATGATTGGATGGACAATTCAATGTCTAGAGCAGTCGTTCTCAAACTTTTTCAGTTAAAGGCACCCTTAGGTTCTCCATGATTTTTCAAGGCACCCTTAAGCTCAAATAATTACAGAGCGGTCCTTTTTTTAAAGTAGTTGGGTCAAAGTAGCAGACAAATCTGGGTAATTGGTATGCAGATTTATAGGCTGGATCCAGACCCACTTAGCAATGGCATCCCTTGCACCCACTATAGTTTACGCCCATGCTGTTGTTCCTACCTGTCTAGTCACGTTTGCTGTTAATCTTGATTCTGTGGTGGAGCAGACAACACTGCATGAAATATTGTTAAATCTGGGCTGGTTAAAGGCTTTGGAGCCCCCTATAATCTAAAATTAAGGGCATACATTGTGTCGTCATAAAAAAAAAAAACACACACTACTACTTTTGCCACCTCAGTCTCTGTGCCGTTGCCACCTCAGTCTCTGTGCCGTTGCCACCTCAGTCTCTGTGCCGTTGCCACCTCAGTCTCTGTGCCGTTGCCACCTCAGTCTCTGTGCCGTTGCCTCTCCATGTGTCTCCAGTTTCCCTTTGCAGCCCCCTCCTCCATGTCTCTTATCGATGCACGCCCTGTTTTTCTTACGTCCTAGAGGATGCTGGGGTCCACATTAGTACCATGGGGTATAGACGGGTCCACCAAGAGTTTGAGAGTGTGGGCTGGCTCCTCCCTCTATGCCCCTCCTACCAGACTCCGTTTAGAAAATGTGCCCGGAGGAGCCAATCACAGCTAGGGCAGCTCTCCAGAGCTTTTCTAGTAAAATGTTATTTTAGAGTTTTTTGTTTTACAGGGAGGCTGCTGGCAACAGCCTCCCTGCAGCGTGGGATGTGGGGGGGGGGGGGGGGGGAAGTTGTGTCCACCCTGCGGGATCTGAGCCACTTACTCCGCTGACAGGACACTGAGCTCCTGAGGGGTCAGATCGTTCCCCGCTGCAGGGGATCGCTCGCCCCAGCAGCATGCTGCCACCCCCTTGCAGAGCTGAAGAATCTGTGGCGAGTGAGGCACCGACCCCCTTAGCAAGCGGGAGTTCGGTGTGAAGATGGCGGAAGCAGGGTTGGAGCGCAGTATTAACTGCGCTCTGGAAGGCTCAGCGGTACGTGGTGAGGCACTGTGAGGGGCGCCCTGAGCCAGCGTTACACCCTACACTGGTTCAAAAGCCTGTCGGGGTCCCCGGATCTCAGCCAGCACTCAATCCTCAGGCCAGTATAATCCTGTGGAGAGCATGAAGACGGCGCCATTTTGGGGGCGGAGCTTCTCCTCAGAGCAGACCCAGCAGCGTTCAGCGCCATTTTCCTGCCTGCACAGCGCTGATCAGGAGAAACAGGTCCCTCCACAGCAACTCCAGCTATCTGTAAAAGGTACCAGGGGGTTGTAGAAGGGGGAAGGAGGCTGCAATACGACTGTGTATCCTATTAAGGTGCACAGTCTGCGCTGAAAAGGGGTCTCCCTTTGGTTAGAAGCGCTGTGTGTGGGTTGGCTCCAATCTCTCTGTCTCTCTTGCCATTCTTGGGGGGGAAACTCTGTCTGCCCTCCCGTGTGTGTGTAGTGTTTGGTGGTCTCCTTTAGCTATGTCCAGGGACACTGTGTCATATGCTGCGGAGGATATGTCCTCCCATGATGATCCCATTCCATGTAATCAGGATAGTACTGGTTTAGCTCAGATTCCAGCAAGGGAACCTGAGTGGTTTTCCTCTATCAAATCTTGGATTTCTCAGATTTCAGACAGGGTTGCAAGTAATGAATCTGCAACCCAGGTATTACAGTATGGCAGTATGGCCCGATTCTGGTACCTCAGGACACTCCGCTATATACCCCCACAAACGTGCGCTTGTTCATGTCACGCAAGATGACATGGATACCGATTCTGACACCACAGACGGTAATGGGGATGTGTTGCGGGGATCTGCCTCTCTTGCAAAGGGGGTGCAATTGATGATAGAGGCTATCAAGGATGTGTTGAATATTAATGATACCACACCTGAGCAGGTTGAGGAGGCTTTTTTCACTGAAAATAAGAAAGCCTTGCTAACCTTCCCTGCGTCAATTAAATGCTATATTTGAGAAAGCATGGGGAAACCCTGAGAAAAAAATCCAGATCCCTAAAAGGGTCCAGGTGCATTACCTTTCCCTGAGGAGGATAGAAAAAAATTGGAAAACCCGCCAATTGTTGACGCATCTGTGTCCAGACTCTCAAAAAAGGTGGTTTTGCCTGTTCCGGGATCTACCGCCTTAAAGGAGCCGGCTGATCGCAAAATTCATAATACACTTAAATCAATGTACACCGCTTCGGGGGCCATATTACGTCCCACTATTGCTAGTGCATGGATTGCAAAAGCTATAGTAAAGTGGTCAGGCACCTTACTTGAGGATTTGGATACGATGGATAAGGGTGATGTTGAAATGTTTCTGCGTAACATTCACGATTCAGCAGGTTTTATGGTAGAATCCGTGAAAGACCTGGGTTCCATGGCTGTGGGAATCTTTTCCATGTCTGTTTCAGCTCGTCGGGAACTGTGGCTGCGCCAGTGGTCGGCCGACGCGGAATCCAGGAAAAGCGTGGAGTCCCTACTCTACACATGTCAGGCTCTCTTTGGGGAAGCTCTGGATGCGTGGATTTCCACAGCTACAGTGGGTAAGTCTCTGTTTCTTCCTTCAGCTGCACCTGTTCCGAAGAAATCCTTTTCTTCATCAGCATCACAGTCCTTTCGGCCTAACAAGCCTAGAAAGGCCAAACTTTCCAATACCTTCTTTAGGGAAGGTCGAGTTAAATCCAGGAAACCTGCTGCCACAGGTTCCCAGGAACAAAAGCCTGATTCAGGTACGTCAAAGTCCTCCGCATGACGGTGGACCGCGCAGCCTGGAGGTGGGGCCAGTGGGAGCGAAACTCAGACAGTTCAGTCACGTCTGGGTATCGTCCGGCCTGGATCCTGATCCCTGGGTGATAGACATTGTGTCCCAGGGATACAGGCTGGAATTTCAAAATCTCCCTTCTCACCGATTTTTAAAATAAGGCTTGCCAGTTCTACTGGCAGACAGAACTGTCCTACAAGAGGCTGCCCAGAAGTTGGTGGAGGCACAGGTCATTGTGCCAGTTACTATTCAAACATTTTCATGGTACCGAAACTGGATGGTTCGTTCAGGCCCATTCTGAACCTAAAATCACTGAACCCCTTTCTAAAGGAGTTCAAGTTCAAAATGGAGTCTCTCTGGGCGGTGATATCTGGTTTGGAAGAGGGGGAATTCCTGGTATCCCAGATGCGTACCTTCTCATTCCAATTTGGCTGCCGCATCAGACTTATCTCCGTTTTGCATTACTGGACTGTCATTTCCAGTTCCAGGCCCTGCCATTCGGCCTCTCAACAGCACCGAGGGTGTTCACCAAGGTGATGGCAGAGATGATGGTTCTCCTCTGCAAACAAGGGGTGAACATCATTCCATATCTGGACGATCTGCTAATAAAGGCATCGTCCAATGAGAGGCTGTTGCAGTCCATTGTTCTCACAACCCAACTACTCAGGCTCCACGGTTGGATTCTGAACCGTCTAAAATCACATTTGGAACCAACACAGAGGTTGTCTTTTCTGGGGATGATCCTCAACACAGAAGTGCAGAGGGTGTTTCTCCCGCAGGAAAAGGTGATGGTGATACAAACTGTGGTCCAGGATGTCCTGAAGCCAGCCCGGGTGTCTGTTCATCAATGCATTTGCCTTTTGGGAAAGATGGTGGCCTCTTACGAGGCTCTCCAGTACGGGAGGTTCCATGCTCGGGCCTTCCAACTGGATCTTCTGGACAAGTGGTCAGGATCTCATCTCCACATGCACCAGAGGATTCGTCTGTCGCCAATGGCCAGGATTTTGCTCCTCTGGTGGCTCCCAATTACCTCACCTTCTGGAGGGCCGCAGGTTCGGCATTCAGGAATGGGTCCTTCTAACCACGGATGCGAGCCTCCGGGGATGGGGCGCAGTCACTCAGTGGAAAACCTTCCAAGGAAGGTAATCTAGTCTGGAGGCCGACCTGCCCATCAACCTCCTGGAACTAAGAGCCATCTACAACGGTCTTATTCAGGCAGCCCATCTTCTAAGAAATCGGGCCATTCAAGTACAGTCGGACAATGTAACGACAGTGGCTTACATAAACCGACAGGGCGGAACAAAGAGCAGAGCTGCAGTGACAGAGGTAACAAGAATCATCCTCTGGGAGGAAAGACACACTTTGGCGCTCTCAGCAATTTTCATTCTGGGAGTGGACATCTGGGAAGCCGACTTCCTCAGCAGACACGATCTCCATCCAGGGGAGTGGGGTCTCCATCCGGAGGTGTTCAAGGAAATAACAGACCTTTGGGGGTTACCCCCAAATAGACATAATGGCCTCTCGTCTCAACAAGAAGCTTTGACGCTATTGTTCCAGGTCGAGGGTCCCACAAGCAGTGGCAGAGGACGCCCTGGTGTCTCCATGGGTGTTCCAGTCGGTCTACGTGTTTCCACCACTTCCACTCATTCCAAGAGTTCTAAAGCTCGTAAGGAGAACAAGAGTTCAAGCGATCCTCATTGCGCCAGACTTGCCAAGGCGGGCTTGGTACGCGGACCTTCTGAATCGCTTGCAGGAAGAGCCGAGGCCTCTTCCTCTTCGGGAGGACCTGCTACAGCAGGGGCCGTTCGCCTATCAAGACTTACCACGGCTACGTTTGACGGCATGGAAGTTGAGCGCCTGATACTTGCTCGGAAGGTCATTCCGAAGAAGGTCATTCCTACCCTAATACAGGCTAGGAAAGGGGTATCGTCTAAACGTTACCATCGTATTTGGAAGAAATATGTCTCTTGGTGAGAATCCAAGAAATTTCCTGCGGTGGAGTTTTGACTGGGACGTTTTCTCCTCTTCCTGCAAGCAGGTGTGGATATGGGCCTGCGGTTGGGATCTGTGAAGGTCCAGATTTCGGCCCTGTCCATTTTCTTCCAGAAACAATTGCCCTCCCTCCCTGAGGTTCAGACCTTTTTGAAGGGAGTTCTGCACATCCAACCTCCCTTTGTATCGCAACGGCGCCTTGGGACCTTAACGTGGTGTTGCAGTTTCTCCAGTCGAACTGGTTTGAGCCTCTACAGGAGGTTGAGGTCACATTTCTTACATGGAAGGCTGTCACGTTGTTGGCCTTCGCTTCTGTGTGTCAGAATTGGGGGCTTTGTCCTGTAAATCCCCTTACTTGATCTTCCACGAAGATAGAGCTGAGCTCGGAACACGCAGCAGTTTCTTCCGAAGGTTGTGTCAGCATTTCATATCAACCAACCTTTTGTGGTGCCAGTGGCTACTGACTTCTCATTTTCATCAAAGTTCTTGGATGTTGTGAGGGCTTTGAAAATCTATGTGAAGAGGATTGCTCGTCACAGGAAATCGGACTCTGTTTGTCCTGTATGATCCCAAGAAAATTGGGTGTCCTGCTTTAAAGCAGACTATATCTCGCTGGATTAGATTCACTATCCAGCATGCGTATTCTATGGCAGGATTGCCGTGTCCTACATCTGTTAAGGCCCACTCTACTCGTAAGGTGGGTTCTTGTCTCTGCTTTACAGCTTTGCCGAGCGGCTACATGGTCTGGGTCAAACATGTTTGCAAAATTCTACAAGTTCGATACTTTGGCCTCTGAGGACCTTAAGTTGTCAATCAGTTCTGCAGGATCCTCCATGCTCTCTCTCCCATTCCCGTTCTGGGAGCTTTGGTACATCCCCGTGGTACTAATGTGGACCCCAGCATCCTCTAGGACGTAAGAGAAAATAGGATTTTAATTACCTACCGGTAAATACTTTTCTTGTAGTCCGTAGAGGATGCTGGTCGCCCGCCCAGCTCTTCGTGATCCTGCAGTGGTTACTTGGTTCAGTACTGCTTAGTTCTTAGTTATGAACTGTTATGTTACTTGGTTAAGTAATCTTGTTCAGCCGTTGCTGAGTTTCAAGCTGGTTAGCTTGGTTTGCCTTGTATGTGTGATCTGGTGTGAATCTCGCCACTATCTTTGTATCATCCTTCTCTCGAAGTTGTCCGTCTCCTCGGGCACAGTTTCTAAACTGAGTCTGGTAGGAAGGGCATAGAGGGAGGAGCCAGCCCACACTCTCAAACTCTTAAAGTGCCAGTGGCTCCTAGTGAACCCGTCTATACCCCATGGTACTAATGTGGACCCCAGCATCCTCTACGGACTACGAGAAAAGGATTTACTGGTAGGTAATTAAAATCCTATTTCTCTGACGTCCTAGTGGATGCTGGGGACTCCGTCAGGACCATGGGGAATAGCGGCTCCGCAGGAGACAGGGCACAAAAGTAAAAGCTTTAGGATCAGGTGGTGTGCACTGGCTCCTCCCCCTATGACCCTCCTCCAAGCCTCAGTTAGATTTTTGTGCCCGGCCGAGAAGGGTGCAATCTAGGTGGCTCTCCTAAAGAGCTGCTTAGAGTAAAAGTTTTGTTAGGTTTTTTATTTTCAGTGAGTCCTGCTGGCAACAAGCTCACTGCATCGAGGGACTTAGGGGAGAGAAGTGAACTCACCTGCGTGCAGGATGGATTGGCTTCTTAGGCTACTGGACACCATTAGCTCCAGAGGGAGTCGGAACACAGGTCTCACCCTGGGGTTCGTCCCGGAGCCGCGCCGCCGACCCCCTTGCAGATGCCGAAAAGTGAAGAGGTCCAGAAACCGGCGGCAGAAGACTTTTCAGTCTTCATAAGGTAGCGCACAGCACTGCAGCTGTGCGCCATTGTTGTCAGCACACTTCATAGCAGCGGTCACTGAGGGTGCAGGGCGCTGGGGGGGGCGCCCTGGGCAGCAATGATAGTACCTTATTCTGGCTAAAAATACATCACATATAGCCCCTGGGGGCTATATGGATGTATTTAACCCCTGCCAGGTCTCAGAAAAACGGGAGAAGAAGCCCGCCGAAAAGGGGGCGGGGCCTATTCTCCTCAGCACACAGCGCCATTTTCCCTCACAGAAATGCTGGTGGGAAGGCTCCCAGGCTCTCCCCTGCACTGCACTACAGAAACAGGGTTAAAACAGAGAGGGGGGGCACTTATTTGGCGATATGACTATATATATTAAAATGCTATAAGGGAAAAACACTTATATAAAGGTTGTCCCTGTATAATTATAGCGTTTTTGGTGTGTGCTGGCAAACTCTCCCTCTGTCTCCCCAAAGGGCTAGTGGGGTCCTGTCCTCTATCAGAGCATTCCCTGTGTGTGTGCTGTGTGTCGGTACGTGTGTGTCGACATGTATGAGGACGATGTTGGTGAGGAGGCGGAGCAATTGCCTGTAATGGTGATGTCACTCTCTAGGGAGTCGACACCGGAATGGATGGCTTATTTAAGGAATTACGTGATAATGTCAACACGCTGCAAGGTCGGTTGACGACATGAGACGGCCGGCAAACCAATTAGTACCTGTCCAGGCGTCTCAAACACCGTCAGGGGCGTTAAAACGTCCTTTTACCTCAGTCGGTCGACACAGACACGGACACTGACTCCAGTGTCGACGGTGAAGAAACAAACGTATTTTCCTTTAGGGCCACACGTTACTTGTTAAGGGCAATGAAGGAGGTGTTACATATTTCTGATACTACAAGTACCACAAAAAAGGGTATTATGTGGAGTGTGAAAAAACTACCTGTAGTTTTTCCTGAATCAGATAAATTAAATGAAGTGTGTGATGATGCGTGGGTTTCCCCCGATAGAAAATTATTGGCGGTATACCCTTTCCCGCCAGAAGTTAGGGCGCGTTGGGAAACACCCCTTAGGGTGGATAAGGCGCTCACACACTTATCAAAACAAGTGGCGGTACCGTCTCCAGATAGGGCCGCCCTCAAGGAGCCAGCTGATAGGAGGCTGGAAAATATCCTAAAAAGTATATACACACATACTGGTGTTATACTGCGACCAGCGATCGCCTCAGCCTGGATGTGCAGCGCTGGGGTGGCTTGGTCGGATTCCCTGACTGAAAATATTGATACCCTTGACAGGGACAGTATTTTAGTGACTATAGAGCATTTAAAGGATGCATTTCTATATATGCGAGATGCACAGAGGGATATTTGCACTCTGGCATCAAGAGTAAGTGCGATGTCCATATCTGCCAGAAGTTGTTTATGGACACGACAGTGGTCAGGTGATGCAGATTCCAAACGGCACATGGAAGTATTGCCGTATAAAGGAGAAAAAGACAACGTCTTTTCAGCCTCAGTCCTTTCGTCCCCATAAGGGCAAGCGGGCAAAAGGCCAGTCATATCTGCCATGGGATAGAGGAAAGGGAAGAAGACTGCAGCAGGCAGCCCATTCCCAGAAACAGAAGCCCTCCACCGCTTCTGCCAAGTCCTCAGCATGACGCTGGGGCCGTACAAGCGGACTCGGGTGCGGTGGGGGGGGGTCGTCTCAAGAGTTTCAGCACGCAGTGGGCTCACTCGCAAGTGGACCCCTGGATCCTACAAGTAGTATCCCAGGGGTACAGATTGGAAATTCGAGACGTCTCCCCCTCGCAGGTTCCTGAAGTCTGCTTTACCAACGTCTCCCTCCGACAGGGAGGCAGTAGTGGAAACAATTCACAAGCTGTATTCCCAGCAGGTGATAATCAAAGTACCCCTCCTACAACAAGGAAAGGGGTATTATTCCACACTATATTGTGGTACTGAAGCCAGACGGCTCGGTGAGACCTATTCTAAATCTGAAATAGTTGAACACTTACATACAAAGGTTCAAATCAAGATGGAGTCACTCAGAGCAGTGATAGCGAACCAGGAAGAAGGGGACTATATGGTGTCCCGGGACATCAGGGATGCTTACCTCCATGTCCCAATTTGCCCTTCTCACCAAGGGTACCTCAGGTTCGTGGTACAGAACTGTCACTATCAGTTTCAGACGCTGCCGGTTGGATTGTCCACGGCACCCCGGGTCCTTACCAAGGTAATGGCCGAAATGATGATTCTTCAAAGAAAATGGACGATCTCCTGATAGGGGCAAGGTCCAGAGAACAGTTGGAGGTCGGAGTAGCACTATCTCAAGTAGTTCTACGACAGCACGGGTGGATTCTAAATATTCCAAAACCGCAGCTGTTTCCGACGACACGTCTGCTGTTCCTAGGGATGATTCTGGACACAGTCCAGAAAAAGGTGTTTCTCCCGGAGAAGAAAGCCAGGGAGTTATCCGAGCTAGTCAGGAACCTCCTAAAACCAGGAAAAGTGTCAGTGCATCATTGCACAAGGGTCCTGGGAAAAATGGTGGCTTCTTACGAAGCGATTCCATTCGGTAGATTTCACGCAAGAACTTTTCAGTGGGATCTGCTGGAAAAATGGTCCGGATCGCATCTTCAGATGCATCAGCGGATAACCCTGTCTCCAAGGACAAGGGTGTTTCTTCTGCGGTGGCTGCAGAGTGCTCATCTACTAAAGGGCCGCAGATTCGGCATTCAGGACTGGGTCCTGGTGACCACGGATGCCAGCCTGAGAGGCTGGGGAGCAGTCACACAGGGAAAAACTTTCCAGGGAGTGTGATCAAGTCTGGAGACTTCTCTCCACATAAATATACTGGAGCTAAGGGCAATTTACAATGTTCTAAGCTTAGCAAGACCTCTGCTTCAAGGTCAGCCGGTATTGATCCAGTGGGACAACATCACGGCAGTCGCCCACGTAAACAGACAGGGCGGCACAAGAAGCAGGAGGGCAATGGCAGAAACTGCAAGGATTCTTCGCTGGGCGAAAAATCATGTGATAGCACTGTCAGCAGTGTTCATTCCGGGAGTGGACAACTGGGAAGCAGACTTCCTCAGCAGGCACGACCTCCACCCGGGAGAGTGGGGACTTCATCGGGAAGTATTCCACATGATTGTGAACCGTTGGGAAAGACCAAAGGTGGACATGATGGCGTCCCGCCTGAACAAAAAAACTGGACAGGTATTGCGCCAGGTCAAGAGACCCTCAAGCAATATCTGTGGACGTTCTGGTAACACCGTGGGTGTACCAGTCGGTGTATGTGTTCCCTCCTCTGCTTCTCATAACCAAGGTACTGAGAATTATAAGACGTAGAGGAGTAAGAACTATACTCGTGGCTCCGGATTGGCCAAGAAGGACGTGGCACCCGGAACTTCAAGAAATGCTCACAGAGGACTCATGGCCTCTGCCGCTAAGAAGGGACTTGCTTCAGCAAGTACCAGGTCTGTTCCAAGACTTACCGCGGCTGCGTTTGACGGCATGGCGGTGGAACGCCAGTTCCTAAGGGAAAAAGGCATTCCGGAAGAGGTCATTCCTACCCTGGTCAAAGCCAGGAAGGAGGTGACCGCAAAACATTATCACCACATGTGGCGAAAATATGTTGCGTGGTGTGAGGCCAGGAAGGCCCCACGAAGAAATTTCAACTCGGTCGATTCCTGCATTTCCTGCAAACAGGAGTGTCTATGGGCCTCAAATTGGGGTCCATTAAGGTTCAAATTTCGGCTCTGTCAAATTTTCTTCCAGAAAAAATTGGCTTCAGTTCCTGAAGTCCAGAAGTTTGTCAAGGGAGTATTGCATATACAACCCCCTTTTTGTGCCTCCAGTGGCACTGTGGGATCTCAACGTAGTTCTGGGATTCCTCAAATCACATTTTAAACTGCTCAAATCTGTGGATTTGAAATATCTCACATGAAAAGTGACCATGCTGTTGGCCCTGGCCTCGGCCAGGCGAGTGTCAGAATTGGCGGCTTTGTCTCACAAAAGCCATATCTGATTGTCCATTCGGACAGGGCAGAGCTGCGGACTCGTCCCCAGTTTCTTCCTAAGGTGGTGTCAGCGTTTCACCTGAACCAGCTTATTGTGGTACCTGCGGCTACTAGGGACTTGGAGGACTCCAAGTTGCTAGAGGTTGTCAGGGCCCTGAAAATATAGGTTTCCAGGACGGCTGGAGTCAGGAAAACTGACTCGCTGTTATCCTGTATGCACCCAACAAACTGGGTGCTCTTGCTTCTAAGCAGACGATTGCTCGTTGGATTTGTAGCACATTTCAACTTGCACATTCTGTGGCAGGCCTGCCACAGCCTAAATCTGTCAAGGCCCATTCCACAAGGAAGGTGGGCTCATCCTGGGCGGCTGCCCGAGGGGTCTCGGCATTACAACTCTGCCGAGCAGCTACGTGGTCGGGGGAGAACACGTTTGTAAAATTCTACAAATTTGATACCCTGGCTAAAGAGGACCTGGAGTTCTCTCATTCGGTGCTGCAGAGTCATCCGCACTCTCCCGCCCGTTTGGGAGCTTTGGTATAATCCCCATGGTCCTGACGGAGTGCCCAGCATCCACTAGGACGTCAGAGAAAATAAGATTTTACTTACCGATAAATCTATTTCTCGTAGTCCGTAGTGGATGCTGGGCGCCCATCCCAAGTGCGGATTGTCTGAAATACTTGTACATAGTTATTGTTACAAAAATCGGGTTATTATTGTTGTGAGCCATCTTTTCAGAGGCTCCGCTGTTATCATGCTGTTAACTGGGTTCAGATCACAGGTTGTACAGTGTGATTGGTGTGGCTGGTATGAGTCTTACCCGGGATTCAAAATCCTTCCTTATTGTGTACGCTCGTCCGGGCACAGTATCCTAACTGAGGCTTGGAGGAGGGTCATAAGGGGAGGAGCCAGTGCACACCACCTGATCCTAAAGCTTTTACTTTTGTGCCCTGTCTCCTGCGGAGCCGCTATTCCCCATGGTCCTGACGGAGTCCCCAGCATCCACTACGGACTACGAGAAATAGATTTATCGGTAAGTAAAATCTTATTTTTCCTTTTCCACCTGAGGATAGGAAAAAATGGGAGATTCCATCGGTCTCAAGGCTCTCAAGCAAAATAGTGTTACCTATCCCTGGTGCAGCCTCCCTAAAGGATGCAGCTGATCGTAAGATTGAGACTACACTCAAATCTTTGTATACTGCTGTGGGTGGATTACGCGAGCCATTGCTAAATGGTAGGGTAACCTAATTAATGTGTTAGATACCTTGCCGCAAGGGGAGATTATTTTGCTCCTGCAACATATACAGGACTCTGCGAACTTTATGGTGGAAGCCATAAAAGAGACAGGCTTGCTTGATGCACGTACTACAGCTATGGCAGTGTCTGCATGCAGGGGTTTATGGCTTCGCCCGTGCACTGCGGATGCGGACTCCAGGAAAGGCGTAGAAGGCCTACCTTTCACAGGAGAGGCCTTATTTGGAGATGAACTAGACAAATAGATCTCCAAAGCTACTTGCGGGTAAGTCCACATACCTACCTTCTGCAGCTCTCCCAGCTAGGATGGCCTATTCTGCAGTCTTTTAGGACGGCTTAGTTTAGGGGCAGGCAAGAGGTACCTCTGTCGCCGCCAGAGGTGCTAGAGAGAAACCACGAAAACCATCTTCTGCCAGTTTACAGGAACAGAGTTCATGCTCTGCTTCCTCAAAACCTTCCGCATGAAGGTGGACCGCGATGCCTGGAAGACTGTCGAGTGGGAGCCCGACTAAAATTCTTCAGTCCCATCTGGACAAGATCGTGCCAGGATCCCTGGCTCATAGACCTTATATTCCAGGGCTTACAGACTGGAGTTCCAGGAGCTCCCACCTCACAGATTCTTCAAATCAGGCTTACCAGTTTCATAAGAGACAGGAATAACCGTACAGGAAGCCATTCAAAAACTGTTACAGACCCAGGTCATTGTTCCAGTTCCACCTCGTCTACAAAACAAGGGTTACTATTCCAGCTTGTTTGTAGTACCGAAGCCGGACGGTTCAGTAAGACCAATTCTGAATCTCAAGTCGTTGAACCCGTACTTACGAGTGTTCAAATTCAAGATGTCTCTGGATATCAAGGATGCGTACCTTCATATTCCGATCTGGCCGCCTCATCAGGCTTATCTACGGTTTGCGCTGCAGGACTGTCACTACCAGTTCCAGGCCCTGCCATTTGGTGTCTCCACGGCACCGAGGGTGTTCACCAAAGCGAAGGCAGAGATGATGTTACTACTCCGCAAACAAGGAGTGAACATAATCCCGTACCTGGACGATCTTCTGATAAAGGCACCGTCCAGGTAGCGGTTGTTGGACAACATTGTTCTCTCAACCAGACTACTCCTGGATCACGGGTGGATTCTGAACCTACCAAAATCCCACCTAGACCCAACACAGTGGCTTCCTTTCTTGGGAATGATACTGTACACAGTGTCTCAGAAAGTATTCCTTCCCTTGGAAAAGGCAATGGTAATCCAGTCGATGGTGCAGGCTTTCCTGAAGCCAACCTGGATCTCGGTGCATCCCTGCATACGCCTTCTGGGGAAAATGCTGGTACGGAAGGTTTCATGCGAGGCCCTTCCAGCTGCATCTGTTGGTCAAATGGTCTGGATCGCATTTTCACATGCACCAGAGGATTCGTCTGTCTCCAAAAGCCAGTATCTCCCTCCTGTGGTGGTTACACACTTATCACCTAGCCGAGGGTCGGAGGTTCGGGATTCAGAACTGGATTCTGCTGACCACAGATGCAAGCCTCAGAGATTGGGGCGCAGTCACCCAGGGGGTGCAGATTCAAGGAAGATGGTCAAGTCAGGAAGTCGTCCTTCCAATCAACATCCTGGAACTCAGGGATATCTACAACGCCCTTCGGCAGGCCGCATTTATTCTTCTTAATCAGGCCATTCAGGTCCAGTCGGACATTGGGACGGCAGTAACGTACATAAACCAACAGGGCGGAACCAAAAGCAAAGCAGCAATGTCAGAGGTGTCAAGAATTCTTCTCTGGGTGGAAAAACACGCTGTGGCATTGTCGGCGGTCTTCATTCCAGGAGTAGACAACTGGGAAGCAGACTTCCTCAGCAGACACGACCTGCACCTGGGGGAATCGGGCCTTCGTGTTCCGGTGGTTGACACGATCGGTGGGGATATCCACAAATCGACATGATGGCCTCTCGACTCAACAAGAAGCTCAAGCGGTATTGTTCCAGGTCGAGAGACCCACATGCATTGGCGGTAGACGCCCTGACAACTCTGTGGATCTACCAGCTGGTGTATGCGTTTCCTCCACTTCTTCTGATCCCAATAATTCTAAAAAGGATAAAAATGGAAATGGTTCAAGCAATCCTCATTGCTGCGGACTGGCCACGAAGTATGCAGATCTTCTCGAGATGCTGCTTGAAGATCCGTGGCCTCTACCTCTTAACGAGGATCTTCTGCAACAGGGCCCGTTCGTCTATCAAGACTTACCGTGGCTACGTTTAACGGCATGGAAGTTGAACGGCTGATTCTAGCCAGGAGAGAGGTTCCTGACAGGGTCACCCCGACTATGATCCAAGCCAGGAAAGGGGTAACGTCTAAACATTACCACCGTATCTGGAAGAAATATGTCTCTTGGTGTGAAAGCAGACAATATTCTGTGGTGGAATTTCATCTGGGACGTTTCCTGCTTTTTCTGCAGTCGGGAGTGGATGTGGGCCTACGTCTAGGCTCCATAAACGTCCAGATTTCGGCCTAGTCTGTTTTCTTTCAAAGACACTTGGCTTCTCTCCCTGAGGTCCAAACGTCCATCCAGCGTACCTTTGTGCCTCCCACAGCACCTTGGGATCTCAATTTGGTGCTGCATTTCCTCCAATCGGACTGGTTTGTACCGTTACAGGAGGTGGACGTAAAGTAACTTACGTGGAAGACTGTCACACTGTTGGCTTTGGCTTCAGCAAGACATGTGTCGGAGTTGGGAGCGTTGTCTTACAAGAGCCCCTTCCTAATTTTCCATGAGGACAGAGCTGAACTCAGGAGGTGGTGTCCGCGTTTCATACCAACCAATCTATTATTGGTCCAGTTGTTACGGAAACCTCTGCTACTTCAACGTCTTTAGATGTTGTGAGATGTTTGAAGGTGTATGTAAAAAGAACAGCTTGTCATAGGAAATCGGACTCGCTGTTCGTTCTCTATGATCCCAATAAAATTGGGTGTTCTGCTTCAAAGCAGTCAATTGCACTGGCTCACTATCCAGCATGCTTATTCCACTGCCGGTTCCAAAATCTGTACAGGCCCACTCCACTAGGTCGGTGGGTTCTTCTAGGGCGGCTTCTCGGGGTGTCTCGGCTTTACAGCTCTGCCGAGCAACTACTTGGTCAGGTTCGAACACGTTTGGTAACTTTTATAAGTTCGATACTTTGGCTTCTCAGGACCTTCAGTTTGGTCAATCAGTTCTGCAGGAAACTCAACACTCTCCCACCCGGTTTGGGAGCTTTGGTACTTCCCCATGGTACTAAGTGGATTCCCAGTATCCCTGCTTCGTTCTTCCTGCACTGTTACTTGTTTAATTACTGTTGTTTAGTTCAGCTGTTGCTGTTCTTGTTTACAAGTTTTGGTTAGCATGGCTTTTTCTCTTGTTCTGGTTGTGCTGGTTCGAAATCTCACCACTATCCTTTTCTATATCCTTCTCTCAAAGTATGTCCGTCTCCTTGACACAGTTTCCTAGACTGAGTTTGGTAGGAGGGGCATAGAGGAAGGAGCCAGCACACCTAATCAAACTTCTATAGTGCCCATTGCTCCTAGTGGACCAGTCTGTACCCCATGGTACTAAATGGATTCCCAGTATCCCCTACGGACTACGAAAAAAGGATTTACCAGTAGGTAATTTAAAATGCTAGTTTTTGACAACACTTAAAAGGTAACTCACTTCTAAAAGACAAAGGGCGATTTATTTCAGCGTGATGTGCAAGAATTTAGGTCGGCAGTGTCATTTTACTGGTCACATCACATTTTTTCCCTTGCACCCTTCTGAGCATGGGAAAAGTTGAAAATGACACAGTGCAGAACCTTTGGTACAACTCTGACCATGAATTATCATGTATTTGGAGACATTCAAATACTGCAATATGGTCAATATTGACTGTGGGCTTGTATTTAAGGAAAAGTGCTTGAACTTGCAGGTGTGAGTTAAAAGGTTATTTTAAGTCACATCTGCAAACTTGTATTAAAACACTGAAAATGGACATTAAAGTGTGATTTCTCTTGCAGCAAGGATGGTGGGACACTGGACCATGGGATTGTAGGTTGGGCTGGAGCAGGCACCTAAATTAAACTGTAGCTTTAAAAGTGAGCGCCTTCCCCCTCAACCCCCTCAATGGGGTAGGACATGCTTTTTAAGGGATGCTATGCAACCCTTTGCTGTAGTTTTGTCTTGTATGTTTATCTGTAGTTTTTATTACACGTTTTAGTTTGGTGTCAGACACCATTTTGCGGGGCTCATGCGGCGGCTTTACTCCCGTGAAAGACACGCGATACAGGCTGCTGGTATCAGTCGGCCTTGATCAGTGTTTTCCCAGTCTAGTGCACGGGTTACAGGGAGAGTGAAGACTGGAGCTTACAACGCTGCACTCACCTCCCTGCAGGCGGACAGTCACAGAGTCCCTGTTTCTAAGCTGGGGCTGCACAATGTGATGCCTATGCCAGGACTGCTGATCCTGCATTCCACAGAATGCACTCTCCCCTGCAGCTACTCTGTTACCTGCAACAAGCTAAGTACCAATTTGGTTCTGTATACTGTAGTTGCCTATGTCTGTCACATTGGTATTGTAACTGTATGTTAACACATTACAAGTGCAGCAGAGGATATCAGGGCACACTCATCCTGCCTATCAGTCATTTAGTCACAGCAGTAAGCCTTTTCTAGCTTACAATGATCCCCACAGTTCACACCATTCAGTATGCCAGGTTTTACTTGCAGGAGTTCTAGTTGGCAATTCTCCAATATTGGAAGGGTTGGCCGGCATCCCTCTCGTCTCTACTTTCTCGTTCTGTCTGACTGCACTCTCTCCATTGGTGGCTAGTTTTGTATCTCCCAAGTACAATCATTTGTCACACCATATTGGGTCGTTGTGGCCATGAGCGCAAGTCTCCTCTACTTTGGTGACTTGAAACTATGTTTTCAGCTCCAGGACTTTTTGACACGGTCGCTGATGGCATTACACATTAATGTGCTAAAGCTCCAACCAAGTTTTCTGGCTCTTCTAGTAGCCCAGCCTGTCTGACTGGCCAGCTGGTTCGCATTCATCCAGACAACGCTGTGGTGGTGTCATGTAAGTCGGCACAATGAGCATACTGCAATGGTGAAGGTTGCCGTAATCTTTTTTTTCTGGGCAGAGACCTTTGTTCCAACACTCTTAGCGGTGTTTATACTGGAAGTAGTAAATTGGCAAACGGACTTCCTCAGCAGAACCGTGTTTCTCACAGGGAAGGGTCTCTCAATCCAGTGCTGCTCCAGCAGTTAGTTTGGTAGTGGGGTCTTCTGTGGTTAGATTTTATTGTCTCTCTTGATACACATTCAGGATTCCACAGTTTTGTTTGGGTTGCAGGTGTCTACTAGCTTACAGAAGGGATGCCATGACTGTTCATTGGAATTTTCATTTATCATCTCCACCAACCCCAATGTTGCCTTGAGTATTCATAGATGTTGGTAATACTAGTGGCTACAGACTAGCCACACAGGTTGTGGTACATAGACATTCTCAAAATTTTGTTGGGTCCCAGGTGGTGTCTTCCACTTAGACCAGACCTGCTGCAATTAATTCCTGATTCTGGTAACCAGGCCTTTCAAAAGTTGAAGGTTTTTTCTCTCCGCAGTCTACTATACTACATGCCTAGAGACTGTGGGGTGAACAGGAAAGGTACATACATCTAAGTTTCATTGTTTCTTCAGAGAGGTTTGGTGGGCAGTTAACAGCTTCATTCTGTAAAGATACAGGTTCTGACCCTTGAAAAAAAAAAATGTAATCAACGTTCGTTTCCCTTCCGAAAGTTGAACCTTTTTACAGGATGTGGCACTTAGTCGAACTCTATTTGAGCCTTTATATTAAGCTAAATTTCAATTTGTTATTTGGAAGCTAGTCTTCCTTATGGCTATTGCCTTAGCTCGGTCCTCTGTTCTCTGCGGTTTGCATGGACAAAATGGGATGCGGTTATGTTACTGGCAGTCGGGATCCCAGCAGTCAAGATCCCGATTGCTTAACATATCGACAAGCGGTAAACTCACGTACAGGCTCTATGGCTGCCCGTGCTCCGCAGCGTGGCGAGTGCAGCGAGCCAGTAAGGGGCTCTGTTGTGCTCGCCACCCTGTCGCAATTCCGGCGGGAACCCGGCACCGGGATCCTTACCGTCGGTCACGCCTACCCAACCCAACAAAAAAAGCTTCTGTCTGTCGTACTAAATTTTATTACTTGTTCTTTGCAATGAACAGAAACACGGTTGCCTTACTACTAGGCTATTGTGCATCCCCTCTGCTCTGTCATCACTCAAGCCTTTTCTAGTGTGGGGCGACAGACACCAGACCTGGTGTTGGTGCATTCAGCTAAGACGGTGGTGACCTCCTGGGCTGTGCAACACAGGGTTTCGTCAGGAAAAGCCTGTCATGCATCTAATTGGTCCTCAGTCCATACATTTTCAGGTTTTTGCCTTCGGCGGCACCCACTATGGGCAATACAGTACTCCGGTCAGGCAGCATGAGCATTCCTCCCCTAGGTGCGGCTGTTGATCCTGCCATGGTTGAATCTGTCTAAAGCAGGCTGTGGGATACTGCGTTCCCTCCCTAACGCTCAGTTGTTCAAGGCTTGGTTCTTAGCCGACTTTTCCCTACTGGTTTGTTTCACAGTTTCTTTAGGCTACTGCTACTCCTTTCCAGACTCTTAAGAGTACGGCAACACATAGCGCCCAAAAGGTTTCAAGGCAAGTGACCATAGAAATAATCCTATTTCTGCTGCAGGGTACACTGGGCTCCACAAGGATAGACATTGGGGTGTAGAGTAGGATCTTGATCCGAGGCACCAACAGGCTCAAAGCTTTGACTGTTCGCAGAATGCACAGTGCCGCCTCCTCTATAACCCCGCCTCCCTGCGCAGGAGCTCAGTTTTGTAGTTGGTGCTGCAGTAAGCAGGCACATAACAGTGGGGCTGCACCAGGCAGCCCTAAGAAGAGCTTTTTTTTAAAGAAAAAAGTGAAGACTTCAAGGGCAGCAGCGGCGGTAAATGTCAGAAGACATTCACTGCTGCAGCTCCAGCTCTCCCCTGTGGCGCTGTACACTCCCGAGCCCTGGTTGCCGGGTAACTACAGCAGGAGGCTCCGGTTTTCTTCACGTCAGGCACACACGACGGGGGCTCTCCGGAATCGCGTGGCCGCGCTTTGGGAGGTGGTGAGCGGGTCCCGGTCTTTATCGCGATCCGGCGCGGTCAGTGGGAGGCGGGCCGTGCGCGCTGGCGGTGGACACTGTGGCAGTACAGGCGATCCCACTAGATCACCAGGGCATGGGTGCAGGTCAGGTTTTCTCTCTAAACCATTTTTAGTAGCCCACAGTACCCGGTGGTTTTGCCAGCAGGGGGATAAGGCTTAGACCTGAAGCCATTCCCCCAGCACCAGGGCGCCATTTCCCGCAAATGTTCCCACCCTGGAGCTGCATATATGTCTCTCCCTCACTCCCTGTCAGTGTCTGAGCGCCATTATCTCTCAGCTTCACTGTTCCTGGGACTGCTTGGGCAAATCCTCCTGTGTAAAGCCGCCTGGTTGTCAGTGCTGTGACTTTACATGACACTTAAGTATTCTACCTGCCGTTTTAGACAGTGCTAGTTAAGAAAGAGTGCATTTAGTCAGGGTTTTCTAGTACAATTACCCTGTGATATACATCCAGTTCTTACTGTGCAGTGTTATATCTACTGACTATATAGCTATATATATAAGCTAGTCCAGTGCAGTATTATTGTTAGTAATAACCTCTGCATTGTACAAACTGTGACTATCCATGTGTGCATTAGATAGCTGAGTGGTGTCCATTTCGTGTCTTTCACTCAACTTGCTATCCCTATATTCTATAACCTGAGGGGGCTTGGTGTGTCAGGTTTTATATTGATATAGGATTTTCACAAAGATATACTTTAATACGTATTTTTCTCTGTGATTTAGTCACCATATCTCTCCTTTATCTCTGCTAGTGCTGACTACACTGCGCAGGGGTTTGGGTAAGAGGTATTGTGCTGCTGCCAATTGTACTGTGTTACCTGATACTGCAAGTTATATCATGTCTGCTTTTGAGGGTAACGGTTCTGGGGCTGAACACACTGCCGGTGTTGCTGAAGCCACAGATCCCTATGAGGAGAATATAGCAGCTGTGGGCTCTGGTTCTGGGGGCTCCTTGCCCCCCAGTGGGACTGTGGCAACGGAGGTACATAATGACCACCGTGGGCCGCTTTTTCCACACTACTACATACGCTAGTTAATAAACTAACACCCCCTATGGGATCCCCAATGCCGGTACAACCGTATGTGGTCCCTGCAGCTAACCCGCCGTGGGCGGACGATTTATCTGCTCAATTGAAGAAGTTGAACCAGTCCCTGACTACTAAAAAGTCTGACCATCGCTCACCTAAGTCCAATGGGTCCTCTAAGCGAGCGCTTGTCTCCTCCCAATCCACTGCTGTCACTGACACCTCGTCTGATGAAGACGGCACTTACACTGACCCCACAGGTTCTGACTCAGATACTGCTGATGGGGAGGGTAGTTCACATGTGGATGTTCCTGATCTTTTGGAGGCGATTAATTTAATTCTACAGATTACGGATGATCCCGATCCATCCGTCCCTCCTAAGAAACCAGATAGGTTCAAGCGTCAGAAGGTGGTTAAACAAGTTTTACTTCACTCTGATCACCTAGTGGATATACGTCAGGAACCCTGGGAAAACCCGTGTACGAAGTTTGTGCCTCAAAAGAAGATGCTGGCTCGCTATCCCCTTGCACCAGAGCTGTCTAAGAATTGGGAAACGCCTCCTCCTCCAATAGACTCACATGTGGCTAGGATGGTGGTTTCCTCAGCTCTACCTGTCACTACCGTCACGTCTCTAAAAGAGCCTACGGATAAACGTGTGGAGGGTTGTCTTAAAGCGATTTACATCCTCACGGGTGCTGCACAAAGGCCCACTATTGCAGCAACATGGGCTGCAGAGGCTATTGAAGCATGGGCCTTGAAGTTAGAAGCTGAAATCTCTTCTGACCATGCTAGACAATGCTTGTCGTATATTGTCACAGCTTCTCACTATATTAAAGAGGCGGCTTCTGATGCCGGTATCCTAGCAGCCAAGGCCTCTACTACGTCAGTCCTGGCTCGCCGGATATTGTGGCTGAGATCCTGGTCTGTGGATCTGGACTCTAGAAATACCCTGGAGGTACTCCCTTTCAAGGGAGATATTCTGTTTGGGGAGGACTTAAATAAGATAGTGGCTGACTTGGCTTCTGCCAAGTACCGCTCCTTCTGTGTCGAAAGCTAAAGGTACTTCCTTTCGCCCCTTTCGTCCTTCAGGTAAAGCAAAAGGCCAGGCGTACAACAAGCAGGCCCGCACTTCCAAACCTGGTAAGCCAAAGCCAAAAAGAGCCTGGGCGGCCCGTCAGCCAGCTTCCAAGGCCGATAAGACTGCCGCATGACGGGGCGGGCCTCCCCCTGGGGGATCCGAGGGTGGGGGGCCGGCTTCTAGGGTATAACCAGGAATGGTTGAAGACCACTTCAGATGCCTGGGTACGGGTAGTAGTCACTCGAGGTTACGCCATAGCCTTCAAAAATCGACCCCCTCATCGATTTTGCCAGAGAGACGTCCCTCTGGACCAGACAAAGGCAAAAACTCTACACTCTGTGGTACAGACCCTCCTGGATACAGGAGTCTTAGTACAAGTGCCTCTTGCTCAGAGGGGCCGGGGGTACTATTCTCCGCTGTTTCTAGTCCCGAACCCGAATGGGTCCTCCCGGCCCATTCTCAACCTCAAGGCGTTGAACAGGTTTGTGAAGGTTTCCAAGTTCCGTATGGAAACCCTTCGCTCTAAAGTTCTTGCTTTGGAACCTGGGGACTACACGGTCTCCCTGGACATACAGGATGCTTACCTGCCTATTCCTATAGCAGCGTCACATCAGAAATACCTGAGGTTTGCTATTGGCAACCTCCATTACCAGTTTCGGCCATTACCTTTTGGTTTAACAACGGCTCCGCGAGTCTTCACCAAAGTTATGGCAGTGATGACGGTGGTACGCCGCCGTCAAGGGGTCAGGATACTGCCGTATCTAGACAACTTGTTAATCCTGGCAAATTCCCCAGAACTTCTCCTACGTCATCTAGATATGACGGTCCGGTTCCTACAAGCCCACGGGGTGGCTCATCAACTGGAAGAAATCCTCCCTGATCCCTGCTCAGAGCATGGTGCATCTGGGAGTGCTATTGGACACCCGCAACCAGAGTTTGTTCTTGTGTCAGGAGAAAGTCCTGAAGCTTCTGGACAGGATTCGTTGCTTCCTTTCTCGTCCGCAATTGTCAATACATTTGGCGATGCAGGTGCTGGGCCTCATGGTATCAGCATTCGACATGGTGGATTATGCTCAATTCCATTATTGTCCCCTCCAGAGGCTGATTCTAGCCAAGTGGGACGGCCTGCCTCACCGGATCAGGTCTCAGATGATCTCTTTGACTCCGGAGGTCCGTCTGTCGCTGCTCTGGTGGCTCCAGGACCAACAATTGTGCAGGGGCCGTCCTTTCTGGATATCCAACTGGGTCCTGTTGACGACAGATGCCAGTCTAAAAGGTTGGGGCGCAGTGCTGGAGCAACACTCCCTTCAGGGTAGGTGGACCAAGGAGGGTTCCCTCCTCTCAATCAACATTCTGGAATTGCGGTCGGTCTTTAATGCATTGAAGCCGTCTGGCAATGAAGGAAGTCTCACGGATTCTACATTGGGCGGAACGCCATCTACCGGCCATATCAGCAATCTTCATTCCGGGAGTCCTGAATTGGGAAGCGGACTTTCTCAGTCGTCAGGACGTACATGCCGGCGAGTGGGTCCTCCATCCAGAAGTGTTTCAACTCCTAGTGGAAAAGTGGGGTCTTCTAGACGTAGATCTGATGGCTTCTCGACACAATCACAAGGTGCTGGTCTTCGGAGCAAGGACAAGGGATCCTCAAGCAGCATTCTTGGATGCGCTGGCGGTGCCGTGGAGGTTTCGGCTGCCGTACGTGTTCCCTTCGGTGTCACTCCTGCCCAGGGTAATTCGGAAGTTCAAGCAAGAAAAAGGAATTCTGCTTCTCATAGCTCCAGCGTGGCCCAGACGGCGCTGGTTCTCAGACCTGCAAGGCCTATCGTCAGAGCGTCCAATTCTACTTCCACAACACCCAGACCTCCTCGTTCAGGGCCCCTGTGTCTACCAGGACCTAGCTCCGCTGTCTTTGACGGCGTGGCTTTTGAAGCTTCCGTCTTAAGGGCTAAGGGGTTTGCTGAGGCGGTCATTCAAACTATGTTGCGGGCCCGGAAACCGGCTTCGGCTCGGATTTACTATAGGGTCTGGCATTCCTACTTTGGTGCGCATCTAACGATTATGACGCTTCCAAGTTTAGTATAGCCAAGTTGTTGGCTTTTCTTCAGTAGGGCCTGGACTTAGGCCTACGTCTGGTCTCCCTCAAGGTTCATATTTCTTCCTTGTCGGTGTGGTTTCAGAGAAAAATTGCGACCTTACCTGATGTGCATACCTTTACTCAGGGTGTGTTGCTTATCCAACCTCCCTATGTCCCGCCTGTGGCTCCTTGGGACTTGGTGGTTTTGGAGGCGTTACAAGAGTCTCCATTTGAACCTCTTGGTTCAGCTAATCTTAAGTGGCTTTCCCTTAAGGTGGTGTTTCTGCTGCTATTGCTTCAACTAGAAGAGTGTCGGATTTGGGTGCCTTGTCCTGTAGTTCCCCATCTCTGATATTTCGCCGTGACCGGGCGGTTCTTAGGACCCGTCCCGGATATTTACCTAAGGTGGTTTCCTTGTTCCACCTTAACCAGGAGATTGTTGTTCCGGCACTTGTTTCTCCTGATCTGTCTCCCAAAGAGAAGTCTTTGGATGTGGTACGGGCTCTCTGTATCTATGTGAAGAGAACTGCTTCCATTAGGAAATCTGATTCTCTCTTTGTACTGTTTGGATATCACAAACGGGGCTGGCCTGCTCACAAGTAGACTTTGGCCAGATGGATTAGAATGGTGATTGCACATGCTTATGTGAGGGCTGGTCTGTCGGTTCCTGCTCACATTACGGCCCATTCTACTCGGTCTGTTGGAACTTCTTGGGCGGCCCGCCATGGTGCGACCCTTGAACAATTGTGCAAGGCGGCTACGTGGTCTTCAGTGAACACGTTCATAAGGTTCTATGCCTTCGATACTGCCGCTTCCCAGGATGCTTCCTTTGGACGCCGGGTTCTTGTGCCCGCTACAGTGTGTCCCCTCCCATAAGGAACTGCTTTAGGACATCCCCAATGTCTATCCTTGTGGAGCCCAGTGTACCCCGCAGCAGAAAACAAGATTTATGGTAAGAACTTACCGTTGTTAAATCTCTTTCTGCGAGGTACACTGAGCTCCACAAGGCGCCCACCCTGATGCACTTAGCTTCTTTGGGTTGGTATGGCATTAGCCACTGACACTTCTCCTGTCGTGAGAGTGTGGTGTATGTTGCTACTAACCGTTGTCGTCTCTTTTCCTGCTACTGCATTGGGCTGGTTAACTAAAAACTGAGCTCCTGTGCAGGGAGGCGGGGTTATAGAGGAGGCGGCGCTGTGCATTCTGGGAACAGTCAAAGCTTTGAGCCTGTTGGTGCCTCGGATCAAGATCCTACTCTACACTCCAATGTCTATCCTTGTGGAGCCCAGTGTACCTCGCAGAAAGAGATTTAACAACGGTAAGTTCTTACCATAAATCTCGTTTTTTTCTGTACGCCCAAACTACTGTACAGACTTCAATTTGCCGCATAGTATTTTTTTTTAAATTTACAAAAATAAATAACCATCATTTGACATTTTTTAAGAACTTCTAATACTTAAGGCCACTAACAGCTTTCTAATAGAACTATGGCACTTTTGAGGGGCTCCGGAGGATTTTATCATTTGTTCATCAACTTCTGCCTGGTTGCAGATCCTAGAATTAACAAGCAATATTGTAGCATTTCCCAGGAATAGCCATTTACTATTGAATTATTAGAGGTGCTGGAGCGCACTTCATGAAAATTGTTTGCAATGTGTACAATATTTAAGTTGCAAATTTGTGCTCCCAAATTCCCGCTGAATTGACTCGCCCCCAAAAAGTTTCCAGCATATAGAGGTAATCAGAATAGCTCTGGATGCTTGATTTTTTGATTATGCACTTAAACAGCACTCGAATACTCATTGTATGTTGCTGCAGTTTACCAGACATGTAACTATCTGGCAATATCGGTAGTCACTGAAAGTCCTTGCATTGTTTCCACATTTACAGATTAACAAAACGTCTGCCAAATGACAAGTAGGATTATTAACAGTTTGTGTTAACTATACATGTAATAAAACTGTAAAGGTTGTTTCTCTACATACCATTTTTTTTTTTTGAGAAATGTTTTTATAACTGTTTATGAACTGTTCGTATCTGGCATTAAGCAAAAACTACTGGATGAATATGGATTTTGTTTTTGCTATTGTATAGCTTAGTGACCGAGAAAGAATCTGAGGTATGTATGATCTCAATGTGACATTAGGGAGAGGAGCCATAAAGTAAAAACGCTATGGTTGATGTGTATAATATAAAATATACATCACAATATTAGATGGCACTACTGTCTTTGTAAAATTAGTTTAGCTGAGCAATAATAGACATCTATGCAAGCAAAGCCACGGGCAAGCGCTAGTCATATATAGGGGCCCATGTATAAAGTGGTTCGATTCAAAAAGCCATGCTGTTCTCCATGATTTAAGGATTGGGGCTTCTTTTTGAAGCTTTAATACAGGAGATTTTGCTGGATTCCATAGTAAACCGATTGCATGACCCTTAAGGGGGGTACTCACGGAGCGATATTCTAAGCAATCTGACTAGATTGCTTAGAATTTAAGCATTATCATTCCGTGTGTACCCCCTACAGCGATAGCGATGCGCAGCCCCGCGCATCGCTATCGCTGGTACAGGTTGAGTATCCCTTATCCAAAATGCTTGGGACCAGAGGTATTTTGGATATCGGATTTTTCCGTAGTTTGGAATAATTTCATACCATAATGAGATATCATGGCGATGGGACCTAAGTCTAAGCACAGAAGGCATTTATGTTTCATATACACCTTATACACAGCCTGAAGGTCATTTTAGCCAATATTTTTTATAACTTTGTGTATTAAGCAAAGTGTGTGTACATTCACACAATTCATTTATGTTTCATATATACCTTATATACACAGCCTGAAGGTCATTTAATACAATATTTTTAATAACTTTGTGTATTAAACAAAGTTTGTGTACATTGAGTCATCAGAAAACAAAGGTTTCACTATCTCAGTCTCACTCAAAAAATTCTGTATTTCGGAATATTCCGTATTTCGGAATATTTGGATATGGGATACTCAACCTGTACTAGATTGCATGCAGGCCAATCTGGCGGGTCGCTCACTTCACCCCCACCCCCCCATCCCGTCTCCCCCCCCCCCCCCCGCATGCTCAGCACACATCGCGCTGTGCTGAGCGGCGGGAGAGATGTGTGCTGAGCGGTTCGCTCAGCACACATCTCTCCCACATCGGCCCATCTATATGGGCCTTTACCGTAGTTCTCTATTAAGATGGCTATATGGAGGGCAATATTGCGAAAAAAAACAATTAATAGACTACATAATGTTTTTTATTTTTCAAAATCATTTATCACAACTTCTGGGTGGAGTTAACGTAATAAAAATAATTATCTCTCAAACTAGTTGGATAGACTAATCTTGCTGAGTTAGATTAAATGAATATATCAAAAATAAAAACTATATTACAGCTCTGGACATTGAGTTTTAATGGAACTACCACATGAGGGGAACTGAATTACATTTTGTAAAGTCCATGTATGAAACTGAACCTATTCATTGTTATTTTCTGGTATTGTTGGATGTTGTATGTAGATAGAAGTTTAAAGCATGAAAGTAGTGACATTGGAGGGGCTTTATGGGGAAAAAAACGATTAACAAATATTTAGAAACTATAAAATGAATAATTCTGCATTGTTTAGTTGACCTTGTATGCAGCGGAGAATGGTTCATTAACATATTAATGAGAGGGACTATTCAGGGGTTTGGAATGCTCCATTTTCATAACCAGAGAGCTGCTTGTGTTTTTCAGTGTTTGATGCTTATGCAGTGAGACATTACCTTGAAAGGGAATCCGTTTTCAGTCACAGCTCTGTTACGAGGGATGTTTAATGCCACGGCTTTCTGGTTAGCTGTTCTAAAACCCCCATGTGCGTTGACCTTTAGAAAGAAAACGTGTTTTTTTTTATTGTGATAGAATTTGTTTACTACAATTCTCTACACTCCTTGGCTGCACCTACAAAACAAATTGTCATTATAATTAGATACTATTTGTAACTATTCTTATAATAAAACAGGCTAGTACACTTTTGATTATGTAGAGAAGCGTAGACGCATACTGGCATATATAAACAGTTGTTGCTAAGAAGCTGTGCGGAAGATTTCAAGGAATTGTTGCGTCCAGAATTGTAGTGTGCCTGGCAGAATTGAGGGTGTAAATGTCAGCTCTGTATACAGCGTTCCGGGGCAAACGCAGGATTTACAGAGGGGAGTTTCCAAATGCTTTATTTTAGACCAAGTGTGGCCAGTCTATGAAGAGAGCATAATTAACGATTAACCAGTTATATAATATACATTATACAAAGTGCCGTGTATCTCGTAATTCTGAGATATCCAGGGCCGGCGATCACAGTGAGCCATTATATGCAGCAGTTAGGCTATCGTACCTACGTTAAATGTTTTTATTTCAGATATGGGTATCAGTTAAGAGCATTGGAGCAAGTCTGAGGGAGTAGCAGAAGAACCTAGTACTGCCCTAGACATACTGTATATGTTTGCAGTGGTCTCCTTATGCTTTGGACAGTGCATGCTATGCAGCATTAAGTACTAGCCCCATGCAGGTGTGTAACTCCCAGAGGCAATGGAGACGCAAACCTCCGGGCTCCTAGCACTGAAGGGGCACCTGCATGTACAACAGCCCCCTGTGTTGGTCACAGCAGGATCCAAGTGAGACCGCTGCTCTTCTAATGGAGCTCTGTGGCGCACCCGTTGCTGCTGCAGAATTAATCAGCTGTCCCAGGAGCCCTACTAACGCCTGCAATAAGGGGACGCCTCCTGCCTGGTACAGCTCAGTCTGTGCTGGGGCAAATGACAGTGCACCCGCTGCTGCTGCTAGACTGTGAGATGAGACCCACTGATGAATGCTGATTCTTCATACTGCAGACGGCTGAATCTCTTGAGTCTGACCCTGACCACAAGGGTCGTTGTCACACAGCATAGCTGGTGCCCTGCCAATTCGCTGCGGGCTCTGGTCCCCGTAGACCGGCTGAGAGCGCTATCTATATAATTACAGTATGTAAGTCCTGTATTTTTAAAGATATATATATATATATATATATATATATATATACACACACACACACACACACACACACACCATATTTGTTCTCCCTTTTTTTTTTTTTTTTTAAGGAAGGAGTTCACCAAATTCCAACTTTCATCCGGGCCCGTCCCCTGGCCCCATGGATAACCTATGGCAGTGTATCCACTGGCATATTTATAATGGGTGCAGTGTGTGCAGTGCACACGAGCCCCTGAGTCCAGGGAGGGCCCGCACTGTACACACTGCACCCATCTTTTGAATACTTACCCCTTTGGAGTCCTGCGCCAACGTCAGCAGCGCTGTTAAAACTCTGTGGCCATATTCATGGGATTCTGCGCAGTAGAGAAATCACTGGGAAAATGGTTGCTGCTTAATTTTCCTGGAGATCTGTGCATGCGTAGTAGAGTCTGAGCCCTCTAGGGCTCAGACACTCGTGCTGCTGGCAGAGAGGAGGGGTCCCGAACGAAGGATGCTGCACATGGGCCACCTCCTCTCTTAAAGCGCCCTTGAGTCTATCCCTAACAGTTCATGTTTTCCAGATCTCCTAATTGGAGCACATGTATATTCATTACTGGCTGACACATTTTAACAGAGCTTCAGGTGGTGTTACTTCATTTGTAATACGAAGTTGTTCTCCAAAACATGCAGCTTTATTAAAATTATATACTATTGCTGTTGTGGTCATGGTGTGGGCTGGGGAGGGGAGTTTCCAGGCAACCAGAAGTTCCCCCTGCTTTTGTCTATGGATTTGGTTGCTAATACTGTATGGAAATTGTGGATGCGATGTATATTTATATGCATTTGTGTCTTTAGGTATTGATGAGAGCTCCTCCACCACCAGCAGTGCATCATCTGAGCCTAAGAATTATGATGTTCTAGAAGGAGGTGGTTACCCAGGTGAATACAGTAACTTTTTTATTGTCAAGTTTCTCAAACACAAGTACTTGTACATTTGTATCATCATTATTTTTCTACACATCTTTGTTAATCTTTGTAATTAGAAGCTGTATTGTGTTGTTTATATTTCTAGAGACACCTACAGCAACAAGTAGCCAGACTCCTATTAATGCTGTTTCACACACATCAAAGCCATCAAAACCGTTCGGACGTGCATACCCCGCTCTTCAGCCAGGATATCAAAATGCCGCAACTCCACATGGCTCCTATCCAAATACCCCTGTGCACCAGCCAGATTACTCGCAGTATGCTCCTGTAAGAACCTTTACATTTTATTGGCATATGTATTTCTCTTGTAGGAAAATTGTTTATGGATAAAATATATAGATGTACTTGGTCTTACGGGGTCATTCCAACCTGATTTCACGCTACGATTGTTCGCTGCGATCACGTCAGAACTGCGTATGCACCGCAATGCGCAGGTGCGTTTTACGGCTATGGGCAATGGATTGTACTAAGAATCCATTCGCACAGCCGATCACAAGGAGATTGACAGGAAGAAGGCGTTTCTGGGTGTCAATTGACCATTTTCTGGGAGTTTTTGGAAAAATGCAGGCGTATCCAAGCGTTTACTGGGCGGGTGTCTGACGTCAATTCCGGGACTGGACAGGCTGAAGTTATCGCAAGGACTGAGTAAGTTCAGACCTACTCAGAAACTGCACAAAATATTTTTGCACATCTCGGCTGTACATGCGATCGCACACTTGCAAGGCTAAAATACAACCCCAGGCGGCGACTATGCGTTTGCTGCAAAAAATAGCTAGCAAGCGATCAACTTGGAATGACACCCTTAGTCTTTTGTGCTTTAAATGTATTTGCCAGTTGTATGTTGCTCTTCAGGAATTGTGCAGATTTTTACTTGTTCTTAATATAAGCAAAAATGATAGTGACAACCTTCTAAGGGGTGCATCTGTAGGCCTTGCATTTTTTTTCACATACACAACAGAAAATACTGGATTGACTTTGCTAATAAATTCTGGGTGATGTGAGTAACTGGAATACCAGTGATCATTTACAAGTCGTGTTGTAGTTTTATTATATAAAGGAATATGGTTTTGTTTTCGTCTTAGGACTTATGTGGATAATACAGACTGTACTATAAATCGTCTTAAGTTGGGTAATCAATGGACGATATATCATTTGCTGTTCAGCAGGTGTGTACACCCGATATGTCTGTGAAGTAGGCCGTTTGGACATGTCATGTCGGCCCTGCTGCACAGCCAATGACGATATATATGAGCATCTGGAAGTGTACATGGACAACCCGACAGCCTGTACACTGGCTGCAGGGACTGACATCACTGCGGGTTGGGCAAATTCAAAAGCAAGCCCAGCTGTGATTTGACGTATCGAGTGGCCGATTCGCAATTGTGTATAGTTTACCTAATCGGCCTTTCAGTCGGCGCAACGGTGAGGGGGGGGGAGAAGTCGCTTCAGTGTGTACCTAGCTTTAAGGGAAAGACATGACTGTCTCTTAAAAATTTAATGTAAGGGCCTATGAAAAATGTATCCAACCTGATAATAAGTTCATTTACCCATAAAAAAAACATAAAACCCTCACACTTTTGCCAAAGAGAAAAGACCAATGAGCTTCTCATAGTCGCAGTGCCAGCAGTATTGGCCAATTCAGTTTAGCTATTTTTATAGTGTCCATGTTTCTAGTTCGACATTTAATATAAGTGTTATTCTGAAATCTAGATACTTCAGTAATACTTTTAATGATATTTTGACTTTTATCCTTTTTGTCAAGTGATGGTAGCTGGGAGAAGTTTACTTTTTGTGGAGCGTTGTATTGTTACACTTCATTTTATTTGGTGCCTTATTGCTCTGTAATCAGTCTGCAGTTTTATTATATTGTTAGTACTGTTATGGATCAATGGGTCGACAGTCAGAATATCAACAATGTCTAAGTCGACACCAAATGGTCAACATGGAAATGGTCGACATGTGAAAAGGTCGACATGCTTTTTTAATTATTTTTTTTTTTGGTGTCAAAATGATCCTTTCAGTACGTGGACCCCCTATTTGTGCACTGATTTGCTTGGCACAGCACAGGTTACTATACACAATTGTGTCCACGTGGATAATAAAGTATGAAAAAGTCCTGAATATGGGGGGAAAAACACACCTCATGTCGACCATTGTCATGTTGACCATTTGGTGTCGACATTTTCACCGTCGCCCTATCATCCTGATACTGATGATACTAACTTGGATTCATACTGTAAATCTTAATTTCAACAATGCACTTTTTTTTTTTTTTACTGCATTAATAACACTAACCTAGTTTATAACTCAAATAGAAGGATATTCTATTTAAACGTCTTTGTTTTTCTTCTAATTTTCCCTTGTGTTTTAGCACTACAGTGGAATGAATCAATTACCTGCTTCTCTAGCAGGATTAAGTCTACAACAAGCTCAGCAGCCAGAAGGCCTGCGACCTATTAACCTCCTTCAAGATCGCAACATTCTTCCTGTATCCTCCTTGTCAGCTCCAGCTCCAAATTTAAATGCAGACCTTAAAAGACTAAACTGCAACCCAGAGTAGGTATTCTCTTTCATGTAGATAAACTGACGTCATTGTGTTTTGTCATGTAAATCTTTCCAGGATTTGGTCTGAGGTCCCCAAGGTCTGTCCCAGGTGACCTGTGTAATAGGCACAAAATCAATCTGCAGTTGCAATTAGCATTTACAACTGCAATAATGTGGATTACAACTTGCAATACAGTAAGTGTTATTTCTGTGTCATCAGATATTTATTGGCTTTCTTCAGTGTGTATGGGTGACAAGTGTACGTTAATACCGTTGTAGACGTTCAGTGTTCTGTATTGTTTTTAATTGTTACAACTTGACTTGTACTTGGTGATGATGTAGCTGTTTCTGCTTTGCAGTTTCTTTAGATGCACACTTGTGAATATTCCACAGACTCAAGCTCTTTTGAATAAAGCAAAACTCCCTTTAGGATTACTACTTCATCCTTTTAAAAGCAAACCGGTAAGGGTGTGTTACTCATCTTTTGCTATACAGTAATGTACATTTTTGGTCCATGTATACACTACAAAGTCATATGCAACAAAAAAAACATAAAAACAGGAGTATTTATGTTTATAGATTTTATGTTGAGCATATGTTCCTGTTTCTTTTAGCGCATTCCCACTATTTCACCAAGCACCATTGTAAGATGCAGGACTTGCAGAACATATATCAATCCCTTTGTATCTTTTATTGACCAAAGAAGATGGAAGTGTAATCTTTGTTACAGAGTAAATGATGGTACGTATCATAGTCGGTGTGCTTTTTATCTGCAAGAACACCTTCAGAAGTCAAGACTACACAATTGTATTACACAGAAGTCCATTTTCTACAGCAAAAAACATATAAGGCAACTTAAATATCAGTCAGTATATATTATGTATATTTGTGTTTATAGTCTATGAACCAAACTTTGTTACCTGAAATTGCCACATTCAGAGTATTCTGTTGTTCCAGTATGTTTTCATAATAACCATATGCACGGCTAATTTTCTCTCATTACAGTGTGTTTTAGTATCTTAGATTTTTTTTTTGTTTGTTCTGCTTATTACATGTGACAATGTTTGTTTTATTATAAGTACCAGAAGAATTTATGTACAACCCATTGACCCGATCCTATGGGGAACCACATAAACGACCGGAGGTTCTGAATTCTTCAGTGGAGTTCATTGCCTCATCTGACTACATGGTAAAACATGAATTCTCTTTGGCCTTTCGTGTGTGTTCTGTTTTGTTAGTCCCATTTGTACTTGCATACTTATTATTAGAACAGTTACCTCTATGGCATGCTTTTTTTAAAAAGAGCCCGGTAACTGACTGATGGTTAATGTAGTCCTTTACCAAAATACTGGTAATAATATGCTGTTACTGTAATCTTACTATTACAATGGGGCACATGTACTAAGCCTGGAGAAGTGATAAAGTAGTGATAAGTGCAAGGTGATAACACACCAGCCAATCAGCTCCAATATGTAAATTGACAGGAGCTGACTGGCTGGTGCATTATTACCTTGATTTATCACTTCTCCAGGCTTAATACATCTGCCCCCAGTGTCTCTTCCTATCCCAATATTTGCATTTGCAATTTGTCATATTTGGGAAAAATTTCATTTTTCATTATGTTTGACTGTATACTACAATCTATAATGATAGGTTCTTTGTAGCTTTTCCCTGGCACCCCTATGCTTTGTGAGGAAACAGCATACATACTGGTCGTATAGTGACCTTAAGTGCCTTTGTCCAGTGAAGGCCATTGTACTGCATTGCATTCTCCCACTAGAGTAGAGTCTCCATCATAAAAGTGACAGTACAGATGTAGCCATGGTCCTCTTTGCTGCGATGCAGCATGCTCCAACACGGCTTGTTGCATGGTATGCCATGCTGTGACTATTCGCAGCTGGTGATCGCTTCATTTATTCCTAAAGGAATTAATGATGTGATGGCCGGCTGTGAGTAGTTGTAGCCTGGCATGCCATTCAGCATGCCACATCGCAGTAGGTTGAGCATGGCTTGATTTGTATGTCTTTGTGTATTTGTTTTTAATGTACTAGCGCTAGAAGTGAACGCTCACATGCATGTGACTTGTAATGTTCTCATAAGACTAACTTTTTATTTTTGTTTCCCAATTAAGTTGCGTCCTCCTCCCCCAGCAGTTTACCTGTTTGTTCTGGATGTGTCATACAATGCTGTCGAATCAGGGTATCTACAATGTCTGTCTCAGTCGTTGTTGGATAATATAGACAAGTACGTATCTGTGTATACAAAAATCCACATTGCTGTGATGATTCCTGAAATAAAACTATTGTCTCTAAAGGGCTGATCCTATTACCCAGGAACTGCTGCCGGAATGGCTTCCTTTGGCTTTGAGGGATGTGTCTGAAGCGGATTTTCTACATGCATTCTGTGGAGGGGAAATCTGGCTACATTAATCGTGCTTATGTACTCCAAACCTCCCAGCATGACCTTCTCCAGGAAGGATACAATGCTCTGCTCCTGGACTTTTCTCTTAATTTATGATTGCCGACACCTGTTTTGAACAGGTTAATTGATAAGAAAGGTGTCTCAACACAGGTGATGGCAAGCATACATTAAGAGGGAAGCACAAGAGCAGAGCATTCTGTCCCTTCTAAAGAGGGTCATGTTGGGAGGTGTGATGTACACAGCTTGAGCTGCCGAAAAAGTGTAATTGAATCTGCCCCTTAGAGCAGAGTTTACCAAACTCTGCCATTATAGGTCAGGTTTTAAATCTTGATCACAGGTGATTGTCCATTAGATTTAACCATCTGGACTCAAGCATGGATATCCTTAAAATCTAGACTGTAATGGCAGAGTTTGGGAAAAGTCTGCCTTATAGTCACATGATGTGTACTATAGCGACTCATACCCAAACTGTGTCTTAATCAAAATACAACAGGAACAATGCTACTGTAAACAATAGTTGTGTCCTTTTCTAAGTGTACCATTGTCTAGTATTCAAGAACAGTTAGCACTTTTAAAATGTATTCAGATAGTCTTGTGAAAATTGTAATATGCAGATGTGTCCTTATGCACACTTGCCAGAGTCACGCCAAAATGGCATATTAACATACCTTCCAACATGACCCTCCTCCAGGAGGGACAGAATGCTCTCTTCCTGAACTTTTCACCTAATGTATGGTTGCCATCACCTGTGCTGAACAGGTTAATGGATAAGAAAGGTGTTTCACCACAGGTGAGGGCAATCATACATTAGGAGAAAAGTCCAGGAACAGAGCATTCTGTCCCTCCTGGAGAGGGTCATGTTGGGAGGTATGTATTAAGGCTAGTTGTGTGAGGCATGTGTACAACAAGAAAAAGCAGCTGGTATGCAGGGAAATATGCACCATATACAGCAGGAATCTGTTTCCCTTGAAAGCGCTGTTAGTATTCCACTATAATCCAAAGAACAGTATAGAGTATGTGAGCCATGTAACATGGCACTTAGCAGGTATTTGACACTGGTTTTCTGTGTAATGACCTCTCATTTTATTTATATTTTAAGGTTGCGTGGTGATACCAGAACAAAGATCGGCTTCATAACATTTGATAGCACTGTGCATTTCTACAATCTACAGGAAGGTCTTTCTCAGCCCCAAATGCTGATTGTTTCTGATGTAGATGGTAAGCAGCTAGAAAGTTGAACAGAGTGTTCAAATGTAAGACAAACCACTTCATGTAGCCCAGACTTCATCATCAGTACCACAACTATTCTCAACTGTGTTGATCTCCTGTAGGATAATATTGTCTTTACATTTTTGTTCAGTGTGGCCTACCAGGAAAAAGCTGAGGTATATGCTTGAGACAGTTTTAGTTTTTAACTATCTGCAATTATCTGTACAGGCAGATTACAACGCCAGTCCCCCAAATGCAAGTCTACTGTGGGAGTGTGCTACTTTTGTTGGTCTGCCACATACAGTACACCTGTTTCCTTGCTGACCCAAATTCACTTGATTTTCATTCTCTGTCCGTTATCACTGGCATTACACCTGCTCTGTGGTAAGCGGGTATGGAACTGCACCTGTGGGTTTTGTTTTCTTAATTTTTTTTATATTTTTGATATTTAGTCATATGTTGTGCCGCAGAATCCTTAATCTCCGCGTTCAGCACAGATAAGAAATGTGCTGCTTGTTATCATCCCCTAATCTTAAATGGCTTTTAATTCTCTTTCCTTTTTATAGAGTATTAATGTTTGCATAAAACATACTTTGTGTTTACAAACACGAATGCCATTATTTCTCTGGCCTAATAAACTACAGGCCAGTACTCACTGGCCGATGTGAGAGAGTTGTGTGCTGAGCGAACCGCTCAGCACACATCTCTCCCCCGCCGCTCAGCACAGCACGATGTGTGCTGAGCGTGCGGGGGGAGACGGCGGGTGAATTGAGCGACCTGCTAGATTGGCCTGCATGCTGGCCAATCTTGCACCAGCGATAGCGATGCGCATCGCTGTGGGGGGTACACACGGAGCGATCATGCTTAAAACCTATGCAATCTAGTCAGATTGCTTAGATTTTAAGCAGCGATCGCTCCGTGAGTCCCCTTCTTACCTGAGTGGTTATCTCAGAAGGCCTATTTATGTATTTATCAGGGGCTGGAGATGCACAGCATGAACAGTGGGGCATAGCAACCTACACAGCAGTGAACATTAACTCCAGAAATAAAAGTGAGACTGAAATCCATGTGGCTTGAAACTCTATCATGCAGAAATCTTTATACATGCAGTAATATTTTTCTCTAACGTCCTAGTGGATGCTGGGGACTCCGAAAGGACCATGGGGAATAGCGGCTCTGCAGAAGACTGGGCACAAAAGTAAAAGCTTTAGGACTACCTGGTGTGCACTGGCTCCTCCCCCTATGACCCTCCTCCAAGCCTCAGTTAGATTTTTGTGCCCGAACGAGAAGGGTGCATACTAAGGGGCTCTCCTGAGCTGCTTAGAGTAAAAGTTTAAAGTAGGTTTTTTATTTTCAGTGAGACCTGCTGGCAACAGGCTCACTGCACCGAGGGACTAAGGGGAGAAGAAGCGAACTCACCTGCGTGCAGAGTGGATTGGGCTTCTTAGGCTACTGGACATTAGCTCCAGAGGGACGATCACAGGCCCAGCCATGGATGGGTCCCAGAGCCGCGCCGCCGGCCCCCTTACAGAGCCAGAAGACTGAAGAGGTCCGGAAAATCGGCGGCAGAAGACGTCCTGTCTTCAATAAGGTAGCGCACAGCACTGCAGCTGTGCGCCATTGCTCTCAGCACACTTCACACTCCGGTCACTGAGGGTGCAGGGCGCTGGGGGGGGGCGCCCTGAGACGCAATAAAAACACCTTTTTTGGCAAAAAATACATCACATATAGCTCCTGGGCTATATGGATGCATTTAACCCCTTCCAATTTTTCCATAAAAAAGCGGGAGAAAGGCCGCCGAGAAGGGGGCGGAGCCTATCTCCTCAGCACACTGGCGCCATTTTTTCCTCACAGCTCCGTTGGAGGAAGGCTCCCTGACTCTCCCCTGCAGTCCTGAACTACAGAAACGGTAAAAAAAGAGAGGGGGGGCACTAATTTGGCAGATAAATATATACAGCAGCTATATCAGGGAAAAACACTTATATAAGGTTATCCCTATATATATATATATATATAGCGCTCTGGTGTGTGCTGGCAAACTCTCCCTCTGTCTCCCCAAAGGGCTAGTGGGGTCCTGTCCTCTGTCAGAGCATTCCCTGTGTGTGTGCTGTGTGTCGGTACGTTGTGTCGACATGTATGAGGAGGAAAATGCTGTGGAGGCGGAGCAATTGCCTGTGTTAGTGATGTCACCCCCTAGGGAGTCGACACCTGACTGGATGGTCTTATGGAAAGAATTACGTGATAGTGTCAGCACTTTACAAAAGACTGTTGACGACATGAGACAGCCGGCAAATCAGTTAATACCTGTACAGGCGTCTAAAACACCGTCAGGGGCTCTAAAACGCCCGTTACCTCAGGTCGATACAGACACTGACACGGACACTGACTCCAGTGTCGACGGTGAGGAAACAAACGTATTTTCCAGTAGGGCCACACGTTACATGATCACGGCAATGAAGGAGGTTTTGAACATTTCTGATACTACAAGTACCACAAAAAAGGGTATTATGTGGGGTGTGAAAAAACTACCCGTAGTTTTTCCTGAATCAGATGAATTAAATGAGGTGTGTGATGAAGCGTGGGTTTCCCCCGATAAAAAACTGCTAATTTCTAAAAAATTATTGGCATTATACCCTTTCCCGCCAGAGGTTAGGGCGCGTTGGGAAACACCCCCTAGGGTAGATAAGGCGCTCACGCGCTTATCAAAACAAGTGGCGTTACCGTCTCCTGATACGGCCGCCCTCAAGGAACCAGCTGATAGGAAGCTGGAAAATATCCTAAAAAGTATATACACACATACTGGTATTATACTGCGACCAGCAATCGCCTCAGCCTGGATGTGCAGTGCTGGGGTGGCTTGGTCGGATTCCCTGACTGAAAATATTGATACCCTGGACAGGGACAATATATTATTGACTATAGAGCATTTAAAGGATGCATTTCTATATATGCGAGATGCACAGAGGGATATTTGCACTCTGGCATCAAGAGTAAGTGCGATGTCCATTTCTGCCAGAAGAGGGTTATGGACGCGACAGTGGTCAGGTGATGCGGATTCCAAACGGCATATGGAAGTATTGCCGTATAAAGGGGAGGAGTTATTTGGGGTCGGTCTATCGGACCTGGTGGCCACGGCAACGGCTGGGAAATCCACCTTTTTACCCCTGGTCACCTCTCAGCAGAAAAAGATACCGTCTTTTCAGGCTCAGTCCTTTCGTCCCCATAAGGGCAAGCGGGCAAAAGGCCACTCATATCTGCCCCGGGGCAGAGGAAGGGGAAAAAGACTGCAGCAGACAGCCTCTTCCCACGAACAGAAGCCCTCCCCCGCTTCTGCCAAGTCCTCAGCATGACGCTGGGGCCTTACAAGCGGACTCAGGCACGGTGGGGGCCCGTCTCAAGAATTTCAGCGCGCAGTGGGCTCACTCGCAAGTGGACCCCTGGATCCTGCAGGTAGTATCTCAGGGGTACAAATTGGAATTCGAGACGTCTCCCCCTCGCCGGTTCCTGAAGTCTGCTTTACCAACGTCTCCCCCCAACAGGGAGGCGGTATTGGAAGCCATTCACAAGCTGTATTCCCAGCAGGTGATAATCAAGGTACCCCTCCTACAACAGGGAAAGGGGTATTATTCCACGCTGTTTGTGGTACCGAAGCCGGACGGCTCGGTGAGACCCATTTTAAATCTGAAATCCTTGAACACTTACATAAAAAGGTTCAAGTTCAAGATGGAGTCACTCAGAGCAGTGATAGCGAACCTGGGAGAAGGGGACTATATGGTGTCTCTGGACATCAAGGATGCTTACCTCCATGTCCCAATTTGCCCTTCTCACCAAGGGTACCTCAGGTTTGTGGTACAGAACTGTCACTATCCGTTTCAGACGCTGCCGTTTGGATTGTCCACGGCACCCCGGGTCTTTACCAAGGTAATGGCCGAAATGATGATTCTTCTTCGAAGAAAAGGCGTCTTAATTATCCCTTACTTGGACGATCTCCTGATAAGGGCAAGGTCCAGAGAACAGTTAGAGGTCGGAGTAGCACTATCTCAAGTAGTACTACGACAGCACGGATGGATTCTAAATATTCCAAAATCGCAGCTGATTCCGACGACACGTCTGTTGTTCCTAGGGATGATTCTGGACACAGTACAGAAAAAGGTGTTTCTCCCGGAGGAGAAAGCCAGGGAGTTATCCGACCTAGTCAGGAACCTCCTAAGACCAGGCCAAGTGTCAGTGCATCAATGCACAAGGGTCCTGGGAAAGATGGTGGCTTCTTACGAAGCGATTCCATTCGGCAGATTCCACGCAAGAACTTTTCAGTGGGATCTGCTGGACAAATGGTCCGGATCGCATCTTCAAATGCATCAGCGGATAACCCTGTCTCCAAGGACAAGGGTGTCTCTCCTGTGGTGGTTACAGAGTGCTCATCTCCTAGAGGGCCGCAGTTTCGGCATTCAGGATTGGGTCCTGGTGACCACGGATGCCAGCCTGAGAGGCTGGGGAGCAGTCACACAGGGAAAAAATTTCCAGGGCTTGTGGTCAAGCATGGAAACGTCACTTCACATAAATATCCTGGAACTAAGGGCCATTTACAATGCCCTAAGTCAGGCAAGGCCTCTGCTTCAGGGTCAGCCGGTGTTGATCCAGTCGGACAACATCACGGCAGTCGCCCACGTAAACAGACAGGGCGGCACAAGAAGCAGGAGGGCAATGACGGAAGTTGCAAGGATTCTTCGCTGGGCGGAAAATCATGTGATAGCACTGTCATCAGTGTTCATTCCGGGAGTGGACAACTGGGAAGCAGACTTCCTCAGCAGACACGATCTTCACCCGGGGGAGTGGGGACTTCACCCAGAAGTCTTCCACATGATTGTGAGCCATTGGGAAAAACCAAAGGTGGACATGATGGCGTCCCGCCTCAACAAAAAACTGGACAGATATTGCGCCAGGTCAAGGGACCCTCAGGCAATAGCTGTGGACGCTCTGGTAACACCGTGGGTGTACCAGTCAGTATATGTGTTCCCTCCTCTGCCTCTCATACCCAAGGTACTGAGAATCATAAGAAGGAGAGGTGTAAAGACTATACTCGTGGCTCCGGATTGGCCAAGAAGGACTTGGTACCCGGAAATTCAAGAGATGCTCACGGAAGACCCGTGGCCTCTACCTCTAAGAAAGGACCTGCTCCAGCAGGGACCATGTCTGTTCCAAGACTTACCGCGGCTGCGTTTGACGGCATGGCGGTTGAACGCCGGATCCTGAAGAAAAAAGGCATTCCGGATGAAGTTATCCCTACCCTGATCAAAGCCAGGAAGGATGTAACTGTGCAACATTATCACCGTATTTGGCGTAAATATGTGGCGTGGTGTGAGGCCAGGAAGGCCCCTACAGAGGAATTTCAACAGGGTCGATTCCTGCATTTCCTGCAAACAGGACTGTCTATGGGCCTCAAATTAGGGTCCATTAAGGTTCAAATTTCGGCCCTGTCAATATTCTTCCAAAAAGAACTAGCTTCAGTTCCTGAAGTTCAGACGTTTGTCAAGGGGGTACTGCATATACAGCCTCCTTTTGTGCCTCCAGTGGCACCTTGGGATCTCAATGTAGTTTTGGGATTCCTAAAATCACATTGGTTTGAACCACTCACCACTGTGGACTTAAAATATCTCACATGGAAAGTGGTAATGCTGTTAGCCCTGGCTTCAGCCAGGCGTGTATCAGAATTGGCGGCTTTATCCTATAAAAGCCCTTACCTAATTTTTCATACGGACAGGGCAGAATTGAGGACTCGTCCTCAATTTCTCCCTAAGGTGGTTTCAGCATTTCACTTAAACCAGCCTATTGTGGTGCCTGCGGCTACTAGGGACTTGGAGGATTCCAAGTTGCTGGACGTAGTCAGGGCCCTGAAAATATGTTTCCAGGACGGCTGGAGTCAGAAAATCTGACTCGCTGTTTATCCTGTATGCACCCAACAAGCTGGGTGCCCCTGCTTCTAAGCAGACGATTGCTCGTTGGATTTGTAGTACAATTCAGCTTGCACATTCTGTGGCAGGCCTGCCACAGCCAAAATCTGTAAAAGCCCATTCCACACGGAAAGTGGGCTCATCTTGGGCGGCTGCCCGAGGGGTCTCGGCTTTACAACTTTGCCGAGCAGCTACTTGGTCAGGGGCAAATACGTTTGCAAAATTCTACAAATTTGATACCCTGGCTGAGGAGGACCTGGAGTTCTCTCATTCGGTGCTGCAGAGTCATCCGCACTCTCCCGCCCGTTTGGGAGCTTTGGTATAATCCCCATGGTCCTTTCGGAGTCCCCAGCATCCACTAGGACGTTAGAGAAAATAAGAATTTACTTACCGATAATTCTATTTCTCATAGTCCGTAGTGGATGCTGGGCGCCCATCCCAAGTGCGGATTGTCTGCAATACTTGTACATAGTTATTGTTACAAAAATCGGGTTATTATTGTTGTGAGCCATCTTTTCAGAGGCTCCTCTGTTATCATGCTGTTAACTGGGTTCAAATCACAAGTTGTACGGTGTGATTGGTGTGGCTGGTATGAGTCTTACCCGGGATTCAAAATCCTTCCTTATTGTGTACGCTCGTCCGGGCACAGTATCCTAACTGAGGCTTGGAGGAGGGTCATAGGGGGAGGAGCCAGTGCACACCAGGTAGTCCTAAAGCTTTTACTTTTGTGCCCAGTCTCCTGCGGAGCCGCTATTCCCCATGGTCCTTTCGGAGTCCCCAGCATCCACTACGGACTATGAGAAATAGAATTATCGGTAAGTAAATTCTTATTATACATATGTCATAGTACAGATAGTTATTTTGTTACGTTGCAACCAATCTCAAAGGCACGAATTGGACTTTCTAACAACCCGTGATATATGTCTGCATGTAGAGTACAATCGGTAGTACAGTTGGATTAAGACAAAAATGAAATGCTTAGGGAATGGCCGTTCTGGGACCATCTCATTATACAGATCCCAGGAGCACCATCCTAAATTAACTCTTTCCTTTTTTATTTGTGCTTGCAATGACTTTGTTACGCTCTTGCTGTATTTCAGAGATTTTCTTACCTATGCCTGATGGCTTACTTGTCAATCTACATGAAAGCTTAGAGGTAGGTGTCCTAAAATGCAGTTTTATTATTTATTTTTCGTTGGGGGTGATGTGAGACAGTATATTACAAATTCGGTCCCCCTACCGTCTTAACAAACCATGTTTTAAGGATATCCATGATTGAGTACAGCTGATTAAATCAAAATGAGTTAGTTACTAATTAAGTCACCTGTCTTGAAACATCGGCATAGGTAGAAAATAGCAATTATTTTTTATGCCATGCTACCTACCTTTTGGACTATTTCCCTGACGCTGGTACCTTTTTTTATTTTATTTTTATTTTGTGTGTGTGTTAAGATAATAATCATTAGCTAGTTCCTTCAATCAACCTATAGAAAGCAGTAATGGAGAAAACAGCTCCTCATTAGAGGAAGCGGATGATATACTTGTTAAAGTGCTCTAATTTTAAGGGCAGTTCATGCCATACTAAAAAATAAAGTACATTTAATAAAATGGTATGCATTGCACATGTTCTATAGCAGCCAATCAGATTTTTTTTAACATGGGTTCTCAAATCTAATTCTCAAGTTCCACTAACAGTTAATGTTTTCAAGAATTCTTTAATCATGCACAACTGAGTTACTCCATTTTGTTTGGTCACTGATATTTCACCTGTATCCTGAATACATGACCTGTTGATGGTACTTGAGGATTGAAATTGAAAACCCTGGTTTAGAACAGTACTCGTATGCATATGGACAGCATGTGTTTTACTTATAAAGCCCTTATTTCTAAAACCCAAAATGTTTTTATAATATTACCCATTGGTTTTTCTTATGTTCTCTTTGTTAGAGATATTGAGCTGCATTGTAATTATTTTACTCATGTTCTTTTACATTTTTGCCTCCTTAGCTAGTCAAAGATCTGTTAACTGCTTTGCCCAGCATGTTTACCAATACAAGAGAAACCCATAGTGCTCTGGGCCCTGCTCTTCAGGGAGCTTTTAAACTGATGTCTCCCACTGGCGGACGAATAACAGTGTTTCAGACTCAGCTGCCATCTTTGGGGTCTGGACTGTTACATTCTAGAGAAGACCCAAACCAAAGATCCAGCACAAAGGTACGCTGACCTATGTTTTAATCTAGAAGTCATTGCTGAGTAGAAAATATATAATTACAATGTAGGCCTGTTAGACCTTTTTGTCTAGCACTGGATGGAATACAAAGCTTTTAACATGGGTAGAGGACTGGACTGGAGTCTGGAGAGCTCTAATTCTGCCAGAACTGTAAAAATGGCTTGAGAATGCTACGTTTGCGCGAATCATGTCTGCGACAATCCATAAAAGGGCCTCCCTTCCTAACCAACTGCACCTTCAGTACTCAGAGTGCTCTACCTTCTGCAGTTAGATACCTAGAGGGAGATTTACAGATGCGTCTGCAGTCAGCTTATAGCTGCAAACGGGTTTGCAGGAGCATATGCAACCATGCAATCCTATGGATCGCGAGTATGTATGCAGTGCAGGCATGCCAGTTGCAACTAACAACCCGTGATTGACACAGCTAGCAGCAGTGATGTTCGCGAACACATCTGTATGAAAACTTGGAGAGGGATAAACTGGGAAGAGAGAGAGTACCAACCAATCGGCTCCAAACTCCTTTTTCAAACACAGCATGTAACATTTCGACAAGCTTGATAAATATCTCCTTTAGGAAGAAATGATGAGAGCATGTTTGGAGGCAGGAGCCACCAAAGCTTTAAGTGTGGGAGGGAAAGAGAGGGTTTCATTTTAGAGTGAAAAACTTTTATTTCTTCAGGGTCCATAGTCTCCACAGGGAATACCTTGGGGGTCTAGGTGGTTGGAGAGGACTGTGCACCAAACAGTTAAAGCTTTTGAGTTTCCAGGAGGCTCCGGTACCTCCTCCCCTGTACCCCGCCAAGGCTAGCCAGTTTTGCTTTTGTGCCAGCAGGAGCCGGATGCACCTTTTAACAGTGAGCAGCCCCAAGCTTTTTTTCTTTTCTTTTTCTTTTTTATACTTAGAGCAAGGATTGCTAGGCAGTCCTAAGGACGCCAGCGCTGCTGCTCCTCCAACCTCCCGCCGGCACCGCAATACCAGTGCTTATGTGATTGTGATTACGGCGGGCACCACGGAGCCCAGCTACAAGTTCCCTGAGGACCCAAGGCTGCAGTTGGAGAACAGAGGGACAGGTAAGGCGGGTTCCCTTGTCTTTTATTGCAGTCTCTCCTCCAGTCGCGGAGGCAGACTGGAGGCGCTGATGTGGGCGCCAGTCCATCCACGACTCCACTACTCCACCAGGGCATAAAATACTGGCTCTGTGGTACTTTTTAGAGGCCAGTGGCCTCAGAGGGTAACGTCCGCAAGGGAAAGTCAGCTCTCCCCCGGCGACCCCTCCCCCAGCTCAGAGAACAATTCCATTGCTGCTTCCTACCTCTGAGCTGCTGCTCCTCCTTCATCCTCCTCCCACTGTGAGATGCTCAGTGCCCATTTTATTAACACTGCTGAAGCTGCAGGACTTCGGGAACTCTGGGTCCAGTCTCCCTGTATATTTTCCCCAAGGGCAGGTTATACAGCGCTAAATTCTACCAGCCACTGCGGTCTGAGTAGTTTGTCAGTGCCCATTGCAACTATTTTTATTTGCATTGTTTGTGACTTATGACTCTGCTGTCTGACTTTTTCACTGTCAGTTATACCTATCCTTTCTGTTTTTCTAACCCTAGATACAGGTGTATAGGGATTGCCAGTACTTCTGGCAAGCTAATGGACAGTACTTTCCTCGGCAGTCTACTTCCATAAGGCCACCAAGCCCCGTGCTAAACAGACTTGGGCTACCAGACGTCCAGCCACCAAGTCTGATTACAAACCCTCCACCTGATGGTGCGGACCTCCTCCTGGGAGGTCCCAGGGTAGGAGGCCGACTTCTTAAGCCTTGGCTTCATACCACCACAGAAGCCTGGGTGCGAGAAGTGCTCTCTCATGGGTACGCTCTCACATTCCTGACACACCCCGCACAGAGGTTCTTTTGTAAGAAAGGCCCTCCTAAAGACCCGATCAAAGTCCTGGCCCTCCAGAAAGCCGCTCAGTCTCCGCTGCACTCGGGTTGTAATCCCTGTTCCTTTGGGCACATTGAGGGGGTGGGTTTTTACTCTACCCTTTTCTTGGTTCAGAAACCCAATGGTTCTCATTGACCTATTCTCAATCTCAAGTCACTGAACAGGTTTATCCGAGTGCCCAGGTTTCGTTGAAGTTTTCATATTGTCTTAGCATAGGAGCTCGAGTACTTTAGGATGTCTCTGGACATTCAGAATGCCTACTCGCATGTGCCCACTATGCCCTCTCATCAATGGTTTCCCCGGTTTGCTGTTCTCCAGCAACGTTTCCAATTTCTCTATCGTCCTAGTGGATGCTGGGGTTCCTGAAAGGACCATGGGGAATAGCGGCTCCGCAGGAGACAGGGCACAAAAAGTAAAGCTTTAGGATCAGGTGGTGTGCACTGGCTCCTCCCCCTATGACCCTCCTCCAAGCCTCAGTTAGGTTTTTGTGCCCGGCCGAGAAGGGTGCAATCTAGGTGGCTCTCCTAAAGAGCTGCTTAGAAAAGTTTAGCTTAGGTTTTTTATTTTACAGTGAGTCCTGCTGGCAACAGGATCACTGCATCGAGGGACTTAGGGGAGAAGAAGTGAACTCACCTGCGTGCAGGATGGATTGGCTTCTTTGGCTACTGGACATTAGCTCCAGAGGGACGATCACAGGTACAGCCTGGATGGTCACCGGAGCCTCGCCGCCGGCCCCCTTGCAGATGCTGAAAAGAGAAGAAGGTCCAGAATCGGCGGCAGAAGACTCCTCAGTCTTCTTAAGGTAGCGCACAGCACTGCAGCTGTGCGCCATTGCTCTCAGCACACTTCACACGGCAGTCACTGAGGGTGCAGGGCGCTGGGGGGGGGCGCCCTGGGCAGCAATGAAAATCCTTTTTTTGGCAAAAAATACCTCACATATAGCCTCCGGGGCTATATGGAGATATTTAACCCCTGCCAGAATCCATTTTTAAGCGGGAGACGAGCCCGCCGAAAAGGGGGCGGGGCCTATCTCCTCAGCACACAGCGCCATTTCCTCACACAGTTCCGCTGGTCAGGAAGGCTCCCAGGCTCTCCCCTGCACTGCACTACAGAAACAGGGTTAAATCAAGAGAGGGGGGGCAAAATTTGGCGAAATTGTGATTTTATATAAGGGAGCACTTATTATAAGGCTATCCCTGTAAAATATAGCGCTTTGGTGTGTGCTGGCAAACTCTCCCTCTGTCTCCCCAAGGGGCTAGTGGGGTCCTGTCCTCTGTCAGAGCATTCCCTGTGTGTGTGTGCTATATGTTGGTACGTGTGTGTCGACATGTATGAGGACGATGTTGGTGAGGAGGCGGAGCAAATTGCCTGTAATGGTGATGTCACTCTCTAGGGAGTCGACACCGGAATGGATGGCTTATTTATGGAATTACGTGATAATGTCAACACGCTGCAAGGTCGGTTGGCGACATGAGACGGCTGGCAAACAAATTAGTACCTGCCCAGGCGTCTCAAACACCGTCAGGGGCGTTAAAACGTCCTTTTACCTCAGTCGGTCGACAGACACGGACACTGATTTCAGTGTCGACGGTGAAGAAACAAACGTATTTCCCTTTAGGGCCACACGTTACATGTTAAGGGCAATGAAGGAGGTGTTACATATTTCTGATACTACAAGTACCACAAAAGAGGGTATTATGTGGGATGTGAAAAAACTACCTGTAGTTTTTCCTGAATCAGATAAATTAAAGGAAGTGTGTGATGATGCGTGGGTTCCCCCCGATAGAAAATTATTGGCGGTATACCCTTTCCCGCCAGAAGTTAGGGCGCGTTGGGAAACACCCCTTAGGGTGGATAAGGCGCTCACACGCTTATCAAAACAAGTGGCGGTACCGTCTATAGATAGGGCCGTCCTCAAGGAGCCAGCTGACAGGAGGCTGGAAAATATCATAAAAAGTATATACACACATACTGGTGTTATACTGCGACCAGCGATCGCCTCAGCCTGGATGTGCAGAGCTGGGGTGGCTTGGTCGGATTCCCTGACTAAAAATATTGATACCCTTGACAGGGACAGTATTTTATTGACTATAGAGCATTTAAAGGATGCATTTCTATATATACGAGATGCACAGAGGGATATTTGCACTCTGGCATCAAGAGTAAGTGCGATGTCCATATCTGCCACAAGATGTTTATGGACACGACAGTGGTCAGGTGATGCAGATTCCAAACGGCACAAAGGTGTATTGCCGTATAAAGGAAGAGGAGTTATTTGGGGTCGGTCCATCGGACCTGGTGGCCACGGCAACTGCTGGAAAATCCACCGTTTTTACCCTAAGTCACATCTCTGCAGAAAAAGACACCGTCTTTTCAGCCTCAGTCCTTTCGTCCCTATAAGAGTCATATCTGCCCAGGGATAGAGGAAAGGGAAGAAGACTGCAGCAGGCAGCCCATTCCCAGGAACAGAAGCCTTCCACCGCTTCTGCCAAGCTCTCAGCATGACGCTGGGACCGTACAGGACCCCTGGATCCTACAAGTAGTATCCCAGGGGTACAGATTGGAATGTCGAGACGTTTCCCCCTCGCAGGCTCCTGAAGTCTGCTTTACCAAGGTCTCCCTCCGACAAGGAGGCAGTATGGGAAACAATTCACAAGCTGTATTCCCAGCAGGTGATAATCAAATTACCCCTCCTACAACAAGGAAAGGGGTATTATTCCACACTATATTGTGGAACTGAAGCCAGAAGGCTAGGTGAGACCTATTCTAAATCTAAAAAAATTTGAACACTTACAAAGGTTCAAATCAAGATGGAGTCACTCAGAGCAGTGATAACGAACCAGGAAGAAGGGGACTATATAGTGTCCCGGGACATCAGGGATGCTTACCTCCATGTCCCAAATTTGCCCTTCTCACTAAGGGTACTTCAGGTTCGTGGTACAGAACTGTCACTATCAGTTTCAGACGCTGCCGTTTGGATTGTCCACGGCACCCCGGGTCTTTACCAAGGTAATGGCCGAAATGATGATTCTTCTTCAAAGAAAAGGCGTCTTAATTATCCCTTACTTGGACGATCTCCTGATAAGGGCAAAGTCCAGGGAACAGTTGGAGGTCGGAGTAGCACTATCTCGGATACTGCTACAACAGCACGGGTGGATTCTAAATATTCCAAAATCGCAGCTGTTCCCGACGACACGTCTGCTGTGCCTAGGGATGATTCTGGACACAGTCCAGAAAAAGGTGTTTCTCCCGGAAGAGAAAGCCAGGGAGTTATCCGAGCTAGTCAGGAACCTCCTAAAACCAGGAAAAGAGGCTTCCTACGAAGCAATTCCATTCGGCAGATTTCACGCAAGAACTTTTCAGTGGGATCTGCTGGACAAATGGTCCGGATCGCATCTTCAGATGCATCAGCGGATAACCCTATATCCAAGGACAAGGGTGTCTCTCCTGTGGTGGTTACAGAGTGCTCATCTTCTAGAGGGCCGCAGATTCGGCATTCAGGATTGGATGCTGGTGACCACGGAGGCCAGCCCGAGAGGCTGGGGAGCAGTCACACAAGGAAAACATTTCCAGGGAGTGTGATCAAGTCTGGAGACTTTACTCCACATAAATATACTGGAGCTAAGGGTAATTTTATAATGCTCTAAGCTTAGCAAGACCTCTGCTTCAAGGTCAGCCGGTATTGATCCAGTGGGAAAAACATCACGGCAGTCGCCCACGTAAACAGACAGGGCGGCACAAGAAGCAGGAGGGCAATGGCAAAAACTGCAAGGACTTTTCGCTGGGCGGAAAATCATGTGATAGCACTGTCAGCAGTGTTTCATTCCGGGAATGGAAACTGGGAAGCAGACTTCCTCAGCAGGCACGACCTCCACCCGGGAGAGTGGAAACTTCATCGGGAAGTTTTTCCACATGATTGTGAACCGTTGGGAAATACCAAAGGTGGACATGATGGCGTCCCGTCTGAACAAAAAACGGGACAGGTACTGCGCCAGGTCAAGAGACCCTCAGGCAATAGCTGTGGACGTTCTGGTAACACCGTGGGTGTACCAGTCGGTGTATGTGTTCCCTCCTCTGCTTCTCATACCTAAGGTACTGAGAATTATAAGACGTAGAGGAGTAAGAACTATACTCATGGCTCCGGATTGGCCAAGAAGGACTTGGTACCCGGAACTTCAAGAGATGCTCACAGAGGACTTATGGCCTCTGCCGCTAAGAAGGGACTTGCTTCAGCAGGTACCATGTCTGTTCCAAGACTTACCGCAGCTGCGTTTGACGGCATGGCGGTGGAACGCCGGATCCTAAGGGAAAAAGGCATTCCGGAAGAGGTCATTCCTACCCTGGTCAAAGCCAGGAAGGAGGTGACCGCACAACATTATCACCACATGGGGCGAAAATATGTTGCGTGGTGTGAGGCCAGGAAGGCCCCACGAAGAAATTTCAACTCGGTCGATTCCTGCATTTCCTGCAAACAGGAGTGTCTATGGGCCTCAAATTGGGGTCCATTAAGGTTCAAATTTCGGCCCTGTCGATTTTCTTCCAGAAAGAATTGGCTTCAGTTCCTGAAGTCCAGAAGTTTGTCAAGGGAGTATTGCATATACAACCCCCTTTTGTGCCTCCAGTGGCACTGTGGGATCTCAACGTAGTTCTGGGATTCCTCAAATCACATTGGTTTAAAACAAGTCAAATCTGTGGATTTGAAGCATCTCACATGAAAAGTGACCATGCTCTTGGCCCTGGCCTGGGCCAGGCGAGTGTCAAATTGGTGGTTTTTTTCTCAAAAAAGCCCATATCTGTTTGTCCATTCGGACAGGGCAGAGCTGCGGACTCGTCCCCAATTCTCTCCCTAAGGTGGTGTCAGTGTTTCACCTGAACCAGCTTATTGTGGTGCCTTGCGCCTACTAGGGACTTGGAGGACTCCAAGTTGCTAGATGTTGTCAGGGCCCTGAAAATATAGGTTCCAGGACGGCTGGAGTCAGGAAAACTGACTTGCTGTTATCCTGTATGCACCCAACAAACTGGGTGCTCTTGCTTCTAAGCAGACTATTGCTAGTTGGATGTGTAATACAATTCAGCTTGCACATTCTGTGGCAGGCCTGCCACAGCCAAAATATGTAAATGCCCATTCCACAAGGAAGGTGGGCTCATCTTGGGCGGCTGCCCGAGGGGTCTCGGCTTTACAACTTTGCCGAGCGGCTACTTAGTCAGGGGCAAACACGTTTGTAAAATCCTACAAATTTGATACCCTGGCTAAGGAGGACCTGGAGTTCTCTCATTCGGTGCTGCAGAGTCATCCGCACTCTCCCGCCCGTTTGGGAGCTTTGGTATAATCCCCATGGTCCTTTCAGGAACCCCAGCATCCACTAGGACGATAGAGAAAATAAGAATTTACTTACCGATAATTCTATTTCTCGGAGTCCGTAGTGGATGCTGGGCGCCCATCCCAAGTGCGGATTATCTGCAATACTTGTACATAGTTACAAAAATCGGGTTATTATTGTTGTGAGCCATCTTTTCAGAGGCTCCGCTGTTATCATACTGTTAACTGGGTTCAGATCACAGGTTGTACAGTGTGATTGGTGTGGCTGGTATGAGTCTTACCCGGGATTCAAAATCCTTCCTTATTGTGTACGCTCGTCCGGGCACAGTATCCTAACTGAGGCTTGGAGGAGGGTCATAGGGGGAGGAGCCAGTGCACACCACCTGATCCTAAAGCTTTACTTTTTGTGCCCTGTCTCCTGCGGAGCCGCTATTCCCCATGGTCCTTTCAGGAACCCCAGCATCCACTACGGACTCCGAGAAATAGAATTATCGGTAAGTAAATTCTTATTTTCGGGCACTGCCTTTTGGTCTATCTACAGCTCCTAGGGTTTTTACCTAAATCATGGCTGTTATGGCAGTCCAGCTTTGTCATCAGGGGGTCAGAATACTCCCATACCTGGATGACCTGCTGATTCTGGCACACTCTCAGAAGGTCCTTCACCGCCATATTCAGATGACCGTTGCCTTCCTGCAAACACACTGCTAGTTAATCAACTGGAAAAAGTCCTCCCTGACTCCTTCCCAACAGGTGTTGCATCTAGGAGCTTTCCTGGCTTCTCAGGTACAAAGGATTTACATACAACGAATGCAAACTTCCGCAGGTGGAGCACATTGACCGGGTAACACTCCTTTTAGGGCCTTTGGACTCCCACAGAGTTGCTTGCCAGTCAACATTACTGCAGCTTCGAGCTGTCTACAGAGCACTCACTCTGTCATGGGACATTCTCTAGGGCAGACCTGTCCAAGTCCAGTCTGACAATGCAGAAAGTGGCGCACATTCTCTGATGGGCCGAATGTCATCTCCCAGCCATCTCGATGATGATCACCCCAGTGATCCTCAACTGGGAGGCAGACTTCCTCAGCCATCACGATGTCACTCAGGAGAGTGAGCTTTACACCCAGAAGTCTTCCAGGATCTGGTGGACAAATGGAGCCTACCGGACGTGGACCTCATGGCAACCACAAAGTTCCAGTTTATGAGTCCAGGACAAGAGACGCCGAAGCAGCCTTCGTGGACACTCTGGCAGTGAAGTGGACCTTCCAGCTGGCGTTCCTCTTCCCTCTGGTCTCTCTCCTTCCCAGAGTTCATTGCAAATTCAAGCAAGAAGGAGGCACTGTCCTGTTGATAGCTCCTGCCTGGCCCAGGCGCTATTGGTTCTCCAATCTCCAGAATCTCTCCATAGACACTCCCTTTCTACTTCCTGTGAGACCAGTCCTGTTGTCTCAAGGTCCCTGTCTGCATTCAAACCTAGCTCATCTGTCTTTCAGGGCATGACTTTTAAGTAATCACGCCTAAGATTAAAAGCTTACTCCCACTTGTGATTCACACGATGCTGAGGGCACAGAAGCCTGCATCAGCCTGTATGTGTTTGGCACCTTACTTCCAGTGTGTTATGCTGCAGGACGCTATGATCCTCTGGTTTTCCAGGTTTCTTTGGTGCTTGCCTTTCTCTAAGCTGGTTTAGATCTCGGACGCCGTCTGGCATCCCTGAAGGCGCATGTCTCTGCTCTGTCAGCCTGGTTCCAGCGTAGAATTGCTCCACTGCCTGATGTTCAAATCTTTTTTTTCAGGGAGTCCTTCGCATTCAACCTCCCTTTGTCCCACCAGTGGCTCTGTGTGATTTGTCTTTAGCTCTGCAGGCTTTACAGGAGCCCCGTTTGAACCTGTGGACTCAGTGGATCTCAAATGACTGACTACTAAAACACTTTTCTTCTGGCCATTGCCTCTGCCTGGAGGGTGTCTGGTTTAGGGGAGCTCTCCTGTCGCTTCGCCTTGTGATCTTTCATCCGGACAGGGGTGTTCTACGAACCCACTCCGGCTACCTCCCCAAGGTGGTATCTAAATTCCAACTTAACAAAAATATTGTGGTTCCGGCCTCCCAATCCCAGGGGGCAGCCTCCTTGGAATATAGTCCATGCTCTTAGGATTTACGTGGATCGTACCAGCTCCATAAGGACAACGGATTCCCTCTTTGTCTTATATGGATTCCACAAGTAGTGCTGGCCAGCTAACAAGCAGACTCTGGCCAGATGGCTTTGCGTGACTTTTTCACAGGCTTACACGCAGCCTGTACTCCCTGTACCGCATACAGTCTCTGTCCATTCCACTCGCTCTGTGGCTTCTTCGTGGGCAGTCCTCTGTGGAGCGTCATCTGAACAACTGTGCAAGGCAGCCACTTGGTCTTCTGTCCACACCTTTCTTAGGTTCTATGCCTTTAATACCTTTGCCTCAGGATGCTTTCCCCGGGCACAGGATTCTCTTCTCTGCTCTGGAGTGTCCTCTCCCTTAAGAAAATTGCTTTAGGACATCCCCAATGTACTCCCTGTGGAGACTATTGACCCTGAAGAAGAAAATAAGAGTTATGGTAGACTAACTATAGTTAACTCTTTGAAGTCCATAGGATCCACAGAGTGTCCACCCTGACGCACCTGGCTTCTATGGGTTTCTTCTCTTGGTCACCAGTTCCCTTCTCTATTGTGTGAGTGTTTCTTGTGTGTACCAGTCTTCCCTCTCTCCTATACTGCTCCTGCCTTGGGCTTGTTCACACAACTGGCTAGCCTTGGCTGGGGGCGGGGTATATTGGTGTAGGGGCCGAGCATCCTGGGAACACAAAAGTTTTAACTGTTTGGTGCCTAGTCCTCTCCAACCACCTACATCCAAAATGTATTTCCTATGGATCCTATGAACCTCGAAGGAAAAGAGTTGACCTATGGTAAGTCTACCATAACCCTTATTTTAGTTTTAGTTTTTTTTATTGGGTATGGTATGTATCTAATACAAAACTTTTTTACATGGTGATTCAGTTTAAATTGTCTTTTTTTATTTTTTAAGGGAGTACAGCATCTAGGTCCTGCCACTGATTTCTATAAGAAGTTGGCCTTGGATTGCTCAGGACAGCAAACTGCCGTTGATTTGTTTCTACTAAGTTCTCAGTATTCTGATCTGGCATCACTAGGTTTGTTAAACGTCTATTACTATTTTCTACTGTAGCATTAGACCTGTATTATTAAGTATGATTCCTAAGTTCTTCTGAGTTTGCTTGTGTTATACAATGTTAAAGTATTGGACAGGTACTGTACAGGGCGATTCTCTGTGATGCATGAGACTTCTACACAAATTCAAATTACATACTTCTCCTAAATACCAAGATTTTAGTGGGTTTTAAGCTACAGGGTAAGGCATTGCTACTAAGCAATTGAGTTTTCATATAAAAACTATTTTTTTACAGACCAGTTTAAAAGTAAAAAAAAAAATAAAAGCGTGTGATGCTCGGGACTTTGTTCACTTTCTGGAAAATCACCCTACAGCTGTCCGTTTTTAATTGCCTGTCTTTCCTTCAGAATAACTACAATTTTCCTTGACAGAGTATGCTGCTATGCCAGTGAGGTACTTGGTTTTCATAGGATAACTACAACCCAAAATAGGACTTTTTTAATACATCACATCAGGGGCCGATTGGGAACAAAAAGCGGCCCTGGAAAAATTTGTACTAGTGGCCCCACATGGGCAGCACCAGAGGTGTAAGGTCTAGCCATGGCAGCAGCACCCTCCCCCCAAGACTTTCCAGATAGTGGGCATGTCCAGCATCAAGGGGGAAGTTAAAAAGAAATAAAATTAAATATTATGAGCACATTATATGATACACCTTCAGAATTTAGGAAACTATATCATTCTTTAGAAAGATATATTTTCTTGCTTATTACACCAACCGTATCCCAATCACTATTCACTCAATCTTATATGTCAGCCAAGCAGGCAGACAGAGCATACACTAGATCATCTGCAATCACAGGCTAAGTGGCAAAGTAATTTTCATATATGCAAATTATTTTGCATCTTATTCATTATGTCTATAAAAAGGACCACATGTCCTCAAACAAAACAGGCCCCGCGGGTGCGTCAGCCCACCGGGAATATTTCCTGTGGGCCCTATGGCCAATCTGCCTCTGCATCACATGCATTTTTAATACATATCTTGCAGTAACTTGGGTAAGGGACTGTTTCTTCCTGTCCCTGGCACCTATAGAGATTGACATCCTTGACTGAAAGAAAGAACTCCTCTCAAGCAAAACAAAATTATCTTATGTCAGATAATAATCCCCTAATTTTTTTGAGGCTGGATTTCTAGTTTAAAAAAAAGTTAGCCTTGTTGGGCTACCATGTTACCACATTTGGAGCTGCTATAATCTTTATGGAAAAAGTTATCTATAGAAAAAAAAAAAATTCCATTATAATTTTCATGTGTAGATTTTTGTTTTTCTTATGACATACTGCACCTAGAATACTTTGCAGTTTTGGAAATGGCAATTGATGCTGAAGCAAGAACCACAAAGTATTTCATTGTGGTGTTCACAAACCAAAAATCATGTTGGCATTTTGCTTCACCTCCTCCTATATATTTGGATAATTATCAGTGATGTGAAGAGGGTCTTTTCATCATCCAGTGTATGCTGGGTTAGTTTCTCCTTCTGCACCAGTCAATATGCTGTTTACAATGCTATGGATTTTTCTTTAATGTATCCGTTGTGAACTAACACTGTGGGTCTTTGCTTCCAAGAGGTACAACCATTTAGCGACTACATTTAGTGAACTACAGAAAGACCTAAATAGTGTCAGTTTTCCAGATTAATCTCATCCGTTCTTTTGTGGGGGGAGGTTTCCCTAAAGTACAGGCTTTAGCTGTGTATACTGATTATTTTTCTTCTTCAGGGTCCTTTGGCATCCACAGGGATGACCTTATGGTATACGCTGGTTGAGACCAGGACAGGCACAGAACAGATAAGCTTTTTGAAGCTCCCAAGATGCACTGGTCCCTCTCCCCCATTCCCTGCCCACAGCTCAGGCTCTTCAGTTTTTGTTTGGTGCTAGCAGGAGCTGGTCACCGTTTAACAGCAGGACTGTTTTCTGCAGCCCAAGCTTTTATTTTAGGAGTTATTTTCTTTCAGTGTTTTCAACATTTGAGTAGACAGCGCTAGGCAGTCCTTTGGATGCCAGCGCTGCTGCTCCAACACCTCTGCCGTAGCCGTGACTCCAGCCACGGCGGGGACCCTATACAGCCTTAGCTAGCAGGGCACATAGGGGAACCCATGACTGCCACCGTTGCACGGGGGATAGGTAAGGCAGGCTCCCTCAAGCCATTGCGGTAGTCCATACCTCCAGTCCCGGGAGATAGACCGGAAGTTGCTGATGTGTACCCAGACTCCGGCCTTGGACTACAAGAGACTATCAGGGCTAATTAAACTGGTGCTGGGGGACCATTTATAAGGCCAGGGAACCAGCTGGTGTATGTTAGCCAGGGGAGGTCAGCACTTTCCCAGCGGCCCCTCCTCAAGCCAAGGGCGCCATTCCGCTGAGGTCTTCCCACCCTGAGCTGCTCCTACTCCACTTTCCTGCCTCTGAGAAGCCATTTTAGCACTGCTGGTTTCCGGGAACGCTGGGTCCACTCTTCCTGTATACCTCCCAGTAGTAAGGTTATACACAGTTCTAATTTTCACCAGCCACTGCGGCTGAGTAGTTGAACTTAGTACCAATTGCAGTGAAATTGTGATTTCTACTTTGTATGTGACTTATACTAGCTCTGCCGTCTGCTTTTTGTCTCTGTCAGCCATATAGCTTTCCCTATTTCTCTCAGTAACCCTCAGATGTGTACAGGATTTTCTGTGATCCACATTACAAAATACTGTATTTGTGGTGACATAGTCATATGGTATTTTGTGTTGTACACTGCACTTTTGCCGTGTTGCGTATATAGCACATCTCTCTCTGCCGCTATGTCTAGCAACGGCAAGGGAACAAAAAATGCTCTGAACCCTACCCTGGTGTCCTGTAGGACCTGTTCAGCATATTTATCACCACAGAATGTGTTGCAATATGGTCAGTGTGCCTCTTGTTACACCTCACCTGGCCAGTCAACCCCCCCCCCCTTCCTCCCCAGCTTCAGCTGGGTACCGTCAAGTCCACTATTGAATGTAACATGTATTGACTGAAGTGAGTGTTTGTTTGACTTCATAAATATTTCTTGTTTTTATTTGTTTTTTTAGCATGTGTCTCCAAATACTCTGCTGGATGCATATATTACTATCCATCATTCAATTTTAAGCACAGTCCAGCTCAAGCTGATAAATTAAAGCAAGACCTTGATCATTACCTTACTAGGAGGATTGGATTTGAAGCAGTGATGAGAATACGTTGCACAAAAGGTATATAGTTGTGGTTAAGCATGCATTTGTTATTGTGTCTAAATCATTCCTGTTCTGCATTTGTGTATAGTGACTGAGGGTGTGAGAAAGATTCTTAATTTAAATGAGTACACCACTTGTTGAAATAGAACAATATATATATATATATATATATATATATATATATATATATATATATATATATATTATGTTTGTGTGTGTGTATAATAGCAACAAGAGGATGGCACCCTTGTTTACGAATTTCAATAAATGTCCAGCATGCTGATGTGACTCAAACACTTCAGATATCTTTATTACATTTTTTTGTCAGGAATTTTTTTGGAGTGCCAATCAGATTACATATCTTCTTCAGCTTCCATAGGGATCTACAGGGATAACATTGGGGGTTATAGGTGGTAGGATCAGCTCCTGGGCACCATACAGTTATGCCTTTCAGATATCCCAGAATGCTCCTGTCACTATAACCCCGCCCCCATGCTCAGGCAGTTCAGTTTTTTAAGGAAAGAAAGTATACTGGCGCCGGCTGAATTTCATATGATGAACGGATAAACGTTTTCAATAAAAAAATTAATTCATGCATTTATTATAAAATAAAAATTAAACACATAAAAAATCTAAGCTTCAGAAGGGTACAGATTAAAAGGATTGAGAGTCTCTCAAATACATAAAATCGACCACTTCTATCTAGCATGCTCCTGAGGAAGCTGGCAGTCACTAAGACCAGCGAAACGCGTTGAGCCCTGTACCTCTGACCACAGACTTTGTACCCACTGTCATCTTTAATACTCTGGTAACAATTGGACCTTTAAACTCCCATCGGATCCTCACAAGTGCTGTCCATTTGGGAACTCTGGACATACCCATGCTGCTATTGGACTTCGCCTTGCAATGGAGAACCAAGGGGACTTTTCCTGAGAAAATGGTAACATCTACACCTATAATTCACTGAGGATTTTTTTGAGGAACGAGTCCTAAGTGTTAATTGTCTCAGTGGGGATAGAAGTGGTCGATTTTATGTATTTGAGAGACTCTCAATCCTTTTAATCTATACCCTTCTGAAGCTTAGATTTTTTATGTGTTTAATTAATTTTTATTTCTCTGACGTCCTAAGTGGATGCTGGGGACTCCGTAAGGACCATGGGGAATAGCGGCTCCGCAGGAGACAGGGCACAAAAGTAAAAGCTTTAGGATCAGGTGGTGTGCACTGGCTCCTCCCCCTATGACCCTCCTCCAAGCCTCAGTTAGGTTTTTGTGCCCGGCCGAGAAGGGTGCAATCTAGGTGGCTCTCCTAAAGAGCTGCTTAGAGTAAAAGTTTTGTTAGGTTTTTTATTTTCAGTGAGTCCTGCTGGCAACAGGCTCACTGCAACGAGGGACTTAGGGGAGAAGAAGTGAACTCACCTGCGTGCAGGATGGATTGGCTTCTTAGGCTACTGGACACTAGCTCCAGAGGGACGATCACAGGTACAGCCTGGATGGGTCACCGGAGCCGCGCCGCCGACCCCCTTGCAGATGCTGAAGAGAGAAGAGGTCCAGAAATCGGCGGCTGAAGACTTCCCAGTCTTCTTAAGGTAGCGCACAGCACGGCAGCTGTGCGCCATTGCTCTCAGCACACTTCACACCAACGGTCACTGAGGGTGCAGGGCGATGGGGGGGGCGCCCTGGGCAGCAATGAAAGTACCTATGCTGGCTAAAAATACATCACATATAGCCTCTGGGGCTATATGGATGTATTTAACCCCTGCCAGGTTGTCAGAAAAACGGGAGAGGAAGCCCGCCGAAAAGGGGGCGGGGCCTATTCTCCTCAGCACACAGCACCATTTTCCTACACAGCTCCGCTGCTAGGAAGGCTCCCAGGCTCTCCCCTGCACTGCACTACAGAAACAGGGTTAAAACAGAGAGGGGGCACTTATTTGGCGATATTATTATATATTAAGATGCTATAAGGGAAAACACTTATATAAGGTTGTCCCTGTATAATTATAGCGTTTTGGTGTGTGCTGGCAAACTCTCCCTCTGTCTCCCCAAAGGGCTAGTGGGGTCCTGTCCTCTATCAGAGCATTCCCTGTGTGTGTGCTGTGTGTCGGTACGTGTGTGTCGACATGTATGAGGACGATGTTGGTGAGGAGGCGGAGCAATTGCCTGTAATGGTGATGTCACTCTCTAGGGAGTCGACACCGGAATGGATGGCTTATTTAGGGAATTACGTGATAATGTCAACACGCTGCAAGGTCGGTTGACGACATGAGACGGCCGGCAAACCAATTAGTACCTGTCCAGGCGTCTCAAACACCGTCAGGGGCTTTAAAACGCCCATTTACCTCAGTCGGTCGACACAGACACGGACACTGACTCCAGTGTCGACGGTGAAGAAACAAACGTATTTTCCATTAGGGCCACACGTTACATGTTAAGGGCAATGAAGGAGGTGTTACATATTTCTGATACTACAAGTACCACAAAAAAGGGTATTATGTGGGGTGTGAAAAAACTACCTGTAGTTTTTCCTGAATCAGATAAATTAAATAAAGTGTGTGATGATGCGTGGGTTTCCCCCGATAGAAAATTATTGGCGTTATACCCTTTCCCGCCAGAAGTTAGGGCGCGTTGGGAAACACCCCTTAGGGTGGATAAGGCGCTCACACGCTTATCAAAACAAGTGGCGTTACCGTCTCCAGATACGGCCGCCCTCAAGGAGCCAGCTGATAGGAGGCTGGAAAATATCCTAAAAAGTATATACACACATACTGGTGTTATACTGCGACCAGCGATCGCCTCAGCCTGGATGTGCAGCGCTGGGGTGGCTTGGTCGGATTCCCTGACTGAAAATATTGATACCCTTGACAGGGACAGTATTTTATTGACTATAGAGCATTTAAAGGATGCATTTCTATATATGCGAGATGCACAGAGGAATATTTGCACTCTGGCATCAAGAGTAAGTGCGATGTCCATATCTGCCAGAAGTTGTTTATGGACACGACAGTGGTCAGGTGATGCAGATTCCAAACGGCACATGGAAGTATTGCCGTATAAAGGGGAGGAGTTATTTGGGGTCGGTCCATCGGACCTGGTGGCCACGGCAACAGCTGGAAAATCCACCCTTTTTACCCCTGGTCACATCTCAGCAGAAAAAGACACCGTCTTTTCAGCCTCAGTCCTTTCGTCCCCATAAGAGCAAGCGGGCAAAAGGCCAGTCATATCTGCCCAGGGGTAGAGGAAAGGGAAGAAGACTGCAGCAGGCAGCCCCTTCCCAGGAACAGAAGCCCTCCACCGCTTCTGCCAAGTCCTCAGCATGACGCTGGGGCCGTACAAGCGGACTCAGGTGCGGTGGGGGGTCGTCTCAAGAGTTTCAGCGCGCAGTGGGCTCACTCGCAAGTGGACCCCTGGATCCTACAAGTAGTATCCCAGGGGTACAGATTGGAAATTCGAGACGTCTCCCCCTCGCAGGTTCCTGAAGTCTGCTTTACCAACGTCTCCCTCCGACAGGGAGGCAGTATTGGAAACAATTTCACAAGCTGTATTCCCAGCAGGTGATAATCAAGGTACCCCTCCTACAACAAGGAAAGGGGTATTATTCCACACTATTTGTGGTACTGAAGCCAGACGGCTCGGTGAGACCTATTCTAAATCTGAAATCTTTGAACACTTACATACAAAGGTTCAAATCAAGATGGAGTCACTCAGAGCAGTGATAGCGAACCAGGAAGAAGGGGACTATATGGTGTCCCTGGACATCAAGGATGCTTACCTCCATGTCCCAATTTGCCCTTCTCACCAAGGGTACCTCAGGTTCGTGGTACAGAACTGTCACTATCAGTTTCAGACGCTGCCGTTTGGATTGTCCACGGCACCCCGGGTCTTTACCAAGGTAATGGCCGAAATGATGATTCTTCTTCAAAGAAAAGGCGTCTTAATTATCCCTTACTTGGATGATCTCCTGATAAGGGCAAGGTCCAGAGAACAGTTGGAGGTCGGAGTAGCACTATCTCAAGTAGTTCTACGACAGCACGGGTGGATTCTAAATATTCCAAAATCGCAGCTGATTCCGACGACACGTCTGCTGTTCCTAGGGATGATTCTGGACACAGTCCAGAAAAAGGTGTTTCTCCCGGAGGAGAAAGCCAGGGAGTTATCCGAGCTAGTCAGAAACCTCCTAAAACCAGGCCAAGTGTCAGTGCATCAATGCACAAGAGTCCTGGGAAAAATGGTGGCTTCTTACGAAGCGATTCCATTCGGCAGATTTCACGCAAGAATTTTTCAGTGGGATCTGCTGGACGAATGGTCCGGATCGCATCTTCAGATGCATCAGCGGATAATCCTGTCTCCAAGGACAAGGGTGTCTCTTCTGTGGTGGCTGCAGAGTGCTCATCTACTAGAGGGCAGCACATTCGGCATTCAGGACTGGGTTCTGGTGACCACGGATGCCAGCCTGAGAGGCTGGGGAGCAGTCACACAGGGAAGAAATTTCCAAGGAGTGTGGTCAAGTCTGGAGACTTCTCTCCACATAAATATACTGGAGCTAAGGGCAATTTACAATGCTCTGAGCCTAGGAAGACCTCTGCTTCAAAGTCAACAGGTGCTGATCCAGTCGGACAACATCACGGCAGTCGCCCACGTAAACAGACAGGGCGGCACAAGAAGCAGGAGGGCAATGGCAGCAAGGATTCTTCGCTGGGCAAAAAATCATGTGATAACACTGTCAGCGGTGTTCATTCCGGGAGTGGACAACTGGGAAGCAGACTTCCTCAGCAGGAACGACCTCCACCCGGGAGAGTGGGGACTTCATCTGGAAGTCTTCCACATGATTGTGAACCGTTGGGAAAGACCAAAGGTGGACATGATGGCGTCCAGTATGAACAAAAAACTGGACAGGTATTGCGCCAGGTCAAGAGACCCTCAGGCAATAGCTGGGACGCTCTGGTAACACCGTGGGTGTACCAGTCGGTGTATGTGTTCCCTCCTCTGCCTCTCATACCCAAGGTACTGAGAATTATAAGACGGAGAGGAGTAAGAACTATACTCGTGGCTCCGGATTGGCCAAGAAGGACTTGGTACCCGGAACTTCAAGAGATACTAAGAAGGGACTTGCTTCAGCAAGGATCATGTCTGTTCCAAGACTTACCGCGGCTGCGTTTGACGGCATGGCGGTTGAACGCCGGATCCTAAGGGAAAAAGGCATTCCGGAAGAGGTCATCCCTACCCTGGTCAGAGCCAGGAAGGAGGTGACCGCACAACATTATCACCGCATTTGGCGAAAATATGTTGCATGGTGTGAGGCCAGGAAGGCCCCCACGGAGGAATTTCAACTCGGTCGATTCCTGCATTTCCTACAAACAGGAGTGTCTATGGGCCTCAAATTGGGGTCCATTAAGGTTCAAATTTCGGCCCTGTCAATTTTCTTCCAGAAAGAATTGGCTTCAGTTCCTGAAGTCCAGAAGTTTGTCAAGGGAGTACTGCATATACAACCCCCTTTTGTGCCTCCAGTGGCACTGTGGGATCTCAACGTAGTTCTGGGATTCCTCAAATCACATTGGTTTAAACCGCTCAAATCTGTGGATTTGAAATATCTCACATGGAAAGTGACCATGCTGTTGGCCCTGGCCTCGGCCAGGCGAGTGTCAGAATTGGCGGCTTTGTCTCACAAAAGCCCATATCTGATTGTCCATTCGGACAGGGCAGAGCTGCGGACTCGTCCCCAGTTTCTCCCTAAGGTGGTGTCAGCGTTTCACCTGAACCAGCTTATTGTGGTACCTGCGGCTACTAGGGACTTGGAGGACTCCAAGTTGCTAGATGTTGTCAGGGCCCTGAAAATATAGATTTCCAGGACGGCTGGAGTCAGGAAAACTGACTTGCTGTTATCCTGTATGCACCCAACAAACTGGGTGCTCTTGCTTCTAAGCAGACGATTGCTAGTTGGATGTGTAGTACAATTCAGCTTGCACATTCTGTGGCAGGCCTGCCACAGCCAAAATATGTAAATGCCCATTCCACAAGGAAGGTGGGCTCATCTTGGGCGGCTGCCCGAGGGGTCTCGGCTTTACAACTTTGCCGAGCTGCTACTTGGTCAGGGGCAAACACGTTTGAAAAATTCTACAAATTTGATACCCTGGCTGAGGAGGACCTGGAGTTCTCTCATTCGGTGCTGCAGAGTCATCCGCACTCTCCCGCCCGTTTGGGAGCTTTGGTATAATCCCCATGGTCCTTACGGAGTCCCCAGCATCCACTTAGGACGTCAGAGAAAATAAGAATTTACTTACCGATAATTCTATTTCTCGTAGTCCGTAGTGGATGCTGGGCGCCCATCCCAAGTGCGGATTGTCTGCAATACTTGTACATAGTTATTGTTACAAAAATCGGGTTATTATTGTTGTGAGCCATCTTTTCAGAGGCTCCGCTGTTATCATGCTGTTAACTGGGTTCAGATCACAGGTTGTACAGTGTGATTGGTGTGGCTGGTATGAGTCTTACCCGGGATTCAAAATCCTTCCTTATTGTGTACGCTCGTCCGGGCACAGTATCCTAACTGAGGCTTGGAGGAGGGTCATAGGGGGAGGAGCCAGTGCACACCACCTGATCCTAAAGCTTTTACTTTTGTGCCCTGTCTCCTGCGGAGCCGCTATTCCCCATGGTCCTTACGGAGTCCCCAGCATCCACTACGGACTACGAGAAATAGAATTATCGGTAAGTAAATTCTTATTTTTATAATAAATGTATGAATTAATTTTTTATTGAAAACATTTATCCGTTCATCATTTGAAATTCAGCCGGCGCCAGTATACTTTCTTTCCCAGTTCTTCATTTTCTTAGGGACCAACCATCCCTGTACAGGCTGCCAGTGGCAGCGCACTCACTTATTTAGGTCAGTTTTTTTGTATTGTGCAGCAGGAAGCTGGAAGAACTTTTTTACAGGGGGGCTGCAAAGTCTTTTTTTACTTAACTTCAGGGGCGTATCTACCCATTGGCCAGGATGGCACTCGCCAGGGGCGCCAGCCAAGGAGGTGCGCCGCCCAGCGGTGCTATCCGCAGCCATGGGGTAGATTCACTCTGCAGAGGCTGCGGGATCACCTGTCTGCCGCCGTGCCCCCTTCCCTTCCGCTCCCCATCCTCTCCTCATCCACAGTGAAGTAGGTGACCACAGCAGCGGCAGCCACTGTTCTTGATGCTGGTGTCCGGCACTTGCACCGCACTACAATCAAGAACGTGTAGAAACTACAGCTCCCAGCAGCTCTTACTGCTGAGAGCTCCCAGCCGCAAAGGCTGCTGGGAGCTGTAGTTTTTGCAGAGTTTTTTGATTGCAGTGCAGTGCAGTGTTGGACGGACACCGGCATCAGGAACAGTGGATGCCGCCGCCGCTGCTGCCTGCTGTGCATCACTGTAGGTGAGCAACTGCCTGGAGGGGGGGAAGACAGGAGAGAAAAAATAATAAAATAAAACAACAACAACAAATATAAATATATATATGTATACATTATACATATACGTATATAATATATATATATATATATATATATTATATATGTGTATATATATATATATATATACATAGTGGTCGAAGTGGGGCGGTATACGGCAGTATGGTATACCGCCACTTCTTCCACTGACCCGGAAATTAAAGTGCAGCAGGAGGCGAGAGAAGTGGCCATCCTGCTGCACATGGTACTCTCGTCCCTCCTCGGTGGCTGTGTAGAGCGCTGTACTAGCTCACAGCCGCTCACCGGTGCCAGCCGCTTACCGCCACTCACCGCCGCCAGCCGCCACCTGCAACAAATGGCGGTCAGAGGGATTTCACCGCTGCTGCCCATGGGTGCCTCCGCCGACCAGTCAGGTAATGGTCCCCTGCTGTGACCCTCTCTCCCTGTCGTTACTGTCCCTGTCCCTACTGTCACTCTCTCCCTGCTGTCACTGTCGTCACTCTCTCTCTCTCTCTCCCTGCTATCACTCTCGTCACTCTCTCCCTGCTGTCACTGTTGTCACTCTCTCTATCCCTTCTGTCACTGTCGTCACTCTCTCTCTCCCTGCTGTCACTGTCGTCACTCTCTCTCTCCCTGCTGTCACTGTCGTCACTCTCTCTTTCCCTGCTGTCACTGTCGTCACTCTCTTTCCCTGCTGTCACTGTCGTCACTCTCTCTCCCTGCTGTCACTGTCGTCACTCTCTCTCTCCCTGCTGTCACTGTCGTCACTCTCTCTCCCTGTCCCTGCTGTCACAATTTCAGCTCATTCAGTGTGCTACAAGGTGAATTTCGGCTCATTCAGTGTGCTACAATGTGAATTTCAGCTCATTCAGTGTGCTACAATGTGAATTTCAGCTCATTCAGTGTGCTACAATGTGAATTTCGGCTCATTCAGTGTGCTACAAGGTGAATTTCGGCTCATTCAGTGTGCTACAATGTGAATTTCGGCTCATTCAGTGTGCTACAATGTGAGTTTCAGCTCGTATCATGTGCTATAAGGTGAATGTCGGCTCATTCAGTGTGCTACAATGTGAATTTCGGCTCATTCAGTGTGCTACAATGTGAGTTTTGGCTCATTCAGTGTGCTACAATGTGAATTTTGACATTGTATGTCAGGGGAGTTCTGCCTGTGTCTTTTTGTGTGTCAGGAAGGTGCACACGTAACACAGGGGACCAAACGCGGTTTATACATTGAAACATTGCCATCAGCAAAGTTGCAGTGTATTAATTTTCGGCGTGCCGCCATTTGGGTCTTGTGCATGACAAGTATTGCCTTTGGCAGCACGTATTGGAGGGCACCCGACACAGCAATGTTTGTGAGCATTTGAGTGCCAGAGCTGGGGGAATTATATATATATATAGATAGATAGATAGATAGATAGATAGATAGATAGATAGATATATATATATATATATATATATATATATATATATATATATATATATATATATAGATATATATATATATAGATATATATATAGATATATATATATATATATATAGATATATATATATATATATATAGATATGCAATGGTGTACAGGTGTGCTGGTACATCAAAATGAAAGCATCCAGTCCACAGGTTTAAACTCCGGCCTGTAGCACAGGTAGTCTTAATTACCGCAGCTACTCTCCCAATAAGTTCCTCCGAACTCCTGGAGCAAATGGATTTCTAAACACAAAGGTGAAAGGAGAATGCGCTCATAGAGCAGATTCTTTTTATTATTATAAAAACAATATTTCAGGACAGGCCAACAGTATTAGTAAGACTCGTACCATGAATACCCACATTGTGGGCTGGTTACCACATGATTAATCTTGCCTTTTGTATTGTATTTTATCATGTGGTAACCAGCCCACAGTGTGGGTATTTATGGTACGAGTCTTACTAATACTACAGTTGGCCTGTCCTGAAATATTGTAATATTGCTATTATAATAATAAATATAATCTGCACTATGAGCGCATTCTCCTTTCATCTTTGTCTTTAGAAATATATATCTGACGACAGTAAGTATTGCGTGGCTACGCCCCTATTTCAAATATGGGTGTGGGGGGGGGGGGGGGGGGACACCAGTCCCCTACTTTGCCAGGGGTGCTCAGACCCCTAGATACACCCCTGCTTAACTTTTTTCTCTTTTTACACTGAGACTGTCAGCGCTGGATGTCTGTTAGACTCCCAACACTCCCCATATGCTCTGGTATTTTAGTGCACAGCCAGTGCTGGCGTCCGCCTTCTGGGATGTGCGGCAGGCCGCGATTTGCGTTTGGGTCCCGGAGACGCGGACCCTCTTACCTGCTCCCCGGTGGCCGGCCAAACAGTCCAGGGGTTGCCAGCAGTAGCGATGCTAGACGCTTGTGTGTTGACCCCGCTGCAAGTACCCGTCTGAGGCAAGCGGGAGTTGCGGCGCAGGCGTCCACACAGAAACGTCTGGCACCGCTGCTGCTGGCAACCCCTGGGCTGTGTGGCTGGCCATTGGGGAGCAGGTAAGCGTGTCTGCGTCTCCGGTACCCGCACGCAAATCGCGCTCCACCACGTGTTCCAGGGGGTGGACGCCGGTGCTGGCTGTGCACTAGACTACCAGGGCATATGGGGGATTAGGAATTATTTAATACGTGCCCCCCAGTACCGGTGATTGAAATGCCAGTATAGGGGAGGGAGCGCCAACCTGAAGCCCCTCCCCCAGCTTTGGGCACCAGTCCACCACGGACTTCCCGCCGTTTACCTGCAATTCCTCTCCCTCCTCCCCTCAGAGACTCCGGCAGCCATACTAGTGCAAGCCAGCCAGGTCTCCGGAAACGCTGGGTCCAGTCTCCCTGTAAAACCATCTCCATGGAGACAGGATTTTACAACACTGATATCCTACCTGCTGACAACTAAAACAGAGTAATTGATTAAGTGCTCATTGCAGTTATACCATTGTATTTCTCTGCATTGTATGTGGCTTGTGCTAGTTTCTGCTGCCTGATATTTCTCTCTTCAGCTTTACAGTTTATCTCTATCCCTGACTTTTTTTTTTCTCTGCCCTTTAAAGGACCAGGTGTTTTCAGGGGTGATCTTTTAAGAGTCTCAGTGTTATACTCAATGTTGTCACATACTACATGAGGCTACAACAACCTTGTTGGTATATTATTGTGTGTGTGGGTGACTCCATATTATTTCAGCTATGTCTAGCAAAGGTAAAAGTCGCAAACAGCCTGACACCCCAGTGTTGTAGCCATGTAGATTGTGCTATGCAGGATTAACTACACAGTATGTGATTCAAGATGGGCCCTGTGTGAACTATTCTACACCTCCTACCCATTCCACATCCCCAGCACCTGCTCAAGAACCCCATCGGCTGCTTTCACTCAGTTACTGGGTACCTTAGTGAATCGGTTAACTCCCTCTGTGGGACCCCCTCTGTTAGCACCGACTAATATAGTCCCGGTGGCTAACCCACCTTGGGTGGATACACTGAATACTACTGTTCAGAGTTTAGCCCAAACATCCCTGGCATTACAGAGAATGTTACCCGGGACTAAACCATCCTCTAAGTCCACTACACGGACCCCTTCCTGTCACTCCACTACTATATCAGACATGGGGGGTAATTCAGACCTGATCGTAACAGGAAATTTGTTAGCAGTTGGGCAAAACCATGTGCACTGCAGGGGGGCAGATATAACATTTGCAGAGAGAGTTAGATTTGGGTGGGGTGTGTTAAAAGTGAAATCTAAATTGCAGTGTAAAAATAAAGCAGCCAGTATTTACCCTGCGCAGAACAAAATAACCCACCCAAATCTAACTCTCTCTGCAAATGTTATATCTGCTCCCCTTGCAGTGCACATGGTTTTGACCATCTGCTAACAAATTTTCTGCTCCGATCAGGTGTGAATTACTCCCTCTGAGTCCTCAACTGAAGAAGGGCAGATACTGGTTAGTAAGATCCAGTTCACCAGGTTGGCCTGGGCCTAGTTTTATTTTTAATTTGTATTTTATAGTGTGTGAAGGCTTGTCTGATGCCCTGGTTTAGTAACTTTAGTGCATTAAACTGTTTCCATATATTTACCTGTTTAGGCCTCGCAATACATACTTTTCATGGGAATTTTTTTGTGCGATCTACGGACCTGTTATCCCTTGCTAACATTAATGAAGATGCTGGGTTTGCAGTGCAAATGTCTATTGAAGACAGTCTGACAGATACATCCTTGGCGTGCTTTCAGGTTGCTCTCCTTTACACATCCAGCAAAGGTAATTATATTCAGTCATTGGTGCAGAACACAGCATTGTCAGTGTGGAAGTTAACACTTGGCTTGTAATCATACTTTAATGCTGCTATTTAGGAAAATAATTTCTATGAACAGTATCTATAATCATGTAAATAGTTTTCACGTGGTATTTCACAAGTAACTTTTATTTAATACTAGCTGGAGTGCCCGGTGTTGCCCGGGATTTTAAGAATGTCTGTTTACAAAAATAAATGTAAATATTAAACACACAGTATAAATAACATTGTGGATAGCTGAATACCCGTGCTTTGCTACGGGATGAGGATGGTAAATTAAAATGATAGTTGTTTATTAATTTATGTTGGTTGGAGATCTAGTATTATAGGCATATCTTGCTTTACTGACGCACTTTATGTAGTGGCCGGACCCCTTTTTGGTCCCCCAAGGGACCCTGCTCTTTCCACTATACAACTCTGTCTGTGGCTTCCTGCTGCCTCCATTCCCCTCCTCACATCATCTCAGTGCCCCTGTGAAATTATCAAATTTTTTTTACAGTTTGTTATATTGTGCAGCACATTATGTATCTCCTGATATACTCTGTGCTGCTGGGGGACCGTGCTACTTCCACTATATAACTCTCAGTGTGTGGGTTTGTGCTACCTGCATTCCCCTCCTCACATCATGTCACTGGCCCTGACATGCATGTCCAGATATAGTGTGAGCTGCTGCCTCACTCCTAGGGGTGCTAGGGGTGTCTTTACCCCCACGGTGTTTGTTCCCAGCTTGTAAGTAATATGTGTACCATGTAAATTGGTCCAGGCATTCGGGAGTTATGCTGTCTCCTGAAATACTTTGTGCTGCTGTCCCACCCCTAGGCGTGTCTAACCCCCACAGAGTTTGTTCCCAGAGTGAAAGTCATATGTGTACCAAGTTTGGTGTAAATTGGTCCAGGCCTTCCACAGTTATGCTGTCTGCTGACATACTCTGTGCTGCTGTCCCACCCCTAGGGGTGTCTTTCCCCCACAGTGTTTGTTCCCATATTGTAAGGCATATGTGTACCAATTTCTGAGTACATTGCTCCAGCAATTCCGGAGTTATGCTGTCTCCTGATATATGCTGTCTCCCCCCCGAAGGGTACTAGGGATTTCAAATTATTTTAGTTGCCTCTGCCGTGTTTTAATACGCTCGTATGTAACATTTCACGATCTTTGCTTGTAAACTGTGGATTTGTATAGAAAGACAAAAGGACAAATTTTCGCATTTATATAGTAGATGTTAGTATTTATTTCTACCTTAAATTCCTTAGTGTCTTTGTAACAAATCTAAATAAAATTAGTCTTATCTAGTAGCCACAATGATCTCCTAAGGAAACCGAAAATGGGCACTTACTGATGTCAATAGAAAAGATTCCAAAGTTAGGTTAGACAGTAATATTTTAGTGCATTGGATACCTGGCTTTGGATTTGGACAACTTGGAACTTGTGTTGCAACAAGATACCCTCATAAGTCAGTGGGGCTATTTAAAACTATGCATATGATAATGACCCCAGTTTTTTTCCTTACACTTTCACATGCAATTGTTTAGCAGAGCTCCTTATAGTACCAGCATAAAGAAACGCTGTCTGTGTATATTAGTGAATGGCAGCAGTTTTTAAAATGTCATTATTTTCTTCCCTATCTAATTTACAGTATAATCTGGGTGGCATGTTTCTAGGTAGGGTATTATATATGTATTATTATGCTCTGCTGGGTGACTGGTTGAAAAACATACTAAATACCGGTGGTCAGGATGCCGGCTGTCACATGACCGACAGCAGCATCCCTACACTGAAGATCCCGAAAGTATTTTTATTCTCCCCTACCCTAACTGTAACCCTCATGGGTGGCGGCTATTACTACCCCCCTGGGGGTGGCGGCAATGGTTAACCACCCCCAGATGCCTAACCCCCCCGGACCCTAACCCTGAACCCTGTTACTCACCTTTGTGATGTCTGCTCTCTCTAATCTGGCACCGATCTACTCAGTGGTGTTGTGACAGACGCCAGAATCCCATGACCGTCGGCATCCTGACCTTCGGGATTTTAAACGCATCCAGACTGGTTTAATGCTTGTTTATGTAAGTAATTTGAACTTACTAAAAACTATTTCTCTGACGTCCTAAGTGGATGCTGGGACTCCGTAAGGACCATGGGGAATAGCGGCTCCGCAGGAGACTGGGCACAACTAAAAGAAAGCTTTAGACTAACTGGTGTGCACTGGCTCCTCCCACTATGACCCTCCTCCAGACTTCAGTTAGAATCTTGTGCCCGGCTGAGCTGGATGCACACTAGGGGCTCTCCTGAGCTCCTAGAAAGAAAGTATATTTTAGGTTTTTTATTTTACAGTGAGATCTGCTGGCAACAGACTCGCTGCAGCGAGGGACTAAGGGGAGAAGAAGCGAACCTACCTGACTGGAGATAGCTTGGGCTTCTTAGGCTACTGGACACCATTAGCTCCAGAGGGATCGAACACAGGACCCGACCTCGATCGTTCGGTCCCGGAGCCGCGCCGCCGGCCCCCTTACAGAGCCAGAAGCAAGAAGTGTTCCGGAAAATCGGCGGCAGAAGACTTCTGTCTTCAACAAGGTAGCGCACAGCACTGCAGCTGTGCGCCATTGCTCCTCATGCACACCTCACACTCCGGTCACTGATGGGTGCAGGGCGCTGGGGGGGGGGAGGGGGGCGCCCTGAGGGCAATATAATACACCTTGGCTGGCAAATCTACACCATATATAGTCAGGAAGGCTATATAGGTGTAAAAATACCCCTGCCAGAATTCCAGAAAAAGCGGGAGAAGTCCGCCGGAAAAGGGGCGGGGCTATCTCCCTCAGCACACTGGCGCCATTTTTCCCTCACAGCTCCGCTGGAAGGACGCTCCCTGGCTCTCCCCTGCAGTGTCAAGCTACATAAGGGTAAAAAAGAGAGGGGGGGGCACTAAATTTAGGCGCAGTATATATAATATAAGCAGCTATAAGGGAAAAAACACTAATTTATAGTGGGATCCCTGTGTTATATAGCGCTCTGGTGTGTGCTGGCATACTCTCTCTCTGTCTCCCCAAAGGGCTTTGTGGGGTCCTGTCCTCTGTCAGAGCATTCCCTGTGTGTATGCGGTGTGTCCGTACGGCTGTGTCGACATGTTTGATGAGGAGGCTTATGTGGAGGCGGAGCAGATGCCTATAAATGGGATGTCACCCCCTGCGGGGCCGACACCTGAGTGGATGGTTATGTGGAAGGAACTACGTAACAGTGTCGACTCCTTACATAAAAGGTTTGACGACATACCAAATATGGGACAGCCGGCTTCTCAGCCTGTGCCTGCCCAGGCGTCTCAAAAGCCATCAGGGGCTCTAAAACGCCCGCTACCTCAGATGGCAGACACAGATGTCGACACGGATACTGACTCCAGTGTCGACGACGATGAGACTAATGTAACTTCCAATAGGGCCACACGTTACATTATTGAGGCAATGAAAAATGTGTTGCACATTTCTGATGTTACCCCCGGTACCACAAAAAAGGGTATTATGTTTGGAGAGAAAAAACTACCAGTAGTTTTTCCTCCATCTGAGGAGTTAAATGAAGTGTGTGAAGAAGCGTGGGCTTCCCCCAATAAGAAACTAGTAATTTCTAAAAGGTTACTAATGACGTACCCTTTCCCGCCAGAGGATAGGTCACGTTGGGAAACATCCCCTAGGGTGGATAAAGCGCTTACACGCTTGTCAAAGAAGGTGGCACTACCGTCTCCGGATACGGCCGCCCTAAAGGAACCTGCTTATAGAAAGCAGGAGGCTATCCTGAAGTCTGTATATATACACACACAGGTATTATACTGAGACCAGCTATTGCTTCAGCATGGATGTGCAGTGCTGCAGCTGCGTGGTCAGATTCCCTGTCGGAAAATATTGATACCCTAGACAGGGACACTATATTGCTAACCGTAGAGCATATTAAAGACGCAGTCTTATACATGAGAGATACACAGAGGGATATTTGCCGGCTGGCATCTAAAATAAGTGCAATGTCCATTTCTGCCAGGAGAGGGTTATGGACTCGGCAGTGGACAGGTGATGCAGACTCAAAGAGGCACATGGAAGTTTTGCCTTATAAAGGTGAGGAGTTGTTCGGGGATGGTCTCTCGGACCTAGTTTCCACAGCAACTGCTGGGAAGTCTGCATTTTTACCCCATGTTCCCTCACAGCCAAAGAAAGCACCATATTATCAGGTACAGTCCTTTCGGCCCCATAAGGGCAAGCGGGTTAAAGGCGCGTCCTTTCTGCCCAGAGGCAGAGGTAGAGGGAAAAAGCTGCAGCATACAGCCAGTTCCCAGGAGCAAAAGTCCTCCCCCGCTTCCTCTAAGTCTACCGCATGACGCTGGGGCTCCACAGGCGGAGCCAGGTACAGGGGGGGCCCGTCTCAAAAATTTCAGCGATCAGTGGGCTCGCTCACGGGTGGATCCCTGGATCTTTCAAGTAGTATCTCAGGGGTACAAGCTGGAATTCGAGACGTCTAGTAAAGGTGCCCCTACTTCAACAAGGACGGGGTTACTATTCCACAATGTTTGTGGTACCGAAACCGGACGGTTCGGTGAGACCCATTTTAAATTTGAAATCCTTGAACACACATATAAAAAAATTCAAGTTCAAGATGGAATCGCTCAGGGCGGTAATTGCAAGCCTGGACGAGGGGGATTACATGGTATCACTGGACATCAAGGATGCTTACCTGCATGTCCCCATTTACCATCCTCACCAGGAGTACCTCAGATTTGTGGTACAGGATTGTCATTACCAATTCCAGACGTTGCCGTTCGGTCTATCCACGGCTCCGAGGGTCTTTACCAAGGTAATGGCCGAAATGATGATACTCCTTCGAAAGAAGGGAGTTTTAATTATCCCGTACTTGGACGATCTCCTGATAAAGGCGAGGTCCAGGGAGCAGTTGTTGGTCGGGGTAGCACTATCTCGGGAGGTGCTACAACAGCACGGCTGGATTCTAAATATTCCAAAGTCACAGCTGGACCCTACGACACGTCTACTGTTCCTGGGGATGGTTCTGGACACAGAACAGAAAAAAGTGTTTCTCCCGGAGGAGAAGGCCAAGGAGCTGTCATCTCTAGTCAGAGGCCTCCTAAAACCAAAACAGGTGTCGGTGCATCACTGCACGCGGATCCTGGGAAAGATGGTAGCTTCCTACGAAGCAATTCCATTCAGCAGGTTCCATGCAAGAACCTTTCAGTGGGACCTGTTGGACAAGTGGTCCGGATCGCATCTTCAGATGCATCGGCTGATAACCCTGTCTCCAAGGACCAGGGTGTGTCTGCTGTGGTGGCTGCAGAGTGCTCATCTTCAAGAGGGCCGCAGATTCGGCATACAGGACTGGGTCCTGGTGACCACGGATGCCAGCCTTCGAGGCTGGGGGGCAGTCATACAGGGAAGAAACTTCCAAGGACTATGGTCAAGTCAGGAGACTTCCCTACACATAAATATTCTGGAACTGAGGGGCATTTACAATGCCCTAAGTCAGGCAAAACCCCTGCTTCAAAACCAGCCGGTACTGATCCAGTCAGACAACATCACGGCGGTCGCCCATGTAAACCGACAGGGCGGCACGAGAAGCAGGACGGCGATGGCAGAAGCCACAAGGATTCTCCGATGGGCGGAAAATCACGTGTTAGCACTGTCAGCAGTGTTCATTCCGGGAGTGGACAACTGGGAAGCAGACTTCCTCAGCAGGCACGACCTCCACCCGGGAGAGTGGGGACTTCATCCAGAAGTCTTCCAACTGATTGTAAACCGTTGGGAAAGGCCACAGGTGGACATGATGGCGTCCCGCCTAAATGGCATGGCAGTTGAACACCGGATCCTGAAGGAAAAGGGCATTCCGGAGGAAGTCATTCCTACGCTGATTAAAGCTAGGAAAGAAGTAACCGCAAACCATTATCACCGCATATGGCGAAAATATGTTGCGTGGTGTGAGGCCAGGAAGGCCCCAACGGAGGAATTTCAGCTGGGCCGTTTCCTGCACTTCCTACAGTCAGGGGTGACTATGGGCCTAAAATTGGGTTCCATTAAGGTCCAGATTTCGGCTCTATCGATTTTCTTCCAGAGAGAACTGGCTTCACTACCTGAAGTTCAGACTTTTGTTAAGGGAGTGCTGCATATTCAGCCCCCTTTTGTGCCTCCAGTGGCACCTTGGGATCTCAACGTGGTGTTGGATTTCCTAAAGTCACATTGGTTTGAGCCACTTAAAACCGTGGAATTGAAGTATCTCACGTGGAAAGTGGTCATGTTGTTGGCTTCGGCCAGGCGTGTATCAGAATTGGCGGCTTTGTCATGTAAAAGCCCTTGTATAGAAAAATACTTTGAAAAATTGTGCGCACTAGATCGAAGTGCAGCTAAACAGTTCACACATAAATGTGCATCCAAAAACACATTAGGATTAGTACATATGGAAGAAAAACAGTGTAAAACAGATAATAGCGCTCTCCAACCACCATGAAAAATAGAAGGAAACCTTTTAAAAGTGGAAAGGTTCAATAATCAAAAATAAAAAATAATTCCTTCTATTTTTCATGGTGGTTGGAGAGCGCTATTATCTGTTTTACACTGTTTTTCTTCCATATGTAAAAGCCCTTATCTGATTTTCCATATGGATAGGGCAGAATTGAGGACTCGTCCCCAATTTCTCCCTAAGGTGGTATCAGCTTTTCATCTGAACCAGCCTATCGTGGTGCCTGCGGCTACTAAAGACTTGGAAGCTTCCAAGTTGTTGGACGTAGTCAGGGCCCTGAAAATTTATGTTTCCAGGACAGCTGGAGTCAGAAAGACTGACTCGCTATTTATCCTGTATGCGCCCCACAAGGTGGGTGCACATGCTTCAAAGCAGACTATTGCTCGCTGGATCTGTAGTACGATTCAGCTTGCACATTCTGCGGCTGGACTGCCGCATCCTAAATCGGTAAAAGCCCATTCCACGAGGAAGGTGGGCTCTTCTTGGGCGGCTGCCCGAGGGGTCTCGGCATTACAACTTTGCCGAGCAGCTACTTGGTCGGGGTCAAACACGTTTGCTAAATTCTACAAGTTTGACACCCTGGCTGAGGAGGACCTAGAGTTTGCCCATTCGGTGCTGCAGAGTCATCCGCACTCTCCCGCCCGTTTGGGGACTTTGGTATAATCCCCATGGTCCTTACGGAGTCCCAGCATCCACTTAGGACGTCAGAGAAAATAAGAATTTACTCACCGGTAATTCTATTTCTCGTAGTCCGCAGTGGATGCTGGGCGCCCATCCCAAGTGCGGATTGTCTGCAATACTTGTATATAGTTATTGTTTAACTAAAGGGTTATTGTTGAGCCATCTGTTGAGAGGCTCAGTTGTTATCATACTGTTAACTGGGTATTGTATCACGAGTTATACGGTGTGATTGGTGTGGCTGGTATGAGTCTTACCGGGATTCAAAATCCTTCCTTATTGTGTCAGCTCTTCCGGGCACAGTATCCTAACTGAAGTCTGGAGGAGGGTCATAGTGGGAGGAGCCAGTGCACACCAGGTAGTCTAAAGCTTTCTTTTAGTTGTGCCCAGTCTCCTGCGGAGCCGCTATTCCCCATGGTCCTTACGGAGTCCCAGCATCCACTACGGACTACGAGAAATAGAATTACCGGTGAATAAATTCTTATTTTTTTTATTATTGTAAGATCGGAGCCTGATCATAATTTGTTCATAGCGTTTGTCTGATGACTAATTTTGTGACTGCCTCAGCTCCCATTGCTTGTTTGTACATTAGGTGTGACATGCACACAGCAGCCATGGGACAGACGAGGACAAGTAACATGGATTGGCTAATGTGACCCGGCAAATGCCAAGTCCATTTATTAACTATAAAACTAGTACTAACTGAATTTAATCATTGTACACAGGTCAGCGGAGGATCCGAGTGCATACATTATGCTTGCCTGTGGTAAATTCGCTGCCTGATGTGTTCGCAGGAGCAGATGTACAAGCTGTCACTTGCCTTTTGGCAAACATGGGTAAGTTATGATTCTAAACTATTTGTTTTACTGTGCAGCTTTTTCTTTCCATCTATAGCACAATGGGGCAGATGTAATAAAGGGATGTAGTTATGTCACAACACCTCCCCCTACATCCCGCCCCCTGAGAATCCCGGTAGTCGACATGCCGTCTAGCAGGGACTATTCCCACTCAACATCCATAGAGTGGGAATAGAACCCATGGTGACCGCAAGGGGCTTGTTACGCTCGCCTTCTAATCCCCCATTTTCCCCCCTTTTCCCTGTCAGCATTCCGCTGTGGGGATATCGGCAGAGGTATGCTAACCGGCAGTCACGCATACGCAACCCGTATTAAGCATGGAGAAGTGATAAAGCAATGATAAGTGCAAAGTGATAACGCACCAGCCAATCGGCTCCAATATGTAAATTGACAGTTAGGAACTGATTGTCTGGTGCGTTATTACCTTCCATTTATCACATCTCCAGGCTTAATACATCTGCCCCATATAAGCTAGTTTGTAGGATGTTGGGTATTATTTTGTAGTTTCATGTCTTAATCTTAGGAGTACAATATCATGTACTCTTTATTTTCGTTAACGTATATTGAAAGCAAGAGCATCCACAGAGGTGTGGCTCGCATGTAAATAACATCTGTCTAGGCTCATGTAAAAAAAAAATGGTTTCCTGCTATAGTTATTTTTAGCTTGGCTGCAAAGTGGAGACATCTGTGACTTTTTAAAGGGGTATGATTGCTAGGACACATTTTGGAAGTTGCTTAAACAATAAGACAGCCTGATATTGTGTCATGGGCAGTGGTCTAAGGTGATGTCCACATAGACATCTTAGGGGAAAAGTCATCAGCAAAGATCATTACTGGGCAGAAGAGTCAAGTACAGTATAGTGATGTCCAGGCGATACTTCAGAGCATGGTGAGAAACTGCAAATTTCACCCTTTCAAATGGATGAGAACTTTCCAGAGCAGAATGTCATCCACTTCTCACATCTACCAATGCACATTTGTTACTTCAGAGAGTACAGACAATGGACTACTAACCAGTGGGGGAATGTTATATGACCAGACGAATCCGCTTTTATCATGTTCACAGCAAATGGGCAGGTGAACGTATGGTGCCAGTACTATAGAATTGTACAGCTCTGAGTTCCTCTTTCTAGTTGGTTCTAGTGGTTTCTTAGAGCTGTGGGGTGCATTTTGCTATCATTTGCCCACATCCCATGTTGCACAATTTCTTTCCTGACGTGGTGTGCGTTTTATAGGATGACAGTGCACCCCATCCATAGAGCATGTGTGTGGTCAACCAATCTAGTGTTTTCTATCATTTGAGGAGCATGACATTGATGAGACCTTTGTCATGACCTTCTCATTTGCAAGATTGGAACACTATTCAGCATATATGGGATATTCTACAATGACATTTGAGATTGTGTTTTCTGCCACCATCAACCCTAGTGTAGGTTAAGTGACTTTCTTGCCAAAATTATAGTTTATTCCTTCTTTGCATTTTCACATTCAATGTAAAGGCACATGTAGCCGTTTCTTGCAATATCCCCTTTTAATTGACTTGATATTGGTGTTTCCATTTATTTTCTTTTTGTCCACTACTTTGAATTGAATTGCAAATGTTTTGCTCATTTAATATTTTTTTGTATTTGGTAGGACTGGTTTGTTTGTTTGTTTGTTTGTTTGTTTTTTCCAGCAAGTTACTTGTTCGTTATTCATAATTGGTCTTAAGCTGGCCATACAGTAGGTCGATATCGTGTACGAATACACAATTTTGACGACTCATACGTTGCATCGTGCATGTTTTGGGTGAATTATGATGCACGGTCCCGTTGGCTGAACGTTGTATCCTCAGATCATATGTGCAGCCCATATTATCTGTCGTAATCATATGCATATCGTACCATGGGCCTAATTCGGAGGCTAACGCTGCCGCACTCAGAAGCCCTTTGGGGAGTGCGCACACGCAGTGGGCACACTGTGCGTGCACACCCAATGAGATGCGGAAGCATCTCGCTGATTGACAGGAGGGGGCGTGTTAACGCCCCTGATTGATGGGCAGGAGGGGGCATGCTAATGGCGTTAGAACGCCGTAGGGGGGACGTGATCCGGACAACGCAGGCAGGGAGCTTCACTGCGGGTGTGAAGGCATCACCGCCTTGCGATGTTTTCGCACCTGTGCAAGGGGGGGGAAGGGGAATAGGACCTGACATGCGGGGCGAACTAGACCTGTGCTGGGACTCCCACCGCATGTCAGAGAATCCCTGACAAATTGTGTGAATACCAAATAACACGATGTCTGACCTGGACCTCTTCCCTATCTTCCTACATTAGCACTGCTTCCTCCTGCTACTCTCATTGTTATGCAAGCAATTGTACCAACAAGAAGTTTGAGAATAATCCATCCTTTGCTGCTACTACTAGCCTTTCAGATTTGATACTTTGTGCATAACTGCAAGAAATGTAAAACCTGTGTGAGTTTGAAATAGAATTCTAATTCAATCTATGGAGGGGTCAACAACGTTATTGAAATCCCCAAGACAAACAATAGGGACATGAAGATATAGAGCCATAAAATCTGCTGCTTTTTTAAGAACATCTGAAGAGAAAGTTGGTGGGATATAGACGGTAAACAATAACAAGGACATGGAATATATCTGGCATTTAAAAAAAACATATCTGCCCCATTGATCAATATGAACCTGATCAAGGATGAACGGTATTGACCTTTGCACCAGAACCGATACCCCCCGGGAGTGAGTAGTATGAGTGGAGTGTTATGCCCATCCCGCCCATGGCTTTTTAAGAGACATAACCTTTGCTCCAGCTAGGTGGGTCTCAAAGAGACAGACTATGTCCGGATTATATTGTTTGAAATGTCTGAGTACAAGAGATCTTTTAATTTTATCGTTTAACCCTCGGACATTCCACAACAAAATCTTAACATGATTAGAGGCCATGGGTCAACGTAATATAGTAGAGAAGATCAATCCCGAACATCCCGTAGATATTATCGATATTAGTAGCAATGACCAACAAGTAGCTCACACCACAAAAAAGAGGAAAAAGAAAAAAAAGAAAACAGCAGTACACAAACATCCCTCCAACCCCAGCCCCCCACCCCATATACCTGACCAAACTGTGGCATACCTATTCCCAAAAACATGTTCCCCTAAACAAACTATAGAAAATGTAACATAAAGAAGCAATGAATACTATGACCAAAGGACAAGGTGTAGGCCTCCCACCATCTAACATGAATAGTGAGAGAACACCACCCCGAGCCCCGCAGCAAAATATTATCTGGAGGAAGTGAGCAATAGCTTTAAATACAGCCCATACACTAAGTACCGTAAGACTGCAACATGCAAATTATCAAAATATGAATCTAGCATGACAAAAAGAAACCCTAAAGGGTCAGCTGCAAGAGCCCCCCTGACCGGGGCCCAGCGGTCCAGCCACACGGCAGCTTCCCGAGGTGTAGAGAAAAATTTGGTTTCCCCGTCCGCCACCACCCGAAGCCTAGATAGAGGGAAACAACATTGCATATTGTAGATTAAGTTCTCTGAGACGCCTCTTAATTGGGATAAATTGTGCACTGTCTTTTTGCACTTCCAGTGCAAAGTCCGGAAATGTGGAGATTTTGGAACCGTTCCACATTAAGGGGCCTTTAGTGCGCACCAAGGACAACACAGTATACTGGTCTCGGTAATGAAGTAACTTTGCAATGAGAGTGCGTGGTGGTGCAGCTGGAGGAAGAGGTCCCAAGAGAATCCTGTGGACCTGTTCAACGGTGAAGAAGGGGGTAAAGGAATCGGCACCAAAAGATTTGGTCAACCAGATGTCAAGGAATTTCTCCAGGTGAGTCCCCTCCTCTTTCTCCGGTAACCCCACAAAGCGAATATTATTTCTTCGGAGCCTCCCCTCCATATCCAGCATCTTGCCTTTAAGATCAGATAACTGACCATCCATGGAAGTGATACGGGAAGCCATCGTGGGATTTTATCCTCTAAAGTGGAAGTACGGGTCTCAACCTCGCCTACCCGTTCCCTGACTTTCTGGATATCGTGATGTATTAAAGTCAAGTCTGCTTGAACCTGACCAATCTTGTCAGAAAGACGGGACTCGCTAGCCGCCAGCGCCTCCAGCACTTTTTGTAAAACATCAGCAGCAGCCTCGGTTATAGAGGAAGATTGGTATGGGGAGGCTGGCGGAGGGGAGTCCCCTTCCCCGTCTGGCGTCGCCGCATTCCTCCCTGGAGGGGTCTCCACCACTTCCAGAGGATCTTGTGGTAAGTCCCGTAAACTTGCACCTGCTGTCTCCCTGGACCAGACCATCGGATCCCCTGCCGCAAACCCTTCCGTGTGACAGTTGGCCCCAGCGAAAAGGCGATTTTCAGGTAGGTGCTCGCCTTCAACACTTCGCCCACGTGTGGGCAGAGTCCTGCCGGGATCCTTGGGTGAGGGACCTCATTTCCCAAGGATACCTGCTGGAATTTCAATCACTCCCTCCTCACAGATTTTTCAGGTCAGGCTTGCCAGCTTTACCCGCAGCAAACGTTACCTTGCAAGAGGCTATTCAAAATCTTTTGCAAACTGAGGGCTCCAGTACCCCCTCTGTTACGCAACAGTGGTTCTTACTACAGTGTTTTTGTCGTTCCCAAGCCAGACGGTTCGGTGCGCCCCATCTTGAACCTGAAGTCACTAAACCCGTATCTGCTGGTGTTCAAATTCAAGATGGAGTCCCTGCGAGCGGTGGTGTACGCTCTGGAGGAGGGGGAGTTCCTGGTGTCTCTGGACGTCAAGGATGCTTACCTGCACATTCCCATGTGGCCCCCACATCAGGCTTACCTCATATTCTTTTATTGCAAGACCATTTCCAGTTTCAGGCCTTACCCTTTGGATTATCCACAGCTCTGAGCGTCTTCACCAAGGTCATGGCGGTAATGATGCTGCAACTGCGCATGATGGGAGTAAACATAGTCCCATACTTGGACGATCTCCTGATAAAGGCTGTGTCCAGGGAGAGTCTGCTGCACCGCATCGATCTGACGACTCGCCTATTTACGAATCATGGATGGATCCTAAATTTTCAGAAATCTCACCTGGACTTAGGGCCCAACCTCTTGAAGGGTTAATGGTCCCGTGCCCCGCTGACAGGACACTAGCTCCTGAGGGAACTATTTGCACGCCCCACCATGACAAGCGTACGTTCCCGCAACACGCCGCCACACCTAACAGAGCCAGAAGATAGAGTGGTGAATACTAAGCCAGCGTCCCGGTTAGCGGGTCGCCAGCCATTATGGTGGCATGAGGCTACAGAGACGCACGACTTCTTACGGGGGCGGCGGAGTCTCCAGACTCAGTACACAGTGCGGACGCACCGCTTCTGAGGGAGCGAACTGAGTCTAAGTACACTACGGGTGTACACAGTACCCAGACTGGCATTAGACTTAAAAGGTGACTGACTCCATTTTAAGCACTAAAAATTACCTCAGCCAGTATAAAAAAGCGGGAAGACTGCGTGCCATTGACGGGGCGGGGCTTCACTATGAGCGGATCCAGCAGCTCACCAGCACCATTTTCCCTCTGCAGTGCACACAGATGCTGACTACCAGGGACGCGCAGCTCCTCCGAATGACTCCAGATTACCTCAGCGGTACCAGGGGGTCATAGCAGGGGGGGGGGGGGGGGTTACTTAGTCTGCGACCCGGCTAAGCTTGGCATTAGCAGTAAGGACGCTGTGTGCTGGCTCCAGGTTATCTTTGTGTCTCGCTTGAAGGGCTCTTTGTTTAACCTTTTCCTGTGTGTGTGTGCTGTCACTGTCCAAGTATGTCAGACAAAGAGTGTGTTTCATGTAAGGCACAGTGTTCCTCTTCTCCAGGGGGTTCACTACAGTGTACTCAGTGCAGTGTACCCTCCCAGGCTAGCGGGGCAGAGCCAGCTTGGCTGGATTCCATTAGGGGAATGATTTCCAATATGTCTTGTAAATTGTCCCACAATTAGAAAAAGAAGCAATACTTAAGATAATCGATGACTGAGTTTATGAACAGAGACACAGTACCCAAACCAGAGTCTCAGTCCCCTGCCATTTGTCAGCAAAAACGTCCTCTGGCTCATAAAAAATTTGAAAATCCACCGATAGTGGATGCATCAGTATTCAGGCTGTCACGGAAAATTGTACTGCCTGTCTCGGGTGCAGCTTCCCTAAAAGACACGGCTTATCGTAGAATTGAGAATACACTCAAATCTTTGTATACAGCTGCTGGGGTAGCCCAGATACCCACTTTAGCATGTGGGTGGATTACTAAGGCCATTGCCAAATGTTCTGATATTCCCTCCATTATCTTAGGTGATTTCAACATCCCTATCGATAACCCCACAAAATCACCTGCCTCTAAACTACTAAAACTCATCTCTTCTCTTGGTCTCTCCCAGTGGACCTCCTCACCCTCCCATGTGAGTGGAAGCTCACTGGATCTGGTTTTCACTCACCGCTGTGATCTTTCTGATTTCTCTAACTCCCTGTTCCCCCTCTCTGACCATCACCTGCTCACTTTTAACCTATCTCTATCTGCTTCTCCATCTTTACCACCTTAAGACTACCATCACTAAGCGTAACATTGAGGCTATTGACACCACTTCCCTATCTTCCCTGTTTGACTCGCTGCTCTCTCCTATTCTCTCTCTTTCCTGCCCTGAACAAGCTACTTCCCTTTACATTGCATCCCTTACATCTGCTCTTGACTCTGTCGCCCCACCAACCACTATTCACCCTCGCAGATCAACACCTCAACCCTGGCACACCAAATGCACCAGATATCTGTAAAATGCTCAAGTGCAATAAGGCCGACTTCCTCCACTACAAATGTATGCTTTCATCCTACTTTGCTGCACTTACCCTCTCAAAACAGTCTTACTTCAGAAACCTCATCTCCTCCCAATCCTCAAACCCCAGGCGCCTCTTTGCCACTGTCAACTTGCTCCTCTGCCCACCCCCGCCTCAACTCCCCTCTTCGCTTTCTGCTCTTGACTTTGCCACCTACTTCACATCCAAAATTGACTCCATTCGTCAGGACATAACATCCCACCAGAACTTGAGCAACCTACCTCCTCTATTTCTCAATCCCCACTCTCCTTCACTCCTACCAACTCTGACATCTTTCTTCGCTGTATCTGGAGAGGAAGTCATGATCCTCATCCAGTCCTCACCCCCCTCCACCTCTCCACTTGACCCTATTCCCTCCTCCACTTCCTCTCTTGTTCTGCCTGTTCCCATCTTGCCCCTCTACTCAATCTCTCACTCTCATTAGGCACTGTCCCTTCTGCCTTCAAGCATGCACTTGTCTCCCCTATTCTTTAAAACCTACCCTTGATCCAACCAATCTCTCCAACTACCGACCCATCTCTCTTCTCCCTTTTGCCTCAACTCCTTGAGCGTATTGTCTACATCCGCCTCACTGTCTTTCTTTCTTCCCACTCACTGCTTGACCCTTTCCAGTCTGGTTTCCATCCTCAGCACTCCACTGAAACTGCCCTCTCAAAAGTCTGCAATGACCTCCTTGCTGTGAAATCCAAGGGCCACTTCTCACTGCTTATTCTCCTTGACCTCTTTGCTGCTTTTGACACTGTAGCCCACCCTCTCCTCTGCAAATCCTTTACTCCCTTGGTTTGCGTGATACTGCTCTCTCCTGGCTGTCCTCCTACCTTTCTGACCGTTCCTTCTCTGTCTCCTCTCCTGACTCCATTCCCCCCCCCCCACTTCCTCTACCAGTAGTTGTCCCCCAAGGTTCTGTTCTTGGGCCTCTCCTTTTCTCTCTCTACACATCCTCATTAGGTGAGCTCATTAGCTCTTTTGATTTAAAATATCTCCACGCTGATGATACTCAAATCTACCTTTCCTCCCCTGACCTCTCCCCTGCTCTCCTCACTCGTATCTCCAACTGTCTCTCTGCTATCTCCTCCTGGATGTACCAGCGCTTTCTTAAACTTAACATGTCTAAGACTGAGCTGATCATCTTCCCTCCCTCCCGCATAACCTCACCTCCCACAATTTCATTATCCATTGATAGCACAACTATCTCCTCTAGCCCCCAAGTGCGATGTCTTGGAGTAATCCTTGACTCCTCCCTCTCCTTCAAACCACACATTCAGTACCTCTCAAAAACCTGCCATTTCCACCTCAAAAACATCTCCAGGATCAGATACTTTCTCACCCAGGATGCTACTAAGACCCTCATTCACTCACTGGTCATCTCCAGATTAGACTACTGCAATCGCCTCCTATCTGGCCTCCCTCAAAAATGCCTCTCTCCACTTCAATCTATCCTCAATGCTGCTGCCCGTCTCATCTTCCTCACCAAACGTACTACATCCACATCCCCTCTCTTACAGGACCTTCACTGGCTACCCTTCCCATTCAGAATCCAATTCTAGCTTCTCACACTCCCCTACAAAGCCCTCACCCACTCTTCTTCCTCTTACATCTCTGACCTTATCTCTCTTTACATTCCCACCCATCCTCTTCGCTCTGCTAATGCACGCCGTCTCTCCTGCCAACTAATTACCTCGTCCCACTCCTACCTACAAGATTTTGCACGTGCTGCTCCCTATCTCTGGAATGCTCTACCTCTCCCCATCCGACTCTCCACCTCTCTACAAAACTTCAAACGGGCTCTCAAGACCCACTTTTTCACCAAACCCAGTCAACTCTCCTCCTAACCCTCTTGTCTATACTCACTGTCTGCCCCGTCTGTGTCACTCTGGTCTGTTAGCCCCTCACCTTTTAGATTGTAAGCTCGCAAGAGCAGGGACTTCTTTCCTCATGTGCCTTTCCTTTTCTTACTTACACTATCTTATACTCCATACTCCCTTTGATGGCACCTAACCCCGGGTTTTCTTTACCTGTCCTATTTTGTCCTGTACTGTAAGTGCTGTTTTCCTGTTTGCTCATTTTATTATGTACTGTGTAATGGGCGCTGCGGATCACTTGTGGCGCCATATAAATAAAGGATAATAATAATAATTAGGTACCTTGCCTCAGGGGGAGATTAATTTACTCCTGAAACATATACAGGACTCTGCGAATTTTATGGTGGAAGCCATAAAAGAAATAGGCTTGCTTAATGCACGCACCACTGCTATGGCAGTGTCAGCACGCAGAGACTTATGGCTACGCCAATGGACTGATGACGCGGACTCCAGAAAAGGAGTGGAAGGCCTACCCTTCACAGGAGAGGCCTTGTTTGGAGATGAACTAGACAAATGGGTCTCCAAAGCTACTGCGGGTAACTCCACGTATCTTCGTTCTGCAGCTCCCCCAGCCAGGAAGGCCTACTCAGGCCCTAATCTACAGTCCTTTCGGACGGCCAAGTTTAAGGGCAAAACCAGAGGTTCTTCTACAGCCACCAGAGGCGCTAGAGGTAAACTACGGAAACCAGCAACTGCCGGTTCACAGGAACAGAGCTTAAGCTGTGCTTCCTCAAAGCCTTCAGCATGACGGTGGACCGCAATGCCTGGAAGACTGTAAGGTGGGAGCCCGACTAAATTTTTCAGTCACATCTGGACAACATCTTGCCAGGATCCCTGGGTCATAGATCTGATTTCCCAGGGCTACAGACTGGAGTTTCAGGAGCCCCCACCTCACAGATTCTTCAAATAAGGCTTACCCGTTTCACAGGAAGAAAGTATAACCTTACAGGACGCCATTCAAAAACTGGTACAGACTCAGGTCATTGTTCCAGTTCCACCTAATCTGCAAAACAAGGGATATTATTCCAACTTGTTTGTAGCCCTGAAACCGGATGGTTCGGTAAGACCCTATTTTGAACATTCGTTGAACCCATACTAACGAGTCCTCAAATTCAAGATGGAGTCTCTGAGAGAGGTGATCTCAGGTCTGGAGGAGGGGGAATTCCTAGTGTCTCTGGATATCAAGGATGCGTACCTTCACATTCCGATCTGGCCGCCTCATCATGCTTATCTACGGTTTGCACTGCAGTACTGCCACTACCAGTTCCAGGCCCTGGCATTTGGTCTCTCCATGGCACCGAGAGTGTTCACCAAGGTGATGGCAGAGATGATGTTTCTACTCCGCAAATAGGGAGTGAACATTATTCCGTACCTGGACGATCTTCTGATGAAGGCACCGTCCAGGGAGCGGTTGTTGGACAGCATTGGCCTCTCAACCAGACTACTCCTGGATCACGGGTGAATTCTGAACTTACCAAAATCTCACTTGGAACCGACGCAGAGGCTCTCCTTCCTGAGAATATTACTGGACACAGAGTCTTAGAGAGTGTTCCTTCCCTTGGAGAAAGCTATGGAAATCCAGTCGATGGTTCGGGCTGTCCTGAAGCCAACCCGGATCTCGGTGCATCTGTGCATTCGCCTTCTGGGGAAAAAGGTGGCCTCTTACGAAATGCTTCAGTTTGGAAGGTTTCATGCGAGGCCCTTCCAGCTGGATCTGTTGGACAAATGGTCCGGATCGCATCTTCACATGCAGCAGAGGATCTGTCTGTCGCCAAGAGCCAAAATCTCCCTTCTGTGGTGACTTCTCACCTCGTCGAGGGTCGGAGGTTAGGGATTCAGAATTGGATTCTGCTAACCACAGAAGCCTCAGAGGTTGGTGAGCAGTCACCCAGGGGGTACAGTTTCAAGGAAGATGGTCAAGTTGGGAAGTCGTCCTTCCAATAAACATCTTGGAACTCAGGCCAATCTACAATGCCCTTCTGCAGGCCTCATCTCTACTTCGGAATCAGGCCATTCAGGTCCAGTCGGACAATGTAACGGCGGTAACGTACATAAACCGACAGGGCGGAACGAAAAGCAGTGCAGTAATGTGAGAGGTGTCAAGAATTCTTTGGGTGGAAAAACACGCCGTGGTGTTGTCAGCTGTCTTCATTCCGGAAGTAGACAACTGGGAAGCAGACTTCCTCAGTAGACACGACCTGCACCCGGGGGAGTGGGGCCTCCACCTGGATGTGTTCCGGTGGTTGACACAACGGTGGGGATATCCGCTGATCGACATGATGGCCTCTCGACTCAACAAGAAGCTCAAGCGATATTGTTCCAGTATGAGAGGCCCACAAGCAGTGGCGGTAGACGCTCTGACAACTCCGTGGGTCTACCAACTGGTGTACGTGTTTCCTCCACTTCCTCTGATCCCAAGAATTCTAAACAGAATAAAAAAGGGAAAAGGTTCAAGCAATCCTCCATTGCTCCGGACTGGCCTCGATGGGCCTGGTACGCGGATCTTCTTTAGATGCTGATAGAAGATCCGTGGCCTCTACCTCTTCGCCAGGATCTTCTGCAACAGGGCCCGTTCGTCTATCAAGACTTACCGCGGCTACGTTTAACGGCATGGAAGTTGAACGGCTGATATCTAGCCAGGAGAGGGATTCCGGACAAGGTCATCGCGACTATGATCCAAGCCAGGAAGGGGGTAACATCAAAACATTACCACCGTATATGGAAGAAGTACGTCTCTTGATGTGAAAGCAGACAATATTCTGTGGTGGAATTTCATCTGGGACGTTTCCTGCTTTTTCTGCAGTCGGGAGTGGATGTGGGCCTACGCCTAGGCTCTATTAAAGTCCAGATTTCTGCTTTGTCTATTTTCTTTCAGAAACAATTGGCTTCTCTCCCTGAGGTCCAGACGTTCTTAAAAGGTGTTCTTCACATCCAGCCTCCCTTTGTGCCTCCCACCGCATCTTGGGATCTCAATTTGGTTCTGCAGTTCCTCCAATCGGACTGCTTTGAACCGTTACAGGAGGTTGACATAAAGTACCTTACGTCAAAGACCTTCACACTGTTGGCCTTGGCCTCAGCAAGACGCGTGTCGGAGCTAGGGGCGTTGTCTCACAAGAGTCCCTACTTAATTTTCCATGAGGACAGAGCTGAACTCAGGACTCGTCAGCAATTTCTTCCTAAGGTGGTGTCCGCTTTTCACCTCAACCAACCTGTTGTGGTTCCGGCTGTGTCAGACACCTCTGCAACTTCAAAGTCTTTGGATGTTGTGAGTGCTTTGAAGGTGTATGTGAAGAGGACAGCTCGTCACAGGATATCCGACTCACTGTTCATCCTCTATGATCCTAATAAAATTGGGTGTCCTGCTTTATAGCAGTCTATCGCACGCTGGATTTGGCTCACTATCCAGCATGCTTATTCCACGGAAGGATTGCCGGTTCCAAAATCTGTACAAGCCCATTCTACTAGGTCGGTGGGTTCTTCTTGGGCGGCTACCTGGGGTGTCTTTGCTTTACAGCTCTGCCGAACTGCTACTTGGTCAGGTTCAAACACTTTTGCAAAGTTTTACAAGTTCGATACTTTGTCCTCTGAGTACCTTCAGTTTGGTCAGTCAGTTCTGCAGGATCTCAGCACTCTCCCACCCGGTTTGGGAGCTTTGGTACTTCCCCATGGTACTAAATGGATTCCCAGTATCCTCTAGGACAGAGCTGGCCAAACCAGTCCTCGAGATCTACCAACAGTTCACATTTTCCAGACCACCTAGCTTGTGCACAGGTGTAATCATTACTAATGAAGATGTGCTGCATTTATTCCTACCTGACAATTCTACAGATCTCCAGGAGGCCTGGAAAACATGAACTGTTGGTAGATCTCGAGGACCGGTTTGGCCAGCCCTGCTCTAGGACGTAAGAGAAAATAGGATTTTAATTACATACCGGTAAATCCTTTTCCCGTAGTCCGTAGAGGATACTGGATTTACCGGTAGGTAATTAAAATCCTATTTTATGGTGCACAAATCAGCCAAGGGTCAGCAGTAAACCCTGTTTGGAGAGTGATGAATATTTAAAGGCATTGCCGTAAAATAAAGACAAGTACCATGAACTGAGCAGTTATATGCTCAGTCACACCACCAAGATTATTTGCACAGTGCATCTAGTGATGTGTATTGATCCTTAGTTTAGTATTGCTGATGGTAATTTGATGTTACATAGTATATTTACAATAAAGTTTGTTTATTTTGAATATTCAATTCTGTTACTTAACATGCAGTTTATTTTTGCAGCTGTAGACCGATCGATTACATCTAGTCTCTCTGATGCAAGAGATGCCTTGGTGAATGCAGTGGTAGATTCCTTGGCAACCTACAATTCAACACTTTCAAATCTACAACAGTCTACTCTAATCGCACCCAGTTCTCTTAAGCTACTTCCTCTGTACATCTTGGCTCTCCTAAAGCAGGTGAGTGCCTTTAAGGTTGCAAATGACTTGTTTTTAAAGTGTATATTAGATGTAAATAGAAATTCTGTATGGTGTAATCAATAAATATATGTACTAGAAAAAGGAGTTTGAATAACTTTGTTTGCGTTGACCAATGAGCATGTATAATGGCCTGCAGTATTCTTAGGTGCAATCAGGGGCGTCGGAATGGGGGGGGGGGCAAGATGGCAGCTCTCTCCCCCCAAACATAAGAGGCGCCGATTCTGGTGCAGAAGAGCGGCTAGGTGAAGTACCGCTGCCGCACTCAGTCAGTGCGTGCCCGACCATAACACCACTGCTTCCTCTGCTAGACTCGTCGGTGCAGGTATGCGGCTGCCATGGCCCCGTACAGCCTTCAGGGGCCGCCGCTCCACCTGCACCCGATCACACGACGCTGCATTTCCCCCTCCCCTGCGCCGGAGATCTGAGCAGCCTGACTTCTCAAGCGGCCCTGGCACCCTCTCTCCTCCAGCAGCGCCGCTCTGCGCTCCGTGGGGGGTGAAGCAGAGGTCGGCCTCTGCATTTCATTACCGGGCACATGTTCCTGGAGTGCCCTCCTCGAGTTACCTCCAGCCTCTCAATACCGGCCAAGCAGCCCTGCGCAATGGTGCTGCTTGTGAGCTGGCTTACTGATCCTTTGCTGACCTCCTCATTGGCCTGTGCCTAGGTATGCGGTCCTCCCTCCCTGACACCCCAAGCTTGAGGTGAGTGACCAGAGGGCCCTGTGACCCCATGTCCTCCCACCTCCCTGTGTGTGGACCCCTGTACCATGCCTTACGTGTGTGTGCCGCTCAGTCCTCCCTCAACCTGGTGTGTGGCCCCCTGTGTGTGACACATTGCACCTCCTGCCCCACACCCGTGTGTGTGTGTGTGTGTGTGTGTGTGTGTGTGTGTGTGTGGCCCTCTGTACCCCCTGCCTTATGTGTGTGGGTCATCCTCTACCTGCCCCCTCACCCTGGTGTGTGGCCTCATGTGTGTGTGACACCTTGTGCCCTCCTGCCCTGCACCCCCCTGTGTGTGGCCCCCCTGCCTTATGTGTGTGTGTCATCCTCTACCCCCCTCACCCTAGAGTGTGGCCCCCTGTGTCTGTGTGAGTGACACCTTGTGCCCTCCTGCCCCGTACCCCCCTGTGTGAGGCCCCCTGTACCTCCTGCCGTATGTTCGTGTGTCATCCTCTACCCCCCTCACCCTAGAGTGTGGCCCCGTGTGTGTGTGTGTGTGTGTGTGTGTGTGTGTGTGTGTGACACCTTGTGCCCTCCTGCCCCGTACCCCCGTGTGCGAGGCCCCCTGTACCTCCTGCCTTATGTGTGTGTGTCATCCTCTACCCCCCTCACCCTGGTGTGTCGCCCCCTGTGTGTGTGTGTGTGTGTGTGTGAGACACCTTGTGCCCTCCTGCCCTTCACCTCCCTGTGTGTGGCCCCCGTACCTCCTGCCGTGTGTGTGTGTGTGTGTGTGTGTGTGTGTGTGTGTGTCATCCTCTACCCCCCACCCCCACCCTGGTGTGTCGCCCCCTGTGTGTGTGTGTGTGTGTGTGTGTGTGTGTGTGAGACGCCTTGTGCCCTAGTGGTCCCCTGTACCCTCCACCTTGTGTTTGTGGCACCCTCTAACCCCCTCACCCTAGTGTCTGGCCCCCTATGCCTGATGACTTTGTTTGTTACCCTGTGCCCCCCTACCCGTGTGTATAACATTTTGTGCCCCCCTGTGTTTGAAACCCCTGCACATCTGCGTGTGTGGCACCCATTGATTTTTACTATTTACTACTTTTTGTTTCTTTTTTATCGGCTCTGGTGTATAATTAATATAATTTCTCTATCGTCCTTGTGGATGCTGGGGTTCCTGAAAGGACCATGGGGAATAGCGGCTCCGCAGGAGACAGGGCACAAAAAGTAAAGCTTTCCGATCAGGTGGTGTGCACTGGCTCCTCCCCCTATGACCCTCCTCCAGACTCCAGTTAGATTTTTGTGCCCGGCCGAGAAGGGTGCAATCTAGGTGGCTCTCCTAAAGAGCTGCTTAGAGAAAGTTTAGCTTAGGTTTTTTATTTTACAGTGAGTCCTGCTGGCAACAGGATCACTGCAACGAGGGACTTAGGGGAGAAGGAGTGAACTCACCTGCGTGCAGGATGGATTGGCTTCTTGGCTACTGGACATCAGCTCCAGAGGGACGATCACAGGTACAGCCTGGATGGTCACCGGAGCCGTGCCGCCGGCCCCCTTGCAGATGCTGAAGTAAGAAGAGGTCCTGAATCGGCGGCTGAAGACTCCTGCAGTCTTCTAAAGGTAGCGCACAGCACTGCAGCTGTGCGCCATTTTCCTCTCAGCACACTTCACACGGCAGTCACTGAGGGTGCAGGGCGCTGGGAGGGGGGCGCCCTGGGAGGCAAATGAAAACCTTTTTTGGCGAAAAATACCTCACATATAGCCCCCAGAGGCTATATGGAGATATTTAACCCCTGCCAAGATTCACTAAATAGCGGGAGACGAGCCCGCCGAAAAAGGGGCGGGGCCTATCTCCTCAGCACACAGCGCCATTTTCTCTCACAGATAGCCTGGAGAGAAGGCTCCCAGGCTCTCCCCTGCACTGCACTACAGAAACAGGGTTAAAACAGAGAGGGGGGGCACTGATTTTGGCGATATTGAGATATATATATAAAGATGCTATAAGGGAAAACACTTATATAAGGTTGTCCCTATATAATTATAGCGTTTTGGTGTGTGCTGGCAAACTCTCCCTCTGTCTCCCCAAAGGGGCTAGTGTGGGTCCTGTCCTCTGTCAGAGCATTCCCGGTGTGTGTGCTGTGTGTCGGTACGTGTGTGTCGACATGTATGAGGACGATGTTGGTGAGGAGGCGGAGAAATTGCCTGTAATGGTGAGGTCACTCTCTAGGGAGTCGACACCGGAATGGATGGCTTATTTAGGGAATTACGTGAGAATGTCAACACGCTGCAAGGTCGGTTGACGACGTGAGACGGCCGACAAACTATTAGTACCGGTCCAGGCGTCTCAGAAACACCGTCAGGGGCGTTAAAAACGCCCATTTACCTCAGTCGGTCGACACAGACACAGACACGGACACTGAATCCAGTGTCGACGGTGAATAAACAAACGTATTTCTCATTAGGGCCACACGTTAAGGGCAATGAAGGAGGTGTTGCATATTTCTGATACTACAAGTACCACAAAAAAGGGTATTATGTGGGAGTGAAAAAACTACCTGTAGTTTTTCCTAAATCAGATAAAATAAAATGAAGTGTGTGATGATGCGTGGGGTTACCCCGATAGCAAATATTGGCGTTATACCCTTTCCCGCCAGAAATTAGGGCGCGTTGGGAAACACCCCTTAGGGTGATAAGGCGCTCACACGCTTATCAAGTGGCGTTACCGTCTCCAGATACGGCCGCCCTCAAGGAGCCAGCTGATAGGAAGCTGGAAAGATATCCTAAAAAGTATATACACACATACGGTGGTTATACTGCGACCAGCGATCGCCATCAGCCTGGAGATGCAGTGCTGGGTTGGCTTGGTCGGATTCCCTGACTGAAAATATTTTATTCATATAGAGCATTTAATAGGATGCATTCTATATATATGTACGTGAGATGCACAGAGGGATATTTGCTCTCTGGCATCAAGATAAGTACGTTGTCCATATCACCCAGAAGATGTCATGGACACGACAGTGGTCAGGTGATACAGATCCCATACGGCACATGGAAGTATTGCCGTATAAAGGGAAGGAGTTAGTTGGGGTCGGTCCATCGGACCTGGGGACCACGGCAACAGCTGGGAAATCCAACCTTTTTACCCCAAGTTACATCTCAGCTAAAAAAGACACCGTCTTTTCAGCCTCAATCCTTCCTTTCCCATGAGGGCATGCAGGCAAAAGGCCAGTCATATCTGCCCAGACATAGAGGTAAGGGAAGTAGACTGCAGCAGGCAGCCCCTTCCCAGGAAAAGAAGCCCTCCACCGCGTCTGCCAAGTCCTCAGCATGACGCTGGGGCCATGCAAGCGGACTCAAGGTGGGGGGTAGTCTCAAGAGTCTCAGCGCGCAGTGGGATCACTCGCAGGTTGACCCCTAGATAGTACAAGTATTATCCCAGGGGTACAGATTGGAGAGTCGAGACATCTTCTCCTCGCAGGTTTCTGAAGTCTGCTTTACCAACGGCTCCCTCCGACAGGGAGGCAGCATTGGAAACAATTCACAAGCTGTATATCCAGCAGGTGATAATCAAAGTACCCCTCCTACAACAAGGAAAAGGGTATTATTTTTCCACACTATATTGTGGTACTGACGCCAGACGGCTTGGTGAGACATAGTCTAAACTGAAATCTTTGAACACTTACATAAAAGGTTCAAATCGAGATGGAGTCACTCAGAGCAGTGATAGCGAACCGGAAAAAAGGGGACTATATGGTGTCCCTGGACATCAAGGATTACCTCCATGTCCAAATTTGCCCTTCTCAACAAGGGTACCTCTGGTTCGTGGTACAGAACTGTCAATATCAGTTTCAGACGATGCCGTTTGAATTATCCACGGCACCCCGGGCCTTTTACCAAGGTAATGGCCGAAAAGATGTTTCTTCAAAGAAAAAAGGCATCTAAATTATCCCTTACTTGGACGATATCCTGAAAAGGGCAAGTTCCAGAGAACAGTTGGAGGTCGGAAGAGCACTATCTAAAGTAGTTCTACGACAGCACGACTGGATTCTAAATATTCCAAGAATCGCAGCTGTTTTCCGACGATACGTCTGCTGTTCCTAGGAATGATTCTGGGCATAGTCCAGAAAAAGGTGTTCCTCCGGGAGGAAAAAGCCAAGGAGTTATTCGACCTAGTCAGAAACCTCCTAAAACCAGGCCAAGTATCAGTGCATCAATGCACAGGAGTCCTGGGAAAAATGGTGGCTTCTTACGAAGCTATTCCATTCGGCAGATCTCAGGGGATTTGCTGGACGAATGGTCCGGATCGCATTTTCAGATGCATCAGCGGATAATCCTGTCTCCAAGGACAAGGGTGTCTCTTCTGTGGGGGCTGCAGAGTGCTCATCTTTTAGAGGGCAGCACACTCAGCATTCAGGACTGTGTTCTGGGGACCACGGATACCAGCCTGAGAGGCTGGGGAGTAGTCACACAGGGAAAAAATTTCCAAGGAAGTGTGGTCAAGTCTGGAGACTTCTCTCCACATGAATATACTGGAGCTAAGGGCAATTTACAATGCTCTGAGCCTAGGAAGACTCCTGCTTCAAAGTCAACCGGTGCTGATCCAGTAGGACATCATCATGGCGGTCGCCCACGTTATCAGACGGGGCGACACAAGAAGCAGGAGGGCAATGACAGCAAGGATTCTTCGCTGGGCGGAAAATCATGTGATAACACTGTCAGCAGTGTTCATTCCGGGAGTGGGCAACTGGGAAGATTTCCTCAGCATAAATGAATTCCACCCGGAAAAGTGGAAACTTAATCTGGAAGTTTCCACATGATCGTAAACCGTTGGGAAAGACCAAAGGTGGTTATGATGGCGTCCCACCTGAAGCGCCAGGTCAAGAGACACTCAGGCAATAGCTGGGACGCTCTGGTAACACCGTCGGTGTACCAGTCGGTGTATGTGTTCCATCCTCTGGCTTTTCATACCCAATGTATTGAAAATGACAGGAAGGAGAGGAGTAAGAACTATACTCGTGGCTCCGGTTTGGCCAAGAAGGACTTGGTTCCCGGAACTTCAAGAGATACTAAGAAGGGTCTTGATTCGGCAAGAACCGTGTCTGTTCCGGGACTTACCGCAGCTGCGTTGACGCCAAGGCGGGTGAACGCCGGATCCTAAGGGAAAGAGGCATTCCGGAAGAGGTCATCCCTACCCTGGTCAGAGCCAGGAAGGAGGTGACCGCACAACATTATCACCACTTAGGTGAAAATATGTGCCAGGGTGTGAGTCCAGGAAGGCTCCACGGAAGAATTTCAACTAGGTTAATTTCTACATTTCCTGCAAACAGGAGTGTCTATGGGTCTCAAATTGGGTCCATTAAGGTTCAAATTTCGGCCTGTTGATTTTCTTCCAGAAAGAAATTGGCTTCAGTTCCTGAAGTCCAGAAGTTGTTAAGGGAGTACTGCATATACAGCCCCTTTGATGTCTCCAGTGACACTGGGCGATCTCAACGTAGTTTTGGGATTCCTAAAAAATCACATTGGTTTAAACAACTCAAATCTGTGGATTTGATATATCTCACATGGAAAATGACCATGCGGTTGGTCCTGGCCTCGGCCAGGCGAGTGTCAGAATTGGCGGCTTTATCTCACAAAGCCATATCTGATTGTCCATTCGGACAGAGCAAAGCTGCGGACTCGTCCCCAGTTTCTACTTAAGGTGGTGTCAGCGTTTCACCTGAACCAGCTTATTGTGGTACCTGCGGCTACTAGGGACTTGGAGGACTCCAAGTTGCTGGATGTTATCAGGGCCCTGAAAATATAGTTTCCAGGTTGGCTGGAGTCAGGAAATCTGACTTGCTGTTTATCCTGTATGCACCCAACAATGCTGGGTGCTTCTGCTTCTAAGCAGTCGATTGCTCGTGGGATTGGTAGCACAATTCAACTTGCACATTCTGTGGCAGGCCTGCCACAGTCTAAATCTGTTAAGGCCCATTCCACAAGGAAGGTGGGCTCATCTTGGGCGGCTGCCCGAGGGGTCTCGGCATTACAACTTTGCCGAGCAGCTACGTGGTCGGGGGAGAACACGTTTGTAAAATTCTACAAATTTGATACCCTGGCAAAAGAGGACCTGGAGTTCTCTCATTCGGTCATCCGCACTCTCCCGCCCGTTTGGGAGCTTTGGTATAATCCCCATGGTCCTTTCAGGAACCCCAGCATCCACAAGGACGATAGAGAAAATAAGAATTTACTTACCGATAATTCTATTTCTCGGAGTCCGTAGTGGATGCTGGGCGCCCATCCCAAGTGCGGATTATCTGCAATACTTGTACATAGTTATTGCTAACTAAATCGGGTTATTGTTGTTGTGAGCCATCTTTTCAGAGGCTCCGCTGTTATCATACTGTTAACTGGGTTCAGATCACAGGTTGTACAGTGTGATTGGTGTGGCTGGTATGAGTCTTACCCGGGATTCAAAATTCCTCCCTTATTGTGTACGCTCGTCCGGGCACAGTACCTAACTGGAGTCTGGAGGAGGGTCATAGGGGGAGGAGCCAGTGCACACCACCTGATCGGAAAGCTTTACTTTTTGTGCCCTGTCTCCTGCGGAGCCGCTATTCCCCATGGTCCTTTCAGGAACCCCAGCATCCACTACGGACTCCGAGAAATAGAATTATCGGTAAGTAAATTCTTATTTTTAATTATCAAAATTTTATATATTTTTATCCATTTTTTTTGTGCGCTCCTTTTTTCCGTTTTATTTATTTTTTATGTTGTTGTGGTTGGCTATCCCTTGTGCATGAGAGACCAGCATTGAATTGTGTAAAAGGCCATTAACAATGTGTGGCATATGTGTAAGGGCCATTACTGTGTGGCATATGTGTAAGGGCCATTACTGTGTGTGGCAATATGTGTATAAGGGCATTACTAATGTGTGGCAATATGTCTATAAGGACATTACTTATGTGTGGCATTATGTGTATAATGTGCACTACTGTGTTATGTAACATGCAGAAAGGGCACTACTGTGTGGTGTAATGTGAATAAGAATAAGAGGCACTACTGTGAGGAGTAACGTGCATATTGTAAGGGTACTACTATGTGATGTAACCTGAATACGGGACACTAGGCCTAATTCAGACCTGATCGTAACAGCAATTTTGTTAGCAGACGGGCAAAACCATGTGCACTTTAAGGGGAGGGGGGGGGGGTTTGGGCTGATGAAACATGTGCAGAGAGAGTTAGATTTGGGTGGGGTGTATTCAAACTGAAATATAAATTGCAGTGTAAAAATAAAGCAGCCAGTATTTACCCTGCACAGAAACAAAATAACCCACCCAAATCTAACTCTCTCTGCACATGTTATATCTGCCCCACCTGCAGTGCACATAGTGGGTCATTCCGAGTTGATCGGTCGCTAGCAACTTTTTGTTGTGCTGTGATCAGGTCAAAACTCTGCAAAACTGCGCATGCACCGCAATGCGCAGGAGCATCGCACGGGTACAAAGCGGGTCGTTGCACAGCGATGGATTTTACGAAGACTCCATTCGCACGGGCGATCGCAAGGTGATTGACAGGAAGAGGGCGTTTGTGGGTGTCAACTGACCGTTTTCAGGGAGTGGTAGGAAAAACGCAGGCGTTTGCAGGGCGGGTGTCTGACGTCAAATCCAGACCAGACACGCTGAAATTATCACATGGGCTGAGTAAGTCTAGAGTTACTTAGAAACTGCACAAAACTTTTTCGGGCCGCTCGGCAGCACACGTGTTCGCACACTTGCAAAGCAAAAATACACTCCCTGTGGGCGGCGACTATATGAACGCAAGGCAGCAAAAAGTTGCTAGCAAGCGTCCAACTGAAAATGAGGGCCATGGTTTTGCCTATCTGCTAACAAAATTGCTGCTACGATCAGGTCTGAATTACCCCACTATCATGTGATATAATGTAAATAATGTTGCATTACCGTGTGACATAATTTGAACTGGGGGTACTATTGTGTACCCATGCCCCTTCCCAGCAAGAACGTGCCTCTTTTTCAGGGTGCGCATTGAAAGCACACGCTATTCCTATTTAAAATATATGGGGTGGGAGCACCAATGCTCTTACTGGCACAGGGCAGCAAAGTGAAGACTGCAATGGGTGAGGGAGATGGGTGCAGGGTAAGAGGCGGATCTAGCGGCAATGCTAGGGTGCACCTGCCAAAAGGTTGCGTAAGCCATCAAATTGGTTAGGGCCTGCTCTGCTCCCCCACCTGCTGACTGACAGACACACGGACCGTGTATTTGATCTTCCGCCAGGAAGGAGGCAGCGGAGCTGTGCTGCTGACCGAGGGAAGCAGGTCCTGCTACTCGGACTGGCTGTATGGATGGTAGGACCCCAGGGCAGCAATGGGGGGCCCAGAGTGCACGTCCTTCTTGCCCGCAGGGGAGCATCTCAGTGAAAGCTTGGTCCTGCTGCTGGTGTCACTGCTTGAGATCAGGCTATTTCTGCGGAGGAACGCCAGGGGAAGCTGGGGGTCAGGGACCTGCCAGCAGACGCTGCACATCCGGATAGCCTGGGCAAGAACTTGTTGCTGGTGGCGCTCTGCCTGCCGTTTGGAGCGGATGTTAGCTATAAATTTGCCACCAAAACTGTCATATACCTGCTGAACCCCTGTCATCCACTCACCTAATAATACAGTAATGATGCACCCACACATATGATTAGCATGTCACCCAGTGTGCAGGGAAGGTAGGGGTGCCAAACTGAATTTATATCTTGCCCCCCTCCCCCCCCCCCCCCCAACCTAAAAATGTTCTGACGCCTCTGGGTGCAATTATAATTCTCTGAGTACTGTAGCATTGCAAAGATAGGGGTCTGTTAAATTATATGCATTAGCTATAAGTGCATAATATAAAAGAAAGCATTACACTGAGTTTAAAAGGAAAAATATATTTTTCAGCTGTTTCGTTTTACTTGGCAATTCAGAAGGTATACTGGAAATTCAGTAGCTGGAGAGACGCTGAATGCCTGGGTCATCTTTGGTTGCAGCCTTATTGTGCTTGAGTGTGATTGAAAAGTACAATTTTAATTGTGTTTTTTTTATGTAGAAAGCCTTCAGGACTGGCACCAGTACACGTCTGGATGATCGAGTCTTTGCAATGTGCCAGATGAAATATCAGCCACTGGTCCATCTGATGAAAATGATTCACCCAAGCCTCTACAGAATAGACAGGCTTACTGATGAGGTAGGAAAACATGTGCAAGAGATATTAAGCAATTAGAAGCCTATGTGCTGTTGGATATTTCGCTTTAGCGAACCTGCTGCTGTAGCAGGTTCAGAGAGATGTAGTGTAATTGTTTCCCAGGAAATTACTGTGTTTACTTTTTTACTGGCCATAAATTTGCTTTCATCTTTGTGTTTTGTTTCTATTGACTTTTTAATGCCCATACAATTGTCTTAAAGTAGTTTATGATCATAAGAATTGTCCTAAAACATTAACTGTTTTTGATTGATAGTCCATTTTTACTTTTATTTCTATTCTTATTGTCATGAAATATTTATAACTTAGCTGCACAGTGGTTTTTATTACATTTATCTGATAATGTTTTAGTTGTACTGTTATAATGGACTATATGTTGTAAATGACAGTTGTTTATCAAGAACTACTGTTTTCCAGGCTGTACTTTCATCACTGTAATTTGTGTGGGTATCCATGTATTTGCAGTTCTTGCAAACTTTCATTTTTAAGAAATTTCCATAGTCTTTAATACAGCATTTGCTACTGGAAATGTCAGGCCAATTAAAGAAGATTTTTAAAAGAGCACTGCTCCACAGCTTCCCCCAGCAAACCCCTCCCCCCCCACCCCAGCAACCCCACTGCCTTACCATAAGTTAACTGAAATTGGATATAAACTCCAGCTCCATTTGTTCTGCTTTGTGGGGGACAAGTCTCACCTTCTCCCCAATGAAGAAATACAACATCTGTGATAGTGGAAAGTCAAAAAGTAGAATGGACATACATGTAAAGCATAAACAATTGGTAGTAGTGTAAAAGCGTATTCAACACAGACCTGTGATTCATAGCTTTGTAGCAGTAACCCCGCCAGTTATTGCTACCAGTTAGCTGTGGAACAGCAATGTACACAGTTTGTTTAAATATTTTACTGAAGTGGTTACCTCCTTCCACCTGAATCCGTGGAAGCATGTGATCCTTTACTTTTATCTTTCTCACCTGCACAGAAGGAAACTCTCCACTCACTGGGTGATAGTCAATTGTTTTGTGCCCCTGATCTCTCATCTAAAGTGACTAGAGATCGCAGGGCGCAGTTCAGTTTTATTTTTTGCGCTATTCGTACCCATAAAGGTCGGGTATAGCCACGTAAAGCAGCTAAACCCGACCAAAGTGCTGAGCGCAATCACGAAAATTGCTGTTTGGGCATCCAGATGGGTCACTTTTTGTGCATTTCAGCCCATCACCCCTCCCCATAGAGGGGGGCGAGCTGAAATTCAGACGCCGGCAGCAATCACGTTCGAACAAAGCTACAATTGATTTAGCTCCGTTTGGGCGCCATCTAGTCGCTGCCGGCGGACAACAATTGAATTCTGGACAGATTGTGGTACAAACTGTGAAAACCGTATCTCAATGGCACAGCATTGTACAGAAGCAGAAGTACTCTGTGGTATATGAGGTGGTTCAAGGAGCCTTGGGCACTTTTCAAAAAACCTTCTGCAGCTCACGCCTTTTCCCCTCCATACCCTCGTTGTCCAATGGTATCTTATTTATTTTTAGTGTTCGTTGGAGGTGGGTGTGTTTTAGGGCTGCAACACAGCCTTGCTTAATTAATTTTTTTACATTTTTGGGAAGAACTGTAGGAAACCCTTTTGGTTTCCCCTTTCTTACCCAAGGTACTCCTCCATCTCTGAGGGACCTGTTCAATTCAGTCATGGGTAGCTGCCCCCGGTATTCCCGAGCCAGATCTGCCATCGGGCAGAACAAGCTTTGGAATCGCGCCACAGATGCACAATGCGGTAAGTATTCTGCTTCTATCAGAGCCGGAGTCACTGGTCCTCCCCAACATCATTACGGAGAGTGGACTTGGTCCCAGTGCTGTGAGCTTTAGATCACATAGGAGGTTGCCGCATATGACTACATTATTTCCTAATATAGAAGGCTCAGGGTAACCATTCCTTTACAGCAGCATCTATATAAGATGAGAACTGGGGGAAGTAGTATCCCTTCACTGTTCCTCCCACTAAGCCAGACTCTGGTCAGCCTGCCGAAAAAGATTCTCTTCAGCACACTTCAGCAGTAGATTTTACCTCCGAGCTAAAGCAAGGTGCACACTATACCATCGTATAGTGTGCACCCGCAAACCCACCCAATTTATAGTTTGATGAATTGGTTGGGTTGCCTTGTCAAATCTGATGTGCTGCACATCAGATGGGATGATGCCATGAAGCATGTAATATATCACTACATGCTTTATGTACATATATAAGACATCTGTAGTTATTAGAGTCCCCTGCTGAGATACACCCCAGAGGAAATTTTGTTTCAAGGAACAAATACTACAGAGAAATGGAAGTTATTAAAATCACTGCTCGTTAATAATACTTGCAAATTTATTCCCATGGGCAGTAAACCAAGGACTAAAAATTCCAAACCAATGTGTCTTAACAAAAAGATTACGGAGCTAATGTGCAAAAAAAGCGAGGATTCACAAAATACAAATCAGACGGGAAGCAGAGTCATTCCAGCACTATAAGGATTGTAACAAAATAAGCAAAAAAGAAATAAGAGTGACTAAAGTAGAAACTGAAAAGCACGTAGCAAAGGAAAGCAAATCAAACCCAATTTTTTTTTTAACTATATCAACAGCAAAAGATCAAAAAAGGAGAGTATAGGCCCTTTAAAGGACAAGCTGGGAGTCTTAATAAAAAATGCTAATGACATAGCGGACAAATTAAATGAGTTTTTCTCATTGGTCTTCACAAGAGAGGACCAGATGCAGGGATTAACACAATCTCAACAAAGATAATGTCCCACTGCTAAGTGCTTATTTAAGTGAGGAGGTAGTCTGTGACCGATTAAAACAAAATTAAGATTAATAAGTCACCTGGTCCAGATGGAGCTTCACTCTGAACTAGCAAGACCGCTATTATTGATCTTCATTGACTCCCTTACATCAGGCATGGTTCCCAAAGACTGGCGTATAGCGGAAGTAGCGCTGATACTCAAAAAGGGAAGTAAAGCTGAACCGGGTAATTATAGACCAGTTAGTCTTACATCTATAGTGGGGAAAGTACTGGATGGTATTCTAAGGGATAATATACAGAAGTTTCTTGAAACCAATAAGGTTATTAATAGGAACCAACATGGATTTGTGAAGGCTAGATCATGTCAAACAAACTTACTAGGCCTTTATGAAACCGTTAGTGCGAACCTTAATCAGGGTAAGGAGGTGGATGTAATCTTTTTGGACTTTGCTAAAGCTTTTGACACAGTACCGCACATGAGACTTATCTATAAGTTACAAGAACTAGGTCTAGGGAGCACAATATGCACTTTGGTCAGAAATTGGTTAGATAATAGGGAGCAGCGCATTGTGGTAAATGGAACTTTCTCTAACGTCCTTGAGAATGCTGGGACTCCGTAAGGACCATGGGGAATAGACGGGCTCCGCAGGAGATAGGGCACTTTAAGAAAGCTTTGGACTCTGGGTGTGCACTAGCTCCTCCCTCTATGCCCCTCCTCCAGACCTCAGTTTTACAGTGTTCCCAGAGCAGGATGGGTGCACTGCAGAGAGCTCTCCTGAGTTCTCTGCCTAAAAGCATTTTTGTTTGGATTTTTTCTCTACTTTTTCACAGGGAGGACTGCTGGCAACAGGCTCCCTGCATCGAGGGACTGAGGAGAGAGGAGCAGACCTTCTTGTCTAAGATAGGCTCTGCTTTCTCGACTACTGGACACCATTAGCTCCAGAGGGGGTGAACGCAGGTTCTTACTGGGCGTCCACCCCCGGAGCCGTGCCGCCGTTCTCCTCACAGAGCTAGAAGAACAGAAGACAGAAGTCGTCAGGCGGCAGAAGCCTTCAGCTTCACGGAGGTAACGCACAGCACTGCAGCTGTGCGTCATTGCTCCCATACACCTCACACACTCCGGTCACTGTAAGGGTGCAGGGCGCAGGGGGGGGTGCCCTGGGCAGCAATATAAACACCTCTTCTGGCAAAAGACAATATACATGTACGGGTGGGCACTGTACATGTATATAAAAGAGCCCCCGCCATATTTTTGTAAGTTTGAGCGGGACAGAAGCCCGCCGCCGAGGGGGCGGGGCTTCTCCCTCAGCACTCACCAGCGCCATTTCCTCTCCACAGCACCGCTGAGAGGAAGCTCCCCGGACTCTCCCCTGCTTACAGACGGTGAAGGGGTGTTTAAAAGCGAGGGGGGGGCACATAATTGGCGGATAACATATTATACAGCGCTGCTGGGGAAAAACATTTTGTGTTGGTCTCCAGGATCATTGCGCTGGGATGTGTGCTGGCATACTCTCTCTCTGTCTCTCCAAAGGGCCTTGACAGGGATACTGTCTTCAGGAAAAGGGTTCCCTGTGTGTGTGAAGTGTGTTGGTACGCGTGTGTCGACATGTTTGACGAGGAAGGCTCGCTTAATGTGGAGGGGGAGTGCTTGAATGTCATGCCGGCAACGCCGACACCGGGATGGGTGGATATGCTGAATGTCTTGAATGCAAATGTTAATCTATTGCATAAAAGGTTAGACAAGGCAGAAGCTAGGGATCAGTCAGGTAGCCAGTCCATGCCTGTCCCTGTGGCGCCAGGCCCTTTGGGGTCTCAGAAGCGCACCATATCCCAGATCAATGACACAGATACCGACACAGATACTGACTCTAGTGTCGACTATGAAGATGCAAAATTACAGCCGAAGGTGGCAAAAGGTATTCGGTACATGATTGTTGCCATTAAAGAGGTTTTGCATATTACTGAAGAACCCCCGGTCCCTGACACGAGGGTACACATGTATAAAGGGAAAAAGCCTGAAGTCACCTTTCCATCCTCATTTGAACTAAGTGAATTGTGCGAAAAGGCTTGGGAATCTCCGGATAGGAGACCACAAGTTCCCAAAAGGATTCTTATGGCGTATCCTTTTCCACAAACTGATAGGATACGCTGGGAATCTTCGCCTAAAGTAGACAAGGCGCTGACACGCTTGTCCAAAAAGGTGGCACTGCCTTCTCAGGATACGCCTTCCCTCAAGGAACCTGCTGACCGCAGGCAGGAAATTACCTTGAAGCACATTTACACTCATTCAGGTACTATTGCTAGACCGGCTATGGCGTCGGCCTGGGTTTGTAGTGCGGTTGTGGCATGGGCAGATTCCTTATCTACGGAGATTGACACCTTAGATAGGGATGCTATTCAAATGACCATAGAGCATATCAGAGATGCTGCCTTGTATATGAGAGATGCTCAGAGAGACATTTGTTTATTAAGCTCCAGAATAAATGCTATGTCTATTTCTGCTAGGCGGCTCTTGTGGACCCGACAGTGGACGGGAGATGCCGATTCAGAGCGGCATATGGAGACGGCCTCTCGGACCTTGTCTCTACGGCTGGTAAGTCGAATTTCTTACCTTATGTCCCCCCGCAGCATACAAAAAAGGCACCTCATTATCAAATGCAGTCCTTTCGTTCCAATAAAAACAAAAAGGTACGGGGATCGTCCTTTGTTGCCAGAGGGAAAGGTAGGGGAAAGAAGCTGCACACAGCTAGTGCCCAAGAGCAAAAGTCCTCCCCTGCCTCTGCAAAGTCCACCGCATGACGCTGGGGCTTCCCGGGGGGAGGCAGATCTAGTGGGGGCTCGTCTTTGGTTTTTCAGCCACGTCTGGGTTCACTCGCAGGTGGATCCCTGGGCATTAGAGATTGTTTCTCAGGGATACAGGCTGTAATTCGAAGACTTGCCTCCTCGCCGGTTTTTCAAATCGGCTGTGCCAGCTTCCCCGTCAGAGAGGGAGCTAGTGTTGGCGGCAATCCAAAAATGGTATATTCAACAGGTGATTGTCACAGTTCCTCATCTCCAGCAAGGAGAGGGATATTACTCCACCCTGTTTGTGGTTCCGAAACCGGACGGTTCGGTAAGACCCATTTTAAACCTAAAATCTCTGAACCTGTACTTGAAGAGGTTCAAGTTCAAGATGGAATCACTCAGGGCGGTCATCGCCAGCCTGGAGGGGGGGGGATTGGATGGTGTCCCTGGACATAAAGGATGCATACCTTCATGTTCCGATATTCACCCCTCATCAGGCGTTCCTGAGATTTGCAGTGGAGGACTGTCACTACCAATTTCAGACGTTGCCGTTTGGGCTTTCCGCGGCCCCGAGGATTTTCACCAAGGTAATGGCGGAAATGATGGTGCTCCTGCGCAGGCAGGGGGTCACAATTATCCCATACTTGGACGATCTCCTCATAAAGGCGAGATCTCGGGAGAAGTTGCTGGACAGTGTGTCTCTGTCCATGAAGATGTTGCAGATAAATGGCTGGATTCTCAATATACCGAAGTCCCAGCTAGTCTCTACAACGCGTCTGACCTTTTTGGGCCTGATTCTAGACACAGACCAGAAAAAGGTTTTTCTTCCGATCGAAAAGGTTCAGGAGCTCATAGCCATGGTCAGGAACCTCTTAAAACCAAAAAAGGTTTCAGTGCATCATTGCCCGCGGGTCCTGGGGAAGATGGTGGCTTCATACGAGGCCATCCCTTTCGGCAGGTTCCATGCGAGGACCTTTCAATGGGACCTCTTGGACAAGTGGTCCGGGTCCCATTTACGAATGCATCAAAGGATCACCCTGTCTCCCAGGACCAGGGTATCTCTCCTGTGGTGGCTGAACAGTGCTCACCTGCTAGAGGGTCGCAGGTTCGGCATTCAGGACTGGGTCCTGGTGACCACGGACGCAAGCCTCCGAGGCTGGGGAGCAGTAACACTGGGAAGAAATTTCCAAGGTCTCTGGTCAAACCTAGAGACTTGTCTCCACATCAACGTCCTGGAGTTGAGGGCCATATACAACGCCCTGTGTCAAGCGGAGGAATTGCTTCGGAGAAAACCGGTTCTGATTCAGTCGGACAACGTCACGGCAGTGGCTCATATAAACCGGCAAGGCGGAACAAGCAGCAGAGTGGCCATGGCAGAAGCGACCAGGATTCTACGCTGGGCGGAAGGCCATGTAAGCGCACTATCAGCAGTGTTCATCCCGGGGGTGGACAACTGGGAGGCGGACTTCCTCAGCAGGCACGACCTGCATCCGGGAGAGTGGGGACTTCGTCAAGAAGTCTTCGCACAGATCACGGATCGATGGGGACTGCCTCAAATCGACATGATGGCATCCCGTCTCAACAAAAAGCTAAAGTGGTATTGCTCCAGGTCAAGGGACCCTCAGGCGGTAGCGGTAGACGCTCTGGTGACACCTTGGGTGTTCAGATCGGTCTGTGTTTCCTCCTCTTCCTCTCATACCCAAAGTGTTGAGAATAATAAGAATGAGCAGGGTCAGAACAATCCTCATTGTTCCAGATTGGCCATGGAGGACTTGGTATCCGGAGCTGCAAGAGTTGCTCACAGAAGATCCGTGGCCTCTTCCTCTAAGGCAGGACCTGCTGCGGCAGGGGCCCTGTCTGTTCCAACACTTACCGCGGCTGCGTTTGACGGCATGGTGGTTGAACGCCGGATCCTAGCGGAAAAAGGAATTCCGGAGGAAGTCATTCCTACCCTGATCAAGGCTAGGAAAGGCGTGACGTTAAAACATTATCACCGTATATGGCGGAAATATGTTTCTTGGTGTGAGGCCAGAGCTGCTCCTACGGAGGAGTTCCATTTGGGCCGTCTGCTTCACTTCCTTCAAACAGGAGTGACTTTGGGCCTAAAATTAGGGTCCCTAAAGGTCCAAATTTCGGCCTTATCCATTTTCTTTCAAAGAGAAATTCTCTTTGAAAGAAAATGGATAAGGCCGAAATTTGGACCTTTAGGGACCCTAATTTTAGGCCCAAAGTCACTCCTGTTTGAAGCCTCTCTTCCTGAAGTACAGACTTTTGTGGAGGGGGTGCTGCATATTCAACTTCCTTTTGTGCCTCCGGTGGCGCCTTGGGATCTTAACGTCGTGTTACGTTTCTTCAAGTCACCTTGGTTTGAACCACTCAAAACTGTGGAGTTGAAATACCTCACGTGGAAAGTGGTCATGTTGTTGGCATTAGCTTCGGCTAGACGTGTTTCAGAATTGGCGGCTTTATCACATAAAAGCCCATACTTGGTTTTTCACGTGGATAGGGCAGAGTTGAGGACTCGTCCTCAATTTCTGCCTAAGGTGGTCTCATCTTTTCATATGAACCAACCTATTGTCGTGCCTGTGGCTACACGGGACTTGGAGGATTCCGAGTCCCTGGATGTGGTCAGGGCTTTGAAGATTTATGTGACCAGAACGGCTAGAATCAGGAAGACTGAAGCTCTGTTTGTTCTGTATGCGGCCAACAAGGTTGGCGCTCCTGCTTCAAAGCAGACTATTGCTCGCTGGATCTGTAACACGATTCAGCAGGCGCATTCTACGGCAGGATTGCCGTTACCGAAATCGGTTAATGCCCATTCCACTAGGAAAGTGGGCTCTTCTTGGGCGGCTGCCCGAGGGGTCTCGGCATTACAGTTGTGCCGAGCAGCTACTTGGTCGGGGTCTAACACCTTTGCTAAGTTCTTTAAGTTTGATACCCTGGCTGAGGAGGACCTCCTGTTTGCTCAATCGGTGCTGCAGAGTCATCCGCACTCTCCCGCCCGTTTGGGAGCTTTGGTATAATCCCCATGATCCTTACGGAGTCCCAGCATCCTCAAGGACGTTAGAGAAAATAAGATTTTACTTACCGTTAAATCTATTTCTAGTAGTCCGTAGAGGATGCTGGGCGCACGTCCCAAGTGCGGACTTCTTCTGCAAGACTTGTATATAGTTATTGCTTACATAAGGGTTATGTTATAGTTTATCGGTTGAACCGTGGCTATGTTGTTGTTCATACTGTTAACTGGGTAGTTTATCACAAGTTATACGGTGTGATTGGTGTGGCTGGTATGGATCTCGCCCTTAGATTTACAAAAATCCTTCCTCGTACTGTCCATCTCCTCTGGGCACAGTTTCCCTAACTGAGGTCTGGAGGAGGGGCATAGAGGGAGGAGCCAGTGCACACCCAGAGTCCAAAGCTTTCTTAAAGTGCCCTATCTCCTGCGGAGCCAGTCTATTCCCCATGGTCCTTACGGAGTCCCAGCATCCTCTACGGACTACGAGAAATAGATTAACCGGTAAGTAAAATCTTATTTTTTTTCAAATTGACTGAAGTACTAAGTGGTGTGCCACAAGGATCTGTACTTGGACCACTATTGTTCAACATTTTCATTAACGATATAGCAGTATATCTAGAGAGCATGGTGTCAATTTTTGCAGATGATACCAAGTTGTGTAAGGTTATAAATACGGAGGGAGATGCCGAGTCTCTCCAGAACTACTTAGTTAAACTGGAAGCATGGGCAGCAAAATGGAGAATGAGTTTCAATACAGACAAGTGTTAGGTAATGCACTTTGGTAGCAAGAACAAAAATAACACCTACATACTAAATGGGGTAAAATTAGGGGATTTTGTACTGGAAAAAGACTTACGTGTTCACATAGACAGCAAACTAAGCAGCAGTACCCAAAGTAGGATTGCAACAAAGAAGGCTAACAAGGTATTAGCATGTATAAAGCGTGGAATTAATGCAAGGGACGAGGGTGTTATACTCCCATTATATAAATCCCTAGTGAGGCCACATCTTGAATACTGTGCACAATTGTGGGCACCATACTACAAAAAGGATATCCTGGAACTAGAAAAAGTTCAGAGGCGGGCGACCAAACTAATTAAGAGGATGGAGACGCTGGAATACTAGGAAAGGCTTGCAAGGCTAGGCATGTTTACATTGGAGAAGAGGAGACTAAGGGGTAAATTCAATTGGTGTCGTATCCCTTATTTTGTTGGAAATCGGGGCTTTTTCGACAAAGAAAACCTGTCTAATTGCATTCGACAATTCAATACGCCACTTTTCGTCAAAAAACCTGTTGGATCCGTTTCGACTTTTGACTTTTCGACAGTAGAGTGTCTGTAATGTTAAAAACCCGGCTTTTCGACAAAAGTATATTCAATTGAAGATTGCCAAATCGGTATCAGTGGTTTTTGACGTGACTTTCAACAATTTCATTGCGACAAGTTTTTCTGTCGTGAGCTGACAAGAAATTTTAAATGTTTAAATTTTTTTTACGTTTTTTTATTTCTACTAGCATATCTATTTATATTTTAAGTAATTATATCATTTGTTTTTGTTTTTATGCGCCACATTATTATATTTCGGGTTTTTTCCCGAATATTTTTTTCTTTACTAGGCTGGGAGAAGGAATGTACCCATGATTCAACATTTTTACCCAGGTTACACTTCACCAAAGCAATTCCTTTGCTTGAGACTTCAGGGAGAAGAGCAGCCATTACACAGTCAGCTGTCTTGTGGAATAGTTTTTTTAGGCAATCTGCGTTTCTAACATATGTGTCGTATTTTTTTACACGGACTACAATAATGGAGCCTTTTTCTGACCAGATTCTGATTTTCATGAAGTCGAATCCCGGCCACCCACAATCCGAGCATGGGTCACTGTCCGACCGGAGGCATGTCGAATCCATTTCAAATTGAATATGTCGAATTCAGTGCCCGGGAAGGAGGGTATTGACAATCGAATGCTGTTGAATCGGAAAACTGACGAATCCACTGCGGGATTCGACACCAATTGAATATACCCCTAAGAGGGGACATGATCAACATTTACAAATATATAAGGGGACAATACACAGAGTTTGCGGGGGATCTGTTTTTGGTCAGATCAATACAGAGGACACGTGGACACCCGCTTAGGTTAGAGGAGAGGAGATTTCACACAAAGTGCTGAAAAAGGTTTTTTCACATTATGGACAATACATGTTTGGAATTCCCTGCCTGAGAGAGTAGTAATGGCGGACTAGGTCAACACCTTTAAGAATGGGCTAGATAAATTCCTGATGGACAAGGATATACAGAGTTATGGTGTGTAGTCACACACTAAGGTCATTAAAAAAGAAGAACAAGGAATAAACACAACGGCTGACATTAGCAACAGACAAATTTAGTATTAAAAAAATAATACAGCGTAGGGGACCACATATAGGTTAAACTCGATGGACAAATTGTCTTTTTTCAACCTCAGAAACTATGTTACTATGTTACTCCAATGTCCCATGGGATGAAAAAGATTTAATGGTAAGTTCCAAAAATCCTGTTACTGGATCAGGCATGGTCAGGTTGGCTGTAAAGGTGCATACACACGGTGAGATATTGTCTATGCGATTTGCCTTGAACTCCCCCAGAGCTCAGAAGCACCGATATTGTCTATACACACAGTGCGATTTTGGCTATGTACGATTTTGACTATGGTATACTATGAACTAGATAGTCGAGATTGAATTGAGCGATCCCGCGGGCCCGCGCATCGATATCGCAAGCTGTGTACACACGGTGTGACTTGCACTAACTTTCCTTATGATTTTGACTATATAGTTACATTGCACCGTTTGTATGCACCTTTACACTGGGGAGGTCCGTTCATTATTAGTAAGTGTGCTTTTAATGGCTAATTTTTCCTTTAAAGTTATGGTCTTCTGTGTGTAGGTTGTAAGCATACCCTAGTACTCTTGGAATTTTGGGTGGTCATTCCGACCTGATCGCACGCTAGGATTTTTCGCTGCGATCAGGTCGGAACTGCGCAGGCGTGTCGTATGGGTGCAAAGCGGATCGTTGCTGAGCGATGGATTTAACAAAGAATCTGTTCGCAAAGTTGATCACAAGGAGATTGGCAGGAAGAAGGCGTTTGTGGGTGTCAACTGACCGTTTTCTGGGAGTGTTTGGAAAAATGCAGGCGTTTCCAAGCTTTTGCAGGGCGGGTGTCTGACATCAATTCCGGGACCTGACAGGCTGAAGTGATCGCAGCGGCTGAGTAAGTTCTAAGCTACTCAGAAACTGCACAAAACTTATTTGTAGTGCACGGCTGCACATGCGATCGTACGCTTGCAAAGCAAAAATACACTCCCCTATAAGCGGCGACTATCTGTTCGCAGCAATGCAAAAAATAGCTAGCGAGCGATCAACTCGGAATGACCCCCATAGTCTCTGAAAGGTTTTTGCGTTTTCTTTGATTCACTACCCCACCCAGTTTTCAGGTGGGCTGCTCTAGTCTTGTCACCATGCATTAGATGTTGAATACTGTTCTTGCTTCTATGTTCATTCTTACGGGCCAGTTCAATTCAAAGTGATGTGCTGTGGCTGTGCATGTAGCAGCCTGTACAGTTGGGGTGCAAACTTGCATAGTTTATGGTCATGATGTGCTATTACAGAGTGGCCATCATGTTGAATTGAATTGGCATCTTTATAGTTATTATTGGCAAGCTGCCTCTCTGCCAAAGCAGACACGAGAAATAAACAAAACTGGCGGCTTTTGGAGGAAGATGAGTTAGTTGTGAAGTTATTTGTTCTTGATGTCCAGCCTTCAGGGCCTAGACACATAGCTCTTTTGACCCTGTTTTGCATTCAAAAGGGATTTAAATTCAAAAATATTATTTATTACTGTTTTTCTTGTCTTAAAGGGTGCTATTCTTGTCAACGACCTAGTTGTCCCACAGCCCCCACTTCAGCACTTGTCTGCAGAGAAACTTGAGAGAGACGGCGCTTTTCTCATGGATGCCGGTTCAGTATGTACAGTATTTTTTGTTTTATTTGTATATACTGTGTGTGTGTGTGTGTGTGTGTGTGTGTGTGTGTGTGTGTGTGTGTGTGTGTATATACACACACACACGCGCACACACAAATGTGCCTGGAGTCTTACTTGCACACATAATAGTGAGCTATTACTTCTATTTAAAAAAAAAAAAAACATTTTATTTAATACATTTTTCAGTACTTTTATTCCATTTTTTTTTTTTTTAGAAAAGTATACTAAAGTTTAATATCAAGGAACAGATTTAACAAAGATAGAGATTTTTGTTATCACTCGTTAAGAAGTGTTAATTGGTGCTCCTGCCAGTCAGCTCCTATCATTTTTCAAAAACATGGTTGGAGCACCATTCAGCATTCATAACGAGTGATAACAAGAAAATCCCTCGTCGTTAAATCTGCCCCTAAATACCTGCTAAGGAGGTAAAGCAAAAAAAAAAAAATCTGCATCCTATATGGTTTACTCAAGATGTTAACTGTTGTAGTAAACAGCTAAACAGGTTAAAAAGGTGCATGGCATTTGGCATGTTCAAGTAAAACTTTTTTTTTTTTTTTTAAGTGACCGTAACACTATTTTATATAGAATTTGACAAACTAAATGCGTTTTAGGATTTAACTCTTACTTTACATAAAATCATTACATAATAATGAATTATTTAAATTCTATGATTGTTCCCTGGGCGCCTTCACCAGATGTTTCCGTTTGTGTCTGCCTTCTGCTGGCGCTGTGAGAAGTCGCTGGGTACCCCCATCCACATTTGGTGGCATTGCCATAGGCTGACTGGCTTCTGGCAACAGGTACACAAGTTCACACGTCAAATTACTGCATACCCGGTCCCTGACACCCCCGAATTTTGGCTCCTTAGCCTGATGGACATTCCTCTATCCCAATACAAAGCTCTTTGCTCTGGCATTTGGTGAATGCAGCTAGGGCCACTATACCATGCTACTGGAAGTCCACCTTACAATCTCCTATCTCTCGCTGGCTACGTAAAGTCGATGTTGACATAGTCATGAAGCAATTTGCCACACCCCTACAAATTGACGCCTCTAGATTTATTGCTACCTGGTCAAGTTGATTCGCCTTTAAGGAATCTCAGGTTTATAAAACCTACTGTACATGACAGCTGACTCTCCTACGGCATCTTAAAGCCACGATGACGACCCTTTTCATTCTTCTCCTTCCTTTTTTCTTCTTGTTTCTTCGGAATCCAATTTTCATATATTCACTTGTTTGATTACCTCTACGATTTTGTAGAGATTTTCTGTTGTTTCTTAAGATGCACTAACAATTAGAGGTATGTGTGTTACATTCTATTCTATGTTTGCTTTTTGCTCATATCCATAATATAATTAATGGTTTCTATGCATCTACTGTATGTGATTGATACTTTTTTTGTGTGTCTTTCTTTGCTGCTTAATATAAATTGAGATTGCGAAAAAAAAAATCTATTGTTGCTATAACATGTGAAAAATTATCTCATACATATACCATTTGTTCTCCATTATTTAATGGAGATTGTGCCTAGAATTATTTTTCCCTCAGCCATGGGGGACACCAGAGTAGACGATGGGGTATAGTTGTGCTGGAATCACTGGGCACTAAAACGTTAATTTATAGGGCAACCCACGCTCCTTCTCTGGATACCCCACCCCCTGCACAGGCCAGGCAGTTTTTTTTTTAGTGCTGTGAGTGCTGGGCACATTTTTTTGAGCTGCTCTGCAGCTATGTCTATTTTTTTTTTTTTTACTTATTTTTACATGGGGCAGGAGATGGAGCTGCCGCGTGCAGTGCTCACAAAGCCAGCCCGATCTTCTCACCCAGCGGTGGTGGGCTCAAAGCTGTCACCGCAGGCAGCTGCTTAGCTGGCACCGCAACTAATGCAGGGGAAGCTGTGGCCACAGCTGGACGCCAGGGTTACAGTAAGAGGCTTCCCACCATGCATGAAGCCATCATCGGTGTTGCACTTCTGGCACACTCTTACTGTGTTTGCAGTTTATATTTGCCCTCAATTTATAATTTATAAAATCCTCAATTTATAATCCCTCAACGTGTATCCAGGTGCCCAGATTCAAAATGGAATCTCTTCAGTACATTGTGCAGTCCCTGGTGCCCGGAGATTTCCTCGCATCCCTGAATGTCAAAGACCTACATGTGCCAATACTCTTGGAGCATCAGAGGTTCCTTCTGTTTGCAGCCCTTTCGGACCACTACCAGTTTCAGGCCTTACCTTTCGGATTATACATAGCCCCTCGGCTATTTACAAAAGTGATGTCTGATGGCGGGCAGCCCTGCGACTTCAGGGGGTCTGCATTACACCATATCTGGATGATCTCCTCTTGGCAGCCTAGTTGGAGGTCACTCTGCAGGACCATCTCTCCCTGACGATTCGTTTACTTTGACAACTTCGATGGCTAATCAACTGGCGCAAATCCAGCTGGGCTCCGACTCAGCACCTGGGAGCCCTCTTGGACACTTGTCTTCAGATGGTTTCTCTTCCCCAGGCCATGATTCCCTCACTACAGGCGTTGATCATGTCCCTGGTCAGCCCTCGGATAGTATTGGTACATCAATGCGATCGCTTTGGAAAAGATGTTTTCCCCTTTTTTTTTTTTCTTTTTAAACATATTTTTATTGAAACATGTTATACAATTCTCATTGCACAAACTGTAAAGAAAAGTGTGTACAAAATGTATCATTAAACATCAAGATTTTCATACATAAAATAAGGTTCAGGTTCTTGTGTTGTCCAAGGAGACTATAAGTCCCATTCATCATTACAAATAGCTCCAGCTTCGCTGAATAGGAATATCTTTGGGTACGAGGAGCTCTCATTCTCTAAAAACACACCAAAATTATAAAAGTACATACAATACCAAAATTAATGAAGAAAAAGGGTTGTCTGCGCCTGTCTCCCCATTTCCCCCAAGACTGTGTTGGAATAAGCTTTACAAGGTAACTGGTGGATCACCTCCCAGTGTCCTGGTCATATACCACAAAGTATTACTCAGTAGAATTATTTGTGACCTTATAGGGGTAGAATTTTTTTGACTTTTTTGTCTTTTTCCAGTATTACTCCCACCCATTCCATTCTGAATAAGTAGAACAACTTTGCTTTGAATAGCGGGATTGAGGGAGGCTCCAGGTGAATCCATACTTGCAGTATGGTTTTACAAGCAGCAGCACCTACTGCTAGAGCAGCTTTTTGCTACCTTTTGATATATTTTGATTCTTAGGAAAAATGCCAAAGAGTGCCCATTCTGGCGTCAAGGATAAGTAATTCACTAGATGGTCAGTGACATATTTATGGACTTTGACCCAGAAACTCCTAATAAGAGGACATTGCCAATGGCAGTGGAAAAGATCAGCCTGAGATTCCCGACATTTCCAGCAAGCATTCGATGAGGAAAGACCAATTAGAAATCTTCTATGCGGTGATAGATACGTTTTGTGAAGTATGTTTAAAAACATTTCCTTGTATCTTGAGGAAGAAAGAGTCATACATGCGTGGATGTTTTCCTCTTTTGACATGTTGAAGTTCGTCCAGTTTCACTCTCGAGTCACCCCCTCTTTTGGTGGCTTCAGGTGTCTCACTTCAACAAATGGCCAATTCCTGATCAGTCAGTGGGTGTTTCTTACCACGGATGCCAGCCTACAGGGCCGAGGGTCGTCATTCAGGTTGCAACCTTTCAGGGTCACTCTTCGGACATAGAATCTCACCTTCCAATAAACAATTTGGAGCTTTTGACTATCTGCAAGGCACACTCTCAGGCAAAGCCTCTTCTTCAGGTCCTTCAGGTCAACATCCGCTCCGACAACGTGACTGTCGTCGCCTACATAAATCATTAAGGCAGCACTCGGAGTCTCCAGGATCTTGCGGTGGGCGGAACAGTTTCTTCCTTCCCTGTCACTGGTTTACCTCCCGGGTGTGGACAGCTAGGAAGCAGATTATTTCAGTGATCAGGATGTCCAACTCAGAGAGTGGTCTCTTCACCAGGAGATTTTCAGTCAGGATGTCCATCCGAGAGAGTGGTCTCTTCACCAGGAGATTTTCAGTCAACTGGTATATCATTGGGGTTACCCAGTCATAGACCTGATGGCCTCTTGCCTCAACTGTAAGCTTGCCCACTGCAGCTCCAGGATGGAGGACCCAAGGGCATTCCATATGTATGCCCTCTCAGTTCCTTGGACTTTTCCGTTGATGTACATCTTCCTACCAATATACCCTTTGCCCCGGGTGGTACACAAGTTAAACGAGGCTCTGTGGCGACTTCCACTCTGGCCAGACCCTCTCTCCCAAGGACTGTGACTCCAGCAGGATCTAGAGCATCTGGCTTTAACGGGGTGGCTGTTGAGACAACCCTCTAAAGGACCAGAGACTTTTTCGGACTCTGTCATCGGTACTATGCTCTGTGCGCGAAAGCTGACCTTTGCTTGAGCATAATACAGGGTTTGGAAGACATACTTCTCCTGATGTACTCGCTAGTAGCTTAGATCTGAAATTTTCTGTGTTGCTTAATTTTTATCTTTGCTTCAATCAGGTTTGGAGGCCAACTTGATTCAAATTCCTTTACAAAATAAGTAATTTTCTTGAATGCCTGTAAGCAACTTATTTGAAAAAATATTCTTTTTTGTTTCAGTCATTTTTCCTCTGGGTTGGGAGAAATTGTGATACTGTCTTTTTGAAGGATGTTCTCGGTTTCCCTAACTATGCATCAGTGCCACAAAAAATGGTAAGTAGAACAAGACTATTGCATTTTTACATGAGAATGTTTTTGTTTTAACGTCAATGAAAAAAAAAAGATCTGTTTTGCAATATATATGTAGCCCCCTAATTATTCTGAATGACTAGGATTTGATTTCTTTTGTCAAGGTGGTAAGTCATCACTTCATTATTGTATGTTAAAGTCTGAAGGTTTGTTGAAATAATGGTTTGTCAGAAGTAGATTTGTCTGTTTTGTTAAGCAGATACCTTGTTTGGTGCCATTAATGATAAGAAGTATAAGTTGGTACCATTATGCTTCTCAGTGTTAACCTTTGAAAACGTTATTAAATATTCAGTTAGCACAGTATTATTCATTTAAGATTGGAAATTGTCAACTTTATCGGGTAAGTCTATTGCTGGCCATACACCTTGAGATGTAACTCTCCATAAGATAGGCCAATTACAGATCGATGGGGAGTAACATCTGTCGGCTCAAAGCAGCAAATATTGCAAATTTTGGGCATGCTGAAAGATTTGTCATGCTGGACAGACCGATTAATTTCTGCTTAGTTGCAGCTATACACTGTACAATTATCTGCAGATAATTGGCGTATTGCATCGATAATTACACAGGTGTGGCCGCCTTTGGACGTTAACAATAAACTGTAGTGTTTCTCCTGCATCTCAAAATAAACTGATTTGTCATGTGTGTTGTATATCATTATTCTTGTAGACTTAATTATACCCCACTAGACAGACAAGTTCTGGATAAAAACCCACCAGACAGGAACAGCTGCAGTACATAGAGTATAGTGCAGTGGTTCTCAAACTCAACGCTCAAGTTTTCCCAGCAGGTCAGGTTTTGAGGAAATCTGTCTGTGGGAATAGATAATTACTGATCCAGCAGAAAAGATGAACTCAAATGTGCATGACAAAGGAAATCCAAAGAACATTACCTGTTGATGGTACTTGTAGGCTGGAGTTGAGAATCTGTGGTTAAGTGGATATTTTCTAATGAAAACATTGCCTTTTGTACGAGTACCTATATGCACATGCCCAGCAACAATCAGTGTGCATATACATTCAGTATGTACTTTCCTTATGCATAGTAAAAGCAAAATATAGGCTTTGGAGTTATTGTATGCAAGTGTAATATTGTTACCACTCTATTATGCTATCTCTCATTCTTGAAGAAAGATTGAATAAATCTGAAACTTCGACCTGTAAACGACAGTGTTTAGCCTCTGTTTCATTGATTGGAAGCCCTGTGAGTGCTGCCTCCATATCCCTGCTGTGTACATACCTGTTACTGGAGTGCACCTAGTGGACATTTTGATGAATGCCAGACTTTGCATAATATACAGTACTGGGCAAAAGTTTTAGGCAGGTGTGGAAAAAATGCTGCAAAGCAAGAATGCTTTCAAAAAATAGAAATAATGTTGGACTTCTGGTGGGTGGGGCACCAAGTTTGGCTGCATCTTATGTATGCTCCGGACCCTGATTATTAAACCAGCTTGGAAAGAGGACTGAACGTCAAAAAGCAACCCTTTTCTGCCAGTTCAGGTAGCACTGAAGCCTTCTTACGACTTCTGATCCTGGTCTCTGGTCCGAACACACACACTCTTCCCCAGGGTCAAGCCTGCAACAGCACAGCGTTTATAACCGCCCTTGGCCATTTTGGGAGTGAAAACCTAGGAGAATTTGTGTAACTCTCCTACAGGACTCTCTTCCCTTTGATTACCAAAGTTGCCCGGTAATACTTTGCTCTACAGTTACTTCCTCGGGCTGCATCCCCTTTACCTCCCCACCTGACTACTGCTCCTGTTGGTGGATGGAGCATCTACTGCCCTGGTGACGGCGGGAAGATTCTCTCCTCGCTTCTGCATTGCATCGCTGTTGTGGAGGGCCCCAACATTCGAGGGTGCAGCCCAGTGTTTGGCTAGTACTATTTGGACATATCCCCTTGCTGTTCCCTTCGTACAGTAGTGATTCGTGGACCAACTGTGAGCCTCAGCTGGCCCCTGTCTTTTAATCCCAACTCCACTATATGTATGGTAGTGTCCTTACCAAGAGGAATTAACGGCCCTCACCCCCACCCCTCCCCTCGGTATCAGCGATCTATGGAGGCTGGATGCCTGGTGTGTCTGAGACTGGGTCTTTCTTCTTGCTACCTGAGTGGTAGCTATCCTTTTGACACATTGTGGTACTGGCCAGAGCTGCTCCCTGCAACTGGTACTCCGCACTCCTCTACAGCCGCATTAAATCTTCCTGGTGACTGGGGGTCAGTTGTCCCTCACCATGTGTTACAGCCTTACATCTCTACGGTGAGTGTCTCATAAGCCCCTGTGTTCTGCCTGCTGCCTGTTGGAGCTGCTCATCAGTGATACAGTGCTATATCTTCTGAATGAAGCTATACCTTCCCACCAGCCTCATAAAGACCTGCCTACTGGTTTTACATATGAATTGTTGACAATTTTTCCCCAAAACAAAACGCTCCGAAATTGTTTTTTTTTTTTTTTTTGTAATAGTGAATAAGGTGAGGAACATGAATTTAACCTTATCCAAAATGATTTTAGTTAAAAAGACAAAAAAAAAAAAGAGGAAAATATATATTTAAAATATAAAAATACATTTTCTCAAACATCGAAACATCGGTCGAGAAAATAGATAACATCAGAACATTGCAACTTTACTTTTTACCCCCCAAGAGAGCTGCCAGATACACGAAGGGGAGGGGGGGGGGGGGGGGGGGTCTGGGGTGTTTGTTTTACACGTTCCCAGCGGCTGCCATTGTCTGCAGCTGCTGAGTGGGGGGTTCCTGCCGAGCTGGCCGATCAGCAGTGATCGGCAGCACGGCAACACTGAGGGGAGGGTACAGGGAGGCAGAGGCACTGACAGCAGCAGCGGAGGGACATATTTCCCTTCCCTGCCACTGCTAACACTGTTTATCTGACTGGTTGCATCCTGTGCGACCAGGTCAGATAAAGCACTGCCTGGTACGTGTTTTTATTACTGTGTTCAGTATTCCTGTTTCTAACTGCAGTTTATACTACTGAATATGTTGCTTTTGTTACTATGCCACCTAGTGGTCTATTAATGTAAGTTTTCAGACGTACTGTATTATTGGAAAATTTCATTGCATAAGTGCATATATGTTTAAATTACGCTAATACAGACCTAGAAAGACCGTTCCCACAGGTTGGAGATTTAGTCACCTTCTTACATCTACATGACCACCAGTTCTTTTATAAGACATTTTTCCCCAGCAGATTGGTAGAATCCACCCAACAAATTGCTTAACTGGGAACCTACGAATAAAATAGCTATCTCAATATTTTACTAACACTTTCAAATAAGTTTGGATCATTCTATAATTTCAAAAGGTCTAGCAGCTTGGCAAGTACATCTTCCAAGTATGGAAATAGATGTTTTTTTGCAGGCACGTTAAAGTATGCCTCTGTCTTACTCAAGATATAAAGAAATGTTGCTAAATGTGCTTCATAGAACATATCTGTCCCCTCACAGACGATTCTTAAATGGTCTTTCAACTTCCCATAACTGCTGGAAATGTGGAGAATTGCATGCAGACCTCTATCATTGTTTATGGCTATGCTTCTGGGTGCAGATACGCAATTACACTATTGAGTGTTTAGTAAATTATTTATCTTTAATCCCAGAATGGGATTTATTAATAATCCATACTTAAAAAACCCAAAACACAATATGGTAAAATATATATAACATCTCACCGAGCACCATTCTAAATTTCCATATATACTCCACTTTTACTTAAGCGAAAACAACCCTTAAATAAATACTCAATTTCTTAAAGAGACAGTACCTTTAATCCAACTAGATCAGGCAGAATGTCGCTTACACATCCAAATATTCTCTTAATAGACAAATATACTTCTCTCTATTGATCTAAAAACATGGCAATACATAATAATACAGGTACACCACCGAGCAGCTCGGCGGCGGATCGGCCAGAGTGTAGGGCCTATTAGTCAGAGCAGCAGCTGATACAGATCAGAATCATATAGTATCTCACCGAAAGGAAAGGTCAGCGCCTGGGAACATTTTTTCCTATCACTTAGTGGTAGGTTAAATAAATTTTATGGTTCTTAGGCTAAAAGCTTTGACTGTTCCCAGGATGCTCAGCGCCGCCTCCTCTATAACCCTGCCTCCATGCACAGGAGCTCAGTTTTGTAGTTGGTGCCATGCAGTGCAGGCATACAACAGGCAGGGCTGCTCCAGCAGCCCTCAGAAGACCTTTTATAAGTGCTTTTTGAAGACTTCAAGGGCTGCAGCAGAGACGCTGTGAGTGTTAGATGTCACTCTGCCATCTCCTGCTGCGGCTCCATCACCTCCCCCAGCGGCGCTGTATACTTCTGTGTCCTGGTTGCCGGGTACTTACAGCGGAGGCTCCGGTTTTCTTCAGTCAGGCACACACACCAACGCAGCTCTCCGTGATTGCGCTTTTTTTTATTGCCAGGTACTTACAGCGGAGGCTCCGGTTTTCTTCCAGTTAGTCTCACACACGACTGCTGTTCTCCTGGATCGCGTGGCCGCACTCAGGGAGGAGGTAAGTGGGTCCCCCCGGTGGGACCCTCTGGAAACCGCGATCCAGCACGGCCGGTGGGAGGCGGGCCACGCGCGCTGGCGTGGACACTGTGGCTGTACAGGGACCCCACTAGATCACCAGGACAGGGGCACAAGTCATTTTTACTAAAAAAACGTTTTTATATGGCCCACAGTACCCAGTGGTGAAGTCCAGCAAGGGGATAAGGCTCTGACCTGTAGCCCCTCCCCAGCCCCTGGGCGCCATTTAGAGTAAATGTTCCCGCCCTGGAGCTGCATCTCTCTCTCTCTCCCTCACTCCCTGTCAGCGTTTGGGTGCCATTTTCACATGCTGAGCTGATCCTGGAACTGTTTGGGCAAAACCTCCTCTGTAAAGCCGCCTGTATGTCTGCGCTGTGCATTTTACAGGACACTTAAGTATTCTACATGTCTGTTGACAGTGTTAGTTAAGAAACAGTGCATTTAGTCAGGGTTATGTAGTACAAGTACCCTGTGATAAACATCCAGTATTTACTGTGCATTGATATATCTATTGATTGTATAGCTGTACTTAGTATTACTTTGTATTGCTAGTCCAGTGCAGTTTTATTGCATGTCATAATTTCTGCATTGTACATGTGACTGTGTGTGTGTGTGCATATACAGCTGCTGCGTGACTTCCATTCCGTGTATCTTTCTCAGATTGCTATCCCTTTATTCTGTACCCTGAGGGGGCTAAGTGCGTCAGGGCTAATATTTTATATAGGCGTTTCACAGGATATACTTGAGTATTTCTCTAACGTCCTAGTGGATGCTGGGGACTCCGAAAGGACCAAGGGGAATAGCGGCTCCGCAGGAGACTGGGCACAAAGTAAAAGCTTTAGGACTAGCTGGTGTGCACTGGCTCCTCCCCCTATGACCCTCCTCCAAGCCTCAGTTAGATTTTGTGCCCGAACGAGAAGGGTGCAATCTAGGTGGCTCTCCTGAGCTGCTTAGAGTAAAAGTTTAAATAGGTTTTTTATTTTCAGTGAGACCTGCTGGCAACAGGCTCACTGCATCGAGGGACTTAGGGGAGAGAAACGAACTCACCTGCGTGCAGAGTGGATTGGGTTTCTTAGGCTACTGGACATTAGCTCCAGAGGGACGATCACAGGCCCAGCCATGGATGGGTCCCGGAGCCGCGCCGCCGGCCCCCTTACAGATGCTGAAGCAAGAAGAGGTCCATAAATCGGCGGCAGAAGACTTTCCTGTCTTCATAAGGTAGCGCACAGCACTGCAGCTGTGCGCCATTGCTCTCAGCACACTTCACACTCCGGTCACTGAGGGTGCAGGATGCTGGGGGGGGGCGTCCTGGGAAGCAATGAATTTACCTTAGTTGGCGAAAAATACATCACATATAGCTCCTGGGCTATATGGATGTATTTAACCCCTGCCAGTTTTCCAGTAAAAAGCGGGAGAAGAGCCCGCCGTGAAGGGGGCGGGGCCTATCTCCTCAGCACACAGCGCCATTTTTCCCACACAGCTCCGCTGGTAGGAAGGCTCCCAGAATCTCCCCTGCATCCTGCAACTACAGAAACAGGGTAAAAAAGAGAGGGGGGCACTTATTTGGCAAAATAACAGATATAAGCAGCTATAAGGGATAGACACTTATTGTAAGGTTGTCCCTATACATATATAGCGCTCTGGTATGTGCTGGCAAACTCTCCCTCTGTCTCCCCAAAGGGCTAAGTGGGTCCTGTCCTCTATCAGAGCATTCCCTGTGTGTGTGCTGGGTGTCGGTACGTGTGTGTCGACATGTATGAGGAGGAAAATGATGTGGAGGCGGAGCAGAGTGTCTGTAACAGTGATGTCACCCCCTAGGGGGTCGACACCTGAGTGGATGTACTGTTGAAAATTACGTGACAGTGTCAGCTCTATATAAAAAAACAGTGGTTGACATGAGACAGCCGGCTACTCAGCTTGTGCCTGTCCAGACGTCTCATAGGCCGTCAGGCAGATACAGACGCCGACACGGATACTGACTCCTGTGTCGACGGTGAAGAGACAACCGTGATTTCCGGTAGGGCCACACGTTACATGATTGAGACCATGGAAAATGTTTTATACATTTCTGATAATACGAGTACCACCAAAAAAGGGGTATTATGTTCGGTGAGGGAAAAACTACCTGTAGTTTTCCTGAATCTGAGAAATAAAATGTGTGATGATGCGTGGGTTTCCCCCCGATAACAATTAAAAATTTCTTAAAAAGTATTGGCTGCATACCCTTTCCCGCCAGAGGTTAGGATGCATTGGGAAACACCCCCTAGGGGGGATAAGGCGCTCACACGCTTGTAAGAACAAGGGCTCTACCCTCTCATGAGATGGCCGCCCTTAAGGATCCTGCTGATAGAAAGCAGGAGGGTATCCAAAAAAAGGTATTTACACACATACTGGTGTTATACTGCGACCAGCTATCGCCTCAGCCTGGAGGTGCAGTGCTGGGTTGGCATGGTCGGATTCCCTGACTGGAAATATTGATATCCTAGATAAGGATAGTATATTATTGCCTATAGAGCATTTAAAAGATGCATTTCTATATATGCATGATGCACAGCGGAATAATTGCCGACTGGCATCAAGTATAAGTGCGTTGTCCAATTCTACCAGTAAAATGGTCAGGTGATGCGGATTCCAAACGTCATTTGGAAGTATTGCCTTTGAAAGGGGACATTTGGGGTCGGTCTTTTAGACCTGGTGGCCACGCAACAGCTGGGAAATCCACGTTTGTACCCCAGGTCGCCTCTCAAAATAAGACGCCGTATTATCAGGCGCAGTCCTTTGTTGGCAAGCGGACAAAAGGTTCCTCTTTTCTGCTCGTGACAGAGGGAGAGGAAAAAGGCTGCAGAGATCAGCCAGTTCCCAGGAACAGAAACCCTTTCCAGCCTCTGCCAAGCCCTCAGTATGACGCTAGGGCTTTACAAGCTCAGGCACGGTGGGGGCCCGTTCTCAATGAATTTCAGTGCGCAGTGGGCTCACTCGCAAGTAGACCCCTGGATCCTTCAGGTAATATCTCAGGGGTACATATTGGAATTCGAGACGTCTCCCCCTCGCCGTTTCCAAAAGTCGACTTTACCGATGTCTCCCTCGGACAGGGAGGCAGTTTTGGAAGCCATTCACAAGCTGTATTCCCAGCAGGTGATAATCAAGGTACCCCTCCTGCAACAGGGAACGGGGTATTATTCCACACTATTGTGGTACCGAAACCAGACGGCTCGGTGAGACCGATTCTAAAATCTAAAATCTTTGAACACTTACATACAGAGGTTCAAATTCAAGATTGAGTCACTCAGAGCAGTGATTGCGAACCTGGAAGAAGGGGACTACATGATGTCTCGGGACATCAAGGATGCTTACCTTCATGTCAAAATTTACCCTTCTCACCAAGGGTACCTCAGGTTTATGGTACAGAACTGTCACTATCAGTTCAGACGCTGCCGTAGGGATGGTCCACGGCACCCCGGGTCTTTACCAAGGTAATGGCCGAAATGATGATGTTCCTTCGAAGGAAGGGAATTTTAGTTATCCCTTACTTGGACGATTCCCTGATAAGGGTAAGATCCAGGGAACAGTTGGAGGTCGGTGTAGCACTATCTCAGATAGTGTTGCGGCAGCACGATTGGATTCTCAATATTCCAAAATCGCAGCTGGTTCCGTCGACGTATCTTCTGTTCCTAGGGATGATCCTGGACACAGTCCAGAAAAAGGTGTTTCTCCCGGAGGAGAAAGCCAGGGAGTTATCCGAGCTAGTCAGGAACCTCCTCAAACCGAGCCAAGTCTCAGTGCATCAATGCACAAGGGTTCTGGGTAAAATGGGGGCTTCCTACGAAGCAATCCCATTTGGCAGATTCCACGCACGAACTTTCCAGTGGGACCTGCTGGACAAATGGTCCGGGTCGCATCTTCAGATGCATCAGCGGATAACCCTGTCACCAAGGACAAGGGTGTCCCTCCTGTGGTGGTTGCAGAGTGCTCATCTTCTAGAGGGCCGCAGATTCGGCATTCAGGACTGGGTCCTGGTAACCACGGATGCCAGCCTGCGAGGCTGGGGAGCAGTCACACAGGGAAGGAATATCCAGGACTTATGGTCAAGCCTGGAGACATCACTTCACATAAATATCCTGAAGCTAAGGGACATTTACAATGCTCTAAGCTTAGCAAGACCTTTGCTTCAAGGACAGCCGGTGTTGATCCAGTCTGACAACATCACGGCAGTCACCCACGTAAACAGACAGGGTGGCACAAGAAGCAGAAGGGCAATGACAGAAGCTGCAAGGATTCTTCGCTGGGCGGAAAATCATGGGATAGCACTGTCAGCAGTATTCATTCCGGGAGTGGACAACTGGGAAGCAGACTTCCTCAGCACGACCTCCACCCGGGGAGAGTGGGGACTTCACCCAGAAGTCTTCCACAGGATTATAAACCGTTGGGAAAAACTCGACAGGTATTGCGCCAGGTCCAGGGACCCTCAGGCAATAGCTGTAGACGCTCTGGTAACACCGTGGGTGTACCAGTCAGGGTATGTGTTTCCTCCTCTGCCTCTCATACCCAAGGTACTGAGATTGATAAGATGGTGAGGAGTAAGCACTATATTCGTGGCTCCGGATTGGCCAAGAAGGACTTGGTAACCGGAACTTCAAGAGATGCTCACGGAGGATCCGTGGCCTCTACCTCTAAGAAGGGACCTGCTCCAGCAAGGACCCTGTCTGTTCCAAGACTTACCGCGGCTGCGTTTGACGGCATGGCGGTTGAACGCCGGATCCTGAAGTAAAAAGGGCATTCCGGATGAAGTCATCCCTATCCTGATCAAAGCCAGGAAGGATGTAACCGCAAAAACATTATCACCGCAATTGGCAAAAATATGTTGCGTGGTGCGAGGCCAGTAAGGCCCGACGGTGGAAATTCGACTGGGTCGATTCCTACATTTCCTGCAAACAGGAGTGTCTATGGGCCTGAAATTGGGGTCCATTAAGGTTCAAATTTCGGCCCTGTCAATTTTCTTCCAAAAAGAACTAGCTTCAGTCCCTGAAGTTCAGACGTTTGTAAAAGGGGTACTGCATATACAGCCTCCTTTTGTGCCTCCAGTGGCACTTGGGATCTCAATGTAGTTTTTTTTTGGATTCCAAAAGTCACATTGGTTTGAACCACTTAAATCTGTGGAGTTAAAATATCTCACATGGAAAGTGGTCATGCTGTTGGCCCTGGCCTGGGCCAGGCGCGTGTCAGAATTGGCGGCTTTATCCTGTAAAAGCCCTTATCTGATTTTCCATTCGGACAGGGCGGAATTGAGGACTCGTCCTCAATTTCTCCCTAAGGTGTTTTCAGCATTTCACTTAAACCAACCTATTGTGGTGCCTGCGGCTACTAGGGACTTGGAGGATTCCAAGTTGCTGGACGTAGTCAGGGCCCTGAAAATATATGTTTCCAGGACGGCTGGAGTCAGAAAATCTGACTCGCTGTTTATCCTGTATGCACCCAACAAGCTGGGTGCTCCTGCTTCTAAGCAGACGATTGCTCGTTGGATTTGCAGTACAATTCAGCTTGCACATTCTGTGGCAGGCCTGCCACAGCCAAAATCTGTAAAAGCCCATTCCACACGGAAAGTGGGCTCATCTTGGGCGGCTGCCCGAGGGGTCTCGGCTTTACAACTTTGCCGAGCAGCTACTTGGTCAGGGGCAAACACGTTTGCTAAATTCTACAAATTTGATACCCTGGCTGAGGAGGACCTGGAGTTCTCTCATTCGGTGCTGCAGAGTCATCCGCACTCTCCCGCCCGTTTGGGAGCTTTGGTATAATCCCCATGGTCCTTTCGGAGTCCCCAGCATCCACTAGGACGTTAGAGAAAATAAGAATTTACTTACCGATAATTCTATTTCTCATAGTCCGTAGTGGATGCTGGGCGCCCATCCCAAGTGCGGATTGTCTGCATTACTTGTACATAGTTATTGTTACAAAAATCGGGTTATTGTTGTTGTGAGCCATCTTTTCAGAGGCTCCTTCTGTTATCATGCTGTTAACTGGGTTCAGATCACAAGTTGTACGGTGTGATTGGTGTGGCTGGTAATGAGTCTTACCCGGGATTCAAAATCCTTCCTTATTGTGTACGCTCGTCCGGGCACAGTATCCTAACTGAGGCTTGGAGGAGGGTCATAGGGGGAGGAGCCAGTGCACACCAGCTAGTCCTAAAGCTTTTACTTTGTGCCCAGTCTCCTGCGGAGCCGCTATTCCCCTTGGTCCTTTCGGAGTCCCCAGCATCCACTACGGACTATGAGAAATAGAATTATCGGTAAGTAAATTCTTATTTTTTGTGATTTTCAGTCACCATATACCTCTTGAATTCTCTGTTTGTGCTAATACACTGCACAGGGGGTTATTGACAAGGTATTAGACTGCTGATATTGTACTGAGTTGCCCGTGATTTGAGCTTACAGGTATGTCAGCTACAAGGGGCGATGGAGCTGTGGGTGATCCCACATTGTGTGGTGGTGATGCTGCGTACACGTTAGAGGAAAACATAGGAGCAGAGGGTTCAGGTTCTGGGGGTTCCCTACCCCCAGTGGGACCGTAGCAATGGGGGTTTATAATGACCCACCTTGGGCTACTTTCTCCACGTTATTAAGTACACTGGTAACTAGACTGCCCCCTATGGGACCTCACGTGCCGGTTCAACCACATATTATTCCGGTGGTTAATACGCCATGGGCAGATCACCTGTCCACTCAGTTACAGCAATTGAACGACTCGCTGACAACACAGAAATCTGACTCTCGCACGCCTAAGACCAAGGTGTCCTCTAAGCGGGCCATTACTTCCTCACAATCCACCCACGTCCCAGACACCTCGTCTGATGAGGATGGTGTGTATACTGATCCCACAGATATTGATCCGGATACTTCTGATGGGGAATCTGTCTCACAGGTGGATGTTCCTGACTTATTAGAGGCTATCGGACTAATTCTTCAAATTTCTGATGAGCCAGAGCCTGATGCTACTTCTAAGAAACCCGGACAGATTTAAAGGTCAGAAGGTTGTTAAACAAGTTTTACCTCATTCTGACCATTTAGTTGACATACGTCAGGAATCCTGGGGAAAAAATTCACACCTCACAAGAAAATGCTGGCTCGCTATCCCCTCGCTGCGGGGCGAAGTTAAAATTGAGAAACACCCCCGCATGAGGATTCGCAAGTGGCGCGGCTGGTGGTTTCCTCAGCTCTACCTGTAACTACCGTCACTTCTCTGAAAGAGCCGACGGATAAGCGTGTGGAGGGTTGCTTAAAGGCGATTTTTCACCCTAGGAGGAGCTGTGCATCGGCCCACTATTGCAGCTACTTGGGCTGCAGAAGCTATTGAAGCGTGGGCTCAGGAGGTGGAAGCGGAGCTGCCTTCCAACTTTTCTGATAATGCTAGCCAATGTCTCTCGTATATTGTTACAGCCTCTCATTACATTAAGGAGGCGGCTTCTGACGCCGGTATTCTGGCGGCCAAGGCTTCTACTACGTCCGTTTTGGCTCGCCAGATTCTATGGTTATGGTCCTGGTCCATGGATCTGGATTCTAAGAAAACCCTGGAGGTGCTCCCTTTGAAAGGAGACATTCTTTTTGGAGAGGACCTCAAGAAAATAGTGGCTGACTTAGCTTCTGCTAAAACAGCGTGTCTACCTAGTACTGCTCCTTCGGTGCTGAAGGTTAAGAGTACTTCCTTTCGCTCCTTTCGTCCTTCAGGTAAAGCACAGGGTCAGGCGTACCTGAAACAGGATCGCACTTCCAAAACCACTAAGCCCAAACCTAAACGGGCCTGGGCTGCCCATTAGCCAGCTTCCAAATCTGACAAGCCTGCTGCATGATGGGGCGGGCCTCCCCCAGGGGGATCCCAGGGTGGGAGGCCGACTTCTAGGGTTTACCCAGGAATGGTTGAATACCACTGCCGACGCCTGGGTACGGGAAATCGTCACTCGGGGTAATGCCATATCCTTCAAGAATCGCCCCCCTCATCGATTTTGCTTGACAGACGTCCCTTCGGATCAGGTGAAGGCAAAAACTCTTCATTCGGTGGTACAGTCCCTCCTGGACACAGGAGTGGTAGTACAGGTGCCTTTGGCTCAGAGAGGCAAGGGGTACTATTCACCGCTGTTCCTAGTCCCGAAACCGAATGGGTCCTCGCGGCCCATTCTCAACCTCAAGTCCTTGAACAAATCTGTGAGAGTCTCCAAGTTTCGTATGGAAACTCTTCGCTCTATTGTTCTGGCCTTGGAGCCCAGGGATTATATGGTCTCCCTGGACATACAGGATGCTTACCTGCATATTCCTATTGCAGTGTACCTGAGGTTTGCTGTGGGCAACCTCCATTTTAAATTTTTGGTTTGACCACGGCTCCGGGAGTCTTCACGAAGGTCATGGCGGTAATGACAGCTGTACTCCGCCGTCAAGGGGTCAGGATCCTACCGTATCTGGACGACTTGTGATCCTGGTGAATTCCCAAGAAATTCTCCTACGCCATCTGGATATGATGCTCCAGTTTCTGCAAGCACACGGGTAGCTCATCAACTGGAAGAAATCTTCCCTGGTCCCTGCTCAGAGCATGGTGCACCTGGGGGTGTTGTTGGACACTCACAACCAGCAGTTGTTCTTGTCTCAGGAGAAGGTCCTGAAACTTCAGGACAGGATTCGATGCTTCCTATCTCGTCCGCAAGTGTCGATACACTCGGCAATGCCAGTGCTAGGTCTCATGGTGTCGGCTTTCGCTCAATTCCATTCCCGGCCTCTGCAGAAACTGATTCTTGCCAAGTGGGACGGCCTGCCTCACCGGATCAGGTCTCACATGATCTCCTTACCTCCGGTGGTCTGTCTGTCACTGAGTTGGTGGCTGCAGGACCAACGTTTGAGCAGGGGTCGCCCCTTCTGGATCTCCAACTGGGTCCTTCTGATGACGGATGCCAGTCTGAGAGGTTGGGGTGTGGTGTTGGAGCAGCACTTCCTTCAGGGTCAGTGGACCAGGGAGGAGTGTCTCCTCTCGATAAACTTTCTTGAATTGCGGGCAGTGTTCAATGTGTTGACACTGGTCCTGCCTTTCATACAGAACAGGCCTGTTCAAGTACAATCAGACAACGCCACCACAGGGGCGTACATAAGGCGGCACTCGAACCCGCATAGCAATGAGGGAAGTATCAAGGATTCTTCAGTGGGCGGAACGCCATCTACCGGTTATATCGGCAGTGTTCATTCCGGGGGTCCTAAACTTGGAAGCGGACTTCCCCAGTCGTCAGGACGTACACGCCAGAGAGTGGAGCCTCCATCCAGAAGTATTTCAACTCCTAGTGGACAAGTGGGGCCTCCCAGATGTGGACCTGATGGCGTCTCGACACAATCACATTGTTCCAGTCTTCGGAGCAAGAACAAGGGATCCTCGAGCAGCGTTCGTGGACGTACTGGCAATTCCATGGAACTTTAGTCTCCCCTTCATCTTCCCTCCGGTGTCACTTCTGCCCAGGGTTATAAGGAAGTTCAAGCAAGAAGGAGGACTCCTGCTTCTGATTGCCCCAGCGTGGCCCAGACAGCATTGGTTCTCAGACCTTCAGGTTCTCTCGATAGAACGTCTCCTTCTACCGCACAGCGCCCAGATCTCCTCGTTTAGGGCCCTTGTGTATATCAGGATTTGGCTTCAGGATTGTATATCCGGATTTGACGGCATGACTTTTGAAGCGTCGGTCCTGAGGGCCAAAGGTTTTTCTGAGGCAGTATGTTGAAGGCCCGGAAACCGGCTTCTGCCCGTATTTATCATAGGGTCTGGCGTTCTTACTTTGCTTGGGGCGTATCTAACAATCATGACACTTACAAGTTTAGTACGGCCAAACTTTTGGCCTTTCTGCAAGAGGGCCTGGACTTGGGCCTTCGTCTGGCCTCCATCAAGGTTCATATTTCTGCCTTGTCGGTTTGGTTTCAGAGAAAAATTGCGACTCTACCTGATGTTCATACATTCACTCAGGGTGTGTTACGGATTCAACCTCCTTGCGTCCAGTCTGTGGCTCCTTGGGATTTGTCGGTGGTTCTGGAGGCATTACAAGGGTCTCCATTTGAGCCTCTTGAATCATCAGACCTTAAGTGGCTTTCTCTTAAGGTATTGTATCTACTGGCTATTGCCTCTGCTAGACGGGTGTCTGATTTGGGTGCCTTGTCTTGTAGGTCCCCCTATCTGATTTCTCACCGTGACCGAATGGTTCTTAGGACACGTCCCGGGTACCTACCTAAGGTGGTGTCTTCTTTCCACCTTAATCAGGAGGTTATGGTTCCGGCCTTTGTGTCTCCTGAATTGTCTTCCAGAGAGCGGTCTTTGGATGTGGTACGGGCTCTCCGTATCTGTGTAAAGAGGACAGCTTCCATTAGGAAGTCTGAAACTCTCTTTGTACTGTTTGGTTTTCACAAACGTGGCTGGCCTGCTCACAAGCAGACCCTGGCCAGATGGGTTAGAATGGTGATTGCACATGCTTATGTACAGGCTGGTCGTCCAGTTCCTGCTACTATCAAGGCCCATTCTACTCGGTCTGTTGGACCTTCTTGTGCGGCCCGCCGTGGTTCATAAGGTTCTATGCCTTTGATACTTCCGCCTCCCAGGATGCTTCCTTTGGATGCCGAGTTCTTGTGCCCACTACAGTGCGTACCCTCCCTTGAGGAACTGCTTTAGGACATCCCTGATGTTATTCCCTGTGGAACCCAGTGTACCCCGCTGCAGAAAACGAAATTTATGGTAAGAACTTACCGTTGTTAAATCTATTTCTGCGAGGTACACTGGGTTCCACTGGGTGCCCACCCTGACGCACTTGGCTTCTTTGGGTTTGTATGGCATTAGCTGCTGATACCTTCTAGTGTCGTGAGAATGTGGTGTACATGGCTACTAACGGTTGTCGTCTCTTTTACCTGCTACTGTATTGGACTGGTTTACAAAACTGAGCTCCTGTGCACGAAGGCGGGGTTATAGAGGAGGCGTCACTGAGCATCTTGGGAACAGTCAATGCTTTTAGCCTGTTGGTGCCTCGGATCAAGATCCTACTCTGCACCCAATGTTATTTCCTGTGGAACCCAGTGTACCATAAGTTCTTACCATAAATCTCGTTTTATCTCTTCCGAATGGAGTGGGTGGGAGTAGTATTAGAGAGAGGAAAAAAAAACCTGAAACATTCTTTTGAAGTATGGGAAAGCTATATCACAAATTCACAACTCTGTCCAGCACTGTGTGGTATATGTCCCGAATGTTAGAGGGTGATCCCCTAATGTTTTGTTACTCTCTTCTTTTTGGTTCTGTGGCAGGATGGGGGGGGGGGGGGGGTTAAGGCGATCGCAGATAATCTTCTTTTCTTTATCTTTTTTGTGTTTACCATAAGATTTTGCTGTATTGTGAATGTATGACGATACATAATAAGCCCCATGGTATAAAATGCAGTCATATGTAGCAAATATTATAACACACATGTAATTATGTGAACTTGTGTACCCTACAAAGACAAAAGTCTCTTGAGATATAGGTTATGTTTAACAAAAACTTTATTGTCCAAATATAAAGAGATGTACTAAACTTTTCTTTTCTGTACAATGAAAATGTTTGACGCATTGCTTCAATAAAATATAAATGTAAAAAAAAAATATATATATAAAAAAATAGAAATGTTAATTCTTTATTTGAAGAAATCTAAATCAAATCAATATTTTGGTGTGTCCACCCATTGCCTTCAAAACAGCATCGGTTCTTCTAGGTACACTTGCACACAATTTTTGTAGGATCTCGGCATGTTGTTCCAAACATCTTGGAGACTAACCACAGATCTTCTGTGGATGTAGGCTTGCTCAAATCCTTCTGTGTCTTCATGTAATCCCAGAGAGACTCGATGTTAAGATCAGGGCTCTGTGAGGGCCATATCATCAATTCCAGGACTTCTTGTTCTTCTTTGTGCTGAAGATAGTTCTTAATGACACTGGCTGTATGTTTGGGGTCATTATCCTGCTGCAGAATACATTTGGAACCAATCAAACGCCTCCCAGATGGTATTGCATAATGTGTCTGTCAGGATCCTCAGGCGGATATCTGAATTTGCACACGCAACTGTGACGTCAGCCACCGCAGCCCACTATTCTTGGAAGGCTTTTCACAAGATTTTGGAGTGTTTCTGTGGGAATTTGTGCCCATTCGTTCTGTAGAGCATTTATGTGGCCAGGCACTGATGTTTGACAAGAAGGCCTTGTTAGCAATCTCCTTTTCAGTTCATCCCAAAGGTGATCGATGGGGCAGAGGTCAGGGCTCAGTATGGGCCAGTCAAGTTCTTCCACACTGAATTCATCAAACCATAGGGGTAATTCAGAGTTGATTGCAGCAGCAAATTTGTTAGCAGTTGGACAAAACTATGGGGCTCATTCCGAGTTGATCGCACGATAGCTGTTTTTAGCAGCCGTGCAAACGCATAGTCGCCGCCCTCAGCGGAGTGTATTTTCGCTTTGCAAGTGTGCGAACGCCTGTGCAGCCGAGCTCTGCAAAAACATTTTGTGCAGTTTCAGAGTAGGTCTGAACTTACTCAGCACTTGCGATCACTTCAGTCTTTTTGGTGCCGGAATTGTATCGCAAATGTTTGCAAATAAGAATTTCATGTGGTGTGCTGTACTCTGACTTCTTGTTCAAAACTTGCCTAAAAGCCCAATATTATTTTAGTAAATAAACAAAATTTGCAAATCGTGTTTTGCTAATGATTCATTGCCATATCAGACATGGCACATTGGGACCTATTCAGACCTGCAAACAGCTGTGCATTCGCATGCAGAGGCGCATCTAGTGGTCTACGCATACGTAGTGTCTATAGTGCGCATGCACGACCCTTCACTATGCGGCCGCATCCCGGAAGAATGTGGCCGTAAGGTGATTGACAGCGGCCACAGCCCATTCTTGCCTACCTGACCCTCTCCATGAGGGAGAAAATGCTCTGTTCCTGGACTTTCCTGGTAATGTATGATTGCCATCACCTGTGGTGAAACACCTTTCTTATCAATTAACTAGCTCACCACAGGTGATGTCAATCATACATTACCAGGAAAGTCCAGGAACAGAGCATTTTCTCCCTCATGGAGAGGGTCAGGTAGGCAAGTATGCCACAGCCCGCATTATGCACCATATTTGTGGTTCTCAAAGTCGGTCCTCAAACAGCTCACTTTTCCCATGTCACCTAGCAGGTGCACAGGTGTATTCATTACTCACTGACCCAATTTAAAAGATCCACAAATGGAGGTAATTATTTCACTTGTGATTCTGTGAGGAGACCTGTAAAATATTAACTTTTTGGGGTCCTGAGCACCGAGTTTCAGAACCTATGCACTATACCACGTACTGTATGCAGTCTGCACTACAGAATGACACCTGTCAGAGTACTGTATACCAGTGTAAAAACACAGCTTGTTTTACAGCTTCCTCTTCTAATCTCCTTTTTGTCTGCATTTATCTTGTTCGCAGCCAGTGTGTTCAAACCTGCATGACCGTTGTATTATGCTCACATTCATAATAACTATATTGGAGTGTTATAGTACTCGAGCAGTTCCTGGGTACTATATTTATATTCATATAATGATCAGTAAAGTCATACATTAAAAGCAGATACAATTTTCTTTTATATCTGCTATAGATCTATTGAGAAATACAGTAGATATAAATATATTTTTATTTATGGAACTTTAACTTAAAATTATAATTTTTTGTTCACTTATTGCAGTTACTAAAATTTGTTACAAATTCAAAAAATTCTTTATTTTACATGAAACTCACCCTACTGTACATGTTTTAAATATCAGTCAAATTTTCAATTCTGAAATGAGAAGACTGCAAGTGCCCTTTGTCATTTTAAGACACCTAGGGGTCTATTCAGTTGAAGTCAGAACTGCCGTCTAGTCGTAAAGAAGTCGGTTTACGACTTTTTTAAGGTCCAATCATGATTCAACCTATTCAATGGTACTACCGTTTTTCCAACTTGTCAGAAAATATGGGAATTGGCGGATTAGCCGCGGATCCACGTGTTTTGTCAGATTTGCGGCCAAATTCCGACAGGTTTTAGTCCCATTTTCGACAATGTCAATCCGACTTGAAAAAAGGAGTCGGATTGGCATTGTCGAAAACTAGCAAAACCAGTCAGATTTGCCAGCAAATTGAATACTGCATTGTCAGATCCTCTCTGTCGGAGAGGCTCCGACATGCATTCAATAGACCCCCTAGTGTGCAATATAACATTTTTCCTGCATCCAGCTTGGCACAAAGCGCAGATTGGCAAATAGTGTCCGTTGTGATACAAATAGAACATAATCTCCCAGTATCGGGCACAATTACAGTTTTAAATCTTTGGTTTCACAAACCCAAATGCTCCATGCAGACATTTTTACATGAAATGTTCTTTGATACATTAGTGAATTTCTTTAACCCAGGTTTTCTCCTTGCAGACTCAGCTTCCTGAGTTAGACACTGTGGCTTCAGAAAGGACAAGACATTTAATTTCATGGCTTAAACAGGATAGTCCTTTAAACCCGGTTTTATATGTGTTGAAGTAAGTATGTCATGTATTTTCATATCTAGCATGCTTTCTAACGAATTTCCACTGGATTTTGAACAGTGACCTTATAAATAAGATTCCACTTTACATTAATTAGAACTCTGACTACAACAATTATTTTATTTGTGTAATGTAAATTTGGCCATATAGTAGAATTTAAGATTATCTTTTCAACCATCCAACTAGATGGTCGATTGTCCTTTGCTCCATACATTGTCAGATTTATTTTCAGCCAGCCAGCTAGATAGATGGTTGGAAAGATAATCTTAGTGTGTGGCCAGTTTAAGATATTAAAGAATGTGTTGAAATGCTGGCTTGTGAGCAGGTATTAAGCCATGAGCCCAGGCACAAAGTACCATTCTTTGATTACAGTGTCACCACTTTAGAGCAGTGTCACCATCAGTTTAATAAACATGTTTTGTAAATTGTTGCTTACTTTAAAAATAGTCAACAGTAGGAAACTTGTATTTTATATGTTCCTGTGTGATATTTTTTCACATGCACTACCGATCTTTATAATCCCAGATAAAAAAAAAAGTAATGTGCTAAAATATTTTTAATGAAACCTGAAAGGGTATTAGAGTTTTCATTGAAAACAATAAAAATGTGCAACAGAAAAATGACAAATAATGTGCAATGTAAAACAAATGGTGAATATGTAATTTATCGAGAACAGCATCTGGAAATGTTACCTGTTTGTATACTATAGCAGCAGTATGGGTTCAGCATCCCTAGAGAGATTTTTAATAATACTCAAAAATTGTAACTCAAAGGTGCTAGAATGTGTTGCTTTTGCTGCTAGAAGATTGTGTGTGTTTTATGGCAGATTTGTAGTAGTAACTTTTTTGTCATTTCAGGGATGATAGTGTTGGAAAGGCTGAGTTTTTCCAGCATTTAATTGAAGACCGATCAGAATCTGCTTTCTCCTATTATGAATTTTTACTTCACATTCAACAGCACATATGCAAGTGATGTGGTTGTGCCCTCTTTTGTGTGGTCCTTTAAGAAGTAACGAGACATGATGGACACCAAAGGACTTAATGAATTTTCAACCTTTTCATAAGGAGAAACCTTTTGCAGACTATATTTTAAGCAGATGTGTGTGTGTGTGTGTGTGTGTGTGTGTGTGTGTGTGTGTGTGTGTGTGTGTGTGCAGTTGTGTGGCATTTTGGTGCTGTGCTTATTGTATGTGATGGAAGATTTTTCAGTTTACTTGATGATGGCAACTATTTTTTTCCTAAAACTATATTTCTTCCGGATATGAAGAGACGCCAAAGACCAATGTTTCACTTACATTTATATTTTCTATATTTTAAGAGACGACTTTGTGGAATTTGGCACTCTTGACCTGGAAGATTACACTTGGCATATATCTACAGAAATAAAATATTTATTGTACATAGAACTGCATTTGTATATTAAGTGTAAAAATGTAACTAAAAAATATGACTTGCTGAAGTGTGAAGCGTTGATGAATGTAGTGCTACTGTATGTATGGATGATGTCCGATTACAACAAACATGCAACATTTATCCCAGAAATACAGATCTGCAGACTTATTTATGACAGACCTACTAATTAAACTTTTTTTTTTTTTTTTTTTGCTTGATCATGTGTTTTTATACTTCTGCTATTGCTTCTTATTTTAGAGACCAAAACTTAAGGTTCTAGACTCTGTATATTGTAAATGTTATTTAACATTTTTATTTCTCTGAGTACTTCAAGTAAAATTTTCAAAATTCAATATGACTTTCTGTGGTTACTGGCAGGCCCAGTGTTGGTGTGTTTCTATAATGACCATCTATCACTTCCTTTTTCTGATATTTAAATTTGGAATAAGCTCCCTAAACCTAGTTTCCATGTACAATTATTAGCATACAGAATACTTGAGAAAATGACTAGCAAAATGGTGCCCTCGCCTTTATCTTCATTTTGTTTTATCAATGCCATAATGAAAACTAGTTGTTCATGACTGCTGTCCTAATCTAGTAGTATGTGATTGTTCAGACTTAGGACTCTTGTAAATTATACAGATTTTCATAAAGAGCTACTGTACTTGTGTATAGTGACCCATGTTCCTGCTAGCGCATGGGCTTTTACACCTTCATTAATACTCTAATATTTATACAAGTCGGAAGATAACTACATGTATCATGTTTAAAACATGATGTTAGAAGAAACTATGGGGTATATTTACTAAAATTCGTATTTTTCCGAATGAGGTTAAAGTTCAAACACGAATGACATCGAAAGTGTAAATTTGCAACTTTTTGAATTTATTACGACTAATTTACTAAGCTGTCGTATTCTGCATTTTCGTATTTACCGATGTCGATGTCATTCGTATTTTTTGGCAGTGTTTTACGGGAGTGAATTGTAAAACACTGCCGACTTTAACACAATGAATCTCGGCCGGATCTGTGAGATCCGTGCTGGGCTTCATTGTGCACCTTTCGTAAAACATAAAGCATTGTTAAAAAAAAAATTAAAAAATGCGTGGGGTCCCCCCTCCTAAGCAAAACCAGCCTCGGGCTCTTTGAGCCGGTCCTGGTTGAAAAAATATGGGGGGAAAAGTGACTGGGGTTCCCCCATATTTAAGCAACCAGCACCGGGCTCTGCGCCTGGTCCTGGTTCCAAAAATACGGGGGACAAAAAGCGTAGGGGTCCCCCGTATTTCTGAAAGCAGCACCGGGCTCCACTAGCCAGATACATAATGCCACAGCCGGGGGACACTTTTATATTGGTCCCTGCGGCCCTGGCATTACATACCCAACTAGTCACCCCTGGCCGGGGTACCCTGGAGGAGTGGGGACCCCTTCAATCAAGGGGTCCCCCCCCTCCAGTCACCCAATGGCCAGGGGTGAAGCCCGAGGCTGTCCCCCCCATCCAAGGGCGGCGGATGGGGGGCTGATAGCCTTTTTGTCAAAATTTGAATATTGTTTTTAGTAGCAGTACTACAAGTTCCAGCAAGCCTCCCCCACAAGCTGGTACTTGGAGAACCACAAGTACCAGCATGCGGAGGAAAACCGGGCCCGCTGGTACCTGTAGTACTACTACTAAAAAAATACCCCAATAAAAACAGGAGACACACACCTTGAAAGTAAAAGTTTATTACATACATCCACACCTCCAAACATACATACTTACCTATGTTCACACGAGGGTCGGTCCTCTTCTCCATGTAGAATCCATGGGGTACCTGTTGGAAAAATTATACTCACATAATCCAGTGTAGATCGGTCCTCTTCTGTTCTATTTGTAATCCACGTACTTTGCAAAATAAAAAAACGGACACCCGACCACGCACTGAAAGGAGCCCCATGTTTTCACATGGGACCCCTTTCCCCGACTGCCAGGAACCCCCCCTGACTTCTGTCTAAGAGGGTTCCTTCAGCCAATCAGGGAGCGCCACGTCATGGCACCCTCCTGATTGGCTGTGTGCTCCTGTAGTGTCTGTCAGACAGCACACGGCAGTGATACAATGTAGCGCCTATGCGCTCCATTGTAACCAATGGTGGGAACTTTGAGGTCAGCGGTGAGGTTACTTTCGGTCAACCGCTGACCACAAAGTTCCCACCATTGGTTACAATGGAGCGCATAGGCGCTACATTGTATCACTGCCGTGTGCTGCCTGACATACACTACAGGAGCACACAGCCAATCAGGAGGGTACCACGACGTGGCGCTCCCTGATTGGCTGAAGGAACCCTCTTAGACAGAAGTCAGGAGGGGGGTTCCTGGTAGTCGGGGAAAGGGGTCCCATGTGAAAACATGGGGCCCCTTTCAGTGCGTGGTCGGGTGTCTGTTTTTTTATTTTGCAAAGTACGTGGATTACAAATAGAACAGAAGAGGACCGATCTACACTGGATTATGCGAGTATAATTTTTCCAACAGGTACCCCATGGATTTTACATGGAGAAGAGGACCGACCCTCGTGTGAACATAGGTAAGTATGTATGTTTGGAGGTGTGGATGTATGTAATAAACTTTTACTTTCAAGGTGTGTGTCTCCTGTTTTTATTGGGGTATTTTTTTAGTAGTAGTACTACAGGTACCAGCGGGCCCCGTTTTCCTCCGCATGCTGGTACTTGTGGTTCTCCAAGTACCAGCTTGCGGGGAGGCTTGCTGGGACTTGTAGTACTGCTACTAAAAATAATATTCAAATTTTGACAAAAAGGCTATCAGCCCCCCATCCGCCACCCTTGGATGGGGTGGACAGCCTCGGCCTTCACCCCTGGCCCTTGGGTGGCTGGAGGGGGGGACCCCTTGATTGAAGGGGTCCCCACTCCTCCAGGGTACCCCGGCCAGGGGTGACTAGTTGGGTATGTAATGCCAGGGCCGCAGGGACCAATATAAAAGTATCCCCCGGCTGTGGCATTATGTATCTGGCTAGTGGAGCCCGGTGCTGGTTTCAGAAATACGGGGGACCCCTACGCTTTTTGTCCCCCGTATTTTTGGAACCAGGACCAGGCGCAGAGCCCGGTGCTGGTTGCTTAAATATGGGGGAACCCCTGTCACTTTTTTCCACATATTTTTTCAACCAGGACCGGCTCAAAGAGCCCGAGGCTGGTTTTGCTTAGGAGGGGGGACCCTACGCATTTGTTTTCAACAAATGTAACACTTTCCCACCCCTTCCCACTGATAAACATGCACGGATCTCATGGATCCGTGCATGCCTATCAGAACACGGTAAAAAAAAGCAGGTCTGTTTTATTTTAGCACTTTTTTACGATTTGTATTTTTTCACTGCAGTGTTTGGCTATTGCCGGCAGTGTTTGTGAATTACACTTTTTAGTAAATTACCGAGTTCTACCAAATTACAGGCGTATTTGACCGATGGTGTATTCATTAGTAATTTTTTTCTTTGAGTTCCAAAAAATACGAATGCCCTCATCATTGCCGTGATTTGAGTTTAGTAAATTCCCGAGATGACACTTTGAAGAAAAAACACCATCTCGGTCAAAATCGGGACCTTAGTAAATATACCCCTATAAATGTAAAATACTTATAGGTTTCTACAGGTACAGGTGACGGGTGCACTTAAATTTCAGGTGAGGAAAGTAAAGCTTTTTTTACTGGGGGAAAAACATGCTGACTCAGTTTAGTCTACCCTAAATTTATTGGGAAAAGGGATTTTTATTTAAAGCTGCACTATGATCTACTGAAAATGTTCTCTAACATCCTAGTGGATACTGGGGTTCTGTACTTTAGTACCATGGGGTATAGATCGGGTCCACTGGAACCTGGCACTTTAAAACCTTTAGTGTGTGTATGTGTTTGCTGGCTGCTCCTCTCTATGCCCCTCCTACCAGACTCTGTTTAGAAAAATGTACCCAAGGAGCCGGGTGCATTTCTCTGGAGCGCCAGAACTTTTCCTTTATTTTTTATTTTAGTTAGTTATTTTCAGGTAGCCCTGGTTGGCAACCAGTCTACCTGCTTCGTGGGACTTAGAGGGGGGACCAAACCAACCTCCTGAGGGTTAATGCTTCATAATCCCTGCTGACACTGAGCTCCTGAGGCTCTGATCACGCATCGTTAGTATGTATGCCCATGCTGGCAGCTAGCTGCCACCCTCTAACAGATGCTTAAGCTCAAGGTGCGGGGAGTGTTGCACCGGGTTGCTGGTTAGTTGGTCCGCGGTGCAGTTTGGCAGCATGTCGCACGGCGGTCACGGGCCACGAGCTCGGTGCCCGCCACGGACAGAACTGGCTCTCCTCCGTAGTGCTCACTGTCAGACAAGGCTTTGTGTGTAGTGTCATGTTTTTACTTTGTATAACAGAGCCAGTATAAATAACTTAAACCACATGGACCGTGTGCCATTGCAAGGGGCGGGGCTTCCGGAGGAGGTTACAGACTTCTGTCCTGGTACCAGGGGGTCATAGCATGGGGGGAGCTCTCCAGCGACAGCGCCATTGCACTTATAACTTACATTCACACATTGGGCTGCTGTGTTTGTGTGCTGGTCTCCGTTTTCCTCAGTATCACTCCAGGGGTCTCTAGGGTCTGTGTGGAGGTGTTTGCAGTGAGCTGCGCTGTATTTTCAATTGTGTCACTATGTCTGTGGACATGGTTATGTGTGCTGCTTGTAATTCTACCCCTTCATCAGCGGGTTCCCTCATGTGTGAACAATGCTCCTTATCTCCACAGGGTCACAGTTCCCAGGCACCTGACTGGTTAGACAATTTTAAATGCATGATTCAGAATGTCATTTCAGAATTGACTGCAGCTAAAAAGGAGAGACAGGTGTTGAAGCAGTCTATTGATTCTCTGGCCAAAGCAGCAGATACCAGAAAGGCTTCTCAGCCCCCTCTGTTGGTTTCACATAAATGCTCACTGCCACAGGTGCTCCAGTCTGATTCTGATCAGCCTGATGCAGATGATGATGATATGGATGAGGACAGCACTCTGTCCCCTGGGGTGGAGGCCCTCATTTATGCTGTAAGAGAGGTTCTTCACATCCCAGATCAGGAGTCAGAGCTGGATGAAGAGTTGTACTTTAATGTTAGACCAAAGACCTCAGCCACTTTTCCTGTGTCTAATGAGTTAAATTCCCTGGCCAGGGAAGCATGGTTAAACCCTGATAATAAATTAAAATTCCTCAGACGTTTTTAACTACATTTCCCCTCCCCACTGAGGATAGGAAGGTCTGGGAAAACCCCCGGTCGGTCGATAAATCTGTGTCCAGACTGTCTAAGAAATTGGTACTGCAGGTGCCAGGGACTATATCCCTATATCCCTAAAAGAACCAGCTGACCGTAAAATTGAGACCACTCTCAAGGCAATTTATACGGCAGCTGGTGTAGCACAGCGCCCCACAATAGTTTGTGGGTGGATTTCCAGGGCAATGGTAGTTTCTGATTCTAGTTATTGATGGTTTAGATTCTATGCTACAACAGGGATGAGGTCATTACTCTGTTACAACACTTACAGGATGCTGCAAATTTTATGAGCGAGGCTATAAAGGAGTTGTGTAAGATAAATGGCCGCAGAGCTTTATGGTTACGTCAATGGACGCTGATTCCGAAAATGGTTTAGAAAATCTTCCCTTTACAGATGCCGCCTTGTTTGGGGGTAAATTAAATAAATGGATCTCCCAGGCAACGGCGGGTAAGTCTACTTATCTGCCGTCGGATGCACCACCTGCTAGACATTCTTACACAGGACCCCCCATGCAGTCCTTTCGTGTGGCTAGGTTCAGAGGCAAGGGCCGGGGCGTCTCCACCACTCAGAGGTTTTTGTGGTAAGTCCCGTAAACCTGCACCTGCTGCCTCCCTGGACCAGACCACCGGATCCCCTGCCGCCAGGCCCGGCGCTTACCGCTCAGCAAAGGGATTCAGTGCAGGTAGGCGCCAGGGGGGAGAGGCGCTCTCCCTGCTCTGCATTCCAGTGCTGAGTTCCCCTGCTAATGCTGGCTGCTGCGCCTGTCACACTCTGACAGGCAGCGGCGCCGGCATCATGAAGCATCTTCTCCCCCTCCCCTGTTACAGACTCACCGCAGTGTGCTGGCCGGGTCTAAAAGGGGCGGAGCTACATGGGGATAAGGGGCGGAGCTACACGGGACCAAGCTGCAGTTGCAACACAAGAGGACGAGTTACCAGGCTTCTTTATGTAAGTGGCTGGAAAGTGTGTGTGAGTGTATATGTATGCAGTGTGTGTGTGTGTATGTCTACAGTATTTGTGTGTATGTATGTGTGACTGTGTGTAATGTATGTACAGTATGTACGCCATACTTGCCTACCCTCCCAGAATGGCCGGGAGGCTCCCGAAAAACGGGTGACCCTCCCGGCCCCCCGGAAGAGCAGGCAAGTCTCCCGATATCCGCGGGTCACCCCTTGCCCGCCGCCCACTTAACGAGTAAAGTGGGCGGTCCGGGCAGGCGATGACGCGATTCTTGTTGAATCGCGTCATCATAACCACGCCCCCTGCTGTATAATGCCGGTAATCGCGGCATTACACAGCGGGGGGCGTGGCCTAAATGACGCGGGTCAGAAGCCATGCCCCGTTCCGCCTCTGGACCGCCCCCCTGTCATGTCACCTCACTGCCCGCCCCCCCTGCTGAGCCGACGGGCTGCTCTCTCCCGGAGAGAACAGCCCAGAAGTCGGTAACTATGATGTACGTGGTATATGTGTGCAGCATAATGTGTGTAAGCATCACCGCTTCAGGGGGCGTTGCTTCTTGTATAAGCGTCACTGGTACAGGGGGCGTTACGTGTACAAGTGTCACTGGTACAGGGGGGCGTTACGTGTATAAGCGTCACTGGTACAGGGGGCGTTGTGTGCAAGTGTCACTGGTACAGTGGGGCGTTACGTGTATAAGCGTCACTGGTACAGGGGGCGTTACGTGTGCAAATGTCACTGGTACGGGGGCGTTACGTGTGTAAGCGTCACTGGTACAGGGGGCGTTACATGTGTAAGCGTCACTGGTACAGGGGGCATTACTTGTGTAAGCGTCACTGGTACAGGGGGCGTTGCTTGTGTAAGCGTCACTGGTAGAGGGGGCATTACGTGTGTAAGCGTCACTGGTACAGGGGGTGCTGCGTGTGTAAGCGGCACTGGTACAGGGGGGCGTTACGTGTGTAAGCGTCACTGGTACAGGGGATGCGGCGTGTAAGCAGCACTGGTACAGGGGGTGCTGCGTGTGTAAGCGTCACTGGTACAGGGGGTGTTACGTGTGTAAGCGTCACTGGTACAGGGGGCGTTACGTGTGTAAGCGTCACTGGTACAGGGGGTGCTGCGTGTGTAAGCTGCACTGGTACAGGGGGGAGTTACGTGTGTAAGCGTCACTTGTACAGGGGATGCTGCGTGTGTAAGCAGCACTGGTACAGGGGGTGCTGCGTGTGTAAGCGACACTGGTACAGGGGGGCGTTACGTGTGTAAGCGTCACTTGTACAGGGGATGCTGCGTATGTAAGCAGCACTGGTACAGGGGGTGCTGCGTGTGTAAGCGGCACTGGTACAGGGGGCATTACATGTGTAAGCGTCACTGGTACAGCGGGTGCTGCATGTGTAAGCGTCACTGGTATAGGGGGCGTTACGTGTCTAAGCGTCGCTGGTACAGGGGGCGTTACGTGTGTAAGCGTCACTGGTACAGAGGGTGCTGCGTGTGTAAGCGTCACTGGTACAGGGGGCGTTACGTGTGTAAGCATCACTGCGTCTTGTATAGCATCACTGGTACAGGGGACGTTACGTGTGTAAGCATCACTACTGCAGGGGGCGTTACGTGTGTAAGCATCACTGCGTCTTGTATAAGCATCACTGGTACAGGGGGCGTTACGTGTGTAAGCATCACTACTGCAGGGGGCGTTACGTGTGTAAGCATCACTGCGTCTTGTATAAGCATCACTGGTACAGGGGGCGTTACGTGTGTAAGCATCACTACTGCAGGGGGATTACGTGTGTAAGCATCACTGCGTCTTGTATAAGCATCACTACTGCAGGGGGCGTTACGTGTGTAAATCCCACTACTACAGGGAGCATTATGTGTACAAGCATTATGGTGGTCATTCCGAGTTGTTCGCTCGTTGCCGATTTTCGCTATGCTGCGATTTGTTGCTAACTGCGCATGGTTATTTAACACAAAACTTCGTAGATTTGCTGGTGTTCGAGCGACGATTTTCAGTCGCACTGCTGATCGGTAAATGATTGACAAGAAAGGGGCGTTTCTGGGTGGTAACTGAGCGTTTTCCGGGAGTGTGCTAAAAAAAGCAGGCATGTCGGAAAAAAGCGGTAGTGTCTGGAGAAATGGGGGAGTGGCTGGCCAAATGCAGGGCGTGTTTGTGACGTCAAACCAGGAACTAAACGGACCGAGCTGATCGCAATCTGTGAGTAGGTCTGGAGCTATTCAGAAACTGCAAAGAATTATTTAGTAGCAGTTTTGCTAATCTTTTGTTCGCAATTCTGCTAATCTTTCGTTCGCAATTCTGCTATGCTAAGATACACTCCCAGAGGGCGGCGGCCTAGCGTGTGCAATGCTGCTAAAAGCAGCTAGCGAGCGAACAACTCGGAAATGAGGGCCTATGTGCGCTGTCCCTTTGTAAAGTATGGGAGGGCGCAAATTTATAGTTTGCAGGGGGGCGCCAAACACCCTAGCACTGGCCCTGCCTGCCGCTAAGCCTTCTGCGTGACGGTTGGCCCCAGCGGCAAGGCAATTTTCCGGTAGGTGCTCGCCTTTACCACCTCACCCACGTGTGGGCGAAGTCCTGCCGGGATCCTTGGGTGATGGACCTCATTTCCCAAGGATACCGGCTGGAATTTCAAGCACTTCCTCCTGACAGATTTTTCAAATCGGGCTTACCAGTTATGCCCGCAGCAAAAGTTACCTTGCAGGAGGCCATTCAAAAACTTTTGCGGACAGGGGTGGTGGTTCCTGTACCTCCTCAGTTACACAACAGGGGTTTTTTTTTACTCCAGTCTTTTTGTCGTTCCAAAACCAGACTGTTCAGTGCGATCCATCTTAAACCTGAAGTCTCTAAACCCATATCTGCGGGTGTTCAAATTCAAGATGGAATCCCTACGGGCAGTGGTGTCCGCTCTGGCGGAGGGGAAATTCCTGATATCCCTAGATGTCAAGGATGCTTACCTACACATTCCCATGTGGCCCCCTCATCAGGCTTACCTCAGGTTCGCCATCTTGGACGACCATTTCCAATTTCAGGCCTTGCCCTTCGGCCTTTCCACAGCTCCGAGGGTCTTCACCAAAGTCATGGCGGAGATGATGCTGCAACTGCGCATGATGGGAGTCAACATCGTCCCCTACTTGGACGATCTCCTGATAAGGCTATGTCCAGGGAGCGTCTATTGCTCAGCATCTATCTGACAACTTGCCTGCTTATGGATCATGGGTGGATCCTAAATTCTCAGAAATCTCACCTGAAACCAACCCAACGTCTTCAGTTCCTGGGAATGATACTGGATACAGTGTCTCAAAAGGTGTTTCTACTGATGGACAAGGCCTTGGCTATCCAGGCTATGGTCCGCTCACTGCTCCGTCCCCGCAAGGTGTCCACACATCTTTGCATACGTTTGCTGGGCAGGATGGTTGCTGCTTACGAGACAATCCAATATGGCAAATTTCATGCCCGGCCATTGCAGCTGGATCTGCTGGACAAATGGTTGGGGACTTACCTTCACATGCATCAGGAAGTGAACTTATCTCCGAAAGCCCGGATTTCTCTATTATGGTGGCTGCAAGTTCCTCCCCCGTGTTTGAAGGCAGGAATTTCAATATCCACTCATGGATTCTACTCTCAACGGATGCCAGCATCCAGGGTTGGGGGGCTGTGTCCCAAGGGGCCCAGTTCCAGGGGATTTGGTCAGTTCAGGAATCGGCTCTGCCGATAAACATCCTGGAACTCAGGGCAATTTACAATGCTCTTCTGCAAGCTTCCCATCTACTGACTGATCGGCCGATCCAGGTTCAATCGGACAACGCCACAGCGGTGGCATACATAAACTGACAAGGGCGAGCAAGTAGCAGAGCAGCGATGCAAGAAGTGTCAAAAATCCTCCTCTGGGCGGAGGCCAACGTAAGGGCCATCTCAGCCATATTCATTCCAGGAGTGGATACCCGGGAAGCGGACTTCCTCAGCAAACACGACATCCATCCAGGGGAATGGTGCCTACATTCCCAGGTGTTTCAACCTGGATCTGATGGCTTCTCATCTCAACAAGAATCTATGCTGTTACTGTTCCAGAACAAGGGATTCGCAGGCTGTAGCAGTGGACGCGCTTGCGACACCATGGACGTACCAGTATGTGTACCTGTTCCCTCCTCTACCGCTAATCATGAGGGTTCTATAAATACTAAGAAGGGAAAGCGTTCAAGCAATTCTAATTGCCCCGGATTGCCTCAATGGGCGTGGTACTCGGACCTCCTAACCATGGCTCAGAAGGATCCATGGCCTCTACCGCTCCAAAAGGATCTTCTTCAACAAGGTCCGTTCATCTATCCAGAGTTACAGCGGCTATGTTTGACAGCTTGGAAATTGAGAGGGAGATTCTAGCAATAAAAGGTCTTCCTTCCCGGGTTATTTCCACCGAGCCAGGAAGATGGTGACGTCAATACATTATCATCGTATCTGGAAAAAGTATGTTTCCTGGTGTGACAGTAGAAAGGTGTCTCCCGTGGAATTTAGAATTGGTCGTTTTCTACTTTTCCTCCAAGCGGGAGTGGATATTTGCCTAAGTTTAGGCTCCATCAAAGTCCAGATTTCGGCGCGCTCTATTTTCTTCCAGAAACAACTTGCCATGTTGCCGGAAATGCCAAAGGTGGTTTCAGCTTTTCATGTCAATCAACCCATTGTGGTTCCGGGGTTGTCTGATGATTCCATTGAGCCAGAGTCCTTAGATGTGGTAAGGGCTCTGAAGATTTTTGTAAAGAAGACGGCTTGTCATCGGAAATCTGATTCGCTGTTTGTCCTTTGTGATGCCACTAAAGTTGGTCGTCCGGATTCCAAGCAGTCCATTGCTCGCTGGCTCAGGTTGACCATTCAGCAGCCCTATACTTCGGTGGCTCTGCCTATGCCGACATCTATTCCGGTCCACTCAACAAGGTCTGTGGGCTCTTCCTGGGTGGCTGCCTGGGGTGTCTCGGCCTTACAGTTGTTCTGAGCTGCTACTTGGTCTTGTTCGAAAACTTTTGTGAAATTTTATCGGTTTCACACCTTGGTCAAGGAGGACCTTCAGTTTGGTCAGGCAGTGTTACAGGGGTCTCGGCACTCTCCCACCCGTTTGGGACTTCCCAATGGTACTAAAGTACAGAACCCCAGTATCCACTAGGACGTTAGAGAAAATAGGAATTTGATTCTCGTAGTCCGTAGTGGATACTGGGCGCCCACCTCAGTGCTTCGATTCCTGGTTACCTGAGTAAGTATTTGGTTGCCCACGGTTGCGGTCCCGTTATGTTGTTTGGATAGCTGTGCTATCTTGGTTGGGTTGGTGTTGCTCTGTTTTGGCTCGCGCCCTCCTTTTGGTTATGGTTGTGTGTTGGCTTGTTGCCTCATCACTGTTGTCTTTTTTTCCTTCTCTCATGGTATGTCCGTCTCCTCGGGCACAGTTTTCCTAGACTGAGTCTGGTAAGAGGGGCATAGAAGGGAGGAGCCAGCACACACATAAACACTAAGGGTTTTAAAGTGCCAGGCTCCAGTGGACCCGATCTATACCCCATGGTACTAAAGTACAGAACCCCAGTATCCACTACAGACTATGAGAAAAGGAATTACCAGTAGGTATCAAATTCCTATTTTTTGGAAAGTACCCTTCCCCATCTGAGGGTTGTTCTCAACCTATTGAGTGGGAGTACTAAACACAAGACTGCAACATTTGATGTGCCCTTCAGCTCGTACACCTACCCCACCAGTTTTTATAAGTGGTGAATTCAGTAGATTTTCTGCTATCCACATTAAAGAAATTGCTGAGTCCCATGCATGTGGCAGTCCAAATACTCCTGATAAGGTCAAGGACGCATTTTTGGTTTTTTTACTTACACACACACACACACACGTATGTATCCGTTAGTAAAAAGTAAAGTGAATGCATCAGTTGCTCCAATTCGTCACAGAGGTTCTCAGTGGGGTTAAGATCTGGACTCTGAGTTGGCCAGTCCATCCGGATTACCAAATATTTTTGTATACCTGTTCAGCGTCGTCCTAGAAAGATGACATTGCGCAGCCTACAGGGATCCCATTTTCAAACACTGGGGCAGATTTATTAAGCCTGGAGAAGTGGGAGAGGATCATCATAGGCTGCGCAATGTCATGTTTCCAGGGCGACGCTAGACTGGTATACAAAAAATTTGGTAATCTTGAACATCTGTCCTGCCGTTATCAGAGGCAGTGCACCAAACCCAAATTTGTTTCCATAACATGACGTTATCACTGTACACCTCGACAAGTTGACAATGTGTTTCAGCTGCCGATGTGCCCTTTAGATGCAGAAATCTGATCAAACTACGCACCTCAATGTTTGGCCATGTATCCGACAACCCCACCATCTTACGACTGTTGTTGGGATAGTAAAGTACAATTCATATGAGGTGCAGTCTGTGTGTACACACGGTGAGATCCTTGCTATGCCCGATTTTGACTATGAGATTTCTCTTGAACTCCCTCAGAGTCCAGATAGTACAGATTCTGACTATCTGTGCTTGAGATTTTGTCTATGTAAGATTTTAAGTGACTGTTTTGACTTAACTTTGTGCTAGATAGGCAAGATTGACTTGCCTGCACAGTCTATCTAGCCTTACGATACCCCACGGGAGCACGCATCGGGATCGAATCTGTATCGCAAGCTGCCTACCACCTTGAGATATGCACTAACTTTTCATAAGATTTTGACTATATAGTCAAAATCTTACAGATTTCTCACAGTGTGTACACACCATTAATGGCCATGGGGGAAGCAGTGGTCTACCTGCTCTGGCCTAGTGAAAAATTAGAATGAAATAGAGCACATTACACACGTGAGAGACCTGCTTACCCTTACTTATTGATCTGTGAGTGATCAATTTGTTGGTAGTTGGTACCCTTCCATGAAAAAATAACCAATATTTTTCTTCGAGATAACTGACAAAAGTAATTGGCATCCAAAACTAATGAAAATGGCATGGACGTAGGTTTGTTGCAGTCGTGATTTCTGTAGCTCTCTCAGATTTCTCCACCTGTTACCAGGTACCACTCTTCCCAAGCAAAATACTCTGTCTCAGTTTATATGGGTCCCTTCTGTAGACTGCAAGACTGATTCTTAGTCGCACACAAAAGCGCCACAGCTGTATCTCCAGTTTTTGCGAATACTACCTCAAACTCCTTCCCTCGGGTACATCCGTGTGCCTGAAATTGCAAGGAATGAGCCACCCACTTTTAGCAACCATGAATGCTGTAAAACCGATTGGTGTGTCTAAACTTCTTAAAATCTAAACTTGCACCAGCCCTATCATGTCAGGTGCAGTTGCTCTTTCCGACCATGTCCTCCTATGCCTGCGACTGTGCATCTGTCAATACAGCCGCTTGCATTGATACAACTGTGGCACTCCCATAACGCACTCACTGAGTGGACCATTTTTATGTGCACTACTAGCCACCATCCAGTCACCTCCCAGGAATGCATATCACCATAGGCGTGTCTATAATGGGTGCAGTGCATACAAGCCCCTGGGACCATGAGGCCCATACCACACCCTGCACCTATGTTCAGTTACATACCTCTCCGGAGTCCTGCATCAGCACTCCTATTGCAGCAGAAATCACTTGGAAAATGATGCTGTGGCCATTTTCCTGCTGGTTTGTGCCTGTATAGCATAGATTAGTTACTGGGAACTTGGCAGCAGACCTCTGCATGCACAGAGCCTACTGCACCACAGAGAGGAGCGGGCTTGCACAAAGTGTTCACATGGGCCCCATCTTTTCTTAAACTTCCCCTGCATTTCACTTTCCTGCAACATTTCTGTACCATCTATCCCGATTGTAGCAGCACCTTTGTGCGTACTCCCTGTGTACATTCTGGGGTTTTCCAACATTTCTGCAGCATGTTACATTGGTTTCCATAGGGAAAACATCAGGGTGTAGAGTGGCTCTTGATCCAGAGGCACCAACAGGCTAAAGCTTTAGGCTGTCCCAGGATGCATTGGGGCGTCCTCTATAACCCCGCCTCCAGGCACAGAGCTCAGTTTCGAGTTGGTGGCTGTCACCTAACAGGAGGGCTGCACTGGGCAGCCCTGGAAAAGCTTTTCTGACAGAAGATTTCTTCTCTTGGTTGTCAGCGCTGTATGTCAGAGTGACAGTTTGCAGCTCCATCACCTCCCAAGCGGCGTAGCATACTCCCACGGCCTGGTTCCCAGGTACTTGCGGTGGAGAAGTCCAGCTTAGGAACAGAGTCACAGACCGCTCTCCTGGTTTGCGTGGCTGCTACGTGGAGGCGGTAAGAAGGTCCTCCAGGCAGGACATGCCATTAAATCGCGTTCCGTCCGCGACCTAAGGAGATGGTTGCGGCGCTGGTGTGTACACTGTCACTGGGCAGGGACCCCACTAGACCACCGGGGCGTCTGAGTACAGGTAGGGTGTACTAACATCCCATTTAATAAGGCTAATTGTACCCGGGATTAAAGTCCATTTTAGGGGAGGTGGCGCTTCCCCCGGCCCAGGGCGCCATCTCCTCGCAGATTTCCCACCCTGGAGCTGCCTCACACTCTCCCTCACTCCCCAACTGAGACGCTGGGCGCCATCTTCAGAGCATAGCTGCTGCTGGTCTCCAGGATTGCAGGGCAAGGTCTCCCTTGTAAAGCCGCCTGTATACAGCGCTGAGACTTTACAAACACTTGAGTATCCTACATGTCTTGCCACAGACAGCGTTAGTTGAGAAAGAGTGTACCTATTACAGAATATATTGTACGAGTATTCTGATATATCCTCCGGTCTCTGACCACACTGTGTTTGTTCCCAGATTGTAATTCAGATGTGTACCAAGTTTGCTGTAAATTGCTACAGGCCTTCCACAGTTTTGCTGTCTCCTGAAATAATCTGTGCTGCTGTCCCACCCCTAGGGGTGTCTAACCTCCACAGAGTTTGTTCCAAGATTTTAAGTCCGATGTGTACCAAGTTTGGTGTAAATTGCTCCAGGCCTTCCAGAGTTTTGCTGTCTGCTGACATACTCTGTGCTGCTGTCCTACCCCTAGGGGTGTCTGACCCCCACAGTGTTTGTTTCCAGAGTGTAAGTCATATGTGTACCAAGCTTGTTGTAAATTGCTGCAGGTATTCCAGCGTTTTGCTGTCTGCTGAAATACTCAGTGCTGCTGCCTCACCCCTAAGGGGTCCTAGGGGTGTCTTCCTCCCACAGTGTTTGTTGCCAGAGCTGGAATTCCAGAGTTATGCTGTCTCCTGATATACTCTGTGCTGCTGTCTGCCCCAAATTGTTTTAGTTGCCCCTGCCATGTTTTAATACGCTTGTATGTAAAATTTCACAATCTTTGCTTGTAAACTGTAGATTTGTATTGAAAGACAGAAGGACAGATTTTCAATTTTATATATTAGATATGTATGTACTGTATGTACACACATACTAGTTCAGTGCAGCTTTAATGTGATAATTTCTGCATTACCTGTGACTGTGTGCCTGTATCTGCTGTGTGGTTTCACTCTGTGTTTCCCCAGATATAACTGTCACTATATTCTGTACCCTAAGGCAGGGGTAGCCAACACTGGTCCTCGAGAGCTACCAACAGTGCATGTTTTCCAGGTCTCCTCACAGAATCACAAGTTAAGTGATTAGCTCCACCTGTGGATCTTTTAAAATGTGACAGTTAGTGATGACTGCACATGTGCACCTGCCTGGTGAGCTGGAAAACGTGAACTGTTGGTAGCTCTCGAGGACCAGGGTTGTCTACCACTGCCCTAAGGGCTAGGTGCATCTGGGTCTCATAATATAGTAATGCACAGTATTTATCCAATACATATATTCCACTGTGTTTCAGTCACATAATACCGGATTTATTAGCAGGTATTGTACTTTGCCTGGCTTTATCGTACTAAGTCGCTCTGTTGTTTCATTCTCACATAATGTCTAACAGAACTGGCAGTAAATCAGTGGAAGCTCCGGCATCATGCAGAACATGCTCCAAGGATTTACCAGAGGGGGAAGTGTTGTATGATGGTCTGAGTACTAATTGCCATACACCTCCCAGTCAGTCCGCAGCTCCTGCACCTACACAGGAGCCACCCTGGGCTGTGTTCACCAACCTACTCGGTGCTCTGGTGGAACGCTTAGCGCCCCCTATGGGACCACCGGTGCCACTACCACCATATATTGTCCCCATGGTTAATCTGCCTTGGGCGGAAAATTTGTCTAACAAACTGCAGCACTTGAATCAGTCTCTGGTTAGACAGAAATCCACACCAGGTCACTCACGTGTCCCTGGTTCCTCTAAGCATGCTGCTTCCTCCTCACAAACCTCTCTGATGTCTCATCTAAGAGGAGGGGGATCATACTGTCCTGTCAGGCACTGAATCCTGTGTTACTGATGAGGATTCTCCCTTGTAGACTGATGTCCCTGCCTTAGTGGCTGCTATTAAGCATATCCTTCAAATCACTGATGATGAGGATTCCACTACTGTGGCAAAAAAAAACCTGATAAGTTTAAACTGCAGAAGATGGTTAAAAGTATATTACCCCATTCTGATAATTTTGTGGACATCAGATGGGAACCCTGGTCTAATCCAGGGAAGAAATTCCCTCTGCCTAAACGGGCCTTGGATCGCTATCCTCTCCCTGCAGATTTATGTAACAAATGGGAGACTCCACCGCCGGTGGATTCTCATGTCACTTCCTTGTGGTGTCGTCCACTCTGCTTGTCACCACTGTCACCTCTCTGAAGGAACCAACAGATAAACATGTGGAGGGATGCCTGAAGTCTATTTACTCCCTTACTGGAGCCATTCATAGCCCCACTATAGCTGCCTCCTGGGCTGCAAAAAGGTATTGAGGCGTGGGTTCAGGCATTACAGGAAGAGCTGCCTGAGGATATATCTGACAGTGCCAGTCAATACCTGTCTCTTACTACCACCACCGCCTATTACGTTCAGGAGGCGTCCTCTAAGGTGGGTGTATTGGCAGCCAAGGGGTCGACCACGTCTGTCCTTGTTCGCCGCATACTGTGATTGAGGTCGTGGAAAGTGGACCTGAACTCCAAAAAGACCTTGCAGGTACACCCCATCACTGGGGACATTTTGTTTGGGGAAGACCTAAATAAAATAGTTTCTAAATTAGCAGCCGCTAAGACTGCCTTTATCCCCACTACTAATCGTTCTGCACAGAAGGCAAAAGGTACCATTTTTCGTTCCTTTCGGCCTCAAGAGAAAGCAAAACGTCAGGCATACCTGAGACAATCTCGTGCTCCCAAAATCACAAATCCCAAGGCAAAACAATCCTGGGCAGCCTGTCAGCCTGCTTCAAAACATGACAAGCCTGCTGCATGACGGGGCGGACCCGCCATGGCGGGACCCCAGGGTGAGAGGCCGACTTCTACAGTTCGCCCAGGTCTGATTAAAGACTACTTCAGACACATGGGTACTGGAAGTTGTCTCTCACGGGTACACTGTCTCGTTCAAGAGACGTCCCCCTCGCCAGTTCTGCACTGCGACCCTCTCTTTGGATTCGTTAAATGTGCAAGCCCTACAAACTGTGGTGAGTTCCCTCCTGAGTACAGGAGTGGTTGTGCCGGTACTTCAGTCCCAGAGAGGCAGAGGTTATTACTCGACCCTGTTTCTGAAACCCAATGGGTCCTTCCGGCCTATATTAAATCTCAAATCTCTGAACAAGTTTGTGAGAGTACCCAGGTTTTGTATGGAAACACTGTGCTCCATTGTACTGGCTATGGAACCCGGAGACTATATGGTATCCCTGGATATACAAGATGCACATCTGCATATTCCTATTGCCATATCACACCAGCAGTCCCTGAGGTTTGCTATTGGCAACCTTCACTACAAATTCCAGGCTCTGCCATTTGGACTGGCTACGGCTCCTCGGATCTTCACCAAGGTCATGGCCGTGATGATGGCCCACCTCCGTCGCCAGGGAGTCAGAATCCAGCCATATTTGGACGACCTGCTGATTCTGGCAAATTCCCACTAAGTCCTCAGTCATCTGCAACTGACGGTAACCTTCCTGCAAGCCCATGGGTGGCTTATCAATTGGAAGAAGTCCTTGCTGGTTCCAGTCAGAGCATGGTGCACCTTGGGGCACTCCTGGACACGCACAGTCAGAGACTGTTTCTGTATCCAGAAAAAGTCCTGAAGCTTCAGGACAGGATACGATGCTTCCTTCGTCGCCCCAGAGTGTCGATACATTCGGCGATGCAAGTATTTGGCCTGATGGTGTCGGCCTTCGACATGGTAGAGTACGCTCAATTTCATTCCCGCCCACTACAGAGGTTAATATTTTCCAAGTGGGACGGAATACCTCATCGGATCTGATCTCACGCGATTTCTTTCACTCCCGAGGTTCGTCTTTCGCTGACCTGGTGGCTCCAGAACTAGCAATTGAGCGGGGGTCGTCCCTTCTGGATCCCCGACTGGGTCCTCCTGGCAATGGATGCCAGTCTGAGGGGATGGGGAGCGGTGTTGGAGCAACACTCTTTTCAGGTTCGCTGGACCAAGGAGGAATCATTCCTCCTGATAAACATTCTAGTGTTGAGGGCAGTGTTCTATGCATCTAGTACAGAACAGGCCTGTTCAAGTACAATCAGACAACGCCACCACGGTGGCATACATAAACCATCAAGGCGGCACTTGAAGCTGCATGGCAATGATGAAAGTGACAAAAATCCATTGTTGGGTGGAACGCCATCTGCCAGCCATATCGGCAGTGTTTATTCCGGGTGTCCTGGGAAGCGGACATCCTCAGTTGCCAGGATGTGCACGCTGCAGAGTGGAGTCTTCATCCAGAAGTCTTTCAACTCCTAGTGGACAGGTGGGGCCTACCGGACGTAGACCTCATGGCGTCTCAGCACAATCACAAGGTTCCGGCCTTCAGATCAAGGACCAGGGATCATCAAGCAGCATTCGTGTACGCACTGGCGGTTCCATGGAACTTTCGGCTGCTCTACGTGTTCCCTCCAGTGTCATTCCTGCCCAGGGTCCTACGGAAGTTCAAACAAGAAGGAGGAATACTACTTATAGTTGCTCCAGCGTGGCCCAGATGGCATTGGTTCTCAGACCTGCATGTCCTGTTCTTGCTGGCTATTGCTTCTACAAGAAGGGTGTGGGACTTAGGCTTTTTATCCTGTCGTCCACCCTTTTTGATATTTCACCGTGACCGGCAGTTCTACGAACTTGACCAGGTTATTTGCCTAAGGTGGTGTCATCTTTTCACCTTAACCAAGAGATTGTGGTTCCGGCCTTTGTCTCTTCGGATTTGTCTCCCAAATAACGTTCTTTGGATGTCGTTAGGGCTCTCTGTATCTATGTGGAGAGGACTGACTCCATCAGGAGGTCAGATGCCCTTTTTGTCCTGTTTGGTTTCCACAAATGTGGCTGGCCTGTGAATAAGCAAACCTTGGCCAGATGGATTAGAATGGTGATTGCACAAGCTTATGCACAGGCTGGCCTCCCTGCTCCTACTGCAGTTAAAGCTCATTATACCCAGTCTGTTGGACATTTTTGGGTGGCCCGCCGTGGCACGTCCGCTGAACAATTGTGCAAGGCGGCTACGTGATCCTCAGTGAACACGTTTCTTAGGTTCTATGCCTTTTATACCTTCACCTCCCAGGATGCTTCCTTTGGATGCTGGATTCTTACATCCGCTAAGGCGCGGCCCTTGAGGAACTGCTTTAGGACATCCCTGATGTTTTCCCTGTGGAAACCAATGTACCCTGCTGCAGAAAAGGAGTGTTATGGTAGACTTACCATGGTTAACACTCTTTTTGCTAGGTACATTGTGTTCCCAACCTGACGCACCTACTGTAGCTTCTTTGAGTTTGTATGGCATTAGCCGCTGGTATCTTCTCCTGTTGTGAGAATGTGGTTCTATGTGACTAACATCTACCTTCTCTCTTGTCTGCTCCTGCATTGGTCTGGTTAACGAAACTGAGCTCACAGTGCCTGGAGGCGGGGTTATAGAGGAGGCCCCAATGCATCCTCGGACAGCCTAAAGCTTTAGCCTGTTGGCGCCTCTGGATCAAGATCCAGTCTACACCTCGATGTTTTCCCTGTGGAACCCAATGTACCTCGCAGAAAGAGTGTTAGCCATGGTAAGTCTACCTAACATTCCTTTTTTGTGCATGCACAGTTGAATAAATGTCTCAACTACATGAACACTGGCATACGTGTATGACCAAGAATTTGATGGCAAATAATAACCACTTGGCCCATCTAGTCTGCCCCTGCATGTTTCAGCTCTTTCCATTGATGTTTGTTATGATTCAGATCGGGGTTCATAGAAGGCCACTTCAAAATAGTCCAAATGTTCTATTCTTACCCATTCTTGGGTGCTTGCAACTGTGTATTAATTTCTTCACCAGTGAACATAGAGCTAATGTGACTTGCGAAAAAGCTCCTATTTTGACTCACTGGCTAAAGCACCTTCTGCCAGAAGCATTGTGGCTTGTCAATATGCATTTAGTATGTTTAATCTGGGGTCAATTATTAAATAGGTTGAATGACTAATTAGAAGACTGTAGACGTGTGGTGCTAATTCAAGAAAGCAATTACTTTTAAATATCACTGTATACCAATTATTCTATTTTCTAAAGGGTACCAACAAATATGCGAAGGGAGTGTTAGGATAACTTTGGAGCATACTCTTACCACCATTTATTTTCTTTATTCTATAACATAGCAAAGACATACAGGTAGACATGAGACATTAACTATTTAGAATAATCACTTTTAAGGAATAATTAAGTATTTTTTGTACCAGCAAATTTGTCCATATACCGGACTATTTCTTTATGCCATTCCCTTCTCCCACTTTCCTTTGTTACCTTTTCCCGTCCTCACAGCACCAATATATTTGATTGTCATGTTCACTCATAACCATTTTATTTCACAAGCAGAACCATGTCCCCACTGACTTTGGTCTATGGCTCTAAAAATAGGGAGCTGGAATGTGGGGGGCAATGTAGAAGAGCTGTAGGCCGCTATAGAAGCATCCTGGTCTTCCATAACAATCAGCAGTGCCACAGTGCCATCTCCCCGGATATCGTAGAGGATCCTCAGGGCCGTTATGGGTCAGTTAATTTTAGATAAACAGAAATTAATATGTCTGAATGTATACGCTCCTAATGTATATTCGAAAAACTTTTTTACATATATACTGACTTTACTTACCCCTTATCTAACACCTTCTTTTGACCAACTGATTATACTGTGCAGGGATCTTAATCTTATCTCATTATCAAAATTAGACAGATAATCAACCTCCGCTGCTAGTAGGAAATTGCCTAAATTTGGGATTCCCTCTTTGGTTAAACAACTGCATTTATTAGATGTGTGGAGGGCAGTGCACCCCATAGACAACGAGTATTCCTGTCTTTCTGCGGCCATCTGCCTTATGTCTAGAATAGATTATGTCCTCGTCTTCAATATCATGCTGCCTAAAATTATCCAGTCAGAAATAGAGCCAATACTCTTTTCAGACCATGCGGTTACTTGGGTTTCTTTTATCTTAACTCAAGATAAAGGTAAATTTATTAGCTGGCGTTGCCCTCCCTCGTTAGCCACTTCCCACATTTTGAAAGAAGCGGTGGTGCTGGCTTGGGATAATTTTGCAAAAGATAATGTTGATACGGTTTCTGTTGATCCAATCCTATATTGGCAAGCCTCAAAGGCCACAATAAGGGGTGAGATCATCTCGCATTCATCATCCCTGAAGAAGAAGCTTTCCATTGACTGTCTTATTGCTCAGGAAGCGCTAACTAGAACTTTTCAGGTTTATAAGACTACCCCCTCTACCTTACATAGGATTACATATGATTAGGCGAGGACGCTATTTTAAAATTTAGTAGCCAAGATTGAATCTTCTTATACATTTAAGAAGGAATTTATATTTAACAAGTTTGTGAATAAATCTAGTAAGCTGTAATCGAATTTGCTTAGTGGTCAACACCCGTCCTTTACTATTCATCCTTTAATACAACAGAATGGTTCTATTGCAACCTCTAATGATATGATAGCTGGGGTTCACTACGGCTGGCCGGCGGTCGGGCTCCCGGCGACCAGCATACCAGCGCCGGGAGCCCGACCGCCGGCTTACCGACAGTGTGGCGAGCGCAAATGAGCCCCTTGCGGGCTCACTGCGCTCGCCACGGGCACGGTGGCGCGCTACGCGCGCCACACTATTTTATTCTCCCTCTATGGGGGTCGTGGACCCCCACGAGGGAAAATAAGTGTCGGTATGCCGGCTGTCGGGCTCCCGGCGCCGGTATACTGAGCGCCGGGAGCCCGACCACCGGTATACAGAAGACCACCCGATAGCTGGGGTGTTGAAAGATTTCTATGAAATCTTATACTCGAAGCCTAATTTTTATATGAACAATGCTAGTAGTTTCTGGGAAAATCTTGACCAGCCTCTTTTATCTGAATCCGATGGTATGGCGTTTACTGCTCCCATCTCTCACCAGTAGGTATCTTCTGTGATTTCATGTCTTAATACTACAGTTCTCCATGTTATTCTGAAGCCTGGCAGAGACCTGTCTGATCCTGGCTCGTATCGCCCGATTTCTCCACTAAATTTAGACTACAAGATTTTGACAAAAATTCTAGCGGATAGGCTGAAGATAACTCTCCCTTCCAGAATACACCAGGATCAGACGGGTTTACTAAAAAACAGAAATCCTGTGACCAATATTAGAAGAGTTTTGTCTGCGGTGGTTGATTCCCAGTGCACCATGTCAAATATCACTAAAGCCATACTCTCATTGGATGCCAAAAGGCTTTTGACATGGAGCCTTACATCGTTTTCCTTTTCCAGAAAAATTTATATCATTCATACAAATAAATATATATATATATATATATATATATATAATATTATCTATATCCTTCTTCCCACATAGTTTGTAATAGTGATGTGCACCGGACATTTTTCGGGTTTTGTGTTTGGATTCGGTTCCGCGGCCGTGTTTTGGATTCGGACGCGTTTTGGCAAAACCTCACCGAAAAATTTTTGTCGGATTCGGGTGGTTTTTTTTTAAAAACCCTAAAAAACAGCTTAAATCATAGAATTTGGGGGTCATTTTGATCCCATAGTATTATTAACCTCAATTACCATAATTTCCACTCATTTCCAGTCTATTCTGAACACCTCACAATATTATTTTTAGTCCTACAATTTGCACCGAGGTCGCTGGATGGCTAAGCTAAGCGACACAAGTGGCCGACACAAACACCTGGCCCATCTAGGAGTGGCACTGCAGTGTCAGGCAGGATGGCACTTCAAAAAAATTGTCCCCAAAAGGCACATGATGCAAAGAAAAAAAGAGGTGCACCAAGGTGGCTGTTTGACCAAGCTAAGCGACACAAGTGGCCGACACAAACACCTGGCCCATCTAGGAGTGGCACTGCAGTGTCAATCAAGACAGGATGGCACTTCCAAAAAATTGTCCCCAAACAGCACATGATGCAAAGAAAAATGAAAGAAAAAAGAGGTGCAAGATGGAATTGTCCTCGGGCCCTCCCAGCCACCCTTATGTTGTATAAACAGGACATGCACACTTTAACGAACCCATCATTTCAGCGACAGGGTCTGCCACACGACTGTGACTGAAATGACTGGTTGGTTTGTGCCCCACCCAAAAAAGAAGCAATCAATCTCTCCTTGCACAAACTGGCTCTACAGAGGCAAGATGTCCACCTCATCATCATCCTCCGATTCCTCACCCCTTTCACTATGTACATCCCCCTCCTCACAGATTATTAATTCGTCCCCACTGGAATCCACCATCTCAGGTCCCCGTGTACTTTCAGGAGGCAATTGCTGCTGGTGAATGTCTCCACGGAGGAATTGATTATAATTCATTTTGATGAACATCATATTCTCCACATTTTCTGGAAGTAACCTCGTACGCCGATTGCTGACAAGGTGAGTAGCTGCACTAAACACTCTTTCGGAGTACACACTGGAGGGATGGCAACTTAGGTAGAATAAAGCCAGTTTGTGCAAGGGCCTCCAAATTGCCTCTTTTTCCTGCCAGTATACGTACGGACTGTCTGACGTGCCTACTTGGATGCGGTCACTCATATAATCCTCCACCATTCTTTCCATCGTGAGAGAATCATACGCAGTGACAGTAGACGACATGTCAGTAATCATTGGCAGGTCCTTCAGTCCGGACCAGATGTCAGCACTCGCTCCAGACTGCCCTGCATCACCGCCAGCGGGTGGGCTCAGAATTCTTAGCCTTTTCCTCGCACCCCCAGTTGCGGGAGAATGTGAAGGAGGAGATGTTGACGGGTCACGTTCCGCTTGACTTGACAATTTTCTCACCAGCAGGTCTTTGAACCTCTGCAGACTTGTGTCTGCCGGAAAGAGAGATACAACATAGGTTTTAAATCTAGGATCGAGCACGGTGGCCAAAATGTAGTGCTCTGATTTCAACAGATTGACCACCCGTGAATCCTGGTTAAGCGAATTAAGGGCTCCATCCACAAGTCCCACATACCTAGCGGAATCGCTCTGTTTTAGCTCCTCCTTCAATGTCTCCAGCTTCTTCTGCAAAAGCCTGATGAGGGGAATGACCTGACTCAGGCTGGCAGTGTCTGAACTGACTTCACGTGTGGCAAGTTCAAAGGGTTGCAGAACCTTGCACAACATTGAAATCATTCTCCACTGCGCTTGAGTCAGGTGCATTCCCCCTCCTTTGCCTATATCGTGGGCAGATGTATAGGCTTGAATGGCCTTTTGCTGCTCCTCCATCCTCTGAAGCATATAGAGGGTTGAATTCCACCTCGTTACCACCTCTTGCTTCAGATGATGGCAGGGCAGGTTCAGGAATGTTTGGTGGTGCTCCAGTCTTCTGTACGCGGTGCCTGAATGCCGAAAGTGGCCTGCAATTCTTCGGGCCACCGACAGCATCTCTTGCATGCCCCTGTCGTTTTTTAAATAATTCTGCACCACCAAATTCAATGTATGTGCAAAACATGGGACGTGCTGGAATTTGCCCAGATGTAATGCACGCACAATATTGCTGGCGTTGTCCGATGTCACAAATCCCCAGGAGAGTCCAATTGGGGTAAGCCATTCTGCGATGATCTTCCTCAGTTCCCGTAAGAGGTTGTCAGCTGTGTGCCTCTTATGGAAAGCGGTGATACAAAGCGTAGCCTGCCTAGGAACGACTTGGCGTTTGCGAGATGCTGCTACTGGTGCCGCCGCTGCTGTTCTTGCTGCGGGAGACAATACATCTACCCAGTGGGCTGTCACAGTCATATAGTCCTGAGTCTGCCCTGCTCCACATGTCCGTGGTTAAGTGGACATTGGGTACAACTGCATTTTTTAGGACACTGGTGAGTCTTTTTCTGAGGTCTGTGTACATTTTCGGTATCGCCTGCCTAGAGAAATTGAACCTAGATGGTATTTGGTACCGGGGACACAGTACCTCAATCAAGTCTATAGTTGCCTCTGAATTAACGATGGATACCGGAACCACGTTTCTCACCGCCCAGGCTGCCAAGGCCTGAGTTATCTGCTTTGCAGCAGGATGACTGCTGTGATATTTCATCTTCCTCGCAAAGGACTGTTGGACAGTCAATTGCTTACTGGAAGTAGTACAAGTGGTCTTCCGACTTCCCCTCTGGGATGACGATCGACTCCCAGCAGCAACAACAGCAGCGCCAGCAGCAGTAGGCGTTACACTTAAGGATGCATCGGAGGAATCCCAGGCAGGAGAGGACTCGTCAGACTTGACAGTGACATGGCCTGCAGGACTATTGGCTTTCCTGGGTAAGGAGGAAATTGACACTAAGGGAGTTGGTGGTGTGGTTTGCAGGAGCTTGGTTACAAGAGGAAGGGATTTAGTAGTCAGTGGACTGCTTCCGCTGTCACCCAAAGTTTTTGAACTTGTCACTGACTTATGATGAATGCGCTGCAGGTGACGTATAAGGGAGGATGTTCCGAGGTGGTTAACGTCCTTACCCCTACTTATTACAGCTTGACAAAGGCAACACATGGCTTGACACCTGTTGTCCGCATTTGTGTTGAAATAATTCCACACCGAAGAGGTGATTTTTTTTTATTTTGACCAGGCATGTCAATGGCCATATTCGTCCCACGGACAACAGGTGTCTCCCCGGGTGCTTGACTTAAACAAACCACCTCACCATCAGAATCCTCCTTGTCAATTTCCTCCCCAGCGCCAGCAACACCCATATCCTCGTCCTGGTGTACTTCAACAGTGACATCTTCAATTTGACTATCAGGAACTGGACTGCGGGTGCTCCTTCCAGCACTTGCAGGGGGCGTGCAAATGGTGGAAGGCGCAAGCTCTTCCCGTCCAGTGTTGGGAAGGTCAGACATCGCAACCGACACAATTGGACTCTCCTTGGGTATTTGTGATTTAGAAGAACACACAGTTCTTTGCTGTGCTTTTGCCAGCTTAAGTCTTTTCATTTTTCTAGCGTGAGGATGAGTGCTTCCATCCTCATGTGAAGCTGAACCACTAGCCATGAACATAGGCCAGGGCCTCAGCCGTTCCTTGCCACTCCGTGTCGTAAATGGCATATTGGCAAGTTTACGCTTCTCCTCAGACGATTTTAATTTTGATTTTTGGGTCATTTTACTGAACTTTTGTTTTTTGGATTTTACATGCTCTCTACTATGACATTGGGCATCGGCCTTGGCAGACGACGTTGATGGCATTTCATCATCTCGGCCATGACTAGTGGCAGCAGCTTCAGCAGGAGGTGGAAGTGGATCTTGATTTTTCCCTATTTTAACCTCCACATTTTTGTTCTCCATTTTTTAATGTGTGGAATTATATGCCAGTATCAATAGCAATGGCCTACTACTATATTTACTGCGCACAACTGAAATGCACCACGGGTATGGATGGATAGTATACTTGACGACACAGAGGTAGGTACAGCAGTGGCCTACCGTACTGCTATATATAGGGGTGGTCTTCTGTTTGCCGGCGGTCGGGCTCCCGGCGCTCAGTATACCGGCGCCGGGAGCCCGACAGCCGGCATACCGACACTTATTTTCCCTCGTGGGGGTCCACGACCCCCACAGAGGGAGAATAAAATAGTGTGGCGCGCGTAGCGCGCCACCGTGCCCGTAGCGTGGCGAGCGCAGCGAGCCCGCAAGGGGCTCATTTGCGCTCGCCAAGCTGTCGGTAAGCCGGCGGTCGGGCTCCCGGCGCCGGGATGCTGGTCGCCGGGAGCCCGACCGCCGGCCAGCCGTAGTGAACCCATATATAGTATACTGGTGGTCACTGTGTCAGCAAACTGCAAAACTAAAATGCACCATAGGTATAGAATGTAGATGGATAGTATACTTAATGAATGACGACACAGAGGTAGGTACAGCAGTGGCCTACCGTACTGCTATATATAGTATACTGGTGGTCACTGTGTCAGCAAACTGCAAAACTAAAATGCACCACAGGTATAGAATGTAGATGGATAGTATACTTAATGAATGACGACACAGAGATAGGTACAGCAGTGGCCTACCGTACTGCTATATATAGTATACTGGTGGTTACTGTGTCAGCAAACTGCGAAACTAAAATGCACCACAGGTATAGAATGTAGATGGATAGTATACTTAATGAATGACGACACAGAGGTAGGTACAGCAGTGGCCTACCGTACTGCTATATATAGTATACTGGTGGTCACTGTGTCAGCAAACTGCAAAACTAAAATGCACCACAGGTATAGAATGTAGATGGATAGTATACTTAATGAATGACGACACAGAGGTAGGTACAGCTGTGGCCTACCGTACTGCTATATATAGTATACTGGTGGTCACTGTGTCAGCAAACTGCAAAACTAAAATGCACCACAGGTATAGAATGTAGATGGATAGTATACTTAATGAATGACGACACAGAGGTAGGTACAGCAGTGGCCTACCGTGCTGCTATATATAGTATACTGGTGGTCACTGTGTCAGCAAACTGCAAAACTAAAATGCACCACAGGTATAGAATGTAGATGGATAGTATACTTAATGAATGACGACACAGAGGTAGGAACAGCAGTGGCCTACCGTACTGCTATATATAGTATACTGGTGGTCACTGTGTCAGCAAACTGCAAAACTAAAATGCAACACAGGTATAGAATGTAGATGGATAGTATACTTAATGAATGACAACACAGAGGTAGGTACAGCAGTGGCCTACCGTACTGCTATATATAGTATACTGGTGGTCACTGTGTCAGCAAACTGCAAAACTAAAATGCACCACAGGTATAGAATGTAGATGGATAGTATACTTAATGAATGACGACACAGAGGTAGGTACAGCAATGGTCTACCGTACTGCTATATATAGTATACTGGTGGTCACTGTGTCAGCAAACTGCAAAACTAAAATGCACCACAGGTATAGAATGTAGATGGATAGTATACTTAATGAATGACGACACAGAGGTAGGTACAGCAGTGGCCTACCGTACTGCTATATATAGTATACTGGTGGTCACTGTGTCAGCAAACTGCAAAACTAAAATGCACCACAGTTATAGAATGTAGATGGATAGTATACTTAATGAATGACGACACAGAGGTAGGTACAGCAGTGGCCTACCGTACTGCTATATATAGTATACTGGTGGTCACTGTGTCAGCAAACTGCAAAACTAACATGCACCACAGGTATAGAATGTAGATGGATAGTATACTTAATGAATGACGACACAGAGGTAGGTACAGCAGTATCCTACCGTACTGCTATATAGAGTATACTGGTGGTCACTGTGTCAACAAACTGCAAAACTAAAATGCACCACAGGTATAGAATGTAGATGGATAGTATACTTAATGAATGACGACACAGAGGTAGGTACAGCAGTGGCCTACCGTACTGCTATATATAGTATACTGGTGGTCACTGTCAGCAAACTGCAAAACTAAAATGCACCACAGGTATAGAATGTAGATGGATAGTATACTTAATGAATGACGACACAGAGGTAGGTACAGCAGTGGCCTACCGTACTGCTATATATAGTATACTGGTGGTCACTGTGTCAGCAAACTGCAAAACTAAAATGCACCACAGGTATAGAATGTAGATGGATAGTATACTTAATGAATGACGACACAGAGGTAGGTACAGCAGTGGCCTACCGTACTGCTATATATAGTATACTGGTGGTCACTGTGTCAGCAAACTGCAAAACTAAAATGCACCTCAGGTATAGAATGTAGATGGATAGTATACTTAATGAATGACGACACAGAGGTAGGTACAGCAGTGGCCTACCGTGCTGCTATATATAGTATACTGGTGGTCACTGTCAGCAAACTGCAAAACTAAAATGCACCACAGGTATAGAATGTAGATGGATAGTATACTTAATGAATGACGACACAGAGGTAGGAACAGCAGTGGCCTACCGTACTGCTATATATAGTATACTGGTGGTCACTGTGTCAGCAAACGGCAAAACTAAAATGCAACACAGGTATAGAATGTAGATGGATAGTATACTTAATGAATGACGACACAGAGGTAGGTACAGCAGTGGCCTACCGTACTGCTATATATAGTATACTGGTGGTCACTGTGTCAGCAAACTGCAAAACTAAAATGCACCACAGGTATAGAATGTAGATGGATAGTATACTTAATGAATGACGACACAGAGGTAGGTACAGCAATGGTCTACCGTACTGCTATATATAGTATACTGGTGGTCACTGTGTCAGCAAACTGCAAAACTAAAATGCACCACAGGTATAGAATGTAGATGGATAGTATACTTAATGAATGACGACACAGGAGGTAGGTACAGCAGTGGCCTACCGTACTGCTATATATAGTATACTGGTGGTCACTGTGTCAGCAAACTGCAAAACTAAAATGCACCACAGTTATAGAATGTAGATGGATAGTATACTTAATGAATGATGACACAGAGGTAGGTACAGCAGTGGCCTACCGTACTGCTATATATAGTATACTGGTGGTCACTGTGTCAGCAAACTGCAAAACTAACATGCACCACAGGTATAGAATGTAGATGGATAGTATACTTAATGAATGACGACACAGAGGTAGGTACAGCAGTATCCTACCGTACTGCTATATAGAGTATACTGGTGGTCACTGTGTCAACAAACTGCAAAACTAAAATGCACCACAGGTATAGAATGTAGATGGATAGTATACTTAATGAATGACGACACAGAGGTAGGTACAGCAGTGGCCTACCGTACTGCTATATATAGTATACTGGTGGTCACTGTGTCAGCAAACTGCAAAACTAAAATGCACCACAGGTATAGAATGTAGATGGATAGTATACTTAATGAATGATGACACAGAGGTAGGTACAGCAATGGCCTACCGTACTGCTATATATAGTATACTGGTTTGTCACTGTGTCAGCAAACTGCAAAACTAAAATGCACCACAGGTATAGAATGTAGATGGATAGTATACTTAATGAATGACGACACAGAGGTAGGTACAGCAGTATCCTACCGTACTGCTATATATAGTATACTGGTGGTCACTGTGTCAGCAAACTGCAAAACTAAATTGCACCACAGGTATAGAATGTAGATGGATAGTATACTTAATGAATGACGACACAGAGGTAGGTACAGCAGTGGCCTACCGTACTGCTATATATAGTATACTGGTGGTCACTGTGTCAGCAAACTGCAAAACTAAAATGCACCACAGGTATAGAATGTAGATGGATAGTATACTTAATGAATGACGACACAGAGGTAGGTACAGCAGTGGCCTACCGTACTGCTATATATAGTATACTGGTGGTCACTGTGTCAGCAAACTGCAAAACTAAAATGCACCACAGGTATAGAATAGATGGATAGTATACTTAATGAATGACGACACAGAGGTAGGTACAGCAATGGCCTACCGTACTGCTATATATAGTATACTGGTGGTCACTGTGTCAGCAAACTGCAAAACTAAAATGCACCACAGGTATAGAATGTAGATGGATAGTATACTTAATGAATGACGACACAGAGGTAGGTACAGCAGTGGCCTACCGTACTGCTATATATAGTATACTGGTGGTCACTGTCAGAAAACTGCAAAACTAAAATGCACCACAGGTATAGAATGTAGATGGATAGTATACTTAATGAATGACGACACAGAGGTAGGTACAGCAGTATCCTACCGTACTGCTATATATAGTATACTGGTGGTCACTGTGTCAGCAAACTGCAAAACTAAATTGCACCACAGGTATAGAATGTAGATGGATAGTATACTTAATGAATGACGACACAGAGGTAGGTACAGCAGTGGCCTACCGTACTGCTATATATAGTATACTGGTGGTCACTGTGTCAGCAAACTGCAAAACTAAAATGCACCACAGGTATAGAATGTAGATGGATAGTATACTTAATGAATGACGACACAGAGGTAGGTACAGCAGTGGCCTACCGTACTGCTATATATAGTATACTGGTGGTCACTGTGTCAGCAAACTGCAAAACTAAAATGCACCACAGGTATAGAATAGATGGATAGTATACTTAATGAATGACGACACAGAGGTAGGTACAGCAATGGCCTACCGTACTGCTATATATAGTATACTGGTGGTCACTGTGTCAGCAAACTGCAAAACTAAAATGCACCACAGGTATAGAATGTAGATGGATAGTATACTTAATGAATGACGACACAGAGGTAGGTACAGCAGTGGCCTACCGTACTGCTATATATAGTATACTGGTGGTCACTGTCAGAAAACTGCAAAACTAAAATGCACCACAGGTATAGAATGTAGATGGATAGTATACTTAATGAATGACGACACAGAGGTAGGTACAGCAGTATCCTACCGTACTGCTATATATAGTATACTGGTGGTCACTGTGTCAGCAAACTGCAAAACTAAAATGCACCACAGGTATAGAATGTAGATGGATAGTATACTTAATGAATGACGACACAGAGGTAGGTACAGCAGTGGCCTACCGTACTGCTATATATAGTATACTGGTGGTCACTGTGTCAGCAAACTGCAAAACTAAAATGCACCACAGGTATAGAATAGATGGATAGTATACTTAATGAATGACGACACAGAGGTAGGTACAGCAATGGCCTACCATACTGCTATATATAGTATACTGGTGGTCACTGTGTCAGCAAACTGCAAAACTAAAATGCACCACAGGTATAGAATATAGATGGATAGTATACTTAATGAATGATGACACAGAGGTAGGTACAGCAGTGGCCTACCGTACTGCTATATATAGTATACTGGTGGTCACTGTGTCAGCAAACTGCAAAACTAAAATGCACCACAGGTATAGAATGTAGATGGATAGTATACTTAATGAATGACGACACAGAGGTAGGTACAGCAGTATCCTACCGTACTGCTATATATAGTATACTGGTGGTCACTGTGTCAGCAAACTGCAAAACTAAAATGCACCACAGGTATAGAATGTAGATGGATAGTATACTTAATGAATGACGACACAGAGGTAGGTACAGCAGTGGCCTACCGTACTGCTATATATAGTATACTGGTGGTCACTGTGTCAGCAAACTGCAAAACTAAAATGCACCACAGGTATAGAATGTAGATGGATAGTATACTTAATGAATGACGACACAGAGGTAGGTACAGCAGTGGCCTACCGTACTGCTATATATAGTATACTGGTGGTCACTGTGTCAGCAAACTGCAAAACTAAAATGCACCACAGGTATAGAATGTAGATGGATAGTATACTTAATGAATGACGACACAGAAGTAGGTACAGCAGTGGCCTACCGTACTGCTATATATAGTATACTGGTGGTCACTGTGTCAGCAAACTGCAAAACTAAAATGCACCACAGGTATAGAATGTAGATGGATAGTATACTTAATGAATGATGACACAGAGGTAGGTACAGCAGTGGCCTACCGTACTGCTATATATAGTATACTGGTGGTCACTGTGTCAGCAAACTGCAAAACTAAAATGCACCACAGGTATAGAATGTAGATGGATAGTATACTTAATGAATGCCGACACAGAGGTAGGTACAGCAGTGGCCTACCGTACTGCTATAATAAGAATTTACTTACCGATAATTCTATTTATCGTAGTCCGTAGTGGATGCTGGGGACTCCGTAAGGACCATGGGGAATAGCGGCTCCGCAGGAGACTGGGCACATCTAAAGAAAGCTTTAGGACTATCTGGTGTGCACTGGCTCCTCCCCCTATGACCCTCCTCCAAGCCTCAGTTAGGATACTTTGCCCGGACGAGCGTACACAATAAGGAAGGATTTTGAATCCCGGGTAAGACTCATACCAGCCACACCAATCACACCGTACAACTTGTGATCTGAACCCAGTTAACAGCATGATAACAGAGGAGCCTCTAGAAAAGATGGCTCACTACAGCAATAACCCGATTTTTTGGTAACAATAACTATGTACCAGTATTGCAGACAATCCGCACTTGGGATGGGCGCCCAGCATCCACTACGGACTACGAGAAATAGAATTATCGGTAAGTAAATTCTTATTTTCTCTAACGTCCTAAGTGGATGCTGGGGACTCCGTAAGGACCATGGGGATTATACCAAAGCTCCCAAACGGGCGGGAGAGTGCGGATGACTCTGCAGCACCAAATGAGAGAACTCCAGGTCCTCCTCAGCCAGGGTATCAATTTTGTAGAATTTTACAAACGTATTTGCTCCTGACCAAGTAGCTGCTCGGCAAAGTTGTAAAGCCGAGACCCCTCGGGCAGCCGCCCAAGATGAGCCCACCTTCCTTGTGGAGTGGGCATTTACAGATTTTTGGCTGTGGCAGGCCTGCCACAGAATGTGCAAGCTGAATTGTACTACAAATCCAACGAGCAATAGTCTGCTTAGAAGCAGGAGCACCCAGCTTGTTGGGTGCATACAGGATAAACAGCGAGTCAGTTTTCCTGACTCCAGCCGTCCTGGAAACATATATTTTCAGGGCCCTGACAACGTCTATCAACTTGGAGTCCTCCAAGTCCCTAGTAGCCGCAGGCACCACAATAGGTTAGTTCAGGTGAAAACGCTGAAACCACCTTAGGGAGAAACTGAGGACGAGTCCTCAATTCCGCCCTGTCCGAATGGAAAATCAGATAAGGGCTTTTACAGGATAAAGCCGCCAATTCTGACACGCGCCTGGCCCAGGCCAGGGCCAACAGCATGACCACTTTCCATGTGAGATATTTTAACTCCACAGATTTAAGTGGTTCAAACCAATGTGACTTTTGGAACCCAAAAACTACATTGAGATCCCAAAGTGCCACTGGAGGCACAAAAGGAGGCTGTATATGCAGTACCCCTTTTACAAACGTCTGAACTTCAGGGACTGAAGCTAGTTCTTTTTGGAAGAAAATTGACAGGGCCGAAATTTGAACCTTAATGGACCCCAATTTCAGGCCCATAGACACTCCTGTTTGCAGGAAATGTAGGAATCGACCCAGTTGAATTTCCTCCGTCGGGCCTTACTGGCCTCGCACCACGCAACATATTTTCGCCAAATGCGGTGATAATGTTTTGCGGTTACATCCTTCCTGGCTTTGATCAGGATAGGGATGACTTCATCCGGAATGCCTTTTTTCCTTCAGGATCCGGCGTTCAAAACCGCCATGCCGTCAAACGCAGCCGCGGTAAGTCTTGGAACAGACAGGGTCCTTGCTGGAGCAGGTCCCTTCTTAGAGGTAGAGGCCACGGATCCTCCGTGAGCATCTCTTGAAGTTCCGGTTACCAAGTCCTTCTTGGCCAATCCGGAGCCACGAATATAGTGCTTACTCCTCTCCATCTTATCAATCTCAGTACCTTGGGTATGAGAGGCAGAGGAGGGAACACATACACTGACTGGTACACCCACGGTGTTACCAGAGTGTCTACAGCTATTGCCTGAGGGTCCCTTGACCTGGCGCAATACCTGTCGAGTTTTTCCCAACGGTTTATAATCATGTGGAAGACTTCTGGGTGAAGTCCCCACTCTCCCGGGTGGAGGTCGTGCTGAGGAAGTCTGCTTCCCAGTTGTCCACTCCCGGAATGAATACTGCTGACAGTGCTATCACATGATTTTCCGCCCAGCGAAGAATCCTTGCAGCTTCTGCCATTGCCCTCCTGCTTCTTGTGTCACCCTGTCTGTTTACGTGGGTGACTGCCGTGATGTTGTCCTACTGGATCAACACCGGCTGACCTTGAAGCAGAGGTCTTGCTAAGCTTAGAGCATTGTAAATGTCCCTTAGCTTCAGGATATTTATGTGAAGTGATGTCTCCAGGCTTGACCATAAGCCCTGGATATTCCTTCCCTGTGTGACTGCTCTCCAGCCTCGCAGGCTGGCATCCGTGGTCACCAGGACCCAGTCCTGAATGCCTAATCTGCGGCCCTCTGGAAGATGAGCACTCTGCAACCACCACAGGAGGGACACCCTTGTCCTTGGTGACAAGGTTATCCGCTGATGCATCTGAAGATGCGACCCGGACCATTTGTCCAGCAGGTCCCACTGGAAAGTTCTTGCGTGGAATCTGTCGAATGGGATTGCTTCGTAGGAAGCCACCATTTTACCCAGAACCCTTGTGCACTGATGCACTGAGACTTGGCTCGGTTTTAGGAGGTTCCTGACTAGCTCGGATAACTCCCTGGCTTTCTCCTCCGGGAGAAACACCTTTTTCTGGACTGTGTCCAGGATCATCCCTAGGAACAGAAGACACGTCGTCGGAACCAGCTGCGATTTTGGAATATTGAAAATCCAATCGTGCTGCCGCAACACTACCTGAGATAGTGCTACACCGACCTCCAACTGTTCCCTGGATCTTACCCTTATCAGGGAATTGTCCAAGTAAGGGATAACTAAAATTCCCTTCCTTCGAAGGAATATCATAATTTCGGCCATTACCTTGGTAAAGACCCGGGGTGCCGTGGACCATCCATACGGCAGCGTCTGAACTGATAGTGACAGTTCTGTACCATAAACCTGAGGTACCCTTGGTGAGAAGGGTAAATTTTGACATGAAGGTAAGCATCCTTGATGTCCCGAGACATCATGTAGTCCCCTTCTTCCAGGTTCGCAATCACTGCTCTGAGTGACTCAATCTTGAATTTGAACCTCTGTATGTAAGTGTTCAAAGATTTTAGATTTAGAATCGGTCTCACCGAGCCGTCCGGCTTCGGTACCACAACAGTGTGGAATAATACCCCGTTCCCTGTTGCAGGAGGGGTATCTTGATTATCACCTGCTGGGAATACAGCTTGTGAATGGCTTCCAAAACTGTCTCCCTGTCAGAAGGAGACATCGGTAAAGCCGACTTTAGGAAACGGCGAGGGGGAGACGTCTCGAATTCTAATTTGTACCCCTGAGATATCACCTGAAGGATCCAGGGGTCTACTTGCGAGTGAGCCCACTGCGCGCTAAAATTCATTGAGACGGGCCCCCCACCGTGCCTGATTCTGCTTGTAAAGCCCCCGCGTATACTGAGGGCTTGGCAGAGGCGGGAGAGGGTTTCTGTTCCTGGGAACTGGCTGATTTCTGCAGCCTTTTTCCTTTCCCTCTGTCACGGGGCAGAAATGAGGAACCTTTTGCCCGCTTGTCCACGAAAAGACTGCGCCTGATAATACGGCGTCTTCTCATGTTGAGAGGCGACCTGGGGTACAAACGTGGATTTCCCAGCTGTTGCCGTGGCCACCAGGTCTGAAAGACCGACCCCAAATAACTCCTCCCCTTAATAAAGCAATACTTCCAAATGCCGTTTGGAATATGCATCACCTGACCACTGACATGTCCATAACCCTCTACTGGTAGAAATGGACAACGCACTTAGACTTGATGCCAGTCGGCAAATATTCCGCTGTGCATCACGCATATATAGAAATGCATCTTTTAAATGCTCTATAGGCAAAAATATACTGTCCCTATCTAGGGTATCAATATTTTCAGTCAGGGAATCCGACCACGCCAACCCAGCACTGCACATCCAGGCTGAGGCGATTGCTGGTCGCAGTATAACACCAGTATGTGTGTAAATACCTTTTAGGATACCCTCCTGCTTTCTATCAGCAGGATCCTTAAGGGCGGCCATCTCAGGCGAGGGTAGAGCCCTTACAAGCGTGTGAGCGCTTTATCCACCCTAGGGGGTGTTTCCCAACGCACCCTAACCTCTGGCGGGAAAGGATATAATGCCAATAACATTTTAGAAATTATCAGTTGTTATCGGGGGAAACCCACGCATCATCACACACCTCATTTGATTTCTCAGATTCAGGAAAACTACAGGTAGTTTTTCCTCACCGAACATAATACCCCTTTTTGGTGGTACTCGTATTATCAGAAATGTGTAAAACATTTTTCATTGCCTCAATCATGTAACTTGTGGCCCTACTGGAAGTCACATTTGTCTCTTCACCGTCGACACTGGAGTCAGTATCCGTGTCGGCGTCTATATCTGCCATCTGAGGTAACGGGCGCTTTAGAGCCCCTGACGGCCTATGAGACGTCGGGACAGGCACAAGCTGAGTAGCCGGCTGTCTCATGTCAACCACTGTCTTTTATACAGAGCTGACACTGTCACGTAATTTCTTCCAACAGTTCATCCACTCAGGTGTCGACCCCCTAGGGGGTGACATCACTATTACAGGCAATCTGCTCCGTCTCCACATTATTTTTCTCCTCATACATGTCGACACAAAAGTACCGACATACAGCACACACACAGGGAATGCTCTGATAGAGGACAGGACCCCACTAGCCCTTTGGGGAGACAGAGGGAGAGTTTGCCAGCACACACCAGAGCGCTATATATATATATACAGGGATAACCTTATATAAGTGTTTTTCCCCTTATAGCTGCTGTATAGTTAATACTAGAGATGAGCGCCTGAAATTTTTCGGGTTTTGGTTTTGGGTTCGGTTCCGCGGCCGTGTTTTGGGTTCGAACGCGTTTTGGCAAAACCTCACCGAATTTTTTTTGTCGGATTCGGGTGTGTTTTGGATTCGGGTGTTTTTTTCAAAAAACACTAAAAAACAACTTAAATCATAGAATTTGGGGGTCATTTTGATCCCAAAGTATTATTAACCTCAAAAACCATAATTTACACTCATTTTCAGTCTATTCTGAATACCTCACACCTCACAATATTATTTTTAGTCCTAAAATTTGCACCGAGGTCGCTGTGTGAGTAAGATAAGCGACCCTAGTGGCCGACACAAACACCGGGCCCATCTAGGAGTGGCACTGCAGTGTCACGCAGGATGTCCCTTCCAAAAAACCCTCCCCAAACAGCACATGACGCAAAGAAAAAAAGAGGCGCAATGAGGTAGCTGTGTGAGTAAGATTAGCGACCCTAGTGGCCGACACAAACACCGGGCCCATCTAGGAGTGGCACTGCAGTGTCACGCAGGATGGCCCTTCCAAAAAACCCTCCCCAAACAGCACATGACGCAAAGAAAAAAAGAGGCGCAATGAGGTAGCTGTGTGAGTAAGATTAGCGACCCTAGTGGCCGACACAAACACCGGGCCCATCTAGGAGTGGCACTGCAGTGTCACGCAGGATGTCCCTTCCAAAAAAACCTCCCCAAACAGCACATGACGCAAAGAAAAAAAGAGGCGCAATGAGGTAGCTGTGTGAGTAAGATAAGCGACCCTAGTGGCCGACACAAACACCGGGCCCATCTAGGAGTGGCACTGCAGTGTCACGCAGGATGTCCCTTCCAAAAAACCCTCCCCAAACAGCACATGACGCAAAGAAAAAAAGAGGCGCAATGAGGTAGCTGACTGTGTGAGTAAGATTAGCGACCCTAGTGGCCGACACAAACACCGGGCCCATTTAGGAGTGGCACTGCAGTGTCACGCAGGATGTCCCTTCCAAAAAACCCTCCCCAATCAGCACATGATGCAAAGAAAAAGAAAAGAAAAAAGAGGTGCAAGATGGAATTGTCCTTGGGCCCTCCCACCCACCCTTATGTTGTATAAACAAAACAGGACATGCACACTTTAACCAACCCATCATTTCAGTGACAGGGTCTGCCACACGACTGTGACTGATATGACGGGTTGGTTTGGACCCCCCCAAAAAAAGAAGCAATTAATCTCTCCTTGCACAAACTGGCTCTACAGAGGCAAGATGTCCACCTCATCATCACCCTCCGATATATCACCGTGTACATCCCCCTCCTCACAGATTATCAATTCGTCCCCACTGGAATCCACCATCTCAGCTCCCTGTGTACTTTGTGGAGGCAATTGCTGCTGGTCAATGTCTCCGCGGAGGAATTGATTATAATTCATTTTAATGAACATCATCTTCTCCACATTTTCTGGATGTAACCTCGTACGCCGATTGCTGACAAGGTGAGCGGCGGCACTAAACACTCTTTCGGAGTACACACTTGTGGGAGGGCAACTTAGGTAGAATAAAGCCAGTTTGTGCAAGGGCCTCCAAATTGCCTCTTTTTCCTGCCAGTATAAGTACGGACTGTGTGACGTGCCTACTTGGATGCGGTCACTCATATAATCCTCCACCATTCTATCAATGTTGAGAGAATCATATGCAGTGACAGTAGACGACATGTCCGTAATCGTTGTCAGGTCCTTCAGTCCGGACCAGATGTCAGCATCAGCAGTCGCTCCAGACTGCCCTGCATCACCGCCAGCGGGTGGGCTCGGAATTCTGAGCCTTTTCCTCGCACCCCCAGTTGCGGGAGAATGTGAAGGAGGAGATGTTGACAGGTCGCGTTCCGCTTGACTTGACAATTTTGTCACCAGCAGGTCTTTCAACCCCAGCAGACTTGTGTCTGCCGGAAAGAGAGATCCAAGGTAGGCTTTAAATCTAGGATCGAGCACGGTGGCCAAAATGTAGTGCTCTGATTTCAACAGATTGACCACCCGTGAATTCTTGTTAAGCGAATTAAGGGCTCCATCCACAAGTCCCACATGCCTAGCGGAATCGCTCCGTGTTAGCTCCTCCTTCAATGTCTCCAGCTTCTTCTGCAAAAGCCTGATGAGGGGAATGACCTGACTCAGGCTGGCAGTGTCTGAACTGACTTCACGTGTGGCAAGTTCAAAGGGCATCAGAACCTTGCACAACGTTGAAATCATTCTCCACTGCGTCTGAGACAGGTGCATTCCACCTACTATATCGTGCTCAATTGTATAGGCTTGAATGGCCTTTTGCTGCTCCTCCAACCTCTGAAGCATATAGAGGGTTGAATTCCACCTCGTTACCACTTCTTGCTTCAGATGATGGCAGGGCAGGTTCAGTAGTTTTTGGTGGTGCTCCAGTCTTCTGTACGTGGTGCCTGTACGCCGAAAGTGTCCCGCAATTCTTCTGGCCACCGACAGCATCTCTTGCACGCCCCTGTCGTTTTTTAAAAAATTCTGCACCACCAAATTCAAGGTATGTGCAAAACATGGGACGTGCTGGAATTTGCCCATATTTAATGCACACACAATATTGCTGGCGTTGTCCGATGCCACAAATCCACAGGAGAGTCCAATTGGGGTAAGCCATTCCGCGATGATCTTCCTCAGTTGCCGTAAGAGGTTTTCAGCTGTGTGCGTATTCTGGAAACCGGTGATACAAAGCGTAGCCTGCCTAGGAAAGAGTTGGCGTTTGCGAGATGCTGCTACTGGTGCCGCCGCTGCTGTTCTTGCGGCGGGAGTCCATACATCTACCCAGTGGGCTGTCACAGTCATATAGTCCTGACCCTGCCCTGCTCCACTTGTCCACATGTCCGTGGTTAAGTGGACATTGGGTACAGCTGCATTTTTTAGGACACTGGTGACTCTTTTTCTGAGGTCTGTGTACATTTTCGGTATCGCCTGCCTAGAGAAATGGAACCTAGATGGTATTTGGTACCGGGGACACAGTACCTCCAACAAGTCTCTAGTTGGCTCTGCAGTAATGATGGATACCGGAACCACGTTTCTCACCACCCAGGATGTCAAGGCCTCAGTTATCCGCTTTGCAGTAGGATGACTGCTGTGATATTTCATCTTCCTCGCAAAGGACTGTTGGACAGTCAATTGCTTGGTGGAAGTAGTAACAGTGGTCTTACGACTTCCCCTCTGGGATGACCATCGACTCCCAGCAGCAACAACAGCAGCGCCAGCAGCAGTAGGCGTTACACGCAAGGATGCATCGGAGGAATCCCAGGCAGGAGAGGACTCGTCAGAATTGCCAGTGACATGGCCTGCAGGACTATTGGCATTCCTGGGGAAGGAGGAAATTGACACTGAGGGAGTTGGTGGGGTGGTTTGCGTGAGCTTGGTTACAAGAGGAAGGGATTTACTGGTCAGTGGACTGCTTCCGCTGTCGGCCCAAGTTTTTGAACTTGTCACTGACTTATTATGAATGCGCTGCAGGTGACGTATAAGGGAGGATGTTCCGAGGTGGTTAACGTCCTTACCCCTACTTATTACAGCTTGACAAAGGGAACACACGGCTTGACACCTGTTGTCCGCATTTCTGGTGAAATACTTCCACACCGAAGAGCTGATTTTTTTGGTATTTTCACCAGGCATGTCAACGGCCATATTCCTACCACGGACAACAGGTGTCTCCCCGGGTGCCTGACTTAAACAAACCACCTCACCATCAGAATCCTCCTGGTCAATTTCCTCCCCAGCGCCAGCAACACCCATATCCTCCTCATCCTGGTGTACTTCAACACTGACATCTTCAATCTGACTATCAGGAACTGGACTGCGGGTGCTCCTTCCATCACTTGCAGGGGGCGTGCAAATGGTGGAAGGCGCATGCTCTTCACGTCCAGTGTTGGGAAGGTCAGGCATCGCAACCGACACAATTGGAGTCGGACTCTCCTTGTGGATTTGGGATTTCGAAGAACGCACAGTTCTTTGCGGTGCTACTGCTTTTGCCAGCTTTAGTCTTTTCATTTTTCTAGCGAGAGGCTGAGTGCTTCCATCCTCATGTGAAGCTGAACCACTAGCCATGAACATAGGCCAGGGCCTCAGCCGTTCCTTGCCACTCCTTGTGGTAAATGGCATATTGGCAAGTTTACGCTTCTCCTCCGACAATTTTATTTTAGGTTTTGGAGTCCTTTTTTTACTGATATTTGGTGTTTTGGATTTGACATGCTCTGTACTATGACATTGGGCATCGGCCTTGGCAGACGACGTTGCTGGCATTTCGTCTCGGCCATGACTAGTGGCAGCAGCTTCAGCACGGGGTGGAAGTGGATCTTGATCTTTCCCTAATTTTGGAACCTCAACATTTTTGTTCTCCATATTTTAATAGGCACAACTAAAAGGCACCTCAGGTAAACAATGGAGATGGATGGATTGGATACTAGTATACAATTATGGACGGGCTGCCGAGTGCCGACACAGAGGTAGCCACAGCCGTGAACTACCGCACTGTACTGTGTCTGCTGCTAATATATAGACTGGTTGATAAAGAGATAGTATACTCGTAACTAGTATGTATGTATAAAGAAAGAAAAAAAAACCACGGTTAGGTGGTATATACAATTATGGACGGGCTGCCGAGTGCCGACACAGAGGTAGCCACAGCCGTGAACTACCGCACTGTACTGTGTCTGCTGCTAATATATAGACTGGTTGATAAAGAGATAGTATACTCGTAACTAGTATGTATGTATAAAGAAAGAAAAAAAAACCACGGTTAGGTGGTATATACAATTATGGACGGGCTGCCGAGTGCTGACACAGAGGTAGCCACAGCCGTGAACTACCGCACTGTACTGTGTCTGCTGCTAATATAGACTGGTTGATAAAGAGATAGTATACTCGTAGTATGACTATAAAGAAAGAAAAAAAAACCACGGTTAGGTGGTATATACAATTCTGGACGGGCTGCCGAGTGCCGACACAGAGGTAGCCACAGCCGTGAACTACCGCACTGTACTGTGTCTGCTGCTAATATAGACTGGTTGATAAAGAGATAGTATACTCGTAACTAGTATGACTATAAAGAAAGAAAAAAAAACCACGGTTAGGTGGTATATACAATTATGGACGGGCTGCCGAGTGCCGACACAGAGGTAGCCACAGCCGTGAACTACCGCACTGTACTGTGTCTGCTGCTAATATAGACTGGTTGATAAAGAGATAGTATACTCGTAACTAGTATGACTATAAAGAAAGAAAAAAAAACCACGGTTAGGTGGTATATACAATTATGGACGGGCTGCCGAGTGCCGACAGAGGTAGCCACAGCCGTGAACTACCGCACTGTACTGTGTCTGCTGCTAATATAGACTGGTTGATAAAGAGATAGTATACTCGTAACTAGTATGTATGTATAAAGAAAGAAAAAAAAACCACGGTTAGGTGGTATATACAATTATGGACGGGCTGCCGAGTGCCGACACAGAGGTAGCCACAGCCGTGAACTACCGCACTGTACTGTGTCTGCTGCTAATATATAGACTGGTTGATAAAGAGATCGTATACTCGTAACTAGTATGTATGTATAAAGAAAGAAAAAAAAACCACGGTTAGGTGGTATATACAATTATGGACGGGCTGCCGAGTGCCGACACAGAGGTAGCCACAGCCGTGAACTACCGCACTGTACTGTGTCTGCTGCTAATATAGACTGGTTGATAAAGAGATAGTATACTCGTAACTAGTATGACTATAAAGAAAGAAAAAAAAACCACGGTTAGGTGGTATATACAATTATGGACGGGCTGCCGAGTGCCGACACAGAGGTAGCCACAGCCGTGAACTACCGCACTGTACTGTGTCTGCTGCTAATATAGACTGGTTGATAAAGAGATAGTATACTCGTAACTAGTATGTATGTATAAAGAAAGAAAAAAAAACCACGGTTAGGTGGTATATACAATTATGGACGGGCTGCCGAGTGCCGACACAGAGGTAGCCACAGCCGTGAACTACCGCACTGTACTGTGTCTGCTGCTAATATATAGACTGGTTGATAAAGAGATAGTATACTCGTAACTAGTATGTATGTATAAAGAAAGAAAAAAAAACCACGGTTAGGTGGTATATACAATTATGGACGGGCTGCCGAGTGCCGACACAGAGGTAGCCACAGCCGTGAACTACCGCACTGTACTGTGTCTGCTGCTAATATATAGACTGGTTGATAAAGAGATAGTATACTCGTAACTAGTATGTATGTATAAAGAAAGAAAAAAAAACCACGGTTAGGTGGTATATACAATTATGGACGGGCTGCCGAGTGCCGACACAGAGGTAGCCACAGCCGTGAACTACCGCACTGTACTGTGTCTGCTGCTAATATAGACTGGTTGATAAAGAGATAGTATACTACTAATATTATATATACTGGTGGTCAGGTCACTGGTCACTAGTCACACTGGCAGTGGCACTCCTGCAGCAAAAGTGTGCACTGTTTAATTTTAATATAATATTATGTACTCCTGGCTCCTGCTATAACCTATAACTGGCACTGCAGTGCTCCCCAGTCTCCCCCACAATTATAAGCTGTGTGAGCTGAGCACAGTCAGATATATATATACATTGATGCAGCACACTGGGCTGAGCAGTGCACACAGATATGGTATGTGACTGAGTCACTGTGTGTATCGTTTTTTTCAGGCAGAGAACGGATATATTAAATAAAACAAACAACTGCACTGTCTGGTGGTCACTGTGGTCGTCAGTCACTAAACTCTGCACTCTCTTCTACAGTATCACAGCCTCAGGTCAATCTCTCTCTCTCTCTCTCAACCCTAATCTAAATGGAGAGGACGCCAGCCACGTCCTCTCCCTATCAATCTCAATGCACGTGTGAAAATGGCGGCGACGCGCGGCTCCTTATATAGAATCCGAGTCTCGCGATAGAATCCGAGCCTCGCGAGAATCCGACAGCGTCATGATGACGTTCGGGCGCGCTCGGGTTAACCGAGCAAGGCGGGAAGATCCGAGTCGCTCGGACCCGTGAAAAAAAACATGAAGTTCGGGCGGGTTCGGATTCAGAGAAACCGAACCCGCTCATCTCTAGTTAATACTGCGCCTAATTAGTGCCCCCCTCTCTTTTTTAACCCTTTCTGTAGTGTAGTGACTGCAGGGGAGAGCCAGGGAGCTTCCCTCCAACGGAGCTGTGAGGGAAAATGGCGCCAGTGTGCTGAGGAGATAGGCTCCGCACCCTTATCGGCGGCCTTATCTCCTGTTTTTCTATGTATTCTGGCAGGGGTTAAATGCATCCATATAGCCCAGGAGCTATATGTGATGCATTTTTTTTGCCATCTAAGGTGTTTTTATTGCGTCTCAGGGCGCTCCCCCCCAGCGCCCTGCACCCTCAGTGACCGAAGTGTGAAGTGTGCTGAGAGCAATGGCGCACAGCTGCAGTGCTGTGCGCTACCTTGTTGAAGACAGGACGTCTTCTGCCGCCGATTTTCCGGACCTCTTCTGCCTTCTGGCTCTGTAAGGGGGCCGGCGGCACGGCTCTGGGACCCATCCAAGCTGGGCCTGTGATCGTCCCTCTGGAGCTAATGTCCAGTAGCCTAAGAAGCCCAATCCACTCTGCACGCAGGTGAGTTCGCTTCTTCTCCCCTTAGTCCCTCGATGCAGTGAGCCTGTTGCCAGCAGGTCTCACTGAAAATAAAAAACCTATACTAAAACTTTCACTAAGAAGCTCAGGAGAGCCCCTAGTGTGCACCCTTCTCGTTCGGGCACAGAGATCTAACTGAGGCTTGGAGGAGGGTCATAGGGGGAGGAGCCAGTGCACACCAGATAGTCCTAAAGCTTTCTTTAGATGTGCCCAGTCTCCTGCGGAGCCGCTATTCCCCATGGTCCTTACGGAGTCCCCAGCATCCACTTAGGACGTTAGAGAAATATAGTATACTGGTGGTCACTGTGTCAGCAAACTGCAAAACTAAAATGCACCACAGGTATAGAATGTAGATGGGTAGTATACTTAATGAATGACGACACAGAGGTAGGTTCAGCAGTGGCCTACCGTACTGCTATATATAGTATACTGGTGGTCACTGTGTCAGCAAACTGCAAAACTAAAATGCACCACAGGTATAGAATGTAGAGTGATAGTATACTTAATGAATGACGACACAGAGGTAGGTACAGCAGTGGCCTACCGTACTGCTATATATAGTATACTGGTGGACACTGTCCGCAAACTGCAAAACTAAAATGCACCACAGGTATAGAATGTAGATGGATAGTATACTTAATGAATGACGACACAGAGGTCGGTACAGCAGTGGCCTACCGTACTGCTATATATAGTATACTGGTGGTCACTGGTCAGCAAAACTCTGCACTGTACTCCTCCTATATAATATTAATTATACTGGTGGTCCCCAGTCCCCACAATAAAGCAGCACACTGAGCACAGATATGGAGTGTTTTTCAGGCAGACAACGTATACTGGTGGTCACTGTCAGCAAACCTCTGCACTGTACTCCTGCTATATAATACAGCTGCTTCCCAGTCCCCACAATTAAGCAGTGTGAGCACAGATATATTATGCAGCACACTGAGCACAGATATGGTATGGAGCGTTTTTTTCAGGCAGAGAACGGATAAAAAAAACTGGTGGTCACTTATCAGCAAAACTCTGCACTGTACTCCTCCTAACAGCTGCTCCCCAGTCCTCCCCACAATTAAGCAATAAAGCAATCAAGTTCAACAATAAACGGAGAGGACGCCAGCCACGTCCTCTCCCTATCATCTCCAATGCACGAGTGAAAATGGCGGCGACGCGCTGCTGCTTATATAGAATCCGCATCTCGCGAGAATCCGACAGCGGGATGATGACGTTCGGGCGCGCTCGGGTTAGCCGAGCAAGGCGGGAAGGTTCGAACCTGCCTCGGACCCGTGTAAAAAGGGTGAAGTTCGGGGGGGTTCGGTTTCCGAGAAACCGAACCCGCTCATCTGTACCGGGTACCTCCATAAACCTAAACACATACTCTCCTGGGATGCGGCACTCCTGGCGGCTTCAAATAAGAAACTTCAAACAGGCATGATTATTTGAAATCGCCAGGAGTACCGCATCCCAGATCCCAGGAGAGTATGTGAATATATATATATATATATATATATGTATTCTATATATATATATATATATATATATATATATATATACACACACACACACACACACACACACACATTAAAATATATATAGAAAAAAGAATAAATCACTACAGTGTATATATATATATATATATATATATATATATATATATATAAAATCTCTCTCCACTCACCGCTGTAGATCAATCATTAGCCGCGGTGCAGTGAGTGAGGCCAGTGTCTGGGGCTTGCAGCAGGTGCCGGAGGTCAGAGGGGCGGCAGGTGACAGTGCGCGCACAGCCGCGTCTCCGTTCACCGGAAACAGCGGCCGCCAGGAGGTAAAGATGCGGGGAGGGGGGGGGCTTGTAGGAGGCGCACTCGGTGGTCGGGCAGAGGGAGACTGGAGACACAGCCGCGGTGGGTCCATGACGGCGCCATTCGCGGCTGCGGGTGACAATCGCGGGGGGGGGGGTGAGGGAGCAGCTGTCAGGGAGCCAGGCAGAGTTCCCCGCGCCCCCTCGACTCCCGCGCCCGGGGCACGTGACCCCTAAGCCCCCCCCCCCTAGTTGCGGCTCTGCTGGTACACAGAAGGGGACTGTTACAGAGCGCACCATATCCTAACATATTTGTGGGACAGACAATGATAAACTATGTGGTAACATTTAATGGCAACAGGCATATTGTAGCGTATATAGAAAATAGCACTACTTCCCTGTATCTATCTGACCCCATCCCAGGCAGGTTGTATCTCCAGCAGCAGCAATGCAATACATGCCTGTCTTCTGCTTGGCCCTGTGCTCCTCTTCTCTTCATCAGCCCATGCTGTGCTGGAAAAAAAAAGTACTGTACTCCAATCCATGTTCATGCCTGTGACCTGCTGAATAGTACAAAGGCACAGGCATTTAGTGGACACTATGGGGCCCCTCACAATTATGGTGCTACCCCCTGTCACTGTGCCTCAGTGGGTCAGAGGTCACATCTCATTCCCGCCGGCGCCATATTTGGGGGTCAGTCAGGGTAGGCCCAGCTGGGCAGAGCTCAGGTAGTTACTGTAGCACCGCCCACATCTATTGATATGGGTGGAGCAGCACGGTTTGGCAGCAGCACCACGGCAGAAACTTCCCCAGGCACAGACGCCATAGTAGTGGGAGGTGCCAGGCTACATTATTGCAGTAGATTTAAACAGAAGCCGGTAGAGGTGGGCTGATGTTTCGACTCCAAATACAACTGAAGGAAAGCAGTTTCACTCCGTCCTGACACCACTTTAAACCCTGAGTACACTTATCAAAACAGCTTGATGGGGATTGCAGTGCTCCAAGGTAAGGATGTCCATCGGTGTGTTCGCCATCAATGGCAAAACTGTGAGTGGCTATCGATGGTGACCAAATATGCTATGGGAGATCATCAATGGTTTCATTTATTGATGGTCAGCCCTGTAATTTCAGTGAATGACCCATGGGCCAATCACAGCCCGGGGGCAGGACTTTGTGGGTGTCAGGGGAGGAGCTACGCTCAGAGTTCCGACACCTTGCAAAAAAATAAAATAAAATTGTTTATGCTGTGCCATCGATGGAGGGAAACTATCTGGCTCTCTTCCATCTATGGCAAAAGCATTTGACATCATTCATAAACCATTGATGATTAGCAACAGTGGTGCAAGTAGAAATATTTTCTTATGGGTACTGAGTGACGAAAAGTGGGTGTGGTCATGTGTTGTGATGGGGCATGGCCACATGCTGCTAGTGGGAGTGGCTACATGACACTAGCGGCGTGGCCACATGACACAGACCCTTTTTTGGGGGGGTTCTGGAGGCAAGGCTAAAAATATATAGTAATGCCTCCAGTATAACAGAAATATATAGTGATACCTCCAGTGTAATAGAAATATATAGTAATGACCCGAATTTAATAACAATATATAGTAATGCCTCCATTATAACAGGAAAATACAGCCACTGTCGCACTCCCAGTAACCCTGACACAGTGGGAGGAGCCATCATGCTGCCAAGCACCATGGTCTTGTTGCTTTGTGGCACTTATAATTGTGGCAATGGCAAAGTGTGTGGCAGGTGGTACTGCGTACCCGCTGTCAAATTCTTAAGGGTACTCCGTACCCGAGCGTACTGGCTTACTTGCACCACTGATTAGGAATCATCGGTGGTAAATGGCCATCCCTACTCCAAGGTCCTCTCAGACAGTATTGTGCGTATTTTTCCTTAGTTGCACTGTCTCAAGATAAAGGGTCCCTAATATAGCAAAATGACAACTTTGCCAGCTCTGCAGTGAGTACTCTCTCTATGCCTATCTAGTAACAGCTGTCACTTTCCTGATGGATTACAGTAAATCAATTATACAGTATCAGATGCATTAGAGAGCCGAGTTTATTCTCCTTGCTTACTATGACAGAACCAGGGACGTGCAGTCAGGGGAGGCAGTGCCTCCCCTGTCATTCATGATTAAAATAATACAAAGAAGATACTTATAACACATACTGTATTCTGTATCATAAGTATCTTTTTTATATTGTTAATCTTGTTAGCGTTTAAATGCCTGTTTAAATGCATTTGTGTGGCACCGAGAACGGTGCCTCCCGCTGTCCATTGTAATCGGCCGGAAGCAGGGGGCAGGGCCAAGCAGAGGGCTGTAAAAGCCCATTGAAAAAACTGATGGAAGTGGCACATGTCCAAGTGCCGCAGAACAGCAGGGACGTGCTTTCAGCCTATCTGAAAGCACGCCCCTGCCACTGTGACTGCATCTGGCTGTACAGGGAGTGCCAACGTCTGGTGGGCGGACGAGTAGGAACATTGCATCGCATCATAAGTTCGTTCTCTCTCTTTCTCTCCACCACCGCGGCCACTGATTCCTCCGCTTTCCGTAGAGCTTCGTCAGCGCTGCACTCCCCCTGTCAGCTGCGCATGCGCACTTGTCACAGCTTCCTGGCAGGGGGAGGGCAGCGCTGACCAAGCTCTATGGAGAACGGAGGAATCAGTTGCTGTGGCGGTGATGATGCGGATGGCAGAGAGGAGAATGAAGATGGGGAGCAACGGGGAGCGCCGGGAAGCGGAGCGGTAACCAGTAGCCGCAAAGATAATAAAAAAAAAGAGTGCAGAGAAAAGTCAAATAACGCAGCGGGGGAGGTTTGTACATCCCGCCCTCTCTCTCGCCTCCCCCCCCCCCCCCTCCTGTGTATTGCTTTAAGAACCAAGTTTGTAATTATTTTCATTTTTACAGGTACCCCTATTGGATTCTACATGGACAAGTGGACGTAATCGGCGTGGGATTTAGGTAAGTATGTGTGAGTGTGTAAGTGTGTTTTAAGAAATTTTTACTTTCACGGTGTGTGTTGTCAAAGTCGAAAAGTATTGCAGTACACACATCATGTACAAACTACACACAGATGGCCTCCGTGCGCATACTTGCTCTGCTGTGCGTGCGCATATTCGCAATTTGCGTATGGTCGCTCCCGCGGTCCTGCACATTAGCGCGTGGTATGAGTATTTACGGTAGAGTTTGTGAACGCATGGAAGGCTATCAAAACACATTACATATTTAATCCAAATAGTGCACAATGTACACATAGTCTCCCTGCACCACACCAGAAAGTAACAGCAGTTTAAATGGTAACAGAACAAAGGGATTCACCTTTACAGGATAGGAGGGGACAGAACAAGGTTATAAGGTGGTGTTTGGTATCCAGCTGTAGGGTATTTTAAGGGTAACATTCCGGTGTTGGTTTGAGAAAGATTGCATGTTCCTGCGGATAGTTATGTGCAGGAGCAGAATATAGATATAAACTGTATTTACTGTACATTATGTATGCGGCTGGAATCCAGAGGAGACCACCCACAAGAGCAGTTGGAACAGACATCGCCCACCTATTCAAACCGACCTATGACCTCTCCTGTACTGTAAATGACCATCCCTGTGTCCAATGGACAAAGAGATTACAGTATCCATTGTGTTATGTTTTGGATGAAGTGTATAAAGAGAGCCTGTAGCAGGCCTGGTCAGACACAAGACTCACAACGTTATCTATCAGATGACGGAGGACCAGACTGGGTAGCGTGGCGAATCCACTCACGTATGTAACATTGACTGTAGCCATTTACTCTGTTATATTGTATTGTTTGTATTGTTACCCCCTTTCAGCAATAATATGCTGTGGTGTCGGAACCCCGCAGTAAATTACAAACCGGTGTTGTGTCTTCCTTTCCCTGCTAAGGTTTAAAGGTGAATTGCTATCGCATTACATTGCTGTATAAGGTTTAAAGTGTGTTCATTGGGGGTGTATGCGCTGTGTGTACTTTGTACCGTCAGTGCGGCGTTTGTACGCTAAGTCCGTACACAGCACGGGACTTTGTACGCTAATAGCGTACAAAGTATGTAGAGTGTGTATTAAGTACAGCGGCCACAGCGGCTCCATGGTAAAGTGTATTTAAGGTGTGTTTAAGGTATAGCTTTCATTCCTAAGGATAAATCAGCATTATCAGTGTGTTGTGTTTTTATTTGGGTAATTTTTGTTACCTGCAGGTACCAGCGGGCCTGTTATTTCCCCACATGCTGGTACTTGAGGTTCTCCAAGTACCAGCAAGTGGGGGAGGCTTGCTGGGCCTTGTAGTTCCACAACAAAAAATAATATTATTTTTTTTACACACTTATGGCTGAGTGCGGGGAGAAGGATGTTATTCGCATTGGGGTGATCTATAGACCACCAGGCCAGGGGCAGGATTTGGACAGAAACCTATTGTTGGACATCACTAAAATGGCTTTAAAGGGAGAAGTCATAATCATGGGAGACTTTAATTTACCTGATGTAAATTGGGAGGGGTCTTTTGCAAATTCAGCTACAAGTGGCAAATGTCTACATTCCTTACAGGGAGCATCTCTCAAGCAATTGGTGAGGGAGCCCACTCGCAAAGATTCAATATTAGATTTAATTCTTACAAATGGTGATAGGATATCCGACATATATGTGGGTGAGCACCTGGGATCCAGTGATCATCAAGCAGTATGGTTTAGTATAAAGACAGGATCCAACTCCTGTCACACAAAAACAAAGGTGTTGGATTTTAGAAATGCTGATTTTGCAAAAATGGGGAGATGTTTAAGTGATTCATTGGCGCACTGGTGGAACTTGGAAGGAGTGCAGGAGAGGTGGGAAAAACTGAAAAGTGCAATACTAAGTGCAACTGATCTTTGTATCAAAAGGGTTAGGAAAAGCACCAGGAAAAGGAAGACAGTGTGGTTCACAAAAGAAGTATCAACTAGTGTGAAAGCAAAAAAGATGGCTATTAGGAAATACAAACAGACTCAAAATAATAATGACAAAGAGGTGTATCTTGACAGACGGAAGGATGCTAAGAAAGTGATCAAACGTGCAAAGGCAGAAGCTGAGGAAAAAATGGCCCAGTCAGTAGATAAAGGGGGCAAAACTTTTTTTAAGTATATAAGTGAAAGGAGAAAATCAAATGGAGGAATAATAAGACTTAAGACAGAGAGTGAGAATTTGGTGGAGGGAGACAAGGCAATAGCAGATCACCTAAATAATTATTTTTGCTCAGTATTTACTACAGAAGAAGGGATGGGGCCACAGTTAAGTTGCAAGGACATTCATAAAAATAAGGTAGATGGAAGTACATTTACAGAGGAGAAGGTCCTAACAGAACTTTCACAACTAAAAGTGGATAAATCAATGGGACCAGATGGGATACACCCAAGGATACTCAAAGAGCTAAAAGATGTGCTGGTTACACCGTTAACAGAATTATTTAACCAGTCACTAAATACAGGTGCCATTCCAGAGGACTGGAAAAGAGCAAATGTAGTTCCACTGCACAAAAGTGGAAGCAAGGAAGAAGCAAGTAACTACAGACCAGTAAGCCTTACATCAGTAGTGGGGAAAGTAATGGAAAAACTATTAAAAGAAAGAGTTGTGGAATATCTTAAATCAAACAACTTACAGGATCCAAAACAGCATGGATTTACTGGTGGTAGATCATGCCAAACAAATCTTATTGACTTTTTTGACTCTGTGACGAAAATAATAGATCAAGGGGGAGCTGTAGATGTAGCATATCTAGACTTTAGTAAGGCATTTGACACTGTCCCACATCGCAGACTGCTAAATAAACTTGAAAGCGTGGGGGTGGATTATAAAACAGTTAAATGCATAAGAACCTGGTTGCAGGATAGGAAACAGACAGTTGTAGTTAATGGAGTGCAATCTATGGAGGGAAATGTTACCAGTGAAGTACCCCAGGGATCTGTACTTGGTCCAGTTCTCTTTAATATCTTTGTTGGTGACATTGCAGATGGTATTGAAGGGAAGGTATGCCTTTTGCAGATGATACAAAGATATGCAACAGGGTAGACACACCGGGAGGGGTAAAACAAATGATTGATGACCTAGCTAGGCTTGAGAAATGGTCAAGAACGTGGCAACTACAGTTTAATGCTAAAAAATGCAAAATCATGCACTTGGGTCTCAAAAACCCAAAGGCTAAATATAGTATCACGGGTACTATAATGGAAACTACTGAGGAGGAAAGGGATTTAGGAGTCACTATTTCAAGTGACTTGAAGGTAGGAAAGCAATGCAACAAAGCAATGAGAAAGGCAAGTCAGATGCTTGGTTGCATAGGGAGAGGAATCAGTAGCAGGAAAAAAGAAGTGATAATGCCACTGTATAGGTCATTGGTGCGGTCCCATCTGGAATACTGTGTCCAGTTCTGGAGACCATATCTCCAGAAGGATATAAATACAGTAGAGAGTGTACAAAGAAGGGCAACTAAAATGGTGCATGGCCTACATCACAAAACGTACCCGGAAAAGCTAAAAGATCTTAACATGTATAGTTTGGAGGAGAGAAGGGAAAGGGGAGACATGATAGAAACGTTCAAATATATCAAGGGTCTTAACAAAGTTCAGGAGGGAAACATTCTTCAAAGGAAGAGAAGTATTATAACTCGAGGACATACACTGAGACTGGAGGGGGGGAGGTTCAGGGGAAATTTAAGGAAAAATTACTTCACAGAAAGGGTAGTGGATAAGTGGAATAGTTCCCCATCAGAGGTGGTAGAGGCTAAGACTGTAGAGCAATTTAAACATGCTTGGATAGGCATATGAATATCCTTACAAAGAATTAAGGTTCAAAAAGGGTTCAGATTACCTAAAGGATAAAAAAAAGGGCAGACTAGATGGGCCAAGTGGTTCTTATCTGCCGTCAAATTCTATGTTTCTATGTTTTTTTTTTTATCAGCAAGGCACCCACCGCCCAGGGGTGCTGAGGACAGCCTCTGGCTTCACCCCTGGCCCTTGGGTGCCTGGAGAGGGGGACCCCTTGATTTAAGGGGTCCCCACTCCTCCAGGAAACCCCGGCCAGGGGTGACTAGTTGGGGGGGGGGGTAATGCCACAGCCGCAGGGACCTACATACGTGTCCCCCGGCTGTGACATTATCTCCCTGGCTAGTGGAGCCCGGTGCTATTTTAAAAAAATACGGGGGACCCCTACATCTTTTGTTCCCCCGTATTTTTGGAACCAGAACCGGACTAACAGCCCGGTGCTGGTTGTCTAAATACGGGGAACCCCTGTCCAATTTTTTTCCCCAGTATTTAAACAACCAGGACCGGCTCAAGGAGCCCTAGGCTGGTTATACTTAGGAGGGGGGACCTCACGCAATTTGTTTTATATTTTTAACCCATTCAGACCCTTTTCCATAAAGTTAATGGAAGCCCCGGACAACAAAATTGCATTCATGTCCTCCTCCAACTCCCTTCCCAGTCCCAAACACTAATTATTATTTTTTTTTCCTGTAAAAATGTACAATATATCACAAGTATGATAAGCAGGGAGGCAGCGGGCATTGGCGGCATCGGACTGAGATGCAAATTAGTGGTGGAGGGCTGGGTTAGTTGATGGTGGGTGAGTTTGTAAGCCATTGGCGGTGGCAGCAGGCATCGGCTCAGGGGCAGTAGTGGGCATTGGCTCGGCAGCGGTAGGGGTCATCGGCAGGATTTGGCAAACATTATGGCTGTAGTGCCTCACCAGCCACTGACATCACCGCACGCCACTGGACAGAACTGAACGACCCTGTTGGAGATTGTAACTGCTTGTGCACTTATTTTGTGGGCAGAACTGTGTTAGAAGCTGGGGTGTGGTCAGCCTGCAAAGGGGATGTGGCCAACCCCCACAGAGGCTTGAAATACACAATAGACTTGTGCAGTGTAATGCAACATATCTACCTTGTATAATACAGTGCACAGTCTGGAACCTGATCCCTAGATGAAAGAGTGGGCCCCCCAGGCAGTGGGGCCCACCGGTGGTTTCCCCTGTGGGCCAGTCCGACCCTGCTTACTCTATATATGTTAAAGGTGCTTTAATAGTTGATACCCGGGCCAGTTAAGAGACAGACACTGCCACTCCTACCCCTGCAGATTCAGTTAAGCAGACACAGAGGATACAGCTTGCATTATAACAGAACTCTGTTACTCCGCATTTATGACTGTGATAAATTTTGCTACTCTGCAGTATGGAACTATGTTATATGTATATGCTGCTAGTGACTGCTACTGTTAGTGCCACATTTCAGCTACCTTCTTACAACCGTTGATAAGTGTTAAGTAACCGAACTGTGAACTCGCATTCTGTTTAACCTTCATAACCCGCTACCGCATGCTTTCTCTGCGTCCAGGACTGAACAGCTTGGCTTATTGCTATTTAATGTTTACTGACTGCGCCTTACTTCTGCCATGTATAGAGAGGTACAAACTGCCACCTAGTGGACACAGAAAGCTAGTACTAAGCGATACCTTATGAGTTGCATAGTGAACTGCAAGTTCCCATGTTATGCCAGATCTTTATACTTACCACCCAATGAGAATACCTATACTGTGCAGTGCATTTGTTATATGTAGTTATCCATTTTGGTTGCATATTAATTGATGCTGAGCTTTTGATGCGATTATACTTTGATATTGTACTGTAAAAGGTGAATACTTTCCTAATTCTTAACTAAAAGTTAGAGTACAGCGGTGATCATCTCTTTGTTCCCAAATAATAAACCTTTATGTCACCGTCCTAAAGTGTAGTGGCTAGTCTATTAGGTCCCCTGGGGTTGGGGTTCTTTGTCCCTCTGCCTAGGGTTCGAGAAGTCAGATCCGGTCCAAGAGGTGATCCCAGGTGAAGAATCCAGGTACGTCTGCCGACATCTACACCTGCAACCACATTTCCACAGATCATACCTGTTACAATTGTGTGTGTGTGTGTGTGTGTGTGTGTGTGTGTGTGTGTGTGTGTGTGTGGCATTGTGCCTCCTATACAATCTATGTCTAAACAATATGTACAAAACAGCTGTTAAACATTGGTCAGTGGTGGTTCTAAGGGCAGGTAATGTGTATAAGTGGCTCTACTCTGGCGTAACGCGTATAATCAGCTCTACTGTGTAGTGTAATGTGAATTGATATTATGTGGCCACGCCCCTTCCCCATGAAGCCACACCCCACTAAGGGACGCCAGAATATATATTCGCATACTAAAAAATTAGGCTTGGGGCGGCCCTACCCCTACCACCCTGTAAGTCATGTACCAGGACCTTTTCATTCATCCTAATGCCCCTTCTTTGGTTTAGTTTTCTCCCTCCCACCACATCTCATTAAACCCGCCCCCATCAGTGCAGTAAAGGACTAATTAGCACAAATTACTGCTCCAGGTCCTGCAGTCTGATGGGCATCTAAGAGGCATGTGAGAACTTCTGATCGGCATTGAAGACGTCCGGACCGAACCTAATTTTTCTAGTAAGCGGATATAGATTTCTGTGTCCCATGGTGGAATAAACCCTCATTTCTCTGACGTCCTAGTGGATGCTGGGGACTCCGTCAGGACCATGGGGATTAGCGGCTCCGCAGGAGACAGGGCACAAAAATAAAGCTTTAGGATCAGGTGGTGTGCACTGGCTCCTCCCCCTATGACCCTCCTCCAAGCCTCAGTTAGGTTTTTGTGCCCGTCCGAGCAGGGTGCAATCTAGGTGGCTCTCCTAAAGAGCTGCTTAGAAAAAGTTTTTAGGTTTTTTATTTTACAGTGAGTCCTGCTGGCAACAGGCTCACTGCAACGAGGGACTTAGGGGAGAAGAAGTGAACTCACCTGCGTGCAGAATGGATTGGCTTCTTAGGCTACTGGACACCATTAGCTCCAGAGGGATCGAACACAGGCCCAGCCATGGAGTCCGGTCCCGGAGCCGCGCCGCCGACCCCCTTGCAGATGCCGAAAAGTGAAGAGGTCCAGAAACCGGCGGCAGAAGACTTTTCAGTCTTCATGAGGTAGCGCACAGCACTGCAGCTGTGCGCCATTGTTGTCACACACTTCACACCGGCGGTCACTGAGGGTGCAGGGCGCTGTGGGGGGCGCCCTGGGCAGCAATGAAATACCTATACTGGCTAAAAGATACATCACATATAGCCCCTGGGGCTATATGGATGTATTTAACCCCTGCCAGGTCTCAGAAAAACGGGAGAAGAAGCCCGCCGAAAAGGGGGCGGGGCCTATTCTCCTCAGCACACAGCGCCATTTTCCCTCACAGAAATGCTGGTGGGAAGGCTCCCAGGCTCTCCCCTGCACTGCACTACAGAAACAGGGTTAAAACAGAGAGGGGGGGCACTTATTTGGCGATATGATTATATATATTAAGATGCTATAAGGGAAAAACACTTATATAAAGGTTGTCCCTGTATAATTATAGCGTTTTGGTGTGTGCTGGCAAACTCTCCCTCTGTCTCTCCAAAGGGCTAGTGGGGTCCTGTCCTCTATCAGAGCATTCCCTGTGTGTGTGCTGTGTGTCGGTACGTGTGTGTCGACATGTATAAGGACGATGTTGGTGAGGAGGCGGAGCAATTGCCTGTAATGGTGATGTCACTCTCTAGGGAGTCGACACCGGAATGGATGGCTTATTTAAGGAATTACGTGATAATGTCAACACGCTGCAAGGTCGGTTGACGACATGAGACGGCCGGCAAACCAATTAGTACCTGTCCAGGCGTCTCAAACACCGTCAGGGGCGTTAAAACGTATTTTTACCTCAGTCGGTCGACACAGACACGGACACTGACTCCAGTGTCGACGGTGAAGAAACAAACGTATTTTTCTTTTAGGGCCACACGTTACTTGTTAAGGGCAATGAAGGAGGTGTTACATATTTCTGATACTACAAGTACCACAAAAAAGGGTATTTTGTGGAGTGTGAAAAAACTACCTGTAGTTTTTCCTGAATCAGATAAATTAAATGAAGTGTGTGATGATGCGTGGGTTTCCCCCGATAGAAAATTATTGGCGGTATACCCTTTCCCGCCAGAAGTTAGGGCGCGTTGGGAAACACCCCTTAGGGTGGATAAGGCGCTCACACGCTTATCAAAACAAGTGGCGGTACCGTCTCCAGATAGGGCCGCCCTCAAGGAGCCAGTTGATAGGAGGCTGGAAAATATCCTAAAGAGTATATACACACATACTGGTGTTATACTGCGACCAGCGATCGCCTCAGCCTGGATGTGCAGCGCTGGGGTGGCTTGGTCGGATTCCCTGACTGAAAATATTGATACCCTTGACAGGGACAGTATTTTATTGACTATAGAGCATTTAAAGGATGCATTTCTATATATGCGAGATGCACAGAGGGATATTTGCACTCTGGCATCAAGAGTAAGTGCGATGTCCATATCTGCCAGAAGTTGTTTATGGACACGACAGTGGTCAGGTGATGCAGATTCCAAACGGCACATGGAAGTATTGCCGTATAAAGGAGAAAAAGACAACGTCTTTTCAGCCTCAGTCCTTTCGTCCCCATAAGGGCAAGCGGGCAAAAGGCCAGTCATATCTGCCATGGGATAGAGGAAAGGGAAGTAGACTGCAGCAGGCAGCCCATTCCCAGGAACAGAAGCCCTCCACCGCTTCTGCCAAGTCCTCAGCATGACGCTGGGGCCGTACAAGCGGACTCAGGTGCGGTGGGGGGTCGTCTCAAGAGTTTCAGCACGCAGTGGGCTCACTCGCAAGTGGACCCCTGGATCCTACAAGTAGTATCCCAGGGGTACAGATTGGAAATTCGAGACGTCTCCCCCTCGCAGGTTCCTGAAGTCTGCTTTACCAACGTCTCCCTCCGACAGGGAGGCAGTAGTGGAAACAATTCACAAGCTGTATTCCCAGCAGGTGATAATCAAAGTACCCCTCCTACAACAAGGAAAGGGGTATTATTCCACACTATATTGTGGTACTGAAGCCAGACGGCTCGGTGAGACCTATTCTAAATCTGAAATATTTGAACACTTACATACAAAGGTTCAAATCAAGATGGAGTCACTCAGAGCAGTGATAGCGAACCAGGAAAAAGGGGACTATATGGTGTCCCAGGACAGATGCTTACCTCCATGTCCCAATTTGCCCTTCTCACCAAGGGTACCTCAGGTTCGTGGTACAGAACTGTCACTATCAGTTTCAGACGCTGCCGGTTGGATTGTCCACGGCACCCCGGGTCCTTACCAAGGTAATGGCCGAAATGATGATTCTTCTTCAAAGAAAATGGACGATCTCCTGATAAGGGCAAGGTCCAGAGAACAGTTGGAGGTCGGAGTAGCACTATCTCAAGTAGTTCTACGACAGCACGGGTGGATTCTAAATATTCCAAAACCGCAGCTGTTTCCGACGACACGTCTGCTGTTCCTAGGGATGATTCTGGACACAGTCCAGAAAAAGGTGTTTCTCCCGGAGAAGAAAGCCAGGGAGTTATCCGAGCTAGTCAGGAACCTCCTAAAACCAGGAAAAGTGTCAGTGCATCATTGCACAAGGGTCCTGGGAAAAATGGTGGCTTCTTACGAAGCAATTCCATTCGGCAGATTTCACGCAAGAACTTTTCAGTGGGATCTGCTGGACAAATGGTCCGGATCGCATCTGCAGATGCATCAGCGGATAACCTTATCGCCACGGACAAGGGTGTCTCTTCTGTGGTGGTTGCAGAGTGCTCATCTGTTAGAGGGCCGCAGATTCGGCATACAGGACTGGGTCCTGGTGACCACGGATGCCAGTCTGAGAGGCTGGGGAGCGGTCACACAGGGAAGAAACTTCCAGGGAGTATGGTCAAGCCTGGAGATGTCTCTTCACATAAATATACTGGAGCTAAGAGCGATTTACAATGCTCTAAGCCTGGCAAAACCCCTGCTTCAGGGTCAGCCGGTGTTGATCCAGTCGGACAACATCACGGCAGTCGCCCACGTAAACAGACAGGGCGGCACAAGAAGCAGGAGAGCAATGGCAGAAGCTGCAAGGATTCTTCGCTGGGCGGAAGATCATGTGATAGCACTGTCAGCAGTGTTCATTCCGGGAGTGGACAACTGGGAAGCAGACTTCCTCAGCAGACACGATCTACACCCGGGAGAGTGGGGACTTCATCCAGAAGTCTTCCACATGATTGTGAACCGTTGGGAAAAACCAAAGGTGGATATGATGGCGTCTCGCCTCAACAAAAAACTGGACAGGTATTGCGCCAGGTCAAGAGACCCTCAGGCAATAGCTGTGGACGCTCTGGTAACACCGTGGGTGTTCCAGTCAGTGTATGTGTTTCCTCCTCTGCCTCTCATACCAAAAGTACTGAGAATTATACGGCAAAGGGGAGTAAGAACGATACTCGTGGCTCCGGATTGGCCAAGAAGAACTTGGTACCCGGAACTTCAGGAGATGCTCACGGAAGATCCGTGGCCTCTACCTCTAAGACGGGACCTGCTTCAGCAGGGACCGTGTCTATTCCAAGACTTACCGCGGCTGCGTTTGACGGCATGGCGGTTGAACGCCGAATTCTAAGGGAAAAAGGCATTCCGGAAGAGGTCATTCCTACACTGGTAAAAGCCAGGAAGGAGGTGACTGCACAACATTATCACCGCATTTGGAGAAAATATGTTGCGTGGTGTGAGGCCAGGAAGGCCCCCACGGAGGAATTTCAATTGGGTCAATTCCTACATTTCCTGCAAACAGGATTGTCTATGGGCCTCAAATTGGGGTCCATTAAGGTTCAAATTTCGGCCCTGTCGATTTTCTTCCAGAAAGAATTGGCTTCAGTTCCTGAAGTCCAGACTTTTGTAAAAGGAGTACTACATATACAGCCCCCGGTTGTGCCCCCAGTGGCTCCGTGGGACCTTAATGTAGTTTTGGATTTTCTCAAATCCCATTGGTTTGAGCCACTCAAATCGGTGGATTTGAAATATCTTACATGGAAAGTAACCATGCTACTGGCCCTGGCTTCAGCCAGGAGAGTGTCAGAATTGGCGGCTTTATCGTATAAAAGCCCATATCTGATTTTCCATTCGGACAGGGCAGAACTGCGGACGCGTCCTCAGTTTCTGCCTAAGGTGGTGTCAGCGTTTCACCTGAACCAGCCTATTGTGGTGCCTGCGGCTACTAGCGATTTGGAGGATTCCAAGTTGCTGGACGTTGTCAGGGCATTGAAAATATATATTTCAAGGACGGCTGGAGTCAGAAAATCTGACTCGCTGTTTATACTGTATGCACCCAACAAGCTGGGTGCTCCTGCTTCTAAGCAGACGATTGCTCGTTGGATTTGTAGCACAATTCAACTTGCACATTCTGTGGCAGGCCTGCCACAGCCTAAATCTGTCAAGGCCCATTCCACAAGGAAGGTGGGCTCATCCTGGGCGGCTGCCCGAGGGGTCTCAGCATTACAACTCTGCCGAGCAGCTACGTGGTCGGGGGAGAACACGCTTGTAAAATTCTACAAATTTGATACCCTGGCTAAAGAGGACCTGGAGTTCTCTCATTCGGTGCTGCAGAGTCATCCGCACTCTCCCGCCCGTTTGGGAGCTTTGGTATAATCCCCATGGTCCTGACGGAGTCCCCAGCATCCACTAGGACGTCAGAGAAAATAAGATTTTACTTACCGATAAATCTATTTCTCGTAGTCCGTAGTGGATGCTGGGCGCCCATCCCAAGTGCGGATTGTCTGCAATACTTGTACATAGTTATTGTTACAAAAAAATCGGGTTGTTATTGTTGTGAGCCGTCTGTTCAGAGGCTCCTACGTTTGTCATACTCTTAACTGGGTTCAGATCACAAGTTGTACGGTGTGATTGGTGTGGCTGGTATGAGTCTTACCCGGGATTCAAAATCCTTCCTTATTGTGTACGCTCGTCCGGGCACAGTATCCTAACTGAGGCTTGGAGGAGGGTCATAGGGGGAGGAGCCAGTGCACACCACCTGATCCTAAAGCTTTATTTTTGTGCCCTGTCTCCTGCGGAGCCGCTAATCCCCATGGTCCTGACGGAGTCCCCAGCATCCACTACGGACTACGAGAAATAGATTTATTGGTAAGTAAAATCTTATTTTCTCTAACGTCCTAGTGGATGCTGGGGACTCCGTCAGGACCATGGGGATTAGCGGCTCCGCAGGAGACAGGGCACAAAAATAAAGCTTTAGGATCAGGTGGTGTGCACTGGCTCCTCCCCCTATGACCCTCCTCCAAGCCTCAGTTAGGTTTTTGTGCCCGTCCGAGCAGGGTGCAATCTAGGTGGCTCTCCTAAAGAGCTGCTTAGAAAAAGTTTTTAGGTTTTTTATTTTCAGTGAGTCCTGCTGGCAACAGGCTCACTGCAACGAGGGACTTAGGGGAGAAGAAGTGAACTCACCTGCGTGCAGGATGGATTGGCTTCTTAGGCTACTGGACACCATTAGCTCCAGAGGGATCGAACACAGGCCCAGCCATGGAGTCCGGTCCCGGAGCCGCGCCGCCGACCCCCTTGCAGATGCCGAAAAGCGAAGAGGTCCAGAAACCGGCGGCAGAAGACTTTTCAGTCTTCATGAGGTAGCGCACAGCACTGCAGCTGTGCGCCATTGTTGTCACACACTTCACACCAGCGGTCACGGAGGGTGCAGGGCGCTGCAGGGGGCGCCCTGGGCAGCAATGAGAATACCTTGTTCTGGCTAAAAAATACATCACATATAGCCCTTGGGGCTATATGGATGTATTTAACCCCTGCCAGGTCTCACAAACTCCGGAGAAGAGCCCGCCGAAATAGGGGGCGGGGCCTATCTCCTCAGCACACAGCGCCATTTTCCTGCTCAGCTCCGCTGCGAGGAAGGCTCCCAGGACTCTCCCCTGCACTGCACTACAGAAACAGGGTAAAAAAGAGAGGGGGGGGGGCACTTTTTTTGGCGTTTTTGATATATATTAAGCTGCTATAAGGGAGACAACACTTCTATAGGGTTGTTCCTATATATTTATAGCGCTTGGGTGTGTGCTGGCAAACTCTCCCTCTGTCTCCCCAAAGGGCTAGTGGGGTCCTGTCTTCGATAAGAGCATTCCCTGTGTGTCTGCTGTGTGTCGGTACGTGTGTGTTGACATGTATGAGGACGATGTTGGTGTGGAGGCTGAGCAATTGCCGGTAATGGTGATGTCACCCCCTAGGGAGTCGACACCGGAATGGATGGCTTTATTTATGGAATTACGTGATAATGTCAGCACATTACAAAAATCAGTTGACGACATGAGACGGCCGGAAAATCAGTTAGTACCTGTACAGGCGTCTCAGACACCGTCAGGGGCTGTAAAACGCCCTTTACCTCAGTCGGTCGACACAGACCCAGACACGGACACCGAATCTAGTGTCGACGGTGAAGAAACAAACGTATTTTCCAGTATGGCCACACGTTATATGATCACGGCATTGAAGGAGGCTTTACATATCTCTGATACTGCATGTACCCCAAAAAGGGGTATTATGTGGGGTCTGAAAAAACTACCTGTAGTTTTTCCTGAATCAGACGAATTGAATGAAGTGTGTGATGAAGCGTGGGTTAACCCCGATAGAAAACTGCTAATTTCAAAGAAGTTATTGGCATTATATCCTTTCCCGCCAGAGGTTAGGGCGCGCTGGGAAACACCCCCTAGGGTGGATAAGGCGCTCACACGCTTATCAAAACAAGTGGCGTTACCGTCTCCTGAAACGGCCGCCCTCAAGGATCCAGCAGATAGGAGGCTGGAAACTACCCTGAAAAGTATATACACTCATACTGGTGTTCTACTGCGACCAGCCATCGCCTCTGCATGGATGTGCAGTGCTGGGGTGGTTTGGTCAGATTCCCTGACTGAAAATATTGATACCCTGGATAGGGACAGTATTTTACTGACTATAGAGCATTTAAAGGATGCATTTCTATATATGCGAGATGCACAGAGGGATATTTGCACTCTGGCATCGAGAGTAAGTGCGATGTCCATAACTGCCAGAAGAAGTTTATGGACGCGACAATGGTCAGGTGATGCGGATTCCAAACGGCATATGGAAGTATTGCCGTATAAGGGGGAGGAATTATTTGGGGTCGGTCTATCGGATTTGGTGGCCACGGCAACAGCCGGGAAATCCACCTTTTTACCTCAGGTCCCCTCCCAACAGAAAAAGACACCGTCTTTTCAGCCGCAGTCCTTTCGTTCCTATAGGAACAAGCGGGCGAAAGGACAGTCATATTTGCCCCGAGGCAAAGGAAAGGGTAAGAGAGTGCACCAAGCAGCTTCTTCCCAGGAGCAGAAGCCCCCCCCGGCTTCTGCAAAGCCCTCAGCATGACGTTGGGGCTTTACAAGCGGACTCAGGGGCGGTGGGGGGTCGACTCAAGAATTTCAGCGCACAGTGGGCTCACTCACAGGTGGACCCCTGGATCCTGCAGATAATATCTCAGGGTTACAGGTTGGAATTCGAGAAGTCTCCCCCTCGCCGGTTCCTAAAGTCTGCTCTGCCAACGTCTCCCTCAGACAGGGCGACGGTATTGGAAGCCATTCACAAGCTGTATTCTCAGCAGGTGATAGTCAAGGTACCCCTCCTACAACAGGGAAAGGGGTATTATTCCACACTATTTGTGGTACCGAAGCCGGACGGCTTGGTAAGACCTATTCTAAATCTGAAATCTTTGAACCTGTACATACAAAAATTCAAGTTCAAGATGGAGTCACTCAGAGCAGTGATAGCGAATCTGGAAGAAGGGGACTTTATGGTGTCCCTGGACATCAAGGATGCTTACCTGCATGTCCCAATTTGCCCTTCACATCAAGGGTACCTCAGGTTCGTGGTGCAAAACTGTCATTATCAGTTTCAGACGCTGCCGTTTGGATTGTCCACGGCACCTCGGGTCTTTACCAAGGTAATGGCCGAAATGATGTTTCTTCTACGAAGAAAAGGCGTATTAATTATCCCTTACTTGGACGATCTCCTGATAAGGGCAAGGTCCAGGGAACAGCTGGGGGACGTAGTAGCACTAACCCAAATAGTGCTGCAACAGCACGGGTGGATTCTGAATTTTCCAAAATCTCAATTGACCCCGACGACACGTCTGCTGTTCCTGGGAATGATTCTGGACACGGTTCAGAAAAAGGTGTTTCTTCCGGAGGAGAAAGCCAAGGAGTTATCCGAACTTGTCAGGAACCTCCTAAAACCAGGGAAAGTGTCTGTGCATCAATGCACAAGAGTCCTGGGAAAGATGGTGGCTTCTTACGAAGCGATTCCATTCGGCAGATTCCACGCACAAACTTTTCAGTGGGATCTGCTGGACAAATGGTCCGGATCACATCTGCAGATGCATCAGCGGATAACCTTATCGCCACGGACAAGGGTGTCTCTGCTGTGGTGGTTGCAGAGTGCTCATCTGTTAGAGGGCCGCAGATTCGGCATACAGGACTGGGTCCTGGTGACCACGGATGCCAGTCTGAGAGGCTGGGGAGCGGTCACACAGGGAAGAAACTTCCAGGGAGTATGGTCAAACCTGGAGATGTCTCTTCACATAAATATACTGGAGCTAAGAGCGATTTACAATGCTCTAAGCCTGGCAAAACCCCTGCTTCAGGGTCAGCCGGTGTTGATCCAGTCGGACAACATCACGGCAGTCGCCCACGTAAACAGACAGGGCGGCACAAGAAGCAGGAGAGCAATGGCAGAAGCTGCAAGGATTCTTCGCTGGGCGGAAGATCATGTGATAGCACTGTCAGCAGTGTTCATTCCGGGAGTGGACAACTGGGAAGCAGACTTCCTCAGCAGACACGATCTACACCCGGGAGAGTGGGGACTTCATCCAGAAGTCTTCCACATGATTGTGAACCGTTGGGAAAAACCAAAGGTGGACATGATGGCGTCTCGCCTCAACAAAAAACTGGACAGGTATTGCGCCAGGTCAAGAGACCCTCAGGCAATAGCTGTGGACGCTCTGGTAACGCCGTGGGTGTTCCAGTCAGTGTATGTGTTTCCTCCTCTGCCTCTCATACCAAAAGTACTGAGAATTATACGGCAAAGGGGAGTAAGAACGATACTCGTGGCTCCGGATTGGCCAAGACGAACTTGGTACCCGGAACTTCAGGAGATGCTCACGGAAGATCCGTGGCCTCTACCTCTAAGACGGGACCTGCTTCAACAGGGACCGTGTCTATTCCAAGACTTACCGCGGCTGCGTTTGACGGCATGGCGGTTGAACGCCGAATTCTAAGGGAAAAAGGCATTCCGGAAGAGGTCATTCCTACACTGGTAAAAGCCAGGAAGGAGGTGACTGCACAACATTATCACCGCATTTGGAGAAAATATGTTGCGTGGTGTGAGGCCAGGAAGGCCCCCACGGAGGAATTTCAATTGGGTCGATTCCTACATTTCCTGCAAACAGGATTGTCTATGGGCCTCAAGTTGGGGTCCATTAAGGTTCAAATTTCGGCCCTGTCGATTTTCTTCCAGAAAGAATTGGCTTCAGTTCCTGAAGTCCAGACTTTTGTAAAAGGAGTACTACATATACAGCCCCCGGTTGTGCCCCCAGTGGCTCCGTGGGACCTTAATGTAGTTTTGGATTTTCTCAAATCCCATTGGTTTGAGCCACTCAAATCGGCGGATTTGAAATATCTTACATGGAAAGTAACCATGCTACTGGCTCTGGCTTCAGCCAGGAGAGTGTCAGAATTGGCGGCTTTATCGTATAAAAGCCCATATCTGATTTTCCATTCGGACAGGGCAGAACTGCGGACGCGTCCTCATTTTCTGCCTAAGGTGGTGTCAGCGTTTCACCTGAACCAGCCTATTGTGGTGCCTGCGGCTACTAGCGATTTGGAGGATTCCAAGTTGCTGGACGTTGTCAGGGCATTGAAAATATATATTTCAAGGACGGCTGGAGTCAGAAAATCTGACTCGCTGTTTATACTGTATGTACCCAACAAGCTGGGTGCTCCTGCTTCTAAGCAGACGATTGCTCGTTGGATTTGTAGCACAATTCAACTTGCACATTCTGTGGCAGGCCTGCCACAGCCTAAATCTGTCAAGGCCCATTCCACAAGGAAGGTGGGCTCATCCTGGGCGGCTGCCCGAGGGGTCTCGGCATTACAACTCTGCCGAGCAGCTACGTGGTCGGGGGAGAACACGTTTGTAAAATTCTACAAATTTGATACCCTGGCTAAAGAGGACCTGGAGTTCTCTCATTCGGTGCTGCAGAGTCATCCGCACTCTCCCGCCCGTTTGGGAGCTTTGGTATAATCCCCATGGTCCTGACGGAGTCCCCAGCATCCACTAGGACGTTAGAGAAAATAAGATTTTACTTACCGATAAATCTATTTCTCGTAGTCCGTAGTGGATGCTGGGCGCCCATCCCAAGTGCGGATTGTCTGCAATACTTGTACATAGTTATTGTTACAAAAAAATCGGGTTGTTATTGTTGTGAGCCGTCTGTTCAGAGGCTCCTACGTTGTCATACTGTTAACTGGGTTCAGATCACAAGTTGTACGGTGTGATTGGTGTGGCTGGTATGAGTCTTACCCGGGATTCAAAATCCTTCCTTATTGTGTACGCTCGTCCGGGCACAGTATCCTAACTGAGGCTTGGAGGAGGGTCATAGGGGGAGGAGCCAGTGCACACCACCTGATCCTAAAGCTTTATTTTTGTGCCCTGTCTCCTGCGGAGCCGCTAATCCCCATGGTCCTGACGGAGTCCCCAGCATCCACTACGGACTACGAGAAATAGATTTATCGGTAAGTAAAATCTTATTATTTACATAACTGTCATTTACTCTGTGTGAAATATTGAGAGTACAGGTAATAATGTAACAATGACACAAGGGAATCTTTAGATCAAAAAAAAAAAAAACCCACATGATTCACATGAAAAAAAAACCCACACTCAAAAGCTCCCGCAGGAAAATAAAAATTAAAGAAAATACACATGGAAAAAAACTATTTGATCCTTAGTTCTTTGTAGGGCTATTCATATGCCTTTCCAAAGTGTACTATGTTTAAAGTGCTCTACTGTATTAGCCTCTACTACCTCTGATGGGAGGCTATTCTACTTATCCACTACCCTTTCTGTATTATTATTATTATTATTATTATTATATACTGTATCACAGATAATACCCTTTCCGTCTGCTCCACCTCCTCCCTCCCCACAGCCCTTCTCCACTTGAGTCAATGGCCCTACGCCCTCCTGCACTAAACTCCAACCCCTACAGTAGATGGGATGCAGCAAGCATTGCATTTTGCTTATGATGCATTCTGCCACTCGCCGCATGCATATCAGCGTTTACTAACGCCATATGCATGAAGAAAATCACAAAGGACAGCTCTTACGGTAAGAGCTGTCCTTTGCGATGATAGAACTTCCGAGTTTAGGTCCTGGAGTCCTATCTGCGCATGCGGCGAGTGATGCGCACGCCGCAGAGGGTGCTGGTAGCGATCCCTCTCAGAAGTGGCTAAGCAATAGAAGCCCATAGGCTTATTGGACAACGCATCCAAGCCCCGGATTTTAATGCATTCTGGAGCTTGCTACATATGCGGTACACGACCAAACCTCTGGAAACTGCCACTTTTTACACTTCATACATCTCGCCCACATGGCTTACTGTGGTCTGGCCTTTCCTCTGAAGCCATTCCTGTGCCCTTCTCACCTCCAACTTCATATGTTCCTCACCTCTTCCCCCTCAGTTCCCCTTTGTCCTCCCACCTACTTCCCTCATGGCACTCCATGACATTCCCCCATTTTCAACTGGGTTCAACTGAAAATGTACCCTGTTTAGTCGTATTACCTTCCATGCACAGCCTCAGGCAGGTTGTGAGCTATGAGTTGATCCTGTCTCTTCGTCTTCTAGATAAAGTCACTCACATGTACAGTTCTGTTTTTGGGGCATATTTATTATACACATGCGGGAAATCACCCCAAAAAATTGTGATACCCTTACCCCTGAAAGTATTACAGGGTTCCTGCAACAGATATCAAAGATATCTGCTGCACTTTCCCTGTTTCCCATTTCTGTAGGTGGTGTGGAGGGTAAGTCCAGCTGCCCTTGAGGGTGCGACATTCAGTGATTTAGGGGTGCAAAAATGAAATTATATCTTGTTCTCCCAACCAAAAAGATTGTGGCACCCCTAATCTCAATCATAACTGCACATAACTGTACGCTGTGTAACGCATGAGTTTTAAGGGATTTTCCCCAAAAAATTGCTCAACTTTGTAAATACTGGCATTTCAGGATCTGGTCAGGAACCCAGAGGTCGGGATCCTGGCTGTCAAAAGACAGACGCTGGATTCCCGACACTGATCAGAATGCCGGTGCCGGCATCCTGTTTAGGATCACAATTCCGGTGCCTGCATCCCGACAGCCGGGATCCCGATTGATGACTGCCGGGACATCGGAAAGGTGAGGGGGGGGGGGGGGGAGAAACCTGTTAGGTTTAGGCTGCGGGAGGAGGGTTAGGCTTAGCCTGCGGGAAGGGTGGTTAGGTTTATGCTGTGGGGAGGGGGGTTAGTGTTAGGCACCCCCGGGGAGGGTTAGGATGCATTTGGGACAAATTATATTAGTTATTTTTACATTTGTGTCCATTATTCTTACTAGGCTAATGAAATATATTAGCAAAAATAAACTTCCATTAAAGAGGTATTTCCTCCAAAATATATATTATAGTTATATGTTTTTTAAGCACACTTACCTTGACTGACTGAGTTGGATACATACTGTACAACGGAGCCGGCCCTAACCAACATGAGACAAAACTTTGGCTGGTGCCCCCTAGCATGACCACTAGTTCCACCTCTGACCCTTCACCCCTTTCCCAGCACCATCACCCCTCACCCATAGCAGTCCTCATTTTGGTGTTCCTACCCCCCTATATTTTAAATAGGAACAGTGCACACATTTGACGCACAGCCCAAAAAGGGGTGTGTTCTTGCTGGAAAGGGGCATGGCCACACAATAGTACCCCCAATTCAAATTACGCCACACAATACTGCAACTTTATTCACATTTGATCATGCCATAGTGTCCCTTATTTACGTTACATCACACAGTAGTACCACTTTACCTTATAAACTTTACTCCTCACAGTAGTACCCCTTATTCACATTACATCACACTGAATTGCTCCTTATTCACACTACACCACATCATATTGCTCTTTCTTCACATTAGACCACACTGTAGTGCCCTTTCTATATGTTACGCCACACAGTAGAGCACCTTATACACATAATACCAAACATTAGTAATGCATTTATACACATAATACCACACAGTAATGCCCCTTATACATATGACACACCTTATTAATGTCCTTAAAAACATAATATGCCCTACACATTATGTCAACCTTTTTTAATGCCTTTATACACATAATGACCCTTACACATATGACGCTCATTATTAATGCCTTTATGCACATAATGACACACAGAGTGCCCCTTACACATATGCCGCACATTATTAGTGCCCTTATAGACATAATGACACACATAGTGCCCCTTAAACATTTGCCGCACTTTATTAATGCATTTATACACAACACACATAATGGCCCTTACACATATGCCGAACACTATTGCACAACCAACCCACTATCACGGCCGCTAACACTGTGACCTCTGCCTTTGCTTGGATATACATGTGTCCTCATACATCTTGCCTCAATACGCCATGCAGCAAGAGATGCCTTGTGTGAGTCAGCTGGCAGCTCTGCTAACATTGGGGGCCTTTTTTTGATGAAAATGCATCTTATTTGCATTGTGACTGGGATGCACGAGCAATTTCTGCTGATTAAAATGATATGCGGCATGCCTATATTCTGTGTGCCACTGTGACTGTATCTGCATACAAAATACTAAGTTACAGTGATTTCCAGGTATACACTGTAACGTAGTATTTCGTTACAAATACAGCTGCAGAATTATACTGCTCTCGCATACTGCACATTACAGTGTATTAGAAAGCCAAGCCTAAAGTTGCTAACCAGTTTCTTTAAAAAAGGACGTCTTTCTTAATACATAAAACAGGGTTAATTGAACCCTATAGAGAATGTGCCAACAGTATATATAGGTATTCACAGTGAGTGGTGAGTGAAACATGGACATAAGACTGATGTACTGTAAATGGCCAAATATTCTCTATAAAACGCTCTGGAATATGTGTGCGCTATATAAAATAACCGGTAATAATAAATAAGACAATAGGACATGCTGCGTTCAGGTTTTCTCCAGCTTATACTAGGTGTACAGTTGGTATATTTTACAATAAGACCTCTTCACTGTGCCAGTTAGCAGCATTCACTAAATGGTCTTTAATGTTCTTTAATCCATAATAACCACTTAATAACCTTTACACATTAAACTTGCTGCATTTTACTTTTTGAAGCTTTTTTTACTATTTATATTATTTAGTCCAACATCTGTAAAATGCTCAGATACTAAAGGGGGGTACACACGGAGAGATCCGTGCTTCATTTCTAAGCAATCTGACAAGATTACTTAGAAATTAAGGGGGTCATTCTGACCTGATCGCTCGCTGCAGTTCTTCGCAGCGCAGGAATCAGGTCAGAACTGTGCATGTGCCGTCTCCGCAGTGCACCAGCGTGTGGCTGACAGCCGACGGCTGTCGTTGCCTAGCGATCGCCTCTGCCTGATTGACAGGCAGAGGCGGACGCTGGGCGGGAGGGGGTGGCATGGCGGCGTTTGGACGCCATTTTGTGGGTGTGGTCCAGCCAACGCAGGCGTGGCCGGACTGTGTGGGGAGCAGGCCGCAGCAGCTGCATGACATCACACACAATTGTAGAAGTACAAGATAGGGTCACTAAGCTCCAACGTAGTTCTCTTTTAACATCGAAATCTAATGAGAAGGTTGCCAATAAACACGAATGGTCTTTTATATGTGGTTTTAACTCACAACACAAGGAAATAGAAACTGTTTTTAGAAAACATTGGGACATATTAAAGTAGGACCCAATTATCGGGTCTAAAATACCCAATAAACCGTCTTTTATTTACCGCAGGTCAGCGAATATTAAAGACAAATTGGTTCATAGTGCTCTTAATATTTCCAATAGGTCCAGTACTCGTAGTCATGGTTTCCACAGGTGTGGATTATGTTTAATGTGTCGTACCACTAAAGGTGCTAGTAAAATTAAAGAATTTGTAGTCCACGACATTCCATACCAAATTAGGGATTTTATCACTTGTAATTCTAAAAATGTTATTTATGCTTTACAATGTGAATGTGGATTTACTTATATTGGTAAACCACGAGGAATCTAAAAACAAGGGCCCTCATTCCGAGTTGATCGGTCGCAAGGCGAATTTAGCAGAGTTACACACGCTAAGCCGCCGCCTACTGGGAGTGAATCTTAGCTTCTTAAAATTGCGACCGATGTATTCGCAATATTGCGATTACTAACTACTTAGCAGTTTCAGAGTAGCTTCAGACTTACTCTGCCTGTGCGATCATTTCAGTGCTTGTCGTTCCTGGTTGACGTCACAAACACACCCAGCGTTCGCCCAGGCACTCCCACCGTTTCCCCGGCCACTCCTGCGTTTTTTCCGGAAACGGTAGCGTTTTCAGCCACACGCCCCTGAAACGCCGTGTTTCCGCCCAGTAACACCCATTTCCTGTCAATCACATTACGATCGCCGGAGCGATGAAAAAGCCGTGAGTAAAATTACTTTCTTCATAGTAAAGTTACTTGGCGCAGTCGCAGTGCGAACATTGCGCATGCGTACTAAGCGGATTTTCACTGCGATGCGATGAAAAATACCGAGCGAACAACTCGGAATGAGGGCCAAGATTGGCTGAACATGTCTATAATATTAGAAAAGGACTTCTAACTCACTCTGTTTCCTCACATTTTAAAAACTGTCATAATTGTAATCCCAAATTTATGAAATCTTTTTGGGGGATTCAAATTATTAGCCCTACATGGAGGAGTAAGGATATTGACATTAGATTAGCCAAAGCTGAAATGCAATGGATTTTTAGGTTAAAAACGCTAATTCCTAAAGGGCTGAATGCAGAGTTTGAGTTGAAGTGGTTTTTATAATGACGTTTTCTGTTTTATTTGTCTTTAATCTTAAGATTCTTACTGGTTCTTATATTTTAATGTTTTTTAACATATTTTTATATTTTTTATGTTTTATGCCTTATTGGTATCTAATATGAGTCAATGGATATCTTATCGGATGAGCTTCTATGTTATTGGACATTTCCTGAATAAAATGAACTGTGGTGAAGATGCACTTCCTGGAACGGAGGCCGTGGAACGCATGATGACACGCAAAAAACTTAATTTCCGCTTCCGTATGATGACACGCAAAAACGCCACTTCAGCTTCCGCTTGACGGAGCGATATGTCATTTCCGGTTCCGGTCAATCGCGAAGGAGCGCTAATTTTGAATGCACCTGTTGTTCATAATGTTAATTGTATGGGTTATTTATACTTGCTATGTTTGATTGCTCACTATGCCTCTGACGAAGGACTTGGATGTCCGAAAAGCTTTAGGCTGTGTGAGCTGCTACGGTGGACTGGTCGGGTGAGCTGCAAACGGTTCCTTTCTGTGGAATAGTCCGGATCTGTTCCATTTAGAGGGCTTTCGTGTTAACTACTGTGTCCCCAGGCTAAGAATTACGTCCACCATTTATATGGTTATATGCTGTTACTTGTCTTATTTATTGTGAGTGTATAGTTGGAATAAACACCTTGATTTTATTCTTTGGCAATATTGCACTATGAATTTTCTTTCTATTTGAGATCCATCATCTTCTCCCAACGGCTGTGGCATTATAAGGAACTATTACTGCCTGAAAGTTTCTTCATATATTGAAGCTAAACCGTGGTGCCATCTTTTCCTCCATTGAAGAAGGACAAAAGACTATTAGGATATGTATGTGTTTGCGCTTATTTGAGAAAATACTTTCCTACTTTAGCGATCGCCTCTGCCTGATTGACAGGCAGAGGCGGACGCTGGGCGGGAGGGGGTGGCATGGCGGCGTTTGGACGCCATTTTGTGGGTGTGGTCCAGCCAACGCAGGCGTGGCCGGACCGTGTGGGGAGCAGGCCGCAGCAGCTGCATGATGTCACACACAGCCGCAGCGACCGGTAGCTCCCGGCCAGCACGCAAAAGCTGTGCTGGCCGGGAGCTACTCCTAAAGTACAAAAGCATTGCTGCTGTGTGATGCTTTTGCACTTCTGCGATTGGGCAGGGACTGACATGCGTGGCGGGCTAATCCTGTGCTGGGCGTCCCCCCGCATGTCTGTGTTCCTTATCATAGCTGTGCTAAATTTATCGCAGCTACGATCAAGTCGGAATCACCCCCAAAGCACGGATCTCTCCGTGTATATGCCCAAAGCCATAGCGATGCGCGGCCCCACGTGTCACTATCGCTGGCACTAAATTGTGCCTGCATGCAGGCACAATCTAGTCAGGTCCCTCACTTCATCGCCATGTGAAGTGAGCGGGCCCCCGCCGCACACATCTTGCTGAGTGCTGAGCGAGGGAGGAGATGTGTGCTGAGCGGTCTGTGCTAGATCGTTCAGCGCACTTCTTTACGTGTGTACTCCCCCTTAACATAAAAACAGATGGAAAAAATCTTCTTAACTATAACCAGTGGTGGCCATTTAGGAACTGCAATCTCCAGATATTTGTGTGCAGCACCAGTGGCGGAACTAGCGAGCGGTGGGCCCAGGTGCGACAAAATGCTTTGGGCCCCCCTCATCCCATCCAAGTCCACCCCCTCACCCCTGGAGAGGATCTGGTGAGGGGGACCTGCTCAGGGCCAGAGAAATGGATACCTAGCAACAGTGCCGTAACTAGACATTTTAGCACTGTGTGCAAGAAACGGCATCGGAGCCACACCCCTGCATGCAACACAGGGGCAGTGCGCGCCGTAGGTGCGTGCAAAAATACATAGGGGCATGGCTTCACGGGGAAGGGGTGTGGCCACAAAATAATACCAATTCATATAACGGTGCACAGTAGTCTCCATTATTCAAATAACGCCGCACAGTAGCACCACTACACCAGGTAGAGACCCTTTTACACACAACGGCGGACAGCGTCCCCCTTTTTACACACACAACGGCGGACAGCGTCCCCCTTTTTACACACACAACGGCAGACAGCGTCCCCCTTTTTACACACACAACGGCAGACAGCGTCCCCCTTTTTACACACAACGGCAGACAGCGTCCCCCTTTTTACACACAACGGCAGACAGCGTCCCCCTTTTTACACACAACGGCAGACAGCGTCCCCCTTTTTACACACACAACGGCAGACAGCGTCCCCCTTTTTACACACACAACGGCAGACAGCATCCCCCTTTTTGCACACAACGGCGGACAGCGTCCCCCTTTTTACACACACAACGGCGGACAGCGTCCCCCTTTTTACACACACAACGGCGGACAGCGTCCCCCTTTTTACACACACAACGGCGGACAGCGTCCCCCTTTTTACACACACAATGGCAGACAGCATCCCCCTTTTTACACACACAACGGCAGACAGCGTCCCCCTTTTTACACACAACGGCAGACAGCGTCCCCCTTTTTACACAATAAGGCAGACGAAAGAAAGAATTATACTTACTGTTTCCGCTGGCTCAGGCTCCTCGGTACAGCTTCTGGCAGAGATCCTGATTCCCGGGCAGGAGGGAGGTGGAGGAGGGAGCAGCAGCAACGCTGTGTAATTGGGGGAGGCGCTGCTGCTGCTGTCCCAGTCCTTCACCATAGGCTGTTCTCCGCCGCTGTGAATGCTGGGATGCGCTTCACAGCGTTGGAAGACAGCCTATGGTGAAGCAGAGGGACAGCAGCAGCAGCGCCTCACAGCGCTGCTGCGGCTCCCTCCTCCTCCTTCCCCCCGTGGCAGCTGCGCTCCTCTCCTCTTCTGTGTGCTGCGGGCGGCTGTGTGCTGCAGGCGGCAGTTGCCCGCAGCACACAGCGGCATGTAATGAGTCAGTTTGACTCATTACATGCTTTGGGCCCCTGGACAGGGGCGGGCCCTAGTGCAACGCACTGGTTGCACTGGCGGTAGTTCCGCCTCTGTGCAGCACAGTCTTTCCTGGGTTATGTGCCTCTATGTCCTGTGTGTGCATATACACCCCTCATGCCCACATTCTCCCTAATTCATGTGCAGACTCATTACAATGTTTATTTAAGCCTCATCTTTGACTTGAGTCATGATAGTTAAGGGGCATTATGGTTGTTGTTTTTTCATGTGTCACACCTGTACATTTGAGATCGCAACATGTTCACAACTGATGGCAGATACACGCCCTGAAAATGACCATGACATGCCTGCGTTTTGCTGCCACTCTTGTTACCTACCCCAAATGGTCACTTCCTGTCAATCACTGTATGATAAAAATCTCAGTGTGAGCACGATCACAGAGGTACCTTGAAACATGCACAGTACGATCACTGCACATGTGCAGTCTGCAGATAATCACTCCCTTACGTGAACATCGGTGATTTCGTACATACATGAATAAGTCCCAAACTATTTGGGGAGGTAACCATAGCAGGGTCATACACTGATATTAAGGGACCAAGAGTATTTGCTATACACACATATATACATATACAAATACACACAAACACACACACACTGTAACGTATACAAGCCTACCCTACTCACTTAACTGGCTTCTGAAAGGGTGGAGAAGACAGGAAACAAGCTCTCCTCAACTCTGGAACACTGCTCACACCTGCTTTCTCTGTCTTTCCCCTCCTTGGACTATGAATGGTCATCGACCATCGATGATTCCAAATCATCAATGGTTTATGGCTGACGTTACGTACTTTTGCCATTGATGGGGGAGAACCAGATAGTTTCCCGCCATCAATGGTGCAGAACCACTCTATGGTTTTTTTCTCTCTCATTTGCCGGGACATGGAGCATAGCTCCACCCCCTGACACCTGCAAAACCCCACCCCCGGGTTCTGATTGGCCCACAGGCCAGTCAGAGGAAAAACAGGGATGACCATCATTTGGTGACACCATAGATAGTCATACATTACCTTGTTGGTATCCCTAGCCTGTGCCCCATAAAAGCTATTTTTCATCTACTCTTTTCCTGCCACCCTGATAAGCAACGCCCCCTTTTTCACTTTCCAGCCTTTTGTGTTCCTGGTAAAGGAAACATGGAACCCCATTGGTCAACGGCAGCCATCTTTTTGTAGCCTATTATGGGGGCTGCCACATTCTGGTAGCCCCAGCAGCTCAGCTAGATCTCTAGATGAGCAGCGGCCAAGAGCAGGAGCATCCTCTGTCTGGCATGCCTGCTTTCCGTAAGCCAGGCAACTCAGGAATAGTGAAGTTGTACCGGCTCTAAGGGCAGATAGCACCAGCTGCGGATTGGGTCACCGTGATAATGGGCAGCTTCCTGGTAGGCCAGAGCTCTGCTGGACAAGAAGACCCCCTCTCCGCTGTCACACAGTGATAATTCTACGGCTGCACTTTGCATGCACTGATCAGAGGCCAAGACTGAGCTGTGTACCTTTGAGGCAGTGTGTGTTAGAGGCAGCAGAGGTACCTGTGCACCAGGTACTAGCAGTTTATATGGCAGTGTGTCCTGAACAATGTATGAGCAGCTAAGGGCTAGTGTGCCTTGGACAGGGGATGCTGGCATGTATGTTAGACCCCTCCCTGCCTAGGGGCACAGTAAGTGGCTAGTTACTTCTCAGACAGGGCTGAAATTTCATACAGTATGTGTAATGCTGGAGTCACAGAATGTATGTGTATATACATCTGAAACAAACACATTATATATATATATATATGTATATATATATATATAGCAATTTCAGACCGGCACTCCACGAAAACTCCAATAGCTGCGCTGGTGCCTCCACATATACCAATGTATAGATATAGTCCCGCTATGGTGTGGCACTCGGCTGGATGAATGAACAATAAACCAGTCAGGTCTTGCAACGTTTCAGTGCTTTATTGCACTATCGTCAGGATACAATGCACATAAATGACATTACATACCTTTATAATCATACACCCAGAGTGAATTCGCGCCAGGAGGTCAGTCTGAACTTCCCCCTAACGTCCAACACGTATTACATCATCACGTTAGTGACTCCCATCACCATGACAACCAGTAAATAATCACCAACACGGCTCTGAAAAAACAAGTATCCATTGCTCAAAAGGATAATTCCTAAAAGCAACTAAAGCTCAGGTGTTCATTTAACCCTCTAGGTGATAATACTCCCAGACAGTAAATCCACACTGTCTCGCGTTGCAACAGCAATCGATTGCGATCGCCACCCCTTAGGGGCTTCTTAACAAAATCGATCATTCTGTATCTAATACTAGCAACACTGTGATTACATTCAGCAAAATGTCGAGCTACCGGCTGGTCCGATCTGCTCTTGCTAACTAGAGCAGCTCTAATAGCCGATCGGTGTACCGACATATGATCTTTAAATCTGCCCTGGGTCTTTCCTATATAGGAGAGACCGCAGGGACAGATAATTTGGTACACCACGTAGGTCGAATTACAGGTTAAATTATGTCTAATCCGATACTCTTTACCTGTGTGAGTGTGACAAAAAGTGTCACCCGAAATAAGGTAACCGCAAGTGGTACAACCACATTTAAAACAGCCTAAGCTTTTGCTGGAAAGAAAATGTGATGGTTTATCTTTATCAGTAACACTTATATCGGCATGAACCAGCAAATCTCTTTAATTTCGACCTCTTGTAAAACATGGCATGGGATTCATATTCTCAAGGGGCAATTGACGATCCGTTTTAATAACATGCCAATGCTTTTTAAGTACCGCATTAACATTTTTAGATTGAGTATTGAATTGATTAATTACCGGGAATCGTGTATTCTCATTCTTTATTGTCTCAGATTTTTCTAACAAACTTGTTCTATCTAGGGTCATTACTCTATCCCTAGTTTCCACCAAATCTTGTCTGGGGTAACCTCTTGTAACTAGTTTCTCAATTAAAGACTCAATCTGTATTTTAGCTAAAGTGCTGTCAGATTTAATCCTCCAAATCCTCAACATCTGTGAATATGGCAGTGATTTCTTTAAACTGGGGGGATGACAACTAGTATATTGAAGAAGTGTATTACGATCAGTTAATTTCGTATGTACAGATGTCACAAACTTTTAAGCCTCAATCTGGATATCAACATCAAGAAAATCGATCCTTTCTTGGCTCATTCTGATAGTAAACTTAATAGGGCAGTGACTACTATTATTAGTTTCTATCAATTCAGTGAAAGATATATCCGTACCCCTCCAAACTATAAATAAATCATCTTTAAAGCGTTTGTATAATACAATATTGGATGAGATACCTGGGTTGGAAAAAAAGATTTTCTGTTCTACATTAAACATAAAGATATTAGCTACCATCGGAGCGACAGCTGAACCCATTGAGCATCCACTCAATTGAATATAATACCTGTTGTCAAACAGAAAATAATTTTTCTTCAAAACAATAAACTTATACAGAATTCCACAAAACTATCAGAATATATTCCACTGTTAATCAAAAACTCCTTTAACAGTCTGTAAACATGCCTCATGTGGTATCACTGTGTATAAGCTCACCACATCTGCACAGATCATCCATGCCCCTTCAGGAATCTCATGCAGAGTGATCAGTTCATTCAGGAACATAGTAGTGTCCAATAGGAAATTCTTGTGTTTTTTAACCAAAGGTTGAAGTAGTGCATCCAGGCAGAGGCAGAACTCTGGGAGGCAACGGAGTCATTTGCCGCCGGGCTCCTGCTCTGAAGGGGGGCACCTCTCCTCCCATTCTGTGACACCATTGAATTAAGTTAATTGATAGCTGTCGCTGTCTTTTCAGTGGCCGACTTCCTCACGGTCCCTGCATCTTACAAATCACACCCTCTTTATTATACTGAATAGACACATTTTACAAGTGTCACACCCAGGATTAGAAACCACAACCTACTACACTGGAAGCAGACACCTTACTGATGGAGCGATTTGCTCCTGTATAGGAAATATGAGAATTTTAACTATATGAAGTTACTTCTCTGACAATGACACGTAACTTCATGTAGTTAGAATTCTAATGATTCCTCTACAGGAGCAAATAACACCATCAGTAAGGTGTCTGCTGTTAGTGTAACAGGTCATGGGTTCTAATCCTGGGTATGACTGCTAAGAAATGTGTCATTTAAAATAAAAGACAATTAAATGTATAAATACAGTATATACATTTTTTTCCAGAACACTCCATATACACACACACACACACACACACACACACGCGCGCACGCACACATACATACATACATACATACATACATACATATATTTATCTTAATATAGGAAATAGGGGGGCACCAATATTTATCTTGCCTCCGGGCAACTGTGATGAACTTACGCCACTGCATCCAGGTATACCGAGGCTGGTTGTGACAGCGAGCCCCGCGCCGACACAATCGGCCGTCCTGGAAGGGGGGGGGGTTAACCCCTTATGCACCTTTGGGAGGGTGTAAAGGAGAGGGGTCAGTGGAAACTTAGGAAGTAATCCGCTAATTTTTGATTAATTACATTATTATCAACAGCTCTTTTGAGAATCAGTCCCAATTCCTTTTGAAATGTATTCACCGGGTCAGATGACAGTTCCCTGTAGGTGTTGATGTCACTTAATTGACGTAGAATTTCCCTACGATAGTCCTGCACATCCTGTAGTACAATTGACCCACCCTTATCGGCAGGTCTGATAATCAAATTTGTGTTGCCAGATAAGGTTTTAATAGCTAATTTTTCACCAGGAGATAAATTAGGATGGACAACCGTAGGATCAGATGTTACCGTACCTATTTCTTTATCCACTAGTCGCATGTATGTTTTCAGACTAGGATTGTTCGTGTTAGGATCAAAATTAGATTTAGGTAGGATTTTTTTTCAGTTGTTCTGGCACAGGGTCAGGTTGTATATCACTTGTAGGGGGCACAGATTTATTAAAAAATTCTTAATTTTTAATTTTCGGAATATCTGATGCTTCTCTTGTTGCCACCTGAAGTCATCAAGATATGTAGTCGGGATAAACGATAGGCCTCTACTTAATAAGGACTGCTCCGTCCTAGATAAATCATAAGAGGAAAGATTAAATATTATTTCCTCTTGGCTGCTGGAGGTTTCTTTCCAGGGGCCCCTTCTTTTATTTTGGCCACCCCTCCTTGTTGCTTTACGTTTTTTGCCTTGATTTTTGAACGGGTTTGGGTCCCTAAAGGACACACTGCTCAAAAAATTAAAGGGAACACTTAAACAACACAATGTAACTCAATCACAATGTAATGTAAGTCAATCACACTTCTGTGAAATCAAACTGTCCACTTAGGAAGCAACACTGATTGACAATCAATTTCACATGCTGTTGTGCAAATGGAATAGACAACAGGTGGAAATTATAGGCAATTAGCAAGACACCCCCAATAAAGGAGTTGTTCTGCAGGTGGTGACCACAGACCACTTCTCAGCTCCTATGCTTTCTGGCTGATGTTTTGGCACTTTTGAAAGCTGGCGGTGCTTTTACTCTAGTGGTAGCATGAGCCAGAGTCTACAACCCACACAAGTGGCTCAGGTAGTGCAGCTCATCCAGGATGGCACATCAATGCAAGCTGTGGCAAGAAGGTTTGCTGTACCTGTCAGCGTAGTGTCCAGAGCATGGAGACAAAAAGAAAAGAGTATGAGTGTGCTGTCAGCGGCAGCTAGTATGGGGGAGGTCAGCCCCCAAATAAATAGACAATAGTAAAGAGATGTGAACTGGCACCGGCTGTGAAACCAATAAGGGACGGTAAAATTTTAAAATGAAAAATCACATAATTTTAATATGCATTAAAAGAAATAATAAAAAGTCACATACATAAACACACTTTCTTTGTATGCTCCTAAATCGGGGGGAAGGGGGGGGGGGGGGGGAAGGGGGGGGGGATTTTGATTAGGACCACTTGGATTTCACTTATAATAGCTGGTATACACAATCTCCGGTTAGGGCTCGCTCCTCAATATATTTTGGTTCACTTTAGATGTAAGTATTTACCCAGTCCTTATGGAAACAGTCCCCATGGATCTCAGTTTTGCAGATGAAGATCCAATTAGCAGCAGGGGTGGTTCCAGGTTCCAGTGGGGCTAATAGTGTCCAAATAGAGGCAGAGAGTCCAATCAGTACCGGGGAAATCAATGGGATCCAATGTTGGTGGTCCGTGTCCTTAGCTCAACGCGTTTCGCTGGTCTAGCGTCTGCCAGCTTCCTCAGGAGCATGTATCACCCATTGGATCCCATTGATTTCCCCGGTACTGATTGGACTCTCTGCCTCTATTTGGACACTATTAGCCCCACTGGAACCTGGAACCACTCCTGCTTCTAATTGGATCTTCATCTGCAAAACTGAGATCCATGGGGACTGTTTCCATAAGGACTGGGTAAATACTTACATCTAAAGTGAACCAAAATATATTGAGGAGCGAGCCCTAACCGGAGATTGTGTATACCAGCTATTATAAGTGAGATCCAAGTGGTCCTAATCAAAATCACCCCCCCTTTCCCCCCCCTCCCCCTGATTTAGGAACATACAAAGAAAGTGTGTTTATGTATGTGACTTTTTATTATTTCTTTTAATGCATATTAAAATTATGTGATTTTTCATTTTAAAATTTAACCGTCCCTTATTGGTTTCACAGCCGGCGCCAGTTCACATCTCTTTGCTACCAGGAGACAGGCCAGTACATCAGGAGACGTGGAGGAGGCTGTAGGAGGGCAACATCCCAGCAGCAGTACCGCTACCTCCGCCTTTGTGCAAGGAGGAACAGGAGGAGCACTGCCAGAGCTGCAAAATGACCTCCAGCAAGCCACAAATGTGCATGTGTCTACTCAAACGATCAGAAACAGACTCCATGAGGGTGGTATGAGGGCCCGACGCCCACAGGTGGGGGTTGTGCTTACAGCCCAACACCGTGCAGGATGTTTGGCATTTGCCAGAGAACACCAAGATTGGCAAATTCGCCACTGACGCCCTGTGCTATTCACAGACGAAAGCAGGTTCTCACTGAGCACACGTGACAGACGCCAAGGAGAACGTTCTGCTGCCTGCAACATCCTCCAGCATGACCGGTTTGGCAGTGGGTCAGTAATGGTGTGGGGTGGCATTTCTTTGGGGGGGCCGCACAGCCCTCCATGTGCTCGCCAGAGGTAGCCTGGCTGCCATTAGGTACCGAGATGAGATCCTCAGACCCCTTGTGAGACCATATGCTGGTGCGGTTGGCCCTGGGTTCCTCCTAATGCAAGACAATGCTAGACCTCATATGGCTGGAGTGTGTCAGCAGTTCCTGCAAGACAAAGGCATTGATGCTATGGGCTGGCCCGCCCGTTTCCCAGACCTGAATCCAATTGAGCACATCATGTCTCGCTCCATCCACCAACGCCACGTTGCATCACAGACTGTCCAGTAGTTGGCGGATGCTTTAGTCCAGGTCTGGGAGGAGATCCCTCAGGAGACCATCTGCCACCTCATCAGGAGCATGCCCAGGCATTGTAGGGAGGTCATACAGGCACGTGGAGGCCACACACACTACTGAGCCTCATTTTGACTTGTTTTAAGGACATTACATCAAAGTTGGATCAGCCTGTAGTGTGTTTTTCCACTTTAATTTTGAGTGTGACTCCAAATCCAGACCTCCATGGGTTAATAAATTTGATTTCCATTGATCATTTTTGTGTGATTTTGTTGTCAGCACATTCAACTATGTAAAGAACAAAGTATTTAATAAGAATATTTCATTCATTCAGATCTAGGATGTGTTATTTTAGTGTTCCCTTTATTTTTTTGAGCAGAGTGTGCGTGCGTGCGTGCGTGCGTGCGTGCGTGCGTGCGTGCGTGCGTGTATGTATGTTCCAAAATAAAGGCACTCAGGAGACTTCCAACTTGACAAACACGATGTATTTGCAAACGGTCAAACGTTTTCGGGGACTCTGCCCCTTCCTCAGGACAACACCAATCTATGCAGTGTATAAACAACCCTGCTTAAATCCCCCACACGCAATCATACTCACCTGTAACAGCAGCGCTCGCAGCTCAGGGCCAGGCATTCAATCACTCCTCCTGCACCCGGAAGTGGTCACCATGGGAACCGCTATGCATTCCACACGGATCAACTTCCGCGTTCCACCGGGCAGTGACCTCATCGCCAGAACCACAGGCGAGCCACCGCCTCAGCCGCACACAGGGAGAATAATGCACCAATACCTACACACATCTAAATACATTAATACACATATATAAAGAGAACAACAAGGAATGACATTATAAGAGGAAAATTTCAACAGTACAATAAAGGAGCAGCATAAAGAATACAACTTATAACATGTTCCAATTGATCTTCTCATTAAGACCATTAGGCAAGATAGTTCCCAACCTCATGATCCATCTGGATTCTTTAATTAGTAGCATTTTGGCTCTATCACCTCCGCTAATAGGTGGAGAAACATGATCGATTATAAAATGTTTAAACGAAGCTAATGTAGGATTACATTCTTTAAAGTGTTTTGCAACAGGCTGATTAATCTGACGACCCAATGACGTCAAATGTATGGCGGATCTATGTGCCGCCATTCGTTCACTGAATTTACGTGTGGTCTGACCCACGTAGTATAATCCACGTGGACAGACCACAACGTAAACCACAAACGAAGAACAACATGTCAAAACATAACGTATATACACATATATATATATATATATATATATAGAAAAACTTGTGTGAGCTGCACTCGTTGTAAATTTTAGGGTGGGTGCCAGTTAAAGAAGAATAATAGCAAAGTCCATGTCCACCTGAGACATAACAAGGTCCAGAAAAACACGGGTAGCCAGCACACCAATTAATATGCACTTAAAAAGGTTTTAATTCCATGTGAAGCAGCATAGACATCTTGATTATAAAAAATCAGAGAAATGCAGTCAATATTTTGGGCATAGCATATTCACCCATTCCTTCAAAGTATGCAATCTGAAGCAAACATCAGTCAACGAATCCGTTTCGGTGGTAACAGCCACCTTCATCCAGGACTGCCTGTCCCAAACTGCCAGCAAAGCCTCTATATACCTGCACCAGATGCACTTCCAGCCATTCAGGATCAAGCAATTAAACATTTAACTTGTGTGCTCAATTAGCTGTCCATATATGGACTTCCACAACACATACCTCAACATAACATGACCACCTCTCATAACGTCATCGTCCATACACAGCTGTGCCAGATACTCCATAGGAGCATCACCTCTGTGTTAGGCCCTACACACTGGCCGATTTTTTTGAAAGATATGAACGATCTCGTTCATAAATGAACGAGAACTCGTTCATATCTTTCAGTATGGAGGCTCCAGCGATGAACGATGCGTAGCCCCGCGCTCGTTCATCGCTGGTCCCCCGTCGGCTGTGCATGCAGGCCAATATGGACGATCTCGTCCATATTTGCCTGCACTTCAATGGAGCCGCGTGACGGGGGGAGTGAAGAAACTTCACACCCCCTGTCACTGCCCCCCCCCCGCCGCCGGGTCGCCCGTCGGCTGTATCCACCGTCGGGCAGCTCAGCGGCGGATCGGCCAGTGTGTAGGGCCCCGTAGGACGTGTCTGCAATCAGGACGGAGCTCACGGCACTGAGGCGGTGACGCGCGTCCATGTGGTCACTTGGTTGGCGGAAGTCCGCATGTTGCCAACCACTTGCGTCACACAGGCGCAAACGGGGACAGCTGTTCACAGCAGCCCCGCTGCATCCGCTACCGCGGGAAGTGCAACATGACAGCCAGGCACATATAATGAAGGTATACACACAGCAGCAAAAAATACAAATAAAGCCATTCGCTATATGATTGATAAAACATGGATCCCGATATTGGTACAACCAACATATACAAGTCAGAAATAAGCCTAATATTAGGACAAAACATTTTTTACTTCTATATATAAATGGAGTATTGTTAAGAACAAGGATAAATGAACTGGGGAACTGGCTGCAATGAATACAGTCCACTGCAACCAATACCCCAGAACCTAGTCAACTCTCCTGCATAGTTAGCCCCCATGTATAAAAAATTATAGAAAGGAAGAAAAAGTAAACTCCTCGTTAAGGCCAGATGGTGCCATACTGTTCAGTCTATTGCCCTCATTCCGAGTTGTTCGCTCGCTAGCTGCTTTTAGCAGCATTGCACACGCTAAGCCGCCGCCCTCTTGGAGTGTATCTTAGCTTAGCAGAATTGCGAACGAAAGATTTGCAAAATTGCGAATAGAAATTTCTTAGCAGTTTCTGAGTAGCTCGACACTTATTCTGCCACTGCGATCGGTTCAGTCAGTTTCGTTCCTGGTTTGACGTCACAAACACACCCAGCGTTCGGCCAGACACTCCCCCGTTTCTCCAGCCACTCCCGCGTTTTTCCCAGAAACGGCAGCGTTTTTTCACACACACCCATAAAACGGACAGTTTCCGCCCCAGAAACACCCACTTCCTGTCAATCACACTCCGATCACAAGAACGAAGAAAAATCCTCGTAATGCCGTGAGTAAAATACCTAACTTTTGAGTAAAATAACTAAGCGCATGCGCTCTGCGAACATTGCGCATGCGCAGTAAGCGACTTATCGCAATATAGCGAAATTCGGCAACGAGCGAACAACTCGGAATGAGGGCCTATATATCCATTAGCATTCCCGTTGCAATAGAAGTTTATGTCTATCCCCACCCCTTTTGAGTGGTGGAATGTGATCCAATGGCATGAATCGAAAGTTCTGTAGGGTGTGTTTTTCATTTTAAAAAAATGCCTTGCTACAGGCGGTGTGCTGGCATCTATACCCATTTGAGCTTTTTTTATGGATGAGCGGTGCATCCCAATTCTCTCCTTAATCATTCTTATGGTTTTCCCCACGTAAATCTTTTTGCAGGGACATATAATGATATAAACCACGAATTTTGATTCACAATTCAGTCTATGGCGGATTAGATAGATCGTGCCAGTATTCGGATGAAGAAACTGTCCTCCAGATAGCATATGTGAACAATTTACACATTTGGAGCATTTATAAACTCCCTTTCGTAGTTTTAACCATCCTGAACTAGTCGCTGCCATAGGACTAATGTCCGAATATGTCAGACGTTCTTTCAAATTTCTACTCCGTCTGTAACAGAATAGAGGCGGTTGTTGACATGATGGTCCCAGTACCGGATCCGATTGAATTATATGCCAATGCCTCAAAATCGCAGCTCTAGTTCTTCCTGAGGTTATAGAATATGTGCTGGAGAATGGTAATCTCATGGTTTCTGGTGCCCGCTCATCCTGTTTCATCAGGACATCTCGGTCCAACGTTAGACATTTCTTTACAGCTGCCGACACCTCCTCTGGAAGATAACCTTGTTCAAGGAATTTTTGACCCATTACTCTCAGGGCTTCAGGTAATTGGTCTCTATCCGATGTGATTCTGACCACTCTGATAAGCTGAGAAAAGGGAAGGTCTCTTTTCAGAGGCTGAGGATGAAGACTTGATGACAACATTAACGTATTTTTATCCGTACTCTTTCTAAAAATATTGTTCATAAATTGGTTATCTTCAACCCTTATTGTGACATCCAAAAAATACATTTTATGGGGGGCTACTACTGCAGGAGAATCTAATCAAACCTGGAATTGTCACTTTAAGAGTTTGAGAGTGTGGGCTGGCTCCTCCCTCTATGCCCCTCCTACCAGACTCAGTTTAGAAAATGTGCCCGGAGGAGCCGGTCACAGCTAGGGGAGCTCTACAGAGTTTCTCTAGTGAAAGTTTTTTTTAGAGTCTATTATTTTACAGGGAGGTTGCTGGCAACAGCCTCCCTGCTTTGTGGGACTAAGGGGGGGAGTAGTGTCTGCCCTGCGGGGTCTGAGCCACTATCTCCGCTGACAGGACACTGAGCTCCTGAGGGGATTGAATGTTCCCCTCCACAGGGGGATCGCTCACCCCAGCAGCATGCAGCCACCCCCTCACAGAGCCAGAAGATCAGTGGCGACTTAGTCACTGGCCCCCCTAGCAAGCGGGGAGCCGGTGTGAAGATGGCGGCAACAGGGTATGGAGTGCAGTACTAACTGCACTCCGGGGCTCAGCGGTACTTAGTGCGGTGCTGTGAGGGGCACCCTGAGCCAGCGCCTACACCCTACACTGACCTCCAAGCCTGTCAGGGTCCCAGGATCGCTGCCAGCACAATTCCTCAGGCCAGTATAATCTTCTGAAGAGCAGGAAGACAGCGCCATGTAAGGGGGCAGAGCTTCTCCTAAGAGCGGACCCATTTTCCTGCCTGCAGAAGCGCTGTCAGTGAGAGCTGTCCCTCCACATCAACTCCAGCTATCTGTTACGGTACCAGGGGGTTGTAGAAGGGGGGGAGGCTGTGTACAGACTGTGTAACCTATTAAGGTGCACAGTCAGCGCTGGTTAGGGGTCTCCCTATCTGTCAGCGCTGTGTGTGGGTTGGCTCCAATCTCTGTGTCTCTCTTGCCATTCTTGGGGGGAAACTCTGTCTGCCCGTGTGTGTGTGTGTGTGTGTGTGTGTGTGTGTGTGTGTGTGTGTGTGTGGAGTGTCTGTGGTCTCCATTAAGCTATGTCCAGGGACTCTGTGTCATATGCTGCAGAGGACATGTCCTCTCAGGACGATCCCATTCCATGTAATCAGGATTGCACTGTGTTAGCACAGATACCAACAAGGGAGCCTGAGTGGTTATCCTCTATTAAAACTATGATTTCTCAGATTTCTACTGGGGTTGCACAGAACTCTATGGCTGTTTGGTCCGGTTCTGTTACCTCAGGAACCCCCACTGTATGTTCCCACAAACGTGCTCTTGCTCAGATTATGCAAGATGACACGGATACCGACTCTGACACGGCAGACGGTGATGGGGATGTGCTGAGGGGGGCGGCATCTCTTGCAAAAGGGGTGCAGTTGATGATAGAGGCTATTAGAGATGTGCTGAATATTGCTGATGCAACACCTGAGCAGGTTGAGTAGGCTTACTTCACTGACAATAAGAAAGCCTCACTAACCTTCCCTGCGTCTAAAGAATTAAATGCTATATTTGAGAAAGCCTGGGAAAACCCGGAGAAAAAATTCCAGATCCCAAGAAGGGTTCTGGTTGCTTTCCCCTTCCCTGAGGAGGATAGAAAAAAAAATGGGAAAACCCACCCATAGTGGACGCGTCTGTATCCAGACTCTACAAAAAGGTGGTTTTACCTGTTCGAGGATCTACCGTGTTAAAAGAACCAACTGATCGCAAAATTGTCAATACACTCAAATCCATATACACGGCTTCAGGAGCGATACTGCGTCCTACTATTGCCTGTGCATGGATTTCCAAAGCTATAGTACGTTACTTGAGGACTTGGATACAATGGATAAAAGTGATGTTGAATTGTTTTTACGTAACATTCAGGATTCTGCAGGATTTATGGTGGAATCCATGAAAGACCTGGGTACCATGGCTGCAGGGATATCTTCCATGTCTGTCTCAGCTCGCAGGGGACTTTGGCTGCACCAGTGGTCTGCCGACGCGGAATCCAGGAGAGGTATGGAGACCCGATCCTACACAGGTCAGGCTCTTTTTGGGGAAGTGTTGGATGCGTGGATTTCCACGGCTACAGCGGGTAAGTCTCCTTTTATTCCCTCAGCTGCACCTGCCATGAAGAAGATTTTTTCTTCTGCTGCATCACAGTTCTTTCAGGCTGCTAAAACAAGAAAGGCCAGGCCGTCCAACACCTTCTTTGGAGGAGGTCGGCCAAAATCCAAGAAACCTGCTGCTATGGGTTCCCAGGAACAGAAGCCTGCTTCAGGTATGCCAAAGTCCTCACCATGACGGTGGACCGCGTGGCCTGGAGGTGGGACCGGTGGGAGCGAGACTCAGGCATTTCAGTCACGTCTGGGTGTCGTCCGGCCTGGACCCCTGGGTGCTTGAAATTGTGACCCAGGGGTACAGGCTGGAGTTTCAAGATTTCCCTCCTCACCAGTTCCTCAAGTCAGGCTTGCCAGCTTTGCTGGCAGACAGGGCTATCCTACAGGAAGCCATCCAGAAGTTGGCGGAGGCACAGGTCATTGTACCAGTTCCACCCCATTTGCAAAACAAAGGTTACTATTCGAACCTTTTCGTGGTACCAAAACCGGATGGTTCGGTCAGGCCCATTTTGAACTTAAAATCGCTAAATCCATTTCAGAGGGAGTTCAAGTTCAAAATGGAGTCTCTGAGGGTGGTGATATCAGGACTGGAAGAGGGGGAATTCCTGGTATCCTTGGATATCAAGAATGCGTACCTCCACATTCCGATTTGGCCACCGCATCAAGCTTATCTCCGATTCGCACTGTTGTACAGTCATTTTCAATTCCAGGCCCTGCCATTCGGCCTCTCCACAGCGCCGAGGGTATTCACCAAGGTGATGGCGGAAATGATGGTTCTCCTCCGCAGACACGGGGTGAACATAATTCCATATCTGTATGATCTGCTGATAAAGGCATCATCCAAGGAGAAGCTGTTACAGTCCATTGTTCTCACGACCCATCTGCTCAGAGAACATGGTTGGATACTGAACCTTCCAAAATCACATATGGAGCCGACCAGGAGGTTGTCCTTTCTGGGAATGATCCTCGACATGGAAGTGCAGAGGGTGTTTCTCCCAGTGGAGAAAGCGTGGGTGATACAAACAATGGTACAGGATGTTCTGAATCCAGCCCGGGTGTCAGTTCATCAGTGCTTTGGCCTTCTGGGGAAGATGGTGGCCTCTTATGAGGCTCTGCAGTACGGGAGGTTTCATGCTCGACCCTTCCAACCAGATCTCCTGGACAAGTGGTCCAGATCTCATCTACACATGCACCAGAGAATAATTCTGTCGCCAAAGGCCAGGATTTCCCTCCTCTGGTGGCTACAATTACCACACCTTCTGGAGGGCCACAGGTTCGGGATTCAGGACTGGATCCTTCTAACCACGGATGCAAGTCTCCGGGTCTGGGGCGCAGTCACTCAAGGGGAGACCTTCCAAGGAAGGTGGTCAAGTCTGGAAGCCGGACTACCGATAAACATTCTGAAACTAAGAGCCGTTTCTGAAACTAAGAGCCATTCTGAAACTAAGAACGGTCTTCTCCAAGCGGCCATCTTCTGTGAGATCATGCCATTCAAGTGCAGTCGGACAGTGTAACGACAGTAGCTTACATAAACCGACATGGCGGAACGAAGAGCAGAGCTGCAATGTCAGAGGTAACGAAAATCATCCTCTGGGCAGAAAAACACGTGTTGGCGATGTCAGCAATCTTCATTCCGGGAGTGGACAACTGGGAAGTGGACTTCCTCAGCAGACACGATCTCCATCCAGGAGAGTGGGGACTCCATCCGGCGGTGTTCAGGGAGGTAACAGATCTTTGGGGTGTACCTCAAATAGACATGATGGCCTCTCGTCTCAACAAGAAGCTTCGGCAGTATTGTTCCAGGTCGAGGGACCCGCAAGCTGTGGCGGTGGATGCCCTAGTGACTCCATGGGTGTTCCAGCCTGTGTACATGTTTCCTTCACTTCCACTCATTCCAAGAGTTCTCAAACTCATAAGGAAAACAAGAGTTCTGGCAATCCTCATTGCTCCGGACTGGCCAAGACAGGCTTGGTATACGGATCTTCCGGATCTACTGCTAGAAGATCCGAGGCCTCTTCCTCTTTGGGAGGACCTGCTACAGCAGGGGCCGTTCGCCTATCAAGACTTACCGCGGCTACATTTCACAGCATGGAGGTTGAACGCCAGATATTAGCTCGGAAGGGCATTCCGAACAAGGTTATTCCTACCCTGATACAGGCTAGGAAAGGAGTAACGTCTAAACATTACCATCGTATTTGGAAAAAATATGTATTTTGGTGTGAGTCCAAGAAGTTTTCTACTGTGGAGTTTCAACTGGGACGGTTTCTCCTATTCCTGCAAGCAGTTGTGGATATGGGCCTGAGGTTGGGGTCCGTAAAGGTCCAGATTTCGGCCCTATCCATTTACTTCCAGAAACAGTTGGCTTCCCTTCCTGAGGTTCAGACTTTTCTGAAAGGGGTTCTGCACATCCAGCCGCCCTTTGTGCCACTTATGGCGCCCTGGGATCTTAACGTGGTGTTGCAGTTTCTCCAATCGGATTGGTTTGAGCCTCTGCCGGAGGTTGAGGTCAAGTTTCTCATGTGGAAGGCTGTCACTTTGTTGGCCTTAGCTTCTGCTAGACGTGTGTCAGAGTTGGGGGCTTTGTCTTTTAAGAGCCCCTACTTGATCTTCCATGAAGATAGAGCTGAGCTTCGGAAACGTCAGCAGTTCCTTCCGAAGGTTGTGTCGGCATTTCATATCAACCAACATATTGTGGTGCCAGTTGCTACTGACTCCTCAATTTCATCAAAGTCCTTGGATGTTGTAAGGGCTATGAAAATCTATGTGAAGAGGACTGTTCGTCACAGAAAATCGGACTCTTTGTTTGTCCTGTATGATCCCAAGAAACTTGGGTGTCCTGCTTCTAAGCAGACTATCTTTCGCTGGATCAAGTTCACTATCCAGCATGCGTATTCTACGGCAGGATTGCCGTGTCCTACGTCTGTTAAGGCCCACTCTACTCATAAGGTGGGTTCTTCCTGGGCGGCTGCCCAGGGTGTCTCGACTTTACAGCTTTGCCGAGTGGCTACTTGGTCTGGGTCGAACACGTTTGCAAAGTTCTACAAGTTTGATACTTTGGCCTCTGAGGACCTGAAGTTTGGCCAATCAGTTCTGCAGGAGCCTCCGCACTCTCCCTCCCATTCTGGGAGCTTTGTTACATCCCCAAGGTACTAATGTGGACCCCAGCATCCTCTAGGACGTAAGAGAAAATTGGATTTTAATTACCTACCGCTAAATCCTTTTCTCGTAGTCCATAGAGGATACTGGGCGCCCACCTAGCGCTTCGTTATCCTGCGGTGGTTACCTAGTTCAGTACTGCTTAGTTCTTAGTTACGTACTGTTTTGTAACTTGGTAAGTAATTTTGTTCAGCCATTGCTGTTGTTACTAGCTAGTTAGCTTGGTTTGCCTTGTGTGTGAGCTGGTATGAATCTCGCCACTATCTGTGTAAAATCCTTCTCTCGAAGTTGTCCATCTCTCCCCGGGCACAGTTTCTAGACTGAGTCTGGGAGGAGCCAGCCCACACTTTCAAACTCTTAAAGGGCCAATGGCTCCTAGTGGACCCGTCTATACCCCATGGTACTAATGTGGACCCAGAGCATCCTCTACGGCAGTGATTTTCAACTTTTTTTTACTCGCGGCACACCGAACTATATTTTAAAATGGCCAAGTCGCACCATCAGTTCCCCACAGAAAAAAACAAAAACAAAAACACACATTGGCCATCATAGTAAAGAAAACAACACACATACATTGGTCTACACAGAAAAAACAATCACATTGCTCCACATAAATCATGTTGCTCCCCACATGAATTATTCACATTGCTCCCACCCATAAATCCTTATTCTCCCCACATAAATCCTATTGTTCCTCACAGGAGAAATAAAATAACAAATATTAACCCCTACCGGTCAGCTGTCCTCCTCCCTGTCTCTCAGCGGCGGGGGTTGTTCATAGTGGAGTGCTGCGAATACTGAGCAGCGGGCGGTCAGACAGGTGTGGATGTGGGTGGGCAAGAAAAGCTGTGTATGCAGGCAGGAACTGGAAGATGTGTATTCAGGCGGGTGGGCTGGCTGGTGAGACGCAGCGTCCGTGACCTATGATATCACACCGCCTCGTCTTCAAAGCATAGGTCACGGTCAGAGCACGACTTATCCTCTAAGAAGAGCCCAGGCCAACACTTCACTCTGAAGGTGCAGGAAGCTGCTCTGGCTCCGCGGCACACCTTGCAACTGGTCGTGGCACACTGGTTGAAAAAGCCTGCTCTACGGACTACGAGAAAAGGATTTACCGGTAGGTAATTAAAATCCTATTTTTTTAATGAAATTTGGCCTAAAACTACCTCAGATTTTAACTAGAGATGAGCGGGTTCGGTTTCTCTGAATCCGAACCCGCCCGAACTTCATGTTTTTTTACACGGGTCCGAGCGACTCGGATCTTCCCGCCTTGCTCGGTTAACCCGAGCGCGCCCGAACGTCATCATCACGCTGTCGGATTCTCGCGAGGCTCGGATTCTATCGCGAGACTCGGATTCTATATAAGGAGCCGCGCGTCGCGGCCATTTTCACACGTGCATTGAGATTGATAGGGAGAGGACGTGGCTGGCGTCCTCTCCGTTTAGAAATTAAAATAGATAGGAGAGTGAGAGTGAGACACTTCATTTACTTACTGGAGCTTAGGAGGAGTTATACTAGTGACTGATGACCAGTGACCTGACCACCAGTGCAGTTTTATAATTTATTATTATTTAATAATCCGTTCTGTTCTTGTTCTCTGCCTGAAAAAAACGATACACAGTGACTCAGTCACACTCACATACCATATCTGTGCTCAGCCCAGTGTGCTGCATCATCTATGTATAATATCTGACTGTGCTCACACAGCTTAATTGTGGGGGAGACTGGGGAGCAGTTATAGGTTATAGCAGGAGCCAGGAGTACATATTAAACAGTGCACACTTTTGCTGCCAGAGTGCCACTGCCAGTGTGACTGACCACTGACCACTGTGACCAGTGACCTGACCACACTGACCACCAGTATAGTATATTGTGATTGAATGTCTGCCTGAAAAAGTACACTCGTCGTGTGACTTGTGTGGTGTTTTTTTATTCTATAAAAATTAAAAAACTCATTCTGCTGACAGACAGTGTCCAGCAGGTCCGTCATTATATAATATATACCTGTCCGGCTGCAGTAGTGATATATATATATTTTTTATATGATTATTTATCATCCAGTCTATACTAGCAGCAGACACAGTACGGTAGTTCACGGCTGTAGCTACCTCTGTGTCGGCACTCGGCAGTCCATCCATAATTGTATACCACCTACCCGTGGTTTTTTTTTTCTTTCTTCTTTATACATACTACATCTCATTATCATCCAGTCTATATTAGCAGCAGACACAGTACAGTACGGTAGTCCACGGCTGTAGCTACCTCTGTGTCGGCACTCGGCAGTCCATCCATAATTGTATACCACCTACCCGTGGTTTTTTTTTTCTTTCTTCTTTATACATACTACATCTCATTATCATCCAGTCTATATTAGCAGCAGACACAGTACAGTACGGTAGTCCACGGCTGTAGCTACCTCTGTGTCGGCACTCGGCAGTCCATCCATAATTGTATACCACCTACCCGTGGTTTTTTTTTTCTTTCTTCTTTATACATACTACATCTCATTATCATCCAGTCTATATTAGCAGCAGACACAGTACAGAACGGTAGTCCACGGCTGTAGCTATCTCTGTGTCGGCACTCGGCAGTCCATCCATAATTGTATACCACCTACCCGTGGTTTTTTTTTTCTTTCTTCTTTATACATACTACATCTCATTATCAACCAGTCTATATTAGCAGCAGACACAGTACAGTACGGTAGTCCATGGCTGTAGCTACCTCTGTGTCGGCACTCGGCAGTCCATCCATAATTGTATACCACCTACCCGTGGTTTTTTTTTTCTTTCTTCTTTATACATACTACATCTCATTATCAACCAGTCTATATTAGCAGCAGACACAGTACGGTAGTTCACGGCTGTAGCTACCTCTGTGTCGGCACTCGGCAGTCCATCCATAATTGTATACCACCTACCCGTGGTTTTTTTTTTCTTTCTTCTTTATACATACTACATCTCATTATCATCCAGTCTATATTAGCAGCAGACACAGTACAGTACGGTAGTCCACGGCTGTAGCTACCTCTGTGTCGGCACTCGGCAGTCCATCCATAATTGTATACCACCTACCCGTGGTTTTTTTTTCTTTCTTCTTTATACATACTACATCTCATTATCATCCAGTCTATATTAGCAGCAGACACAGTACAGTACGGTAGTCCACGGCTGTAGCTACCTCTGTGTCGGCACTCGGCAGTCCATCCATAATTGTATACCACCTACCCGTGGTTTTTTTTTTCTTTCTTCTTTATACATACTACATCTCATTATCAACCAGTCTATATTAGCAGCAGACACAGTACAGTATGGTAGTCCACGGCTGTAGCTACCTCTGTGTCGGCACTCGGCAGTCCATCCATAATTGTATACCACCTACCCGTGGTTTTTTTTTTCTTTCTTCTTTATACATACTACATCTCATTATCATCCAGTCTATATTAGCAGCAGACACAGTACAGTACGGTAGTCCATGGCTGTAGCTACCTCTGTGTCGGCACTCGGCAGTCCATCCATAATTGTATACCACCTACCCGTGGTTTTTTTTTCTTTCTTCTTTATACATACTACATCTCATTATCATCCAGTCTATATTAGCAGCAGACACAGTACAGTACGGTAGTCCACGGCTGTAGCTACCTCTGTGTCGGCACTCGGCAGTCCATCCATAATTGTATACCACCTACCCGTGGTTTTTTTTTTCTTTCTTCTTTATACATACTACATCTCATTACCAACCAGTCTATATTAGCAGCAGACACAGTACAGTACGGTAGTCCATGGCTGTAGCTACCTCTGTGTCGGCACTCGGCAGTCCATCCATAATTGTATACCACCTAGTCCTACCCGTGGTTTTTTTTTTCTTTCTTCTTTATACATACTACATCTCATTATCATCCAGTCTATATTAGCAGCAGACACAGTACAGTACGGTAGTCCACGGCTGTAGCTACCTCTGTGTCGGCACTCGGCAGTCCATCCATAATTGTATACCACCTACCCGTGGTTTTTTTTTTCTTTCTTCTTTATACATACTACATCTCATTATCAACCAGTCTATATTAGCAGCAGACACAGTACAGTACGGTAGTCCACGGCTGTAGCTACCTCTGTGTAGGCACTCGGCAGTCCATCCATAATTGTATACTAGTATCCATCCATCTCCATTGTTTACCTGAGGTGCCTTTTAGTTGTGCCTATTAAAATATGGAGAACAAAAATGTTGAGGTTCCAAAATTAGGGAAAGATCAAGATCCACTTCCACCTCGTGCTGAAGCTGCTGCCACTAGTCATGGCCGAGACGATGAAATGCCAGCAACGTCATCTGCCAAGGCCGATGCCCAATGTCATAGTACAGAGCATGTCAAATCCAAAACACCAAATATCAGTAAAAAAAGGACTCCAAAACCTAAAATAAAATTGTCGGAGGAGAAGCGTAAACTTGCCAATATGCCATTTACCACACGGAGTGGCAAGGAACGGCTGAGGCCCTGGCCTATGTTCATGGCTAGTGGTTCAGCTTCACATGAGGATGGAGGCACTCAGCCTCTCGCTAGAAAACTGAAAAAGACTCAAGCTGGCAAAAGCACCGCAAAGAACTGTGCGTTCTTCGAAATCCCAAATCCACAAGGAGAGTCCAATTGTGTCGGTTGCGATGCCTGACCTTCCCAACACTGGACGTGAAGAGCATGCGCCTTCCACCATTTGCACGCCCCCTGCAAGTGCTGGAAGGAGCACCCGCAGTCCAGTTCCTGATAGTCAGATTGAAGATGTCAGTGTTGAAGTACACCAGGATGAGGAGGATATGGGTGTTGCTGGCGCTGGGGAGGAAATTGACCAGGAGGATTCTGATGGTGAGGTGGTTTGTTTAAGTCAGGCACCCGGGGAGACACCTGTTGTCCGTGGGAGGAATATGGCCACTGACATGCCTGGTGAAAATACCAAAAAAATCAGCTCTTCGGTGTGGAAGTATTTCAACAGAAATGCGGACAACAGGTGTCAAGCCGTGTGTTGCCTTTGTCAAGCTGTAATAAGTAGGGGTAATTACGTTAACCACCTCGGAACATCCTCCCTTATACGTCACCTGCAGCGCATTCATAATAAGTCAGTGACAAGTTCAAAAACTTTGGGCGACAGCGGAAGCAGTCCACTGACCAGTAAATCCCTTCCTCTTGTAACCAAGCTCACGCAAACCACCCCACCAACTCCCTCAGTGTCAATTTCCTCCTTCCCCAGGAATGCCAATAGTCCTGCAGGCCATGTCACTGGCAATTCTGACGAGTCCTCTCCTGCCTGGGATTCCTCCGATGCATCCTTGCGTGTAACGCCTACTGCTGCTGGCGCTGCTGTTGTTGCTGCTGGGAGTCGATGGTCATCCCAGAGGGGAAGTCGTAAGCCCACTTGTACTACTTCCAGTAAGCAATTGACTGTTCAACAGTCCTTTGCGAGGAAGATGAAATATCACAGCAGTCATCCTGCTGCAAAGCGGATAACTGAGGCCTTGACAACTATGTTGGTGTTAGACGTGCATCCGGTATCCGCCGTTAGTTCACAGGGAACTAGACAATTTATTGAGGCAGTGTGCCCCCGTTACCAAATACCATCTAGGTTCCACTTCTCTAGGCAGGCGATACCGAGAATGTACACGGACGTCAGAAAAAGACTCACCAGTGTCCTAAAAAATGCAGTTGTACCCAATGTCCACTTAACCACGGACATGTGGACAAGTGGAGCAGGGCAGGGTCAGGACTATATGACTGTGACAGCCCACTGGGTAGATGTATGGACTCCCGCCGCAAGAACAGCAGCGGCGGCACCAGTAGCAGCATCTCGCAAACGCCAACTCTTTCCTAGGCAGGCTACGCTTTGTATCACCGGTTTCCAGAATACGCACACAGCTGAAAACCTCTTACGGCAACTGAGGAAGATCATCGCGGAATGGCTTACCCCAATTGGACTCTCCTGTGGATTTGTGGCATCGGACAACGCCAGCAATATTGTGTGTGCATTAAATATGGGCAAATTCCAGCACGTCCCATGTTTTGCACATACCTTGAATTTGGTGGTGCAGAATTTTTTAAAAAACGACAGGGGCGTGCAAGAGATGCTGTCGGTGGCCAGAAGAATTGCGGGACACTTTCGGCGTACAGGCACCACGTACAGAAGACTGGAGCACCACCAAAAACTACTGAACCTGCCCTGCCATCATCTGAAGCAAGAAGTGGTAACGAGGTGGAATTCAACCCTCTATATGCTTCAGAGGTTGGAGGAGCAGCAAAAGGCCATTCAAGCCTATACAATTGAGCACGATATAGGAGGTGGAATGCACCTGTCTCAAGCGCAGTGGAGAATGATTTCAACGTTGTGCAAGGTTCTGATGCCCTTTGAACTTGCCACACGTGAAGTCAGTTCAGACACTGCCAGCCTGAGTCAGGTCATTCCCCTCATCAGGCTTTTGCAGAAGAAGCTGGAGACATTGAAGGAGGAGCTAACACGGAGCGATTCCGCTAGGCATGTGGGACTTGTGGATGGAGCCCTTAATTCGCTTAACAAGGATTCACGGGTGGTCAATCTGTTGAAATCAGAGCACTACATTTTGGCCACCGTGCTCGATCCTAGATTTAAAGCCTACCTTGGATCTCTCTTTCCGGCAGACACAAGTCTGCTGGGGTTGAAAGACCTGCTGGTGAGAAAATTGTCAAGTCAAGCGGAACGCGACCTGTCAACATCTCCTCCTTCACATTCTCCCGCAACTGGGGGTGCGAGGAAAAGGCTCAGAATTCCGAGCCCACCCGCTGGCGGTGATGCAGGGCAGTCTGGAGCGACTGCTGATGCTGACATCTGGTCCGGACTGAAGGACCTGACAACGATTACGGACATGTCGTCTACTGTCACTGCATATGATTCTCTCAACATTGAAAGAATGGTGGAGGATTATATGAGTGACCGCATCCAAGTAGGCACGTCACACAGTCCGTACTTATACTGGCAGGAAAAAGAGGCAATTTGGAGGCCCTTGCACAAACTGGCTTTATTCTACCTAAGTTGCCCTCCCACAAGTGTGTACTCCGAAAGAGTGTTTAGTGCCGCCGCTCACCTTGTCAGCAATCGGCGTACGAGGTTACATCCAGAAAATGTGGAGAAGATGATGTTCATTAAAATGAATTATAATCAATTCCTCCGCGGAGACATTGACCAGCAGCAATTGCCTCCACAAAGTATACAGGGAGCTGAGATGGTGGATTCCAGTGGGGACGAATTGATAATCTGTGAGGAGGGGGATGTACACGGTGATATATCGGAGGATGATGATGAGGTGGACATCTTGCCTCTGTAGAGCCAGTTTGTGCAAGGAGAGATTAATTGCTTCTTTTTTGGTGGGGGTCCAAACCAACCCGTCATATCAGTCACAGTCGTGTGGCAGACCCTGTCACTGAAATGATGGGTTGGTTAAAGTGTGCATGTCCTGTTTATACAACATAAGGGTGGGTGGGAGGGCCCAAGGACAATTCCATCTTGCACCTCTTTTTTCTTTAATTTTTCTTTGCGTCATGTGCTGTTTGGGGAGGGTTTTTTGGAAGGGACATCCTGCGTGACACTGCAGTGACACTCCTAGATGGGCCCGGTGTTTGTGTCGGCCACTAGGGTCGCTTATCTTACTCACACAGCTACCTCATTGCGCCTCTTTTTTTCTTTGCGTCATGTGCTGTTTGGGGAGGGTTTTTTGGAAGGGACATCCTGCGTGACACTGCAGTGACACTCCTAGATGGGCCCGGTGTTTGTGTCGGCCACTAGGGTCGCTTATCTTACTCACACAGCTACCTCATTGCGCCTCTTTTTTTCTTTGCGTCATGTGCTGTTTGGGGAGGGTTTTTTGGAAGGGACATCCTGCGTGACACTGCAGTGACACTCCTAGATGGGCCCGGTGTTTGTGTCGGCCACTAGGGTCGCTTATCTTACTCACACAACTACCTCATTGCGCCTCTTTTTTTCTTTGCGTCATGTGCTGTTTGGGGAGGGTTTTTTGGAAGGGACATCCTGCGTGACACTGCAGTGACACTCCTAGATGGGCCCGGTGTTTGTGTCGGCCACTAGGGTCGCTTATCTTACTCACACAGCTACCTCATTGTACCTCTTTTTTTCTTTGCGTCATGTGCTGTTTGGGGAGGGTTTTTTGGAAGGGACATCCTGCGTGACACTGCAGTGCCACTCCTAGATGGGCCCGGTGTTTGTGTCGGCCACTAGGGTCGCTTATCTTACTCACACAGCTACCTCATTGCGCCTCTTTTTTTCTTTGCGTCATGTGCTGTTTGGGGAGGGTTTTTTGGAAGGGACATCCTGCGTGACACTGCAGTGCCACTCCTAGATGGGCCCGGTGTTTGTGTCGGCCACTAGGGTCGCTTATCTTACTCACACAGCTACCTCATTGCGCCTCTTTTTTTCTTTGCGTCATGTGCTGTTTGGGGAGGGTTTTTTGGAAGGGACATCCTGCGTGACACTGCAGTGACACTCCTAGATGGGCCCGGTGTTTGTGTCGGCCACTAGGGTCGCTTATCTTACTCACACAGCTACCTCATTGCGCCTCTTTTTTTCTTTGCGTCATGTGCTGTTTGGGGAGGGTTTTTTGGAAGGGACATCCTGCGTGACACTGCAGTGACACTCCTAGATGGGCCCGGTGTTTGTGTCGGCCACTAGGGTCGCTTATCTTACTCACACAGCTACCTCATTGCGCCTCTTTTTTTCTTTGCGTCATGTGCTGTTTGGGGAGGGTTTTTTGGAAGGGACATCCTGCGTGACACTGCAGTGCCACTCCTAGATGGGCCAGGTGTTTGTGTCGGCCACTAGGGTCGCTTAGCTTAGTCATCCAGCGACCTCGGTGCAAATTTTAGGACTAAAAATAATATTGTGAGGTGTGAGGTATTCAGAATAGACTGAAAATGAGTGGAAATGATGGTTTTTGAGGTTAATAATACTTTGGGATCAAAATGACCCCCAAATTCTATGATTTAAGCTGTTTTTTAGGTTTTTTTGGAAAAAAACACCCGAATCCAAAACACACCCGAATCCGACAAAAAAAATTTGGTTAGGTTTTGCCAAAACGCGGTCGAACCCAAAACACGGCCGCGGAACCGAACCCAAAACCAAAACACAAAACCCGAAAAATTTCCGGTGCTCATCTCTAATTTTAACATTAGTCCTAAAAGTAGATACAGAGAACCAAATCAAACAAATGAGACAAAACAATTAAAAATGATCCAATATCAGTGCCAAAAGTATGTGAACTTATGCTTTCAGTATGTGGTATGACCCCCTTGTGCAGCAATAACTGCATGTAAACATTTCTGATAATTGTTGATTAGTCCTGTACATCGGCTTGGAGGAATTTTACCACCATTCCTCCATACAAAATAGTTTCAGTTCTGTTATGTTGGTGAACTACTCGCTTCAGGTCCGTCCACAACATTTCAGTTGGATTAAGGTCAGGACTTTTGACTTAGCTATTCCAAAACATTTAATTTATTCTTCTTTAACCATTCTTTGGTCAAATGACTTGAGTGCTTTGGGTCGTTGTCTTGCTTTATGACACATGTTCTCTTGAGATTGCAGCTCATAGACAGATGGCCTGACATTTTCCTTTAGAGTATTCTGGTATAATCAGAATTTACTGTTCCATTAATGACGGCAAGTTGTCCTTGGCCAGATGTAGCAAAACAGGCCCAAACTATGATGCACCACCGTATTATTCACAGATGGTATGAGGTTTTTATGCTGGAATGCAGTGTTCTCCTTTCTCCAAACATAGCGCTTCTCATTTTAGCTACAAAGCTCTATTTTGGACTCATCTGTCCACAAAACATTGTTCCAATAGTGAACTATTAGATGCCTTGCTCATGGCGTGATCTTTGTTGGTCAACCACTTTATTGGTCGAGAGTAATAATGGTCTGGAGTTTCCTCCATGTTTATACAATCTGTCTGACTGTTGATTGGTGGAGTCCAAACTCTTTACATAGGGTTTTGTAACCTTTTCCAGCCTGATGAGCATCAACAACTCTTTTTATGAGGTCCTCAGAAATCTACTTTGTTCGTGGTATGATACACTTCCACACACGTGTTGTAACTTTGATAGATCCCTGTTCTTTTAAAGAGACAGTTTGTCCACTCACACCTGATTGTCATCCCATAGATTGAAAATACAGTACCTGACTCTACTTTCACCTTCAAAATATCTGCTAAGCCTAAAAGTTCACATAAAGGCCCCCATTTATGAAGCAGCAGTTAGTGAAGTGGTAAATACCGTTTTCACTCGCCGTGCTATAGTGGCATCGCGCTCTTCTATTTAAGAAGAGCATATGCCACGGCGAGCGAAAGCGGTATTTGCTGCGTCAGCGCTGATGTTTAACTTACATCAGCGCTGACGAATGATCTGTGTCCCCGGACTGGCCTCCTAACGTGCATGCGCCGGTTTATGCTACTTCCCAGCACATGCGCGGTAGTGATTTCCGGACACGGTGGACATTTTTGTTTTTCTGTCATTATAGCAACCCGGCAGGCGTGATGCATGCTGGGATTGCTGCGGGAGGGGGGAGCCGGAGCGCAGGACGAGCGGTGTCCATAACGTCTTCCCGGAGCAGACAAAGCAATTTTAGGTAAGCGAGCGCTATTTCAGAAATGCCACTTGTTGTTAAATACAGTTTAGCATGCAGCAGTATAGGGAAAATGAAAGGCTAATAGCGCTGCTAGTTAGCAGCGCTATTAGCCTTGTTAAATAGAAATTGGTCCCATTTACCACTTAAAACGAGTTTCCAGCAAGGAAACTCATTGATAAATGGGCCCCAAAGTTTGCCACTCACAGATATGTGATATTGGATCATTTTCCTCAATAGAAAAATGAGCATGTCTAATTTTTTTGTCTCATTTGTTTGATTTAGTTATCTTTTTTTTTTAAATAATGTTTTTATTTGAAAACAGACGATTTAGTTCTCTTTATCCAGTTTTAGGACTTATGTAAAAATCTGAGGTAGTTTTAGGCCAAATTTCAGCAGAAATATAGACAATTCTGATTGGTTCAGAAACTTTTAAGCACCACTGTATACAGTATGTATATATAAGGCCCAGGCCAGTCCCATCCATAGATACCATCCCCAGAATTTTCCCAGGCTGGTTTTCCGTCCCAATCTGCCCTTGGCCAGCCTGCCTTAAGCTCTATTTCAAATCTTTAATATACAGTATATGGATGCTGTAGTATTTTTTGTGCAAATTTTCACCAGGATTCTCAAATTATGGAAGTGGAAACACTAAAAAGGAGATAAATATTCCCTTAGCCAGCTTTGTTTAAAATTATAAATAGGTTTCTTTAATCATAAGAACAAACAGAAAGGTAAAAATCACAAATATGAACTTTGGTATGTACAAACAGTATTCCTTCTCTTGCTGACCTTTGAGACAGCTCTCTTATTATTACTACTGTATATTATATTCTATGACTTTTCCCATGATCCACTTCACAAATAAACCACCTGTTGCATCTACCGCACTAGTGACACATTACTAGTAGCACTTGTAATACTCCTGAGTAACGCGCAGCGCACCGCTCCCTCTAGCGGCCAGGCCGCGCAACGCAGCTGCGAGTGGAGGGAGGCGGCCGGGAGGAAGTGGAGTGTTACAGTATACGCACGGAGAGACAGCTAGAAGCACTGGCAGCCGGGAAGAACGCGTGCTATGAGCATCGGGGAATAGCAAAAGCTCGGAGAAGCGGCCGCTGTGTGTTTGGAGGATGCCTGTGCTCGCAGAGCTGTGGAGGAGGCTCCCTCTGGCTGCTGGCTATCAGGTGAGAGCCCTAGGAGACTACAGGGAAGTCCCGTCATGTGCACACAGACAGACACTTCTGTTACTGTAACTTTCTGTGTGTGCCGTGCAGCAACTCTAGCACGTCCTCAGCGCCGAGTACTCCCCTGTCCTGCCTTATTCTTCTCTGCCCATTTTGTGTGAGGAATGTCTCCTTGTTCTTTCCTGTTTGTCCATTGCTGCCACAGCGAGTCCACTCTGTACTAGCCCTATAATCTGTTGTTGTTCCCTCCCTGCAGCCCTATTACTGTATGTTATATGACTCAGCCATCTAACAGCGGCAACAGCGGCTTTAGTCATGCTGTTCTATAGTGTGTTTTTGTTTTGTGGTTGTTTTTTTTTTTTTTTTTTACATATTTCTGATCACAATATTAAAAGTTCATCATTGGAACAGGAAACGGAAACATTAACAACATAAGGATACTTTATGCAACAAGTATGTACCATTGTATGTTGGTGTTGTAGAACTTAGTAACCTAAAATAGGTTTATACGTGGTGATGTTCTATTTGTATAATGAAGGTAATTTAGGCATGACCCAAGAAATCTATGTGGCCCGTACATCTGCGGGGCAATTCTGTAATGCTGATCCGATTCGCCAGTCAGCGCACTGCAGTGGTTGGCGGTTTCCCAGCAGATCAGCGAAATCCTGCATGTGAAAATATCCAATTCGACGATCCCAGTCATTTTTGAGTTGAAAATGGCGAATCTAGACTGTTCAATGTGCTGGATTTTGCCGATTGCCCGATATACTAATCCAGTTTTATTTTTATTCTGCATTTCTGTAGTGATTTTCAGACTGCTTTTAGCTCCATTTCCGTTTCGATAGTACAGTAATATTAATACAGGGAAAAAAAAATCCTATTGAATGCATATAATATTTTTATAAATGGTAAAAGGTGCATTTAATATGCTAGAGAGGTTATGGAGTCTTAAGACGTGTCAGTCAATCTGATTTTCATAAATAGGTTTGCAGCTTTTAGTCAACCTGCTGGCTTTTTATGAGATGATTTCAGTCTCTGCAGCTGTGAAAACTGAAGCGAGTCCTTTATTTCAATGAGAATCGGTGTCCTGCTGTAAATTACATTGAGAGATGCAACCTGATAATCTGGAAAACATTGCTCATTCAGTTGTACATGTTTGTCAACATCACATTACCAAGGTGTCTTAATAAAGTGTACAGTATGAATGTCATATATTGTACTGTATGTATATTAGGTTTACGTTATAACATATGGTTTTAATATATATAGTACATATTCAGTTTAATAGTAAACAGCGTAAAATGGATATTTTCCTTTTATATGTATAGCCCCCGGCACACATACCATCGGGCCGACGCGTGTGATGTCGCTATGTCGGACCAATATATCGCTAGTGAAAGTGCAAATTGTTTGCATTTCACTAACGAAGACGATCCCATCCACGGTCCCGCAGCTTGTATGCTTGATCATCTGATCTTACAGGTATGTGCTGCACATAAGATCAGGCCATCTGGCTAGCAGTGATTCACAGGTCGTACGATAGATCGTTAGATTGTTTGGTCAGGAAAACTACATATCGTAATCCTGGAGCTGCGGGGGAAATCGTAAGGGCGCTGGTCGTCCTAATGTATGGCCACTTTAAGACTTTGTACACGGAACAGTGATATAGTACTTGCTGAAGTGCAGTGTCAGACTTGTGCTGCAGCTTACTGCTCTATGGAGGAAATATATCAAACCTACTAAAGAGGACTGTTGCAGAAGTTGCCCATACCAGCCAATTGGATTCTAGCTATCATTTTTATAGAGTGTACTAGATCAGAGGTGCACAACCTTTTCTAGTCCAAGGGCTGCATTGGAGGTCGCAGTCATTGAAGGGGCCGCTAAAACGTACAATACATACAACTTACTACTGGAGAAGACCTTGCAGCAAAGCAGGATGTGCCTACTCGCCTATGTAACAACTCCAACACAAACCCTTAGCAACACCTCTTCCTGCACTACCACAGTACTCTCTCCATTTGCTTACTACTACTGTAATTGAACTATTGGTGTCATCAAACAGATGTAATCATGAGGCTCTTAGAGAATAATTGTGCTCCCTCTGACAATAGATTTTGGAAGTTTTTATTTTTGATTTGCTTCAGACGTGTAACTTCAAGCTATTTGCATTAAAGTCAACATTATACAGAAGCCTTATAGGTCCTACACACTGGGCGATATTACTGAAAGATATGAACAATCTCGTTCATTAATGAACGAGATACCATTCATATCTTTCAGTGTGGAGGCACCAACGATGAACGATGCGCGGCCCCGCGCTCGTTCATCGCTGGTCCCCCGTCGGCTGTGCATGTAGGCCAATATGGACGATCTCATCCATATTTGCCTGCACTGCTATGGAGCCGGATTACGGTGGGAGTGAAGAAACTTCACTTCCCCCGTCACTGCCCCCCCGCTGCCGGGTCGGCCGTATCCGCTGTCGAGCAGCTCGGCGGTGGAACGCATAGTGTGTAGAGCCCTTTAGTTTCTGCATAATTGTATGTAGTCCTGTTATGTACTAATAGTGTAATGCAGGAGCTATAACAAACACTTCATACAACAGGCTAAGGGGGAATTCAATTAGCCACGGTAATATACTGTGGCTATTTGATCCCCCGGGGTTATTCAATTAGCTGCAAAGTGAGCTCGCAACAGCTCTTTTTGGGACATGAACAGATGCAAAAAAAACAAAATCCATGATAACTAGGGACATAACAAGTGCTGTTACCATGAATCTGGGAACTTTTCACAGATGCTGTGTGTTAATATCCATTAACATGTTAAGTTAACAGGTGTTAAAAAGGGGTTCGGGTGAAAAAAGGGACTTGAATTGAATAGCCTCAGGAGATAAGCCAGAGGCTGAATTCGGCCCTGTTTAGTACTGCAGACCCTATTATTATCTATGGGGACTATGATCTCCCCCTATGTACCAAACTCCAAAAGCCTAGCTTACCTGAGCTCTGTTACATATGATATCCCAGCAGATGGGATTCCGGCTGTCACTATATCGACAGCAGCCTCCCATCTGCTGGAATCCCGGCAGCAAGGTTCTATTCCCACTCTGTTGATGGTATGGACCCACCAACTGAGCTGGAATACTGGCCGGGTGTCAGGGTTCCGGCTGTCGGTATTTTGGCGTCGGTCTCCTGAACGCTGGGATCCTGACAGCCGGTATGTTGACTGCATCTCCTATAGAGACATTCCTGCTGCCCCATCCAGGTTAAGGAAAGTGACACTGCGCTCATGCACAGTGTCAGATTCTCAGGAGGATTCTTTCAAAAATGAGAGAGCCTCCAATATGGCCGGGACTTACATTTGCACATTGTCCCAGTGGCTTACATTCTGTACGTAGTGGGAATACATTAGTAAACCATGAAATAGTCCATAAAGACTGGTGATATTAATAATGGCACAGCCGCATTTATTAATACATAAGCTGCTCAGTTTGGCTCTGACTATGGGGTCAATTCTATTCAGCGATAGTTGAATAGCGCCGGGAGCTAGCTCGCCGGCTTAACAGGTTGAATTGTTGGAAGAACGGGCATTCTCCGACTTAACTCCCCGCCGCGAGGCTGATTCCCGACAGCCTCGCGCCGGCCGCGCGGCAGCACTTTTGTCAGATTTCCTCTCTCATCCCCTGGGGGTGAGAGAAGAATTCCCGACAATTGGTGTCTCTTGGTGCTGTATTGAATAGTGCCGGGAGCTAACTTCCGGCGCTATTCAACTGTCGCTGAATAGAATTGACCCCTATGAGAAAACAAATTATACAGAAATCTCTAAAATACAACAGAAAACAGCCATTAACTGTTGGCAGGCAACTAAATAATTCTTTATAATTGATTTACTTGTGTTCTCACGTGGCTGCCTGTCACAGGCATGTGTGTGCTGAGTCCCACCCCTCTCCCCAGTGATGGGTGCAGAAACAAATGGTAAAGAAACATCTTTCAGGGTTTTGCTCCCACCAGAGTGTTGTATATAATGAGTATAAGGGCTGCATGTGGCCCTCAGGCTGCTGGTTCTGCATTGACTGTACTAAATAAGATCTAGAAGCTAATTGGTTTCTATCAGCAACATTTAAAAAATGGCAGGAACTGATTGGCTGGTGTGTTATCACCTTCCACTTATCACTGCTTTATCGCTTCTCTAGGCTTAATGCATCTGCCCCAATGAGCCTTTTGCAGACTTATTTAATTTAGTGATTTTATCAATTACATATTCATCATTATTAACTATATAATACTTCTATATTGGTCCAGTGGTAATATTATGAGAGGAATGTGTAATTATACAGCTATTATAGAGTGTTATACCTCTTTTAGACCGCCGGGAGCCTGACAAGGGTGCTTCCCGGGTGCAACCCGCCTCAGGCCCCTCGCCGCTGCCGCTGTTCCTAACCAGGCATATGGCCGGGTTGGTGGAGTGGCGCTTAGAGATCACGCCGTCCACACAGAGTAAAAGGGTCGATTCGACCCGGCTTCCCGTTTACACAGCACAGCTAGCTGGGTTGAACACGTGTACAACTATGCTTGCTACCTGTGTTGGAATACCGGGTTGCTCGACCTGGATTATTCCAACTGGGCCCTTTTACACCGCACAGCAACATGGGTTATGCGCACTCATGTGCAATAACCCGTGTTCAAAGCTGGCGGTCTAAAAAGGATATTAGCTACAGTATGTGCTATGAGGTTATTTAATCTTCAGCACTCAGCATCACAAGGACTGCCTTTGCTTATGTCTCTATTGCACAATGCTCTTATCTCTGTCACTGAGAGCTATCATTTCATTGCTCATTCATGGCTGATAATCCTTTCACAACTCAGTGGCTTGAGGACAGGCCCTCTGCTTAATATCATTGTTGGCATTACTGTTATGGAGTTCCATAACATATGATGGGGGACACCCATTGTCTCCTGTGATTTATAGCATAAAACTAATATCATTGATTCCTCCTATACCAATCAAAATCTTGCTTTATGAGTGGGGGGTGGGGGGACATATTTGAACCCCTTCACCAGGGGGGAACATGTTTCCCGTTATGCACCTATAAGAGGTGCTGCAGGTGGCATATCTCTTAAGAACTTTGTCACGGGCAGATGTACAATATGACAATCTTCATACTCCACGGTCAGACTCTTAATACATGGAGCTACTTGCTTCTGCACAGGAAGCCTTGTAATTTTACCTTTTATGAAGCTAGGTGTAATTGACAGTATGAAACCTTTGCAGTTAAGCAGCTCTGTGTAGTAAGCAGCCACCCATCCAATCCCCTGCAGCCACATATTACATAGATCCGCTTAGCTGCAATGATTTAAACTGGCATTTACAACTAGCTTAATTTTTTAGAGTTGCCAAGCTTCCTGTGCTGTAGCAAATAGTTCTGTGTGTTGGGTGTCTGCAGTGTATGATGTTGTAAGTTTGAGGCCATTGACAATGCTGATAGATTTGTGTTTTAAATACAGGTAGATATAGCACCAAAGTGGAGAAAGGGTCCTTCTATGCATGTGGCACTTAAATATTCAAATTTTTCCAGCTTTGGAGGGTATAATGACACAAATTTTAATGAGGCCACACGTGAGCCTGGTGTGTAAGCAACCTGTGGCAGTCGCTATTTTACACTTTGCTTCCACTAACTTCAAAACCTGGCTACATTACTTGCTCTTCCTTTTGAGCTGTATTAGCTTCTTTTGTGTGTGTGTGTGTTTTCTAACTTGAGATCCCATTCTTCTAGAGTGTGTCCAAGTAACAAAATACGGGCACGATTCAATTCGATGACAGTTGAATAGCGCCGGGAATTAGCTCCCTGAGCTATTCAATACAGCGCCCTGTGAAACCCGACGACGGGATTTCTTCTCGCACCCCCTGAAGGGGTGCTAGCAGAAATCTGGTAAAAGTGCACATAAGTCGTAGAATGCTGGTTCTCCCGACAAAACACCCTGTTTAGTCTGGGAGAATGGGCATTCTCTGACTTACCACTGCGCTGTATTGAATAGCACCGGGATCTAATTCCCAGTGCCATTCAACAGCCTTCATATTAGGCAGGGACTTGTATTTAAATTTGTGAATCAATTTGACATTTAAAAAGTAAGCAGAAAATAGAACTTCTGAAGTGTTGTGGTCTTGTCATTAACAATGTATACCACATGAGAGAGATATTTTAATCTCTTTTGCATGTTTACACGTCCAACCATGACCCCCCCCCCCACACACACACACACACACACACACACACACACACCCTCAAAAACGGTTCCATGAGATGTTAGTAAATCTGGTTTGATGTGGATTCTAGCACCTTGCACCTGTCATGACCTATGCAGTTCCTCTTTCCTGTCTGGGATGTGTCTCCATGCTCTGGTGCTTGTAGCACCCCCTGGTCTGTATGTCAGTGCTGAGATGCAGACTAGAGTGTGCTAGAAGCATCAGAGCAGAGAGCAGCACCCCAAGCAGGAAAGAGGAGCTGCATGGGTTGTAACAGGTGCAGGGTGCTAGAATGAACACTACATAGGGCTGGTGCAACCATATATTTTCTTCAAACTACCTATGAGTTGCAGGTTCTTGTAAATAATAACCAGTTTAGCGATTTGAATGATTTTGATCAGAGAAGTACATTAAGGCCTGATTCAGAGGTGTACCAAAACGGTTGACCCACAACCAATGCCCTGTGGATTAAGCTGTAAATGCAGGGTCTCACCAAGCTAAGTGGAATAAATCCGTTTCCCACTGTGTCACTCTAACACAGGGGTAGATTTATTAAAATGTGTTTAAGGTTCTTTATTAGCAGGGTCCCGCTTAACCGCATTATCATGGTGAAGCGGGACCTCCTTTCCGGTGAATTTACTAACCGTAGCTTGTACGTTATGGGAGCGCGTTATCACACCCCTCTGGTGATACGCGTCCTCCCATAACGGGCGCCCGCTTCAGCTGCAGTCTCTTCTTCTGCGCATGCGCCATCCAGTAACTCCCAGCTTGCAGTTCGGGAGTTAGGCTGGCGCATGCGCGGAATGAATGTGTAGACGGCGGGAATGCTGGGATAAAAGGAGAGTAGCTGCTAAACCAGCTGCAGCGCCGGATCCAGCCGGCGAACAGGCAGGAAACACTAACATTCGGACACATCGAACGTTAATAAGTCAGGTATGTCATCGGTGCTCTATCTAAAAGATAGAGACGCCGAAACGGCTGTGGGAGGTTACCACTGCAGCAAAGAATACCGCATCGCCAGGTACATACATCAGGGGAAGCGCTATCTGCATCACATAAAGCGTGCAGATAGCGCATTACCCCTTAAAGAAGATTAATAAATCTACCCCACAGTAACAAGATGGCGTAGCGCATGCACAGAAAGTGACCATCTTGATTAGGGAATGAAGTCTCCCTAAATAAGCCAGTATGGAGACTATGCAGAAGCGCTGTCTGTATTCAACAAGCTGCAGCATGATCGTTGCCTCAGTTTTGTGGGAGCGCAGAGGCTAGTGTCTGTGTCTCCTGATGCAGGTATACTAGTCTGCAGCAGCAGAGATGGCCGATGCTGAGATTGATGGTCCTGATGGTGATCCAAATCTGCGTCCAAATTCGCAGCTGCAGTGGGAACTACGCCCATCTTGAATCAGGGCCTAACTTGTTGTATCATTTTAAATGAACAATAGTGTCTCACTTTCACTGTGCGACACTCGCTTCTAGAAAAACCGGCACACATACTATACACAAGTTTATGGTTAGACAATATGGGTAATTAATCCTGTAGTTGTATTTTTAAGACTTTACTGCCACTGCTAATTTAAATTGATTCACAAAGAACATTTAGAGCAGCCCATTGATCTCCATGATTAAAATGTGACAGCAGCTGTTCACTATAGGTCTTTTCAGTAAAGCTTATTGTCACCTTTCCAGCTGCTTTTTTTTGCTGACAGAACTGCATTCCATTATTGAATTTGATGGCGTGGGTATTTGGCAGACTTCTAGGTTTGTTCTGTTGCCTCCTCTCATCCTACGTTTCTCCCTACTACTCCTTAACTCATCCACTTACATATCCTACCTTTCTCCCATGAAACTTCATATATAACTAAATACAATGTTTTTTTTTCTTTCTTTTTTTTTTTTTTTAAATTGTATTAATTTCCTGCACTGGTTTCTTCTAATTTTCCTTCCTCCTTCCTTCCCCCTTTGAGAACTTTGAAAATGGGGTGATTGCTGGGACATGTAATGGCTCCTTAAGCTTCTGCCAAACATCTTAACAATGTAACGTTACATTAACAATGCTGTCTAAAGTGATGTCAGCGTGATCAGGGGCAGATTGGGATGGAAAACCACCCCGGGAAATATATGGAAGCAGCCCTAATGGGGGTGGGGTTTGTTGAGGGGGGCGGGATCCCTCCTTGCAGGGCTTGATTGTACACAATTGTGGTCTTCCTTGCATCTGTTGCTGCAGTTTTGTCTGAGACCAGGGGCGTATTGGGAACTAAAAGTGGCCTTATAAAATTTTGTAGAAGTAGCCCTGCCATGGCAGAATTACTGGATGGCAGAGTTGCTGCACTGCAGAGATGGAATAACAGAATGAATAGGGACAATGCAGTGTACTGAGTGCGGTGGGCTGTCTGTCGTGGGGGTGGGGCCAAATGACAACATACAAAACAGGCCCCACAGACACATCGACCTACCAGGAATCTTCCTGGTGAGCTCTGTGGCCAATCTGCCCCTGAGCGTGAGACTCTTTGTGGGAAAAAAAACATTTGCAGAAGGCAATAGTGGGCTGGAGCACATTCTGCAGGATCCTGATGTCTTGTGCAAGACAAAACAGAAAGACAACTGTAGATTGTCTGCAAATTACAACCTGTGGTGCAAGGTGACCTAATAATAATAATAATAATAATAATTCAGTTTGAGTACAAAAGTCGGGATTTTATTGCCTGGTTGTAGTGTATAAATGCTCAATTGGATTATAGTGATATTACTAACTAATTGCTTTCATTAATTAGCATTGCACGTCTTTGGTCTTTTAATACAGCATTTCACAAACTCTACCATTACAGACCAGGTTTTAAGGCTATCCATGCTTAAGCACAGGTGACTTTATTAGTACCTCATTCAGTTTGATTTGACTATCTAGACTCAAGCATGGGTAGCCCTAAAACTTGTACTGCAATTGTGGAGTTTAGGAAAGTCTTTTCTAATCAGTCATCCACCCTATTTAAATGTAGAAAAGCAGTCTACTCTGCTGTTTGGCATCATCGTGTGCACCACACTGAACATGGACCAGAGAAAACAAAGAAGAGAGTTGTCTGAGGAGATCAGAAAGAAAATTATAGTCAAGCATGTTAAAGGCTATAAGGCTATGTCCGAGCAATTTTACATTTCTGTGACTGTAGTTGCAAATATTATAAAGAAGTATAAAGTCTATTGGACTTTAGCCAAACTGTTGTAAACAGAAGTATAGCGAGAATGATAAAAAAGGAGCCAATGTAAACTTCCAAAGAAATACAAATGGAAACCCAGAGTCAATGGGGGTAATTCCAAGTTGATCGCAACAGGATTTTTTTTTAGCAATTTGGCAAAACCATGTGCACTGCAGGGGAGGCAGATATAACATGTGCAGAAAGAGTTAGATTTGGGTGGGTTATTTTGTTTCTGTGCAGGGTAAATACTGGCTGCTTTATTTTTACACTGCAAATTAGATTGCAGATTGAACACACCACACCCAAATCTAACTCTCTCTGCACATGTTATATCTGCCCCCCCTGCAGTGCACATGGTTTTGCCCAATTGCTAACAAAAATCCTGCTACGATCAACTTGGAATTACCCCCAATGTCGGTGTCTGATTGCACCATCTAACACTTGGAGTGACCATGAGTTCCATGAAAGAATACCCAGGATGATTCCAGTTTTAAGATAAAAAATCCGACTGGAGTTTACTAAAAATGCATAGTGATAATACTTCTGGGCGAATGTCCTTTAGACAGAGGAGTCAAAACTGGAGCTTTTTGCAAATCACATTAATAATAATTTTTATTTCTCTGACGTCCTAGTGGATGCTGGGGACTCCGTAAGGACCATGGGGAATAGACGGCTCCGCAGGAGACTGGGCACATCTAAAGAAAGATTTAGGACTATCTGGTGTGCACTGGCTCCTCCCCCTATGACCCTCCTCCAAGCCTCAGTTAGATTTCTGTGCCCGGCTGAGCTGGATGCACACTAGGGGCTCTCCTGAGCTCCTAGAAGAAAGTATAGTTTAGGTTTTTTATTTTCAGTGAGACCTGCTGGCAACATGCTCACTGCAACGAGGGACTAAGGGGAGAAGAAGCGAACCTACCTAAGTGGTGGTAGCTTGGGCTTCTTAGGCTACTGGACACCCTTAGCTCCAGAGGGATCAAACACAGGACCCGACCTCGTCGTCCGTTCCCGGAGCCGAGCCGCCGTCCCCCTTACAGAGCCAGAAACAAGAAGGTGGTCCGGAAAATCGGCGGCTGAAGACTTCTGTCTTCTCCAAGGTAGCGCACAGCACTGCAGCTGTGCGCCATTGCTCCTCATGCACACCACACACTGCGGTCACTGATGGGTGCAGGGCGCTGGGGGGGGGGCGCCCTGAGCAGCAATAATGACACCTTGGCTGGCAAAACTAACACCATATATAGCCCCAGAGGCTATATAGGTGTATATTAACCCCTGCCAGAAACGATAAAATAGCGTGAGAAAGCCCGCCGAAAAAGGAGCGGAGCCAACTCCCTCAGCACACTGGCGCCATTATTCCCTCACAGCTTCGCTGGAAGGAAGCTCCCTGGCTCTCCCCTGCAGTCCTGCACTACAGAAAGGGTAAAAAAGAGAGGGGGGCACAATTTAGGCGCAGTATATATAATATTATAGGCAGCTATAGGGGAAAACACTCTGTATAGTGATATCCCTGTGTTATATAGCGCCCTGGTGTGTGCTGGCATACTCTCCCTCTGTCTCCCCAAAGGGCTTTGTGGGGTCCTGTCCTCTGTAAGAGCATTCCCTGTGTGTCTGCTGTGTGTCGGTACTGCTGTGTCGACATGTATGATGAGGATAATGATGTGGAGGCGGAGCAAATGCCTGTGAATGTGATGTCACCCCCTGCGGGGTCGACACCAGTGTGGATGGACTTATGGAAGGAATTACGTGACAGTGTCAGCTCCTTACATAAAAGGTTTGACGACATAGGACAGCCGGCTACTCAGCTTGTGCCTGTCCAAGCGTCTCAAATGTCATCAGGGGCTATAAAACGCCCGCTACCTCAGATGACAGATACAGATGTCGACACGGATACCGACTCCAGTGTCGACGATGATGAGACGAGTGTACCCTCCAATAGATCCACCCGTTATATGATTGAGGCTATGAAAAATGTATTACACATTTCTGATGATACCCCAGGTACCACATAAAAAAGGGTATTATGTTTGGTGAGAAAAAACTACCAGTAGTTTTTCCTGCATCTGACGAATTAAATGAGGTGTGTGAGGAAGCGTGGACTTCCCCAGATAAGAAATTGATCATTTCTAAACGGTTAATGGCTGCGTACCCTTTCCCGCCAGAGGATAGGTCACGCTGGGAAACACCCCCTAGGGTAGATAAAGCACTGACACGCTTATCAAAGAAGGTGGCACTACCGTCTCCGGATACGGCCGCCCTAAAAGAACCTGCTGATAGAAAGCTGGAAAGTACCCTAAAAGCTATATACACACACACTGGCATTATATTGAGACCCGCTATTGCATCAGCTTGGATGTGCAGTGCTGCTGCTGCGTGGTCAGACTCCCTGTCGGAAAACATTGATACCATGGATAGGGACAATATTTTGCTAACGATTGACCAAATAAGCGCTATGTCCATTGCCGCCAGACGGGGGTTATGGACTAGGCAATGGTCAGGTGATGCCGACTCCAAGCGGCACATGGAAGTTTTACCCTATAAAGGGGTGGAACTTTTTGGGGAAGGTCTTTCAGACCTCGTTTCCACAGCTACTGCTGGGAAATCGACTTTTTTGCCACAGGCTACCCCACAGCAAAAGAAAGCACCGTATTATCAGGTACAGTCCTTTCGGCCCCAGAAAAATAAGCGGGCTAGAGGCTCATCCTTTCTGCCGAGGGGCAGAGGAAGGGGGAAAAAGCTGCAGCACACAGCTAGTTCCCAGGAGCAGAAGTCCTCCCCTGCGTCCGGTAAGTCCACAGCATGACGCTGGGGCTGCTCAGGCGGAATCGGGAACGGTGGGGGCACGTCTCAGGTTTTTCAGCACACAGTGGGCTCTCTCACAAGTGGATCCCTGGGTCCTTCAAGTAGTATCTCAGGGGTACAGGCTGGAATTCGAGACGTCTCCACCCCGCCGTTTCCTAAAATCTGCCTTGCCGGCAACTCCCTCTGCCAGGGAGGCAGTGTTGGTGGCTATTCAAAAACTGTATTCACAGAAAGTGATCGTCAAGGTACCCCTCCTTCAGCAAGGAAAGGGTTACTACTCCACAATGTTTGTGGTACCGAAACCGGACGGTTCGGTGAGACCCATCTTAAATTTAAAAGCCTTGAACACTTATATCAAAAGGTTCAAGTTCAAGATGGAATCGCTCAGGGCGGTTATTGCGAGCCTGGAGGAGGGGGATTACATGGTATCCCTGGACATCAAGGATGCGTACCTGCATGTCCCCATTTACCCTCCGCACCAGGAGTACCTCAGATTTGTGGTACAGGACTGTCACTATCGGTTCCAGACGCTGCCGTTTGGGTTATCCACGGCACCGAGGGTCTTTACCAAGGTAATGGCCGAAATGATGATACTCCTTCGCAAGAAGGGAGTTTTAATTATCCCGTACTTGGACGATCTCCTGATAAAGGCGAGGTCCAAAGAACAGTTGATAGTGGGGGTGGCACTTTCTCAGGAAGTGCTACAACAGCACGGCTGGATTCTAAACATTCCAAAGTCACAGCTGGTCCCGACGACACGTCTTCTGTTCCTGGGAATGATTCTGGACACAGACCAGAAAAGAGTGTTTCTTCCACTGGAAAAAGCCGAGGAATTGTCATCTCTGGTCAGAGACATCCTAAAACCAGGAAAAGTGTCGGTACATCAATGCACAAGAGTCCTGGGAAAAATGGTAGCTTCGTACGAAGCAATTCCATTCGGAAGGTTCCACGCAAGGACGTTCCAGTGGGACCTGTTGGACAAATGGTCTGGGTCCCATCTCCAGATGCAACAGCGGATAACCCTATCGGCCAGAACCAGGGTGTCGCTGCTGTGGTGGCTGCAGAGGGCTCATCTACTAGAGGGCTGCAGATTCGGAATACAGGACTGGGTCCTGGTGACCACGGATGCCAGCCTTTGGGGCTGGGGGGCAGTCACAAAGGGAAGAAATTTCCAAGGATTGTGGTCAAATCAGGAGATTTCTCTTCACAGAAATATCCTGGAGCTAAGGGCCGTTTACAATGCCCTAAACCAGGCAAGAACCCTGCTTCAAAACCAGCTGGTACTGATCCAGTCAGACAACATCACGGCGGTCGCCCATGTAAACAGACAGGGCGGCACGAGAAGCAGGATGGCGATGGCAGAAGCCACAAGGATTCTCAGATGGGCAGAGAATCATGTGTTAGCACTGACGGCAGTGTTCATTCCGGGAGTGGACAACTGGGAAGCAGACTTCCTCAGCAGGCACGACCTCCACCCGGGAGAATGGGGACTTCATCCAGAAGTCTTCCAAATGCTGGCCAACCGGTGGGAAAAACCACAGGTAGACATGATGGCGTCCCGCCTCAACAAGAAGTTGAAAAGATATTGCGCCCGGTCAAGAGACCCTCAGGCGATAGCGGTGGACGCTCTAGTGACACCATGGGTGTACCAGTCGGTTTATGTGTTTCCTCCTCTACCTCTCATACCCAAGGTACTGAGAATAATAAGAAGGCGAGGAGTGAAAACCATACTCGTGGTTCCGGATTGGCCAAGAAGAGCTTGGTACCCGGAACTTCAAGAGATGCTTACAGAGGACCCTTGGCCTCTGCCGCTCAGACAAGACCTGCTGCAGCAGGGACCCTGTCTGTTCCAAGACTTACCGCGGCTGCGTTTGACGGCATGGCGGTTGAACACCGGATCCTGAAGGAAAAGGGTATTCCGGAGGAAGTCATCCCTACCCTGATCAAAGCCAGGAAGGATGTCACCGCAAGACATTATCACCGCATTTGGCGAAAATATGTTGCTTGGTGTGAGGCCATGAAGGCCCCGACGGAGGAATTTCAACTGGGTCGATTCCTGCACTTCCTGCAAGCAGGGGTGACGTTGGGCCTCAAATTGGGGTCCATAAAGGTCCAGATTTCGGCTCTGTCGATTTTCTTCCAAAAAGAACTGGCTTCACTGCCCGAAGTTCAGACTTTTGTCAAAGGAGTACTGCATATTAAGCCTCCTTTTGTGCCCCCAGTGGCACCTTGGGATCTCAATGTGGTTTTGGCATTCCTGAAATCACATTGGTTCGAACCACTTAAGACTGTGGATTTAAAATATCTCACGTGGAAAGTGGTCATGCTGTTGGCGTCGGCCAGGCGGGTTTCAGAATAGGCGGCTTTGTCTTGTAAAAGCCCTTATCTGATTTTCCATATGGATAGGGCAGAATTGAGGACTCGTCCTCAGTTTCTCCCAAAGGTGGTTTCAGCTTTTCACTTGAACCAACCTATTGTGGTGCCTGCGGCTACTAGGGACTTGGAGGATTCCAAGTTGCTGGACGTAGTCAGGGCCCTAAAAATTTATATTTCCAGGACGGCTGCAGTCAGAAAGACTGACTCGCTGTTTATCCTGTATACACCCACCAAGCTGGGTGCTCCTGCTTCTAAGCAGTCTATTGCGCGCTGGATTTGTAGCACTATTCAGCTGGCGCATTCTGCGGTAGGCTTACCGCAGCCTAAATCTGTAAAAGCCCATTCCACACGGAAGGTGGGCTCATCTTGGGCGGCTGCCCGAGGGGTCTCGGCTTTACAACTTTGCCGAGCAGCTACTTGGTCGGGGGCAAACACGTTTGCAAAATTCTACAAATTTGATACCCTGGCTGAGGAGGACCTTGAGTTCTCTCATTCGGTGCTGCAGAGTCATCCGCACTCTCCCGCCCGTTTGGGAGCTTTGGTATAATCCCCATGGTCCTTACGGAGTCCCCAGCATCCACTAGGACGTCAGAGAAAATAAGAATTTACTCACCGGTAATTCTATTTCTCGTAGTCCGTAGTGGATGCTGGGCGCCCATCCCAAGTGCGGATTGTCTGCAATACCTGTACATAGTTATTGTTACAAAAATCAGGTTTTGTTGTGAGCCATCTCTTCAGAGGCTCCATTTGTTATCATACTGTTAACCGGGGTTCCTATCACGTGTTATACGGTGTGATTGGTGTGGCTGGTATGAGTCTTACCCGGGATTCAAAAATTCTTCCTTATTGTGTCAGCTCTTCTGGGCACAGTTCCTAACTGAGGCTTGGAGGAGGGTCATAGGGGGAGGAGCCAGTGCACACCAGATAGTCCTAAATCTTTCTTTAGATGTGCTCAGTCTCCTGCAGAGCCGACTATTCCCCATGGTCCTTACGGAGTCCCCAGCATCCACTACGGACTACGAGAAATAGAATTACCGGTGAGTAAATTCTTATTTTATATAGCGCTCTTTCTCCAATAGGACTCAAGGCGCTTAACAGATACATAGCATAATATAGTACAGAAAATAATGAAGTACATTTTCATAAAATACAGAAGCATGAAGATACTAAAAGGGACATTATGGAAATGCTTGAGTAAACAGAAAAGTCTTGAGTCTACTTTTGAAGGATTCTATAGTTGGGGCCTCTCGCACTGTGCGGGGAAGTGAGTTCCATAGAGCCGGAGCCGCATGACTAAAAGCTCGACCCCCAGATGAATTACGGTAGATTCTAGGTACTGCTAAAAGTCCTTCATCTACAGATCGCAGTAATCGAGTGGGGCAGTATGGGGTTAGAAGCTGTTTCAGGTACCTTGGGCCTTGGTCATGTAATGCTTTGAAACTCAGTAAGCCAATCTTGAAGATGATTCGCCATCGTACAGGCAGCCAGTGAAGGGAGTAGAGGATGGGTGTTATGTGGCTAGAACGGGGCTGGTTGGTTAATAGCCTGGCAGCTGTGTTTTGCACCAGCTGTAAGCGCTGCAATTCTTTTGCTGGTAGACCAAGGTAGAGGGCATTACAGTAGTCTAAACGAGATGATACAAATGCATGTATGACTTTTGGCATATCATCTGAGGGAATTAAGTGCTTGATTCTGGCTATGTTCCTCAGGTGAAAGAATGAGGATTTGATAGTGGCTGATATCTGATGTTTAAGTGTCAAGCCACCATCCAGGACAACGCCAAGATTCCGCACACGATCACTGGTCTGTAATTCTGAATCCCCGAGTGTAAGTCCAGTTGGTTGGCTATGCTGCAGTCTTGTCCTTTGATGTTGCGATCGTATCATAAGGACCTCTGTTTTATTCGGGTTCAGTCGCAGCCAACTGGCGCTCATCCACTCCAGTAGTTCAGCTAGACAGCCATTTAGGGTTGCTATTGGGTTATCAGTGCCCGGAGCAAAGGACAAGTACAGTTGTGTATCATCTGCATAGCAGTGGTAGACCAGGCCATGGCGCCTGATTATTTCACCCAATGGGAGCATGTATACTGCAAAAAGCATGGGGATAGTATAGAACCTTTTAGGACACCACATGGCAATGGCACTGGTGGTGATGAGTATAATCCAGATGATACTCTTTGTAACCTGCCTGTGAGAAATGATTTGAACCAGCTTAGAACTGTGCCATCCAGACCACAGAAATGTATCAGTCGCTCAATCAGAAGCCCATGGTCCACGGTATCAAATGCTGCCGAGAGATCCAGAAGGATTAATATTGAACAGTCACCTCTGTCTTTTGCCATCAGAAGATCATTTAACACACACACCAGGGCTGTCTTCTCCTGAATCCTGATTGAAATGGATCATAAATATCATGGGTTGTCAGGTGGGTTTCCAGTTGATATGCAACGACTTTCTCAATAACCTTTCCTAGGAAAGGAAGGTTTGATACCGGTCTGTAGTTGGTCATGCAGTCGGGATCTAAATTAGGTTTTTTAAGAAGCGGTCTAACAATTGCTTCCTTTAGGGGTCCAGGAAAAATGCCTGTCTGCAAAGAGCATTGAACAATTTTTGTAAAGACAGGACCAATTATATCCATACAACCTATTAGAACCTATCATTAGCTCTATGTTCACAGATAGGGGAAAAAAATCAAGCTATATAAGAAAAGAACACCATGCCTCACATTAGACGTAATGCATTCAGTAATTAATTTGAATTAATTAATCTAATGCTGTTGTGTAGGGCATTTGCTTCTACGACAGAGAAATGTTCTTCCTGCTTGTAAAAATACTGACACAAGCTATCTGAATTAAATCCCCAAGACCTGGGTCTCTAGCTGTGCTGTGAAAGGACAGCTGCATCAGAAAGCAGCAGGGATTTAGGCTTGGCCAAAGAATGTATGCTAACTATATTCCTAATTAGATCTTCCTCAGATGGGCAGATGAATCATCATCTGATTATGTATTATGAGTAATAGTTTTTGAAGTGCTCTGAAATCACAGTGGCTGTAATATTAAGCAAAAAATACTATATCCTGAATACTAAATGATGGAAATGACTTGTTGCTATGAACCTTGTTTATAAAATCAAGTGACTACGCACCTATCCTACCTTGGGTATGATTTGCCGGTGTTAGGGATGCTGACGGTCAGAATACCGACCACGGCATCTCGATGACTGGTATCCCAACAGGGGAAGGTAAGTATACTTTTTTTTGCCATAGTTAAATGTTATGTCCCAAAGTAGTGCTCTAGTTCACAATATGTCACATTTTAGAGCTGCCAGTATACATTATGCCATAGTGTGTCAGTCAATATTATGCCAAATTGAAGTGGCCCCGTTTCATATTATTCCAATTGCTTAGCAGGTAAATCTAGAAACTTAGTAGACAACTACTGTCTATGATCTTTGTTCGGGGGCCCCCTAAACCTCTGGGCCTCATAACAATGGCACCCCTTGCATCCACTATAGTTATGTCCAATCTTAGTCTTATCAAAATCCCCTACTTGGTTTTAAGTAGAAGCAATTGGTTTTTCTTTTGGAAATGAAAAACATTGAATGGCTCTTCTTGCTGAAGCACCTGTCTATAGCAGCTGTGAGTCTTGCGTGGTTATTAGTTTCTAGCAGGAATAGGCTAGACTGTAAAGTCTTCATTACACCATTACTGCCTTCATAACGCCTAAATAAGCTTTCCTGAGCACAAATACAACGGCCATTGCCCCTGAGCTTTTTTTTTGTTTTAATCTGGTCACCATTCCAGTATGCTTTACCGTGATGTATTAATGTATTACGCACTTGTCTGATTTAGTAGGACAAAGAGATAATGGGACATTAGTCTTGGTAAAGAGCAGCCCAGATAAAGTAATTAAAATTTTCCTACCATAAAACAAAACTAGAAATCCAGAAGCCTAGAGGAAGTAAGCAACGTTTAAAAGAAAAGAAAAAATCCCCCCCCCCCCACCCAATATCTCTCGTTATAGTTGGATGCACTATATATAGTATAGAAACACAATTACATTTACAAACCGTTTAATATGTTGCATTGTGCTACTGTAATGCTTTTGAGGTTAAATTACTTGCAATGTATCCGTCTGCTAAACACAGTATTGTTAATCATGCATGCCACAGCATAGTTGTGACATGCTTGTTTGGATACAGCTGTTAGAAATTAAAACTGGGTTGTAAACTGTAGCTTGTTACTAGTTGAATTTGTTAATGTTACATGGTTTACATTAACCCTGAGAACTATTATTTGCCGAAGGTTGTTCCAACTGTCATTCTCAGTTCCTATGTGCTCTGTGGGACAATTACTGCTAGGTGTGGACGAGTAGAAAAAGTAATCTATGTGGGACTGTTTATTTAGAGCATGGGTCTTCAACCTGCGACCCTCCAGCTGCTGTGGAACTACACATCCCAGCATGCCCTGCCTCAGTTTTAGCATACCTTAATAGCAAAATTGTGGCAGGGCATGCTGGGATGTGTAGTTTCACAGCAGCTGGAGGGCCACAGGTTGAAGACCCATGATTTAGAGGTTGAAATGTTCCTGAATCTTTTTTTTTCTTCTTTTATTTCATGTTTTAATCAAAAGCAAATATAGGTTTTGGTAGGGTAAACATTATTAAAATGAATATACTTTCTTTAGTTCTGTAAATTATTATTATTATTATTATTATTATTATTATTATTATGATGATCATTATTATTGTCACTGTGCACTTTTCATAAAGCAGTGAAGCAGTTGCCCATGGCAACCAATCAGCATTGAGGTAACATTTATAATTTGCAAATTATAAAATTATACAAGTAGCTGATTGGCTACCATAGGCAACTTCTCCACTGCTTCACTTCTTCACTGTTTTCAATGCTTTATGAAAAGACCCCATATTTTGTTCAGAAAATCACTGTACACTTACATATATAGAGGTGTTTAGAAACAAAATAAAAAGGATCCAAGCCTGTCTTGATGCTAATGGTGGTCATTTTCAACATTGTTTATAATTATCATTCGTGTTTACATCATGTATTATATATTGAAACATGTATACATAAGTGCACAGTGACTTTCCGTACACCCTGTAGTGGTCCACTTTGACTTTGGGGATGGATGTGCTGTCTGATCCTGGTTTCTGACTTCTTGCCCTATCAGACATTTCTATATTGATTCACAACGAATCTCTCCTTGAGCACCTAGGGAATGCTGCCAAAGCTTTGAGCCCTGTCCATTGGAAATATTAACATGTCACATTTAAGTCAGAGTGGTTTAATCGCCTGGACTTTTATATATCTATGGATGAGATTACTCTTTCGGCCACCACATGTTCTCTGGAATTTACCTCTACATGGTTCAGATGGCTTGAATTAAAGGGTCCTCCCTCCATGTATGCTGCAATAGTCTCCACAACATCTGGATAATTTGCTCCTTAATCCCATTGTTTCCTCTTAGTACTGCAGCCATACTTAGTTCAGTTCCTTGTATCCTCACGAGATGGTTGCTGTGGGGTAAATTAATAAATTGTGTTCTATATAATTATCTTGTCATTCCTCCCTTACCCTTCCTTGTTTGTCTGTTTTCTATTTCACAGTGTTTTTTTGTAAAAGTAAAAATTGCTGTGTAAGCTGACAGAATGTACTTGTAATTGCAATTTATTTATCTGTGACATTACAGTTGAAACATGGTTATGACGGGGTTTACCTAAATTAAGAATACATAAAAAAAAAAAGAAAAACGTTAATCCATAATATACATGTTACACTTTAGTAATATCTACAGTTCTGTTTTATAAGTGAATATCAAACGCCACTATACCCACTGTCAAATCTGGATGTATCCTATGTGTGTATGTGTGTATATGTATGTATGTATGTATGTATGTATGTATATACAGTGTGTATGTGTGTGTATATGTATATATATTTATATATATATATATATATATATATGTGTGTGTGTGTGTATGTGTGTGTGTGTATATATATATATATATATATATATATATATATATATAATATTGCTCAAAAAAATAAAGGGAACACTAAAATAACACATCCTAGATCTGAATGAATGAAATATTCTTTTCTCTAACGTCCTAGAGGATGCTGGGGACTCCGTAAGGACCACGGGGAGAGACGGGCTCCGCAGGAGACATGGGCACTTTAAGAAAGAATTTAGTTCCTGGTGTGCACTGGCTCCTCCCTCTCTGCCCCTCCTCCAGACCTCAGTTTGATTCTGTGCCCAGAGGAGCTGGGTGCTTTTCAGTGAGCTCTCCTTAGTTTGCTGATAGAAAGTTTTTTTGTTAGGTTTTTTATTTTCAGGGAGCTCTGCTGGCAACAGACTCCCTGCATCGTGGGACTGAGGGGAGAGAAGCAGTCCTACTCTCTGAAGCTAGGTCCTGCTTCTGAGGCTACTGGAAACCATTAGCTCCAGAGGGATCGGTACGCAGGATCTCACCCTCGCCGTCCGTCCCAGAGCCGCGCCGCCATCCCCCTCGCAGAGCCGGAAGACTGAAGCCGGGTGAGTATGAGAAGCAAGAAGACTTCACAGGCGGCAGAAGACTTCGTGATCTTCACTGGAGGTAACGCACAGCACTGCAGCTGTGCGCCATTGGTCCACACACCTACACATACTCCGGTCACTGTAAGAGTGCAGGGCGCAGGGGGGGGGGCGCCCTGGGCAGCATTTGGGACCTCATTCTGGAAAATGAACACACATATACAGCTGGGCACTGTATATATGTAGGAGCCCCCGCCAAAGAAATAAAATTTAAGCCGGACAGAAGCCCGCCGCCGAGGGGGTGGGGCTTCTCCCTCAGCACTCACCAGCGCCATTTTTTCTCCACAGCACGCTGAGAGGAAGCTCCCCAGGCTCTCCCCTGCTGATACACGGTAGAAGAGGGTTGAAAAGAGAGGGGGGGCACATAATTAGGCGCAAAAAAGTATATAAACAGCAGCTACTGGGTTAACATTAAGTTACTGTGTTATTCCTGGGTTATATAGCGCTGGGGTGTGTGCTGGCATACTCTCTCTCTGTCTCTCCAAAGGGCCTCGTGGGGGAACTGTCTTCAGAAAGGACATTTCCCTGTGTGTGTGTGGTGTGTCGGTACGCTTGTGTCGACATGTCTGATGTGGAAGGCTATGTGGGAGAGGAGCGGGAGAAAATGAGTGTGGTGTCTCCGCCGACGGTGCCGACACCTGATTGGATGGATATGTGGAAGGTTTTAAATGATAATGTAATATCACTGACCTGGTTTGAGGAGGTTGTGGACTCGGGGTTTCTTCCGATGACCGGGAAGTGGAACCGCAACTGGGCCGCAGCAGAGATGGCCGGATGTAAGTCTTCCTCATGCAGGATCTGATCGGCGGACAGGAGGCACGTGCGGACGCTGAAGGTCTCCTGAAAGAGAGAACTTGACAGGTGCTGGTAAATCACGAAGGTGCTGGGAGGCACGGAGGTGCTTGGAGGCACGGAGGTACGAAGGTGCTTGGAGGCACGGAGGTGCTTGGAGGCACGGAGGTGCTTGGAGGCACGGAGGTGCTTGGAGGCACGGAAGTGCTTGGGGGCACGGGGGTGCTTGGGGGCACGGAGGTGCTTGGAGGCACGGATGTGCTTGGAGGCACGGATGTGCTTGGAGGCACGGATGTGCTTGGAGGCACGGATGTGCTGGAGGCACGGATGTGCTTGGAGGCACGGATGTGCTGGAGGCACGGATGTGCTGGAGGCACGGAAGTGCTTGGAGGCACGGAGGTGCTTGGGGGCACGGAGGTGCTTGGGGGCACGGAGGTGCTTGGGGGCACGGAGGTGCTTGGAGGCACGGAGGTGCTGGAGGCACGGAGGTGCTTGGAGGCACGGATGTGCTGGAGACACGGAGCACTGGAGATCACAGGTACAGTTTGAACGATGATACTCAGGCGCCGGAGCACTGCCCGGCGTCTGAATTTAAACTTCCCGCCAGGGCCTGATTGGAGGACGGGCCGATGACGTCACCCGCAGCTCCCGAGGACGTCGGACGTGGAGGCCTGCTAGACGGAGCGCCGGACGCCGGGGACCCGCCAGCGAGGACGGCCGCACGGAGACCCAGCGCGCCCGGAGAGGTAAGTATGAAGACCGCGGCGCCGTGACAGTACCCCCTCCTCTAGGAGTGGCCCTTGGACACTTTCCCGGCTTCGTAGGATGTCTAGCATGGAAGATCCGGACTAGTCGAGGAGCCGAGACCTCAGAAGCCTTTATCCAACTTCTCTCCTCAGGACCATATCCTTTCCATTCCACCAGATATTGCCGATTCTTGTGAAGGTAACGCGAGTCTAGAATATTTTTGATCTCGAAGTCTGTTCCTGTTTCAGTCTCCACTGAGGTGGGGCTAGAGGTCTTTGAATGGAAACGATTAAGGACGAGAGGACGAAGAAGAGAAACATGGAAGGCGTTCGGTATACGTAGGTGTGAAGGTAAACCCAGCTTGCAGACCACAGGATTCAGGACTTGTAGCACAGGGTAAGGACCGATGAATCTTGGAGCAAACTTCATGGTGGGCACCTTCAACCGGAGATTACGTGTGGACAGCCATACCCTGTCGCCAACCTTGTATTGTGGAGCGGCTCGCCGTTTCTTATCCGCAAAGAACTTGTACCGGACTGAAACCTTCTTAAGATTAGCATGAACCTTACTCCAAATTTGTCTGAAGTGTAGTAGAGTGGACGTTACGGCTGGAACCTCTTCCATCGGAAGGCTTAGTAATTCTGGAACACTTGGATGGAACCCATAGTTGATGAAAAATGGAGATTCACCAGTGGAAGAATGAAACGAATGATTATGGGCAAACTCTGCCCAAGGTAACAACTCCACCCAGTTGTCCTGTGAAGGGGAGAGATAAAGACGGAGGAAAGTCTCTAGATCTTGATTGACTCGTTCCGTTTGTCCATTCGTTTGGGGATGATAAGCGGAGGAAAACTTAAGTTTAATCTGTAGAGTCGAACAGAGGGCTTTCCAAAACCTTGCGGTGAACTGTACCCCACGATCAGAGACTATTTCCTGTGGCAACCCATGCAACCGAAAATGTTCTTGGATGAACAGTAGAGCTAGTTTCGGGGCTGTTGGTAGACCAGTCAAAGGAACGAAGTGTGCCATCTTCGAAAAACAGTCGACGATAACCCAAACGGTGTTGCAACCCTTGGAATGGGGCAAGTCAGTGATGAAGTCCATGGAAATATGAGTCCAGGGTTTCATAGGAATGGACAGAGGACGAAGCAACCCAGCAGGAGGTAAACGGGGAGATTTATGCTGTGTACACTGGGGACAGGAATTAACGTAATCCTGTACATCCTTCCTCATGGAGTCCCACCAGTAAGATCTTTGCAGAAACTTGTACATCTTCTGGGTGCCGGGATGACCGGAGAATTTGGAGATATGGGCCCACTGAAGTATCCTCGACCGGAATTTGACTGGTACGGACATTCTTCCAGGAAGAGGACCTGGAGTAGTCGAGGCAGCAGAGACAGAAATTGGATTTAAAATTAAACTCCGTTCAAAGGAATCCTCCTCATCTGTGGGAGTTTGTGAACGGGACAGTGCATCCGCTTTGGTATTGAAAGTCCCGGCTCGGTATTTGATAATGAAAGAAAATCGAGTGAAGAAGAGTGCCCATCTAGCTTGGCGAGGATTCAAACACTGTGCGGTTTTGATATACAACAAATTTTTGTGATTAGTGTAAATGGTAGTCACATGTTTGGCCCCCTCTAAGAGCTATCTCCACTCTTCCAAGGCAGATTTAATCGCCAAGAGTTCCTGGTCTCCAATAGTGTAATTCCGTTCAGCTGGAGAGAATTTACGAGAGTGAAAGCCGCACGGATGTAATTTCTTATCTGAGGCATACTGAGAGAGAACGGCCCCAACTCCGACCGAGGATGCGTCGACTTCTAGGAAGAAAGGTTCCTCGAAATTTGGTTTTGATATAGTCAGACATAGCCTGAGTCTCTGGGAGAGACAGAGGATAAATGCGACCCCGAGGCGGCATTTTTCCAGGGATAAGGTCAATGGGGCAGTCCCAAGCTCTATGGGGTGGTAACTGGTCGGCTGCTTGTTCCGAAAACACATCTCTAAATTCTTGGTATGCCTCTGGAATAGGTTCCTCCTCCGCCTTAGAAGAAACACGAAGCGGACAAACAGGGGTGAGACAGTTAACGTGACAAAAAGAACCCCAAGACCGAATCTGTGCGGTCTTCCAATCGATATGGGGATTGTGACTTTTGAGCCAAGGTATTCCGAGAACCAGATCGTGATGCATTTCCGGGATCACCAGGAACTCCAAGTATTCTTGATGTAGAGCCCCGACCTGTAGTTTAACTGGAACCGTGCGTTCTGTTATGATACCCTTGGATATCCTAGTACCATTGATGGCTGTCAAGGAAATAGGCCGTTCGATGGACCGTACTTCCAAATTCAGGCTTTGAACACAGAGGGAAGAAACGAAATTCCCCGCAGCTCCAGAGTCCAACAGGGCTTCAAAAGACTTGGAAGTGGCCTTGGTGATTAACGTTACAGGAAGCAAACAGTCCGAAGTGAGAGAAGATTTGGTCGTAACCCCCAACTTGACTCCTCCGGAACAAGCTAGGCCTTCTCGTTTCCCGGACGGGATTTGCAGGACTTGATGAAGTGACCCGCAGCTCCGCAGTACAGGCAGAGCTTACCCTCATGACGACGTTGCCGCTCCTCCGGGGACAATCGGGATCGGTTAATCTGCATGGGTTCGTCTGGACTTGGACCCACCGCTTGCCTTGCAGGAGGAAGCCGGAACCTAGAACGATCCGATCGACTACGTTCTCCTCCACGTTCCTGCATCCGGAGATCTACCTTGACACAGAGGGAGATCAATTCCTCTAAAGAACCCGGAAGCTCTCGAGTGACCAACTCGTCCTTCAGGCGATCAGAAAGACCGTTCTAGAAAGCAGCTCTCAGAGCCTAATTATTCCAATGAAGTTCAGAGGCAATGGTTTGGAAATGAACCACATACTGACCCACGGATCGGGAGCCTTGACGGATGCGGAGTAAGTCAGAAGAGGCCGAGGTCATCCTGCCGGGCTCGTCAAAAATTCGTCGAAAAGACGTGATGAATTCGGAGTAATTGGAAACCAGTGAATCAGAACGTTCCCATAATGGAGACACCCAGTCCAAGGCAGATCCTTCCAGCAGAGAAATAATATATGCTACCTTGGACCGGTCTGTAGGAAAGTTGTGAGCTAGTAGCTCGAAAATGTACCTTGCATTGGTTTAAGAAACCACGACAATTCTTAGGATTCCCATTGTAACGGGATGGCGTAGGCAGCTGAAGGCGCGGAGTGGCACCGGCCGATGGTTGGACATTGCTGGAGGTGGCAAGTGGTGCAGCTACCGGAACTGGTGCCGGAATTACTGAGGCTAGAGACGCCTGAATCTGATCCAGACGTCCGGACAACTCCTGGAGGTACTGCATCACCTGACCTTGTGCCGCTTCCTGACTTTGTACACGGGAAGCCAGGTCCTGGATGGCACTTGAGTCCGTGTTCCGATTCCCCGGGTCCATGGGGCCTGAGTATACTATCACTGACCTGGTTTGAGGAGGTTGTGGACTCGGGGTTTCTTCCGATGACCGGGAAGTGGAACCGCAACTGGGCCGCAGCAGAGATGGCCGGATGTAAGTCTTCCTCATGCAGGATCTGATCGGCGGACAGGAGGCACGTGCGGACGCTGAAGGTCTCCTGAAAGAGAGAACTTGACAGGTGCTGGTAAATCACGAAGGTGCTGGGAGGCACGGAGGTGCTTGGAGGCACGGAGGTACGGAGGTGCTGAAGGCACGGAGGTGCTTGGGGGCACGGAGGTGCTTGGGGGCACGGAGGTGCTTGGGGGCACGGAGGTACGGAGGTGCTTGGAGGCACGGAAGTGCTTGGAGGCACGGAGGTGCTTGGGGGGTGCTTGGGGGCACGGAGGTGCTTGGAGGCACGGAGGTGCTTGGAGGCACGGAGGTGCTTGGAGGCACGGAGCACTGGAGATCACAGGTACAGTTTGAACGATGATACTCAGGCGCCGGAGCACTGCCCGGCGTCTGAATTTAAACTTCCCGCCAGGGCCTGATTGGAGGACGGGCCGATGACGTCACCCGCAGCTCCCGAGGACGTCGGACGTGGAGGCCTGCTAGACGGAGCGCCGGACGCCGGGGACCCGCCAGCGAGGACGGCCGCACTGAGACCCAGCGCGCCCGGAGAGGTAAGTATGAAGACCGCGGCGCCGTGACATGTAAATTCCTTGCATAAAAGATTAGACAAGGCTGATGCATTGGGACAGGCAGGGTCTCATCCCTTGCCTGATCCTATGTCGCAGGGACCGTCGGGGTCTTATAAGCGCCCACTATCCCAAATTTTTGACACAGATACCGACATGGATTCTGACTTCAGTGTCAATTACGATGATGCAAAGTTACAGCCAAAGGCCGTCATTCCGAGTTGATCGGTCGCAAGGCGAATTTAGCAGAGTTACACACGCTTAGTCTACGCCTACTGGGAATGTATCTTAGCATCTTAAAAGTGCGAACGAAGTTTACGCAATATTGCGAACAAAAAAAACTTAGCAGTTTTAGAGTAGCTCCAGACTTACTCTGCCTGTGCGATCAGTTCAGTGCTTGTCGTTCCTGGTTTGACGTCACAAACACTCCCAGCGTTCGCCCAGACACTCCCCCGTTTCTCCGGCCACTCCTGCGTTTTTTCCGGAAACGGTAGCGTTTTCAGCCACACGCCCATAAAACGCTGTGTTTCCGCCCAGTAACACCCATTTCCTGTCAATCACACTACGTTCGCCGGTGCGAACAAAAAGCCGTGAGTAAAAATCCTTTCTTCATAGCAGAATTACTTAGCGCAGTCGCAGTGCGAACATTGCGCATGCGCTCTAAGCTGATTTTCACTGCGATGCGAAAAAAAAGAACGAGCGAACGACTCGGAATGAGGGCCAAAGTTGGCTAAATCACTCCGATATATGATTATAGCAATTAAGGAAGTTTTGCACATCACAGAGGAAACCCCTGTCCCTGACACAAGGGTTTATATGTATAAGGGAAAGAAACCTGAGGTAACTTTTCCCCCCCTCACACGAACTGAATGAGTAATGTGAAAAAGCTTGGGAATCTCCAGATAAAAAACTGCAGATTTCCAAACGGATTCTTATGGCGTATCCTTTCCCGCCAACGGACAGGTTACGATGGGAATCCTCCCCTAGGGTGGACAAAGCTTAACACGCTTATCCAAAAAGGTAGCCCTGCCGTCCCAGGATACGGTTACCCTATGCTGCTGATCGCAAACAGGAGGGTACCCTGAAGCCCATTTATACACATTCAGGTACCTTGCTCAGACCGGCAATCGCGTCGGCCTGGGTCTGTAGTGCAGTAGCGGCATGGATTGATACCTTATCAGAGGAGTTTGATACCCTAGATAGGGATACTGTTTTATTGACCCTGGGGCATATTAAAGACGCTGTCCTTTATATGAGAGATGCTCAAAGAGACATTAGTCTGCTGGGTTCTAGAATAAACGCTATGTCGATTTCTGCCAGAAGGGTCCTGTGGACTCTGCAATGGACAGGTGATGCCGACTCTAAACGACATATGGAGGTTTTACCTTACAGGGGTGAGGAATTGTTCGGTGAAGGTCTCCCGGACCTGGTCTCCACAGCTACAGCTGGAAAGTCAAATGTTTTGCCTTATGTTCCCTCACAGCCTAAGAGAGCACCGCATTATCAAATGCAGTCCTTTCGTTCACAAAGAAACAAAGTCTGAGGTGCGTCCTTTCTTGCCAGATGGAGGGGCAGAGGAAAGTAGCTGCACAATACAGCTAGTTCCCAGGAACAGAAGTCCTCCCCGGCCTCTACAAAATCCACCGCATGACGCTGGGGCTCCACTGGCGGAGTCGGGGCCAGTGGGGGCGCGTCTTCGGAATTTCAGCCACATGTGGGTTCACTCCCAGGTGGATCCCTGGGCAATAGAAATTGTGTCTCAGGGTTACAAGCTGGAATTCGAAGAGGTGCCTCCTCACCGGTTTTTCAAATCTGCCCTACCGTCTTCCCCCCTAGAGAGGGAGATAGTGTTAAATGCAATACAAAAATTGTATCTTCAGCAGGTGGTGGTCGAGGTTCCCCTCCTTCAACAGGGAAGGGGTTATTATTCGACCATGTTTGTGGTTCCGAAACCGGACGGTTTGGTCAGACCCATATTGAATTTAAAATCTCTGAACCTATACTTGAAGAGGTTAAAGTTCAAGATGGAATCGCTAAGAGCGGTCATCGCCAGCCTGGAAGGGGGGGATTTTATGGTGTCACTGGACATAAGGGATGCGTACCTTCATGTCCCCATTTATCCACCTCATCAGGCGTACCTAAGATTTGCGGTACAGGACTGTCATTACCAATTTCAGACGTTGCCGTTTGGTCTCTCAACCGCTCCGAGGATTTTCACCAAGGTAATGACGGAAATGATGGTGCTCCTGCGCAAGCAGGGTGTCACAATTATCCCGTACTTGGACGATCTCCTCATAAAAGCGAGATCAAGAGAGCAGTTGCTGAACAGCGTATCTCTTTCACTGAAAGTGTTACAACAACACGGCTGGATTCTCAATATCCCAAAGTCGCAGTTGGTTCCTACGACTCGTCTGCCTTTCTTGGGCATGATTCTGGACACGACCCAGAAAAGGGTTTATCTTCCGATAGAAAAAGCCTAAGAACTTATGACTCTGGTCAGGAACCTTTTGAAATCAAGACAGGTGTCCGTGCATCAATGCACTCGAGTCCTGGGAAAGATGGTGGCCTCATACGAGGCCATTCCCTTTGGCAGGTTCCATGCGAGGACTTTCCAATGGGATCTGTTGGACAAGTGGTCCGGATCACATCTACAGATGCATCGGTTGATCACCCTGTCCCCCAGGGCCAGGGTGTCGCTCCTGTGGTGGCTGCAGAGTGCTCACCTTCTCGAGGGCCGCAGATTCGGCATTCAGGATTGGATCCTGGTGACCACGGACGCAAGCCTCCGAGGTTGGGGAGCAGTCACACAGGGAAGAAATTTCCAGGGTCTTTGGTCAAGTGAAGAGACTTGTCTGCACATCAACATCCTGGAACTGAGGGCCATATACAACGCCCTACATCAAGCGGAGGCCTTACTTCGCGACCAACCAGTTCTGATCCAGTCAGACAACATCACCGCAGTGGCTCATGTAAACCGCCAAGGCGGCACAAGGAGCAGAGCGGCAATGGCGGAAGCTACCAGGATTCTTCGCTGGGCGGAGAATCATGTAAGCGCACTGTCAGCAGTGTTCATTCCGGCAGTGGACAACTGGGAAGCAGACTTCCTCAGCAGACACGACCTACACCCGGGAGAGTGGGGACTTCATCCAGAAGTCTTCACACAGATTGTGAGTCGGTGGGAACTGCCACAGATAGACATGATGGCGTCCCGCCTCAACAAAAAGCTACAGAGGTATTGCGCCAGGTCCAGAGACCCTCAGGCAGTAGTGGTAGGCGCCCTCGTGACACCGTGGGTGTTCCGGTCCGTCTATGTATTTCCTCCTCTTCCTCTCATACCCAAGGTTTGAGAATAGTAAGAAGAAAAGGAGTGAGAAAAATCTTCGTTGTTCCAGATTGGCCACGACGGACCTGGTATCCAGATCTGCAGGAAATGCTCACGGAAGATCCGTGGACTCTTCCTCTAAGCCAGGACCTGTTGCAACAGGGACCCTGTCTGTTCCAAGGCTTACCGCGGCTGCGTTTGACGGCATGGCGGTTGAACGCCGGATCCTAGCGGAAAAAGGTATTCCGGTTGAGGTTATCCCTACGCTGATAAAGGCTAGGAAGGAAGTAACAGCAGAACATTATCACCGTATATGGCGAAGATATGTTTCTTGGTGTGAGGCCAGGGATGCTCCTACGGAAGAATTCCATCTGGGCCGTTTCCTTCACTTCCTACAAACTGGAGTGGATTTGGGCCTTAAATTAGGCTCCATTAAGGTCCAGATTTCGGCCCTATCCATTTTCTTTCAAAAAGAATTGGCTTCTCTCCCAGAAGTTCAGACTTTTGTTAAGGGAGTACTGCATATTCATCCTCCGTTTGTGCCTCCGGTGGCGCCTTGGGACCTTAATGTGGTCTTGGACTTCCTAAAGTCACACTGGTTTGAACCACTGAAAACGGTGGAGTTGAAATATCTCACTTGGAAGGTGGTCATGTTATTAGCTCTAGCTTCGGCTAGGCGAGTGTCGGAATTAGCGGCTTTATCACATAAAAGCCCCTATCTGGTTTTCCATATGGATAGAGCGGAATTGCGGACACGTCCTCAGTTCCTGCCAAAAGTGGTTTCATCGTTTCATATGAACCAACCTATTGTGGTGCCTGTGGCTACACGGGACTTGGAGGAGTCCGAGTCCCTTGATGTGGTCAGGGCTTTGAAAATTTATGTAGTCAGGACGGCTAGAGTCCGAAAAACAGAAGCACTGTTTGTTCTGTATGCAGCCAACAAGCTTAGCAGCCCTGCTTCAAAGCAGACTCTTGCTCGCTGGATCTGTAACACGTTTCAGCAAGCGCATTCTACGGCTGGTTTGCCGTTACCAAAAATCGGTCAAGGCCCATTCCACTAGGAAAGTGGGCTCTTCTTGGGCGGTTGCCCGAGGGGTCTCGGCACTACAGCTGTGTCGAGCTGCTACTTGGTCGGGTACAAACACCTTTGCAAAATTCTATAAGTTTGATACCCTGGCTGAGGAGGACCTCATGTTTGCTCAATCGGTGCTGAAGAGTCATCCGCACTCTCCCGCCCGTTTGGGAGCTTTGGTATAATCCCCATGGTCCTTACGGAGTCCCCAGCATCCTCTAGGACGTTAGAGAAAATAAGATTTTACTTACCGGTAAATCTATTTATCGTAGTCCGTAGAGGATGCTAGGCGCCCGTCCCAAGTGCGGACTTCTTCTGCAATACTTGTATATAGTTATTGCTTCAATAAGGGTTACGTTATTGTTGCATCGGGCGTGAACTGATGCTATGTTATTGTCATACTGTTTACTGGATTGTTATCACAAGTTATACGGTGTGATTGGTGTGGCTGGTATGAATCTTGCCCTTGGGTTAACAAAAATCCTTTCCTCGTACTGTCCATCTCCTCTGGGCACAGTTCTCTAACTGAGGTCTGGAGGAGGGGCAGAGAGGGAGGAGCCAGTGCACACCGGGAACTAAATCTTTCTTAAAGTGCCCATGTCTCCTGCGGAGCCTTTCTCTCCCCATGGTCCTTACGGAGTCCCCAGCATCCTCTACGGACTACGAGAAATAGATTTACCGGTAAGTAAAATCTTATTATTAAATACTTTGTTCTTTACATAGTTGAATGTGCTGACAACAAAATCACACAAATTATCAATGGAAATCAAATTTATTAACCCATGGAGGTCTGGATTTGGAGTCGCACTCAAAATTAAAGTGGAAAAACACACTACAGGCTGATCCAACTTTGATGTAATGTCCTTAAAACAAGTCAAAATGAGGCTCTGTAGTGTGTGTGTGGCCTCCATGTGCCTGTATGACCTCCCTACAACGCCTGGGCATGCTCCTGATGAGGTGGCGGATGGTCTCCTGAGGGATCTCCCAGACCTGGACTAAAGCATCCGCCAACTCCTGGACAGTCTGTGGTGCAACATGGTGTTGGTGGATGGAGCGAGACATGATGTCCCAGATGTGCTCAATTGGATTCAGGTCTGGGGAACGGGCGGGCCAGTCTATAGCATCAATGCCTTCGTCTTGCAGGAACTGCTGACACACTCCAGCCACATGTGGTCTAGCATTGTCTTGCATTAGGAGGAACCCAGGGCCAACCACACCAGCATATGGTCTCACAAGGGGTCTGAGGATCTCATCTCGGTACCTAATGGCAGTCAGGCTATCTCTGGTGAGCACATGGAGGGCTGTGCGGCCCCCCAAAGAAATGCCACCCCACACCATTACTGACCCACTGCCAAACCGGTCGTGCTGGAGGATGTTGCAGGCAGCTGAACGTTCTCCTTGGCGTCTCCAGACTCAGTCATGTCTGTCACATGTGCTCAGTGAGATCCTGCTTTCATCTGTGAAGAGCACAGGGCGCCAGTGGCGAATTTGCCAATCTTGGTGTTCTCTGGCAAATGCCAAACGTCCTGCACGGTGTTGGGCTGTAAGCACAACCCCCACCTGTGGACGTCGAGTCCTCATACCACCCTCATGGAGTCTGTTTTTGATCGTTTGAGTAGACACATGCACATTTGTGGCTTGCTGGAGGTCTTTTTGCAGGGCTCTGGCAGTGCTCCTCCTTTTCCTCCTTGCACAAAGGCGGAGGTAGTGGTCCTGCTGCTGGGTTGTTGGCCTCCTCCACGTCTCCTGATGTACTGGCCTGTCTCCTGGTAGCGCCTCCATGCTCTGGACACTACGCTGACAGACACAGCAAACCTTCTTGCCACAGCTCGCATTGATGTGCCATCCTGGATGAGCTGCACTACCTGAGCCACTTGTGTGGGTTGTAGATTCCGTCTCATGCTACTAGTGAAAGCACCGCCAGCTTTCAAAAGTAACCAAAACATCAGCCAGAAAGCATAGGAGCTGAGAAGTGGTCTGTGGTCACCACCTGCAGAACAACTCCTTTATTGGGGGTGTCTTGCTAATTGCTTATAATTTCCACCTGTTGTCTGTTCCATTTGCACAACAGCATGTGAAATTGATTGTCAATCAGTGTTGCTTCCTTAGTGGACAGTTTGATTTAACAGAAGTGTGATTGACTTGGAGTTACATTGTGTTGTTTAAGTGTTCCCTTTATTTATTTTTTTGAGCAGTGTATATAAAACATTATTTAGCAAGCATGTAGAATCATCATGACTTAAAACAGGTTGAACACGATGGGCAATTTGCCTCTATTCAACCTCAAATACTATGTTACACTAATATATATATATATATATATATATATATATATATATATATATATATATATATATATATATATATATATATATATATATATATATATATAGGCTGAGTATCCGTTATTCAAAATCACACATTTTTTGGTTACCTTACTGAGATGATGACACATATACATCTACATTATATTATACATCTATATAATATATCTATAGATACACATAATATATATGTCTTTATCTCAGTAGGGAATCCAAAAATGTGCGATTTTGGATAAGGGATACTCAACCTGTGTATGTGTGTGTGTATATATATATATATATATATATATATATATATATATATATATATATATATTTTTTTTTTTATTTTTATTAATTTATTATTATTAATTTATTCTTACGTTTTGTTTTGTAAAGCTGAAATAATATGGTTACTTAGTTTTCTCATTCTTGTTTTATTCATTTATTTTTTTCTTTAATTGGCTATTATTGAGCCTTGGTCTTTTTTCTTTTATTTTCTTTTTGTGTTTTTTTAAAATGTTTTATTGAGAAAACACACCCAGAGATTAACATGGACATGATATAATGTATATCAATTAAACCAGAGTGTTACTTGCACTTTATGACTAAGAATAAGCACACAAATTACCAATTAAATGAGGAAAATATAGGGGAAACGGTATTAGCAAAGGATTTGGGGGTATTCATTGATAGTAGATTTAGCAGCAGTACACAATGGGGGTCATTCCGAGTTGTTCGCTCGTTGCCGATTTTCGCAACGGAACGATTACGGCTAAAATGCGCATGCGCATGGTACGCAGTGCGCATGCGCTAAGTATTTTAGCACAAAACTTAGTAGATTTACTCACGTCCGAACGAAGACTTTTCATCGTTGTAGTGATCGTAGTGTGATTGACAGGAAGTGGGTGTTTCTGGGCGTGTGCGGAAAAACGCAGGAGTGTCTGGAGAAACGGGGGAGTGGCTGGCCGAACGCTGGGTGTGTGTGTGACGTCAAACCAGGAATGAAAAACGTCCTGAGCTGATCGCAATCTGTGAGTAGGTCTGGAGCTACTCAGAAACTGCTAAGAAGTTTCTATTCGCAATTCTGCTAATCTTTCGTTCGCAATTCTGTTAAGCTAAGATACACTCCCAGAGGGCGGCGGCCTAGCGTGTGAAATGCTGCTAAAAGCAGCTAGCGAGCGAGCAACTCGGAATGACCCCCAATGTCAAAGTGCAGCAACAAAAGCAAATAAGGTGTTAGCATGCATTAATAGGGGAATTGAGACAAGGGATGAGAGTGTAATCCTGCCACTGTATAAATCATTGGTGTGACCGTATCTTGAGTATTGTGTTCAGTTGTGGGCACCACACTATAAAAGAGACATGTTAGAACTTGAAAAGGTTCAGAGGCGAGCTACCAAATTTATTAAGGGGTTGGAGATATTGGACTGAGGAGAGGCTTTCTAGGTTAGATGTGTTTACACTAGAAATGAGACTACTAAGAGGAGATATGATTAATATTTACAAATATATAAAGGGGCAATATGCGGAGCTATCGTGATTTGTTTATTAAGAGACCTCTACACAAACGGACATCCACTAAGGCAGGGGTGGCCAACCTGTGCTCTTGAGTCGCATGTTGCTCTTTCTTTCTTTAAATGTGGCGCCCGACACTCAGTCACATTACCACAATAGATCCGGTAACCACTGCACTCCAGAAAGACACGCGGAAGCACTACGAGGGCTGTGGACTGAGGAAGCCAGATACTAGAGATAAAACACCTACCGTCATATAGAGGATCCTTAAGCCCCTTTCACATCGCCAATGCAGGATCTCACCCGGGAATTAGAAACGGTCCTTCCCGGGTGGGATCCGGCATTGGACCCTAACAGGTGGCTTCCCGAATCGGCAATTTGCTGGGTCGGTTGCCATAGCTGCAGGGAGGGGGTGTGGCAGTGGGGGTGGAGGCTGCGTTGGGAGATGAGCTCATCTCCGTGCCGCCTCTCCCTATGTCGTAAATGGGTCCCATCGACCCGGGAACCCGTTTATGCTGCCACTGACCTGGTATTCAACCCAGGAATAACACTGCTTATAACCCGGGTTGAATTATCGGGTCAGGCAACCCAGGAATTCGACCATGGCCCATTCACACCGCACACCAACCCGGCTCGATACCGGGATATTTGTGCGGTGTGAAAGGGGTAATAAGGAGCTGCTACAATGGCATGAGTTGGGGGGGAAGCTCTGAAGTGACACATGAGCGTTCTAGCAGGAGTGACACATGGGAAAGCTGGATGAAGTGACATAGGAGGGTGCTAGCAGGAGTTACAAGTGGGGAGCTGACTGGAGTGACACAGCAGGGTGCTGGCTGAAGTGACACATGGGAGAGCTGAAGTGTACTATGTGAATCATCCATTATATTTTATATGGTTCTGGCTTTTTCAATTATTTTATGCGGAAGTTACTTCTTCAATGTATTTTATGTTGGATCTGGCTTTAAAAATGTATTTATGTGGATCTGGATTTTTCAATGTATATTATACCAGGGCGTGGCCTAGCGGGCACAAGGCCACACCCCATTTTTGCATGCTCACCTTCGGCTCTTTGACGTACCTAACAAGATTTTTTGCCTCTTTGACTCTGACTGGTTGGCCACCCCTGCACTGAGGCTTGATGAGGGGAAATTTCGTACTCAGGATGGGATTCTTCACTGTAAGGGCAATACGAATATGGAATTCACTGGCAGAGAAGGTTGTAATGGTAGACTTTAAAAATGGTTAGAGATACTTTCCTAACAGAATAAGGTATCCGAAGATATAGCCTTTAACCAGAATAGAATAGGGAATATAATATATTTCAGGTTGAACTCGATGGACTACTATTTTTTTTTTTTCCAACTTATCCAACTATGTTTCTATGTTACTATGGGGTCTATTTACTAAGCCTTGGATGGAGATAAAGTCAACGGAGATAAAGTACCAGCCAATCAGCTCCTAACTGTCATGTCACATGCTGTGTTTGAAAAATGACAGGAGCTGGTTGGCTGGTACTTTATCTCCACTGACTTTATCTCCATCCAAGGCTTAGTAAATAGACCCCTATGTTACTATGATACAACATTACACTCCTAGCAGGGTAAAAGAGCAGAAACGAACATACAGTAATCCCAATCATTTTTTAAATAAATTCACATAAAAGTGAAGATAAAATACGGTAGGTACAAAACAAAAGACTACCTGCAATAAGCTTTTTCAACAACCGTGCCTCAAGAAAAAGAAGTGGGGGGACAACCTCTCAGGAACAAGGTGCACAGGAAACTAAGGTTACCCAGGTGCATCAGTATATACAACATAAGTGACATATCTTAAACCGGGGGCGACCCTCTTGATACCACCTCGGTATTGTACCATGTGGCCATCCTGACTGCCTTCCTCACATAATCCTTAATGGACAATGGTAACGGAAATCGATAAGGGAGCCAAATAGCACAAAAATAAATAAAAAAATTATCAGCCCTCTGCTCAACATCAATAGAACATTCAATCCAATCCATTTATTTAAGTGTTCCAAACAGGGTAACATAAGGGACATACAGAGATGTTCCTTATTAATCCATTGGGACAAAGGTTTTTTGAGGCCGCAGCTATACGTGCCGTAAGTAAATGCCCAGGTCATATAGACCATAAAGTTTATACCTAGGTCATTATTGATGTAAGTTTGGACATTCATCCAAAAGATCAGTACCGCTGGAAATGTCTGCTTACAGTGTATTTATATCTGCATCAGTAGTGGAGAATTTAAAACGTTTTGAATTATCTGATGCTCCAGTTTAGGAGCATAGTATGCCCTGTGAATATTTTTTTTTTTACTGATCTTTTCTCTCAAGTAAATAATTATTGCATCCTTGGCTATAAATGTTATGTTGCTGAAGTAGGGTGGTCCAGTTGCACTAAGACGGGTAGTGTGAAATACCAATATTGTCTAGCATTGGGCTCCCTGTAGCTGAGCCAAGGAGAGGTATTCTGGCTGTTTTCATTGCATGAGGATATGCTTTTAAATCAGGGTGCACACTGATCGGGTGGTCTTCGGTTTGCCGGCGGTCGGGCTCCCGGCGCTCAGTATACCGGCGCCGGGAGCCCGACAGCCGCCATACCGACACTTATTTTCCCTCGTGGGGGTCCACGACCCCCATAGAGGGAGAATAAAATAGTGTGGCGCGCGCCACCGTGCCCGTAGCGTGGCGAGCGCAGCGAGCCCGCAAGGGGCTCATTTGCGCTCGCCAAGCTGTCGGTAAGCCGGCGGTCGGGCTCCCGGCGCCGGGATGCTGGTCGCCGGGAGCCCGACCGCCGGCCAGCCGTAGTGAACCCCACTGATCTATTGTACCATATATACTGTAGTTACATCGCGGATTGGAATGATATATCGTACATATCGTATAGTGTGTACCCCCGATCTGTTTTACCCAGCTGTTGTGCCACGGCCAACACGGGTGTAGTAATATGCCTTATGTAACAGTACAGTGGATTGTGCAGTGTGTAAAACGGATGCAATGTATCATTATGTTGCATCACCGCGTCGCTGGGTTGATTTACTTGTATATGTGTATCAGAAATATTGGGAAAAGACCTTGTTTGTCATAAACAGTTTATCATAAACCAAAGCCTTCCAATGAGTTGATTGTGTAATTCTCTTGCAATACAACAACTTTTCAGCTGATTTATGTGTCGCGTACTGTAATTTGGGGTATGGACAGACCAAACCTGTTGAGAGCATGACCGGTCTGGCTGGTTTAAACCAAATGGTTTAAAAACACACTAACAAAAAAGCCTACAGACACTGTGCCATGACTTCTTAAAATTGTAATGGAATCCCTCTGGTATTATACCACATTTTTGTTGCTTGTGGTCGTCATTTGAATAACGAGATTTATGGTAAGAACTTACCGTTGTTAAATCTCTTTCTGCGAGGTACACTGGGCTCCACAGGGAATGACATTGGGGTGTAGAGTAGGGTCTTGATCCAAGGCACCAACATGCTCAAAGCTTTGACTGTTCCCAGAATGCATAGCACCGCCTCCTCTATAACCCCGCCTCAGTGCACAGGAGCTCAGTTTTGTTAACTAGTCGAATGCCGTAGCAGGCAAAAGAGACGACAACTGTTAGTAGCCACATACACCACATTCTCACGACGGGAGAGTGTGTCAGCGGCTAATGCCCTACCAACCCAAAGAAGCTAAGTGCTTCAGGGTGGGCGCCCTGTGGAGCCCAGTGTACCTCGCAGAAAAAGATTTAACTGTAAGTTCTTACCGTAGATCTCGTTTTATGCTTCGGGGTACACTGGGCTCCACAGGGAATGACATTGGGGATGTCCTAAAGCAGTTCCTTATGGGAGGGGACGCACTGTAGCTGGCACAAGAACCCGGCGTCCAAAGGAAGCATCCTTGGAGGCGGAAGTATCAAAGGCATAAAACCTTATGAACGTGTTTACTGAGGACCACGTAGCCACCTTGCACAATTGTTCAAGGGTCGCACCACGCACGCCGCCCAAGAAGGTACAACCGACCGAGTAGAAAGGGCCTTTACGGTAGCAGGAGCTGGAAGGCCAGCTTATACATAAGCATGTGCAATCACCATTCTAATCCATCTGGCCAAGGTCTTCTTGTGAGCAGGCCAGCCATGTTTGTGAAAACCAAATAGTACAAAGAGATAATCAGACTTCCTGATAGGAGCTGTCCTCTTCACATAGATATGGAGAGCCTGTACCACTTCCAAAGACCGCTCTTTGAAAGACGGTGCCGAATCAAGAGGCTCAAATGGAGACACTTGCAACGCCTGTAGAACCACCGACAAGTCCCAAGGAGCCACAGGTGGGATGTAAGGAGGTTGAATCCGCAACACACCCTGAGTAAATGTATGAACATCAGGTAAAGTTGCAATTTTTCTCTGGAACCAAATCGAAAGGCAGAAATATGAACCTTGATGGAGGCCAGATGAAGGCCCAAGTCCAGGCCCTGTTGTAGAAAGGCCAAAAGATTGGCCGTACTAAACTTGTAAGCGTCATGATTGTTAGATGCGCACCAAGCAAAGTAAGAATTCCAGACCCTATGATAAATCCAAGCAGAAGTTGGTTTCCGGGCCTTCAGCATGGTTTGAATGACCACCTCAGAAAATCTTTGGCCTTTAAGACGGAAGCTTCAATAGCCACGCCGTCAAAGCCAATCGGGCTAAATCTTGATATACAAAGGGGCCCTGAATGAGGAGATCTGGGCGCTGCGGAAGTAGAAGGGGATGCTCTGTCGAGAGACCCTGAAGGTCTGAGAACTAATGCCATCTGGGCCACGCTGAAGCGATCAGAAGTAGGATTCCTCCTTCTTGCTTGAACTTCCTTATTACTCTGGGCAGGAGTGACACTGGAGGGAACATGTATGGCAGCCGAAAGTTCCATGGAATTGCCAGTGCGTCCACGAATGCTGCTTGAGGATCCCTTGTCCTTGCTCCGAAGACCGGAACCTTGTGATTGTGTCGAGATGCCATCAGGTCCACATCTGGAAGGCCCCACTTGTCCACGAGGAGTTGAAACACTTCTGGATGGAGGTTCCACTCTCCGGCGTGTACGTCCTGATGACTGAGAATGTCCGCTTCCCAGTTTAGGACCCCGGAATGAACACTGCTGATATGGCTGGCAGATGGCGTTCCGCTCACTGAAGAATCCGTGATACTTCCCTCAATGCCATGCGGCTTCGACTGCCGCCTTGATGATTGATGTACGCCACTGTGGTGACGTTGTCCGACTGTACTTGAACAGGTCTGTCCTGTATGCTGGGCCAAGTTCAATGAGTTGAACACCGCCCGCAATTCCAGAATGTTTATCGGGAGGAGAGACTGCTCCTTGGTCCACCGACCCTGGAGAGTGTGTTGCCTCAACACCGCACACCAACCTCTCAGACTGGCATCCGTCGTCAGAAGGACCCAGTTGGAGATCCAGAAGGGACGACCCCTGCTCAATCCTTGGTCCTGAAGCCACCATCTCAGTGACAGACGGACCTCCGGAGACAAGGAGATCATTTGTGACCTGATCCGGTGAGGCAGGCCGTCCCACTTGGCAAGAATTGGCTTCTGCAGAGGGCGGGAATGGGATTGAGCATACTTCACCATCGACACTTGCGGACGAGATAGGAAGCATCGAATCCTGTCCTGAAGCTTCAGGACTTTCTCCTGAGACAAGAACAACCAGTGGTTGTTCGTGTCCAATAATGCCCCCAGGTGCACCATGCTCTGAGCAGGGACCAGGGAAGATTTCTTCCAGTTGATGAGCCACCCGTGTGCTTGCAGAAACTTGATAGTCAGTTCCAGATGGCGTAGGAGAATTTTTGGGGAATTTGCCAGGATCAGCAAGTCGTCCAGGTACGTTAGGATCCTGACCCCTTGATGGCTGAGTACAGCCGTCATTACCGCCCTGACCTTGGTGAAGACTCGCCGAGCCGTGGTCAAACCAAAAGGTAACGCCCGAAATTGGTAATGGAGGTTGCCAGCCGCAAACCTCAGGTACTGCTGATGCGACACTGCAATGGGAATATGCAGGTTAGTATCCTGTATGTCCAGGGAGACCATATAATCCCCAGGTTCCAAGACCAGAACAATAGAGCGAAGAGTTTCCATATGAAACTTGGAGACCCTCACAAATTTGTTCAAGGACTTGAGGTTGAGAATGGGCCAGGAGGACCCATTCAGTTTCGGTACTAGGAACAGCGATGAATAGTACCCCTTGCATCTCTTAGCCAGAGGCACCTGTACTACCACTCCGGTGTCCAGGAGAGACTGTACCACCGAATGAAGAGTTTTTGCCTTCACCTGATCCGAAGGGACGTCTGTCAGGCAAAATCAATGAGGGGGACGATTCTTGAAGGGTACGGCATAACCTCGAGTGACGACTTCCCGTACCCAGGCATTGGAAGTGGTCTTCAACCATTCCTGGGTATACCCTAGAAGTCGGCCCCCCCACCCTGGGATCCCCCAGAGGGAGGCCCGCCCCGTCATGCGGCAGGCTTGTCAGTTTTAGAAGCAGGCTGACGGGCAGCCCAGGCCCGTTTGGGCTTATTGGGTTTGGAAGTGTGAACCTGTTTCGGGTCTGCCTGACCTTTTGCTTTCCCTGAAGGACGAAAGGAGCGAAATGGAGTACTCTTAGCCTTCGGCACCGAAGAAGCAGTACTAGGTAGACATGCTGTTTTAGCAGAAGCTAAGTCAGCCACTATCTTGTTTAGGTCTTCTCCATAAAGAATGTCTCCCTTAAAAGGGAGTACCTCCAGGGTTTTATTAGAGTCCAGATCCACAGACCAGGACCGTAACCAGAAAATCCGGCGAGCCAAAATGGACGTAGTAGAAGCCTTGGCCGCCAGAATACCGGCATCAGAAGCCGCCTCCTTAATGTAATGAGAAGCTATGACAATATAAGACAGACATTGTCTAGCATGATCAGAAGCATTGGAAGGCAACTGGTGGGCCTATGCGCAGCACCACTTAGGGTGTAATTTGCCTTTAAACAACCCTCCACACGCTTATCCATCGGTTCTTTCAGAGACGTGACGGTAGTTACCGGCAAAGCTGAGGATACCACCAGCCATGCCACCTGCGAATCCACTGGCGGAGGTGTTTCCCAATTTTTACTTTGCTCCGCTGCGAAAGGTTAGCGAGTCAGCGTCTTCTTGTGAGGCATGAATTTCGTTCCTGGATTTTCCTAGGACTCCTGACGTATGTCAACTAAATGGTCAGAATGAGGGTAAAACTTGTTTACCCACTTTCTGACGTTTAAACCTGTCCGGTTTCGAAGGGGCAGCATCAGGCTCCAGGTCATCAGTAATTTGAAGAATGGTCCTGATAGCCTCCAACAAGTCAGGAACATCCACCTGTGAAACAGATTCCCCATCAGAAGCGTTGGGATCAGAATCTGTGGGGTCAGTATAAACGACATCCTCATCAGATGAGGAGTCTGGGACGTTGGTGGATTGTGAGGAAGTAATGGCCCGCTTAGAGGACCCCTTGGTCGGCGAGGGTTAGACTTCTGAGTAGTCAGTAATTGGTTAAATTGCTGTAACTGAGCAGACAGTTGATCTGCCCATCCGCGGGGACCATAAGCGGTTGTACCGGCACAGGAGGTCCTATAGGGGGCGTTAGTCTAGTTACCAGAGTATTCAATAGCGTGGAGAAGGTAGCCCAAGGTGGGTCATTTTGAACCCCCGTTGCTACTGTCCAACTTGCAGGTAAGAATCCCCGAGAATCGGAACCCTCAGCTGCTATGTTTTACTCAAATGTGTCTGCAGCGTCACCACCACGCAATGTGGGATCAGCCCCAGCACCATTGCCCTTTGTAGCTGACATATCCGAAAGCTCAATGCAAGGCAACACAGTACAATATCAGCAGCACAATACCTGACAAGAACCCCCTGTGCAGTGTATCAGCACAAACAGGGAATTCAAGAGGTATATCGTGACCAAAAATCACATAGAAAAATACACACTGAGTATATCCTGTGAACTACCTATATTAAATGATAAACCTGACGCACTTAGCGGGTCATTCTGAGTTGATCGCTCGCTTGCAGTTTTTAGCAGCCGTGCAAATGCTATGCTGCCGCCCACTGGTAGTGTATTTAGCTTAGCAGAAGTGCGAACGCCTGTATCGCAGAATGACGACAACATTTTTTTTGTGCAGTTTCAGAGTAGCTCAAAACCTACTCCGCGCTTGCGATCACTTCAGACTATTCAGTTCCGGATTTGACGTCACAAACCCGCCCAGTGTTCGTCCAGCTACGCCTGCATTTTTCCGAACACTCCCATAAAATGGTCAGTTGCCACCCAGAAACGCCCCCTTCACGTCAATCACTCTGCGGCCTCCAGTGCGACTGAAATGCATCGCTAGACCCGGTGCAAAATGACATTGTTCGTTGTACCCATATGTTGCGAGTGCGCATTGCGCCGCATGTGCAGAAATGCCGTATTTTAGCCTGATCGCTACACTGCGAACAAATGAAGCTAGCGATAAACTCGGAATGACCCCCTTTGCCACCTCAGGTTACAGAATATAGGGATAGCAATCTGAGTGAGATACACAAAATGGAGGTCACACAGCAGCTATATGCACACACACATAGTGACATTATACAATGCAGAAATTATGACATGCAATAAAACTGCACTGTACTAGCAATACAGAGTAGTACTATGTATGGGTTCACTACGATATGCCGGCGGTCGGGCTCCCGGCGACCAGCATACCGGCGCCGGGAGCCCGACCGCCAGCTTACCGACAGTGTGGCGAGCGCAAATGAGCCCCTTGCGGGCTCACTGCGCTCGCTACGGGCACGGTGGCGCGCTACACTCGCCACACTATTTTATTCTCCCTCCAGGGGGGTCGTGGACCCCCACGAGGGAGAATAAGTGTCGGTATGCCGGCTGTCGGGCTCCCGGCGCCGGTATGCTGGTCGCCGGGAGCCGGCATACTGAAGACCACCCCTATGTATAGCTATACCCTCAATAGATATAACAATGCACAGTAAAGACTGGATGTATATCACAGGGTACTTGTACTATATAACCCTGACTAAATGCACTCTTTCTTAACTAACACTGTCAGCAGACATGTAGAATACTTAAGTGTCCTGTAAAATGCACAGCGCTGACATGCAGGCGGATTTACGGAGTAGGATTTGCCCAAACAGTCCCAGGATCAGCTCAACTTGTCCTAATGGCGCCCAAACGCTGACAGGGAGTGAGGGAGAGAGAGATATGCAGCTCCAGGGCGGGAACATTTACTCTAAATGGCGCCCTGGGGCTGGGGGAGGGGCTACAGGTCAAAGCCTTATTCCCCTGCTGGACTTCACCACCGTGTACTGTGGGCTTATATAAACGGTTTATGAGAAAACCGACCTGTGCCCTTGCCCTGGTGGTCTAGTGAGGTCCCTGTACTACCACAGTGTCCACGCTAGCACGCACGGCCCGCCTCCCACCGGCCGTGCGGGACCCCGATTTACAGCGGGTCCCGCCGGGGGGACCCACTTACCTCACCCCGGAGTGCGGCCGTGCGATCCCGGAGAACATCGGTCGTGTGTGTGACTAACTGGAAAAAAACCGGAGCCTCCGCTGTAAGTACACGGCAACCAGGGCGCGGGAGTATACAGTGCCGCTAGGGGAGGTGATGAAGCTGCAGCAGGAGATGTCTGACTGACATCTAACACAGACAGTGCCTCTGCTGCAGCCCTTGAAGTCTTAATTTTTCTTGAAAAAGCTTCTCCGGGCTGCTGGAGTAGCCCACCTGTTGTATGCCTGCTTACTGCATGGCACCAACTACAAAACTGAGCTCCTGTGCACGGAGGCGGGGTTATAGAGGAGGCAGCGCTATGCATTCTGGGAAAGCTTTGAGCCTGTTGGTGCCTCGGATCAAGATCCTGCTCTACACCCCAATGTCATTCCCTGTGGAGCCCAGTGTACCACACAGCAGAAAGAGAGGGTGAACCAGATTGGAGAGGTACTAAGTCTGCTTAGCGTCCTACTCCTTCCCTAACAATCCTATTGGACAAGAGAAAACCACCACTTACATTCTCAATCTGAAAAGGTAAGCAACTCCAACACATTAAAGAGGCAATATACCGAAAAACACATCACGGTTTAATCTCCTTCATGTTTATTTCAGTTCAAAACCTTCAGTTCTGTTGAGATGTCTGAGTGTGCTTTTGAATGTTTCAGTATGTTTTTAGTCTATCTACATATACTCTGTTGTAATAGGAATAATAAGAATTAAAAAATAGGTTTATTAATAACTTGTAAAATAGAGCATTAAAATAAATTATATCAAATGATGAATAGTGTGCGGACCCGTGCATCTTTATTGTCCCCTGCTGTCGACTGTGCACGCAGCTCAATTTGGACGTATTGTCCAAAACTGCATGTAAGGGCCGGCAGCGGCATAACGTCGCTGGATGATATCATTCAGTGTGTATGCACTAGGTTGGCCGCCCGGCAGAGTAGGCAAAACACTAGACGAGATCTCTCACGGAGCGAATCGTCTAGTGTGTACCCGCCTTTACTCTTCTCAGGAGGTTTTTTTTTTTTTTTTTACAGTTTATAGTGTAGAATGTTAAGCCAAAGTATTTTATATTCATTGTTTCAGTTTTCTGGGGTTGAGATTCCAAATTAGAAACAAAAATACCCAATTGTTTGGGATTGCCAATTTTTATTGCCAAGATTCCTGAAAACCATAAATCAATGTTATGGGGAACTGTCAGTTAATCATTCATGCATGCAAGCTTTGGGTGTGTACACGTATTTACCCTCTGGCAAAACAGGTTATTGAGGACGTTTGGAAGCTTTCATTATGAAAGTGTACCTGTTGTGGGATTGAAGTCCTACCTTTATCGAATGTCCTAATAAGTATTGTTAGTGACACATGTGAAGGTATTGAAAGTTTCCTTTCACTGTAATTTGTTAGCATATAGACATTTTGAACACTAGTAAGGGGGGTACACACGGAGCGATGTTCAATTAATTTCTAAGCAATCTGACTAGATTGCTTAGAAATTAAGAACACTTCGGTCCGTGTCTCGAGGTTCTAGCAACAGCGTGCCCGGGCCTGCGCGTCACTATCGCCGGCTCTAGATTTGGCATGCATGCATGCCAAATCTAGTAGATCGCTCATTTCACCACTGGGTGAAATGAGCGTTCCCTCCCGCTCAGCACACATCGCGCTGCGTGTACCCCTTTTACTTTTCTCAGTGGAAACATCAGAGCAATCGAAGTGACTTTGTGACACCAGTCTTCACTGCAATGCCAAAGGGATCAGAGGCACATTTTAGCTCTGCGATGTTTTCTGCAGCACTTGCTAGGGAAAAAGTTCTGCCATGTCCCGCCTTCTAACTGGCTCATTTTAAAGTAAATGAAAAAGGTTGGCTGGATTAAACCAAATATATATATATATATATATATATATATATATATATATAGGTTGAGTATCCCATATCCAGATATTCCGAAATACGGAATATTCCGAAATACGGAATTTTTTGAGTGAGACTGAGATCATGAAAACTTAGTTTTCTGATGGCTCAGTGTACACAAACTATGTTTAATACACAAAGTTATTAAAAATAATGTATTAAATGACCTTCAGGCTGTGTGTATAAGGTGTATATGAAACATAAATGAATTGTGTGAATGTACACACACTTTGTTTAATACACAAAGTTATTAAAAATATTGGCTAAAATTACCTTCAGTCTGTGTGTATAAGGTGTATATGAAACATAAATGCATTTTGTGCTTAGACTTAGGTCCCATCACTATGATATCTCCTTATGGTATGCAATTATTCCAAAATACTGAAAAATCCGATATCCAAAATACTTCTGGTCCCAAGCATTTTGGATAAGGGAGACTCAACCTGTGTGTGTGTGTGTGTGTATGTATGTATATATATATATATATATATATATATATAAAAACCACTGTTTTTCTTATTATGCTGTTACTACAGACACAGTGCCTTGACTTATTAAAAAGCCTTTTCTTTGTTTTAATTTTTTTTTTAAACCCTCAAATAACAAAAAAACTATCTATTAAAATGAATAAGAGGGCGCTCTATCATGCATGAAAACATTTGAATATAAACCATATTCACATTTAAGAACAAGTAGAGTACACTGCTCGTACCCAATATAAAAAGTCTGTGGACTTAAAACCACATGGTATAAGTGACACCGTAATGATGTACAGTATTCAATGTTTTGATCCTCTAGGGATCTTTATCAAGACCTAGCCAGGTAAATACAGGATCACATCACAGACCCACTTGCTAGGGAAAAAAAACTATATGTCCCACCTTCTAACAGGTTAACTTTAAATGATATTCTATTTTTTGAAATGAAAGTTAATGTTACATCAAAAAATGGAATATCAAACTCAGTGATTTTTATTTATTTACAGTTACTGCTCAGAGTACTGTGTATGTTGTGAATTTTACATTTTTATCAGGTCCCCCAGCAGAGATATTAATCAATTCAGGTGGAACACTGAAAAGCAAGCAATTTCAAAGTGCTGTGTTGATCCCACTGAAATACAATCCATAAAATATACTTTTTTTTTTAAATCTGACAATTAACTTTGGCCTGGGAAAAGGGCCCTAATTTGCACACCTTAATTAGGTAGTGAGGTGCTACTCTGCTTGAGACTTAGTGTTAGGGACTTACCCAATGAGAGGCTACCTTGATGCGATGGGTTTGCTCATAGCCCTGGCCAGGAATATGCTAAGTGCCTCTGGTTACTACAGGTTGAGCTAGTGTGAGATAGTGCACCTGCTACCTTTTCCCTTTGTACACTTTACTAAGTCTCAAGCAGAGTAGCACCTCACTACCTAATTAAGGTGTGCAAATTAGGGCCCTTTTCCCTCTGTAACTGATGTATTCATACATTTTTGAAGGTAGGAAACACCTTCACCCTAATTTAGCACCCTGCCCCACCCACCCCTCTGATTTTAAATAGTCCAACACTCTAGCCTTTACATTTGGAATGAGCACACTGAGGTAAGACTCCTAGATTTTGTTTAATATGGCAGTCCATAATGGGGGGAATTCTCTGGGGTGCAGGGCTCCCTGTGCCTGCCGTGGCTGGGTGTCCCTGGGGCATCGCAATTTAACACTATTTCATCATTCCATGGCACTTATAGTTTGTTTTATATATATATGTAACACCTTCACATAATTTTCTTTTACGCCTCACATTATTCACACATGCAGCAACAGCTTCTCCTACCTCTTTAACCCTATATTTTTATCACTCCTGCGATGCCCTGGGGTTGTCTGGCTGGGTGGCTCTGGGGTGTCCTGCCCCCCGGACCTGAACCCCTATAGTTAGTGTTAGGGACTTACCCAATGAGAGGCTACCTTGATGCGGTTGGTAAGCTCATAGCCCTGGCCAGGAATATGCTAAGTGCCTTTGGTTACTACAGGTTGAGCTAGTGTTAGATAGTGCACCTGCTACCTTTTCCCTTTGTACAATTAACTTTGGCCTTTAAAGTGTAGTCATAAGGAAGCGAGGCAGGGAAATATTATATGACAAAAAAAAATGTGCTGAAAATATTGGTTTTTATCCCAACTTTCAGAGACTATCACAGCTGAGATATTGCATTTACCCCAAATGTCCTCAACAGTGAAAAATGTTATACGCCACAATACAAAAGTGGCTACCATCTTCATATGGAGGTACATAAAAATGAAGTTATGGTGGCTTCTGAGTACTAACTTGCAGGAGTCATCACACACCAAAAATAAAACAAAATGTAAATGGTCAAGCAACTAATTAATGTAATTCTGGACCATTTGATATGGATTGACCCCTCTGTAGGAAAATAAAAATCCTGATTCATTCCCCTAACATTTTATAGTAATGCACCTGGCGCATTATGCCCCACAGTAAGGCTTCTAATTTCCTTCTTTTACATTACCTGCTCGTTGCCAGGGGTTTCATGCTGTAGCTGACATGCTCGTTGCCAGGGGTGTAATGTACGTTGCCAGGGGTTTCATGCACTGGCTGTCATACTAGTTGCTATGGGTGTCATGCTCGTTGCCGGGGGTTTCATGCGCTAGGTGTCATGCTCGTTGCCAGGGGTTTCATTGCCTGGGTGTCATGCTCGTTGCCAGGGGTTTCATGCGCTGGGTGTCATGCTCGTTGCCAGGGGTTTCATGCGCTGGATGTCGTGCTCGTTGGCAGGGGTTTCATGCTCTGGGTGTCATGCTCGTTGCCAGGGGTTTCATGCACTGGGTGTCGTGCTCGTTGCCAGGGGTTTCATGCGCTGGGTGTCATGCTCATTGCCAGGGGTTTCATTGCCTGGGTGTCATGCTCGTTGCCGGGGGTTTCATGCGCTAGGTGTCATGCTCGTTGCCAGGGGTTTCATTGCCTGGGTGTCATGCTCGTTGCCAGGGGTTTCATTGCCTGGGTGTCATGCTCTTTGCCAGGGTTTTCATGCACTGGGTGTCATGCTCGTTGCTAAGGGTTTCATGCACTGGGTGTCGTGCTCGTTGGCAGGGGGGTTTCATGCTGTGGGTGTTGTGCTCGTTGCCAGGGGTTTCATGCTGTGGGTGTCGTGCTCATTGCCAGGGGTTTCATGCGCTGGGTGTCGTGCTCATTGCCAGGGGTTTCATGCGCTGGGTGTCGTGCTCGTTGGCAGGGGTTTCATGCGCTGGGTGTCGTGCTCGTTGGCAGGGGTTTCATGGGCTGGGTGTCATGCTCGTTGGCAGGGGTTTCATGCTTTGGGTGTCGTGCTTGTTGCCAGGGGTTTCATGCTGTGGGTGTCGTGCTCGTTGCCAGGGGTTTCATGCTCTGGAGGTGTCATGCTCGTGATCAGGGGTGTAATGCTCGTTACCAGGGATGTAACATGTTGGCACTGGGTAGTGGCTGGCACCATCCCCAGCACTTCCGCGTTATACTACAGCTCTGTGCAGAGACGGGAGTCAGATGCTAGAGCTCCTGACCTCTATCATCTGTCTCCTGCAAGCTGGAGGCCATTTTTGGATGGACATTAGCAGATTTACATGTGGACATCTAGTCCACATGGGAATCTGCTGTACCCTTCCCCCCAAGCCTGGCGCCTTCAAGCCCATGCATTGGCTGTGGGTGCTGTAGTTACGCCAGTGGGTGGTACTGAAGTCTAAAGAGTGAGAGGGGAGAGAACAGTAAGTAACAGAGAAGGAGAGAGAGATGAAGACACAGAAGCAAGAGAGTGGAAAATTAATGAAACAGTATAGAAGAGAGAGAGAGCTGGCGCGTATTGGGGAGAAAGTAGTAGAGGAGGGTGTAGAGAAATATGGGGATGAGAGAGTATGATTAAAGATAGGCATACAGACCGACAGACTTTTTATTTGGCAGCCTCACACCCATCAGATATTATACAGCCACATGATATTAGGGTAAATGTCCATCAGTTGGGCCAGGGCAGACTTGCAACTTCAAAATATTGCATTGGACGGACATGCTAGACAATCCATCATGTCCAACCGATCAGTATTTTCGTATCTGTCGTGTGCATACTACACTGTGCAATTATCTGGCGATCTGCCGATATTGGATATTTATATGATGTTTGATAACGATGGCCAACTTCTCAACTGGTCTGTTTTTCCCATATTTTCTCTGCTTGGTACACCAAGTCCATTGTGTTGAAATATGAAAATATATCAACCATTCGCTGTGGTATAAAGTCAAAGTGTTGCAATTTTATACTAAAATGTCTGCCCACAAGTTTTTTTTTTTTTTTCCTTATGTTAGGCTTTTCCTAAAAAAAACCTTTCATATATTTTAGTTGGGGATGAAGGTTTGGCTCCTAAACTTTGAAGTTGGTTCTTAGAAATTGCTAAAATTTGTTAACCCGTTGACCTAGACAGCGCTACACCCGATATGCTTGTCTGAATCATCACGGTGGCGTATTTCTTAAAAATATATTTAAAAAAAAACCCTTAAAAATATTGTATTCTTGGAAAAGTAGTTGTATGTATTTACACAATAGAATTTGATTTGACGGCATATAAGAACAACTTGGCCCATCTAGTCTGCCACTTTTTTTTTTTTTACCATTTTTTTTATCTCAAACCTTATTTGATCCTTATTTCTTTGTAAGGATATCCTTAGGTCTATCCCATGTATGTTTAAATTGCTCTACTGTCTTAGCCTCTACCACCTCTGATGGGAGGCTATTCCACTTGTCCACTACCCTTTGTGTGAAGTAATTTTTCCTCAAATTTCCCCTGAATCTCCCCCTCTTCAGTCTCGGTGCATGTCCTCGTGTCCTATTGCTTCTCTTCATTTGGAGAATGTTTCCCTCCTGGACTTTGTTAGAAACTTTCAAATATATCAAGGGTTTTATCCCTTCTCTGCTCCAAACTATACATATTGAGATTTCTTAGTCTTTCTGGGTATGTTTTGTGATGTAGGCCATGCACCATTTTAGTTGCCCTTCTTTGCACACTCTCTAATGTATTAATATCCTTTTGAAGATATGGCCTCCAGAACTGAACACCATATTCTAGATGAGGCCGTACCATTGACCTATACAGTGGCATTATTACTTCTTTCTTTCTGCTGCTGATTCCTCTCCCAATGCAGCCAAGCATCTGACTTGCCTTCCTCATTGCTTTGTTACATTGCTTACCTGCCTTTTAAGTCACCTGAAATAGTGACTTCTAGATCCCTTTCCTCCTCAGTAGTTTCCAGCATAGTGCCATTAATACTATATTCAGCCTTTTGGATTTTTGAGACCGAAGTGCATGATTTTGCATTTTCCTCTAGTCTTCCTAGATCCTCAATCATTTGTTTTACCCCACCTGGCGTGTCCGCCCTGTTGCATACCTTTGTGTCATCTGCAAAAAGGATCACTTTCCCTTTTAATGCCATTTACAATGTCACCAATAAAGATATTAAAAAGCACTGGTCTTTGTACAGATCCCTGGGATACTCCACTTGGTAACATTTCCCTCCTGTGAATGCACTCCATTTACCACAATACCACAACCAAGATCTTATCCATTCAATAATCCTAGTATCCAATCCCAAACTTTCAAGTTTATTTAGCAGTCTGCAATGTGGAACAGTGTCTAAAGCCTTACTAAAGTCTAGATAAGCTATATCCATGGCTCCACCTTTATTCATCACTTTAGTCACACAGTCAAAAAAGTCAATAAGATTTGTTTGACATGATCTCCCCCCAGTGAATCCATGCTGCTTGGGATCCTGTAAATTGCTGGATTTGAGATAATCTACAACTCTCTTTCTTTTAAGAGTGTTTTCACAGTACTACAAGCTACCGCCTGCCTTCTTCTTCCCGAGGGGTCATCTCTGCCTCTGGGCCCTTTGCTGGGTATAAAATAGTACCCTCCCGATCCTCCATGGCATCCCCCTTTTTTAACCATGCGCTCTCTACATGATGCAATTGCAGAATTTCATGAAACTCCGCTCAGCGAGCGCAGTACTATGGATTGGGAGGTGGTGGACATGACGGAGCAGGCAGCAGCACAGCTCGCCCGCCGGTAGAAACGGCCCTGACTGTGAGAGATTCATAAAAATAATACATGTGTGAGTTTAAACATCTAGCTATAGGTTTTTGTTTTTTTTATGCTGTCAATTTAACTTGTCAAGTGGTTCCTACTAGACATATAAGAAAATCAGATTGGGAACACACACTGCTACTGGAGGAAGTCCAAGAACTAAACAAAATACCCACCATATGCTTTTTTGCGGGGGAAGGTAAAAAAAAAATATCCTTTTTAAATCTCTGTTCTTAGATTTTGTGCGATTAAAGTCTGTGTGTTCTGTACACATAGGGGCAGATGTACTAAACCTTGGAGAGAAATAAAATACCAACCAATCTTCTCCTAACTGCCATTATTCAAACACTACCTGTGACATGGCAGTTAGGAGCTGATTGGCTGGTACTTTATCTCTCTCAACTTTATCACTTTCCAAGGCTTAGTACAACCCCCCCCCCCTCAATATATTGTTTTAATGAGAATAATAAAATATTCAAACTATTTTGTGATATTACGAATATTACTTGTCCTATAAATATAGGCACCTGGATCTTATGACTACTTACAGTGAAGACCTACTGTAGTGGCTGAACGCAAGTCAGGTTAGTGGACGTATGTTACTGCACTACACGTGCAAAAGGGTTCACAGCTTTGGGCGATGATGGGTTATACGCAGTTCTGTTGCATTTTTCACTTGCAGCTGATTGGGTGCAAATGGTTGGGTACAAGTAGGCAAAGTTTAGCGAGGATATATTGCAGATTTGTGGGCTATGCGGAGCTGTGCATACACATAATTCCTGTCCACCAAGACTGGGGCAAGTGAGTGTGTGCACTAATAATGAAGATGGCTATGACGCCAAGCTTACCAATAGGGTCCCTAATGCAGATTGTAGCAGGGATCATTTAAATTGTAATATACACAGAACAAGGATTTAATGATTACTCTTCCATTTTTTTTTAAAAGCCAGTTGTTTAATTAAAAAATAAATAATAATATTATTTTTATTATTATTATTATTATTATTATTTCCTTGACCTTCAGGGCTTTGTCTTTTATATTTACTCTCTGCTTGTACCTGGATTGCTGTGGTATGGAGTATAGATGGGAGATTAAATAGCCATGAGTTAAGTAACTAAGGAATATGCTAAAATATATTTTCTCTTACGTCCTAGAGGATGCTGGGGACTCCGTAAGGACCATGGGGATAGACTGGCTCCGCAGGAGACATGGACACTTTAAGAAAGACTTTAGATCTGGTGTGCACTGGCTCCTCCCTCTATGCCCCTCCTCCAGACCTCAGTTTGATACTGTGCCCAGAGGAGATGGGTGCACTTCAGGGAGTTCTCCTGAGCTTCCTGACAGAAAGTATATTTGTTAGGTTTTTTATTTTCAGGGAGCCTGCTGGCAACAGACTCCCTGCATCGAGGGACTGAGGGGAGAGAAGCAGACCTACTTCTGTGAGTTTCAAGGCTCTGCTTCTTCGTCCCGGAGCCGCTCCGCCGTCCTCCATAGTATGAGAAGAAAAAGAAGACTTTAGAGGTGGCAGAAGACTTCATGATCTTCACTGAGGTAACGCACAGCAGTGCAGCTGTGCGCCATTGCTCCCACACACCTCACACACGGCAGTCAATGTAAGGGTGCAGGGCGCAGGGGGGGCGCCCTGGGCAGCAATATAAACCTAATTTCTGGCAAAAGAGATATATATACAGCTAGGCACTGTATATATAAAGAGCCCCCGCCAGTTTTTATTATATTTAAGCGGGACAGAAGCCCGCCACCGAGGGGGCGGGGCTTCTCCCTCAGCACTCACCAGCGCCATTTTCTCCACAGCACAGCTGAGAGGAAGCTCCCCGGACTCTCCCCTGCTTATCCACGGTGAAAGGGGGTTTCAGAGAAGAGGGGGGGGGAGGGAGCACATCATTGGCAGCAAATAATATTATTACAGCGCTACTGGGTAAACACATTGTGTGTTTTTCCTGGGGTATTAGCACTGGGTGTGTGCTGGCATACTCTCTCTCTGTCTCTCCAAAGGGCTTTGTGGGGGAACTGTCTTCAGATAAGAGGATTCCCTGAGTGTGTGGTGTGTCGGTACGTGTGTGTCGACATGTCTGAGGTAAAAGGCTCTTCTAAGGAGGAGGTGGAGCAAATGTGTGTGTGTGGTGTCTCCGTCGACAACGCCGACACCTGACTGGATATGTGGAATTAAGTGCTGAGGTAAATTTATTGCACAAAAGATTAGAGAACAGACACGGAATCTACCCATGTCTGTCCCTATGTCGCAGAGACCTTCAGAGTCTCAAAACGCCCACTATCCAAAATAATAGACACTGATACCGACACGGAGTCTGACTCCAGTGTCGACTACGATGATGTAAAGTTACAGCCAAAACTGGCAGAAAAGTATTCAATATATGATTATTGTAATAAAAGATGTTTTGCATATCACTGATGACCCATCTGTCCCTGACACGAGGGTACACATGTTTAAGGGGAAGAAAGCTGAGATAACATTTCCCCCCTCTCATGAACCAAATGAATTGTGTGAAAAAGAGCGGAAATCTCCAGACAAGAAACTGCAGTTTCCCAAAAGAATTCTCATGGCGTATCCTTTCCCTGCTAGGGCCAGGATACGATGGGAATCCTCCTCTAGGGTGGACAAGGCGTTGACATGTTTACCCAAAAGGTAGCGCTGACATACCAAGATACAGCTACCCTCAGGGATCCTGCAGATAGCATGCAGAAATGTACTTTGAAGTCCATTTACACACATTCTGGTACACTACTCAGACCGGCGATTGTGTCGGCAGGGGTTTATAGCGCTGTAGCAGCGTGGACAGATACCTTATCAGCGGAGATTGAAACCCTAGATAAGGATACCATGTTATTGACCCTTGGATATATAAAAGATGCTGTCTTATATATACAAGACATGCTCAAAGAGACATTGGTCTACTGGGTTCTAGAGTCAACGCTATGTCGATTTCTGCTAGATGTGTCCTGTGGAATATGCAAATGACAGGTGATGCCGACTAAAAGAGGCATATGGAGATTTTACTTTACAAGGGTGAGGAATTGTGTGGAGAAGGGCTCTCGGACCTGGTCTCCACAGCTATAGCTGGTAAATCTGATCTTTTGCCTTATATTCCCTCACAGCCTAAGAAAGCACGACATTATCAAATGCAGTCCTTTCGGTCGCAGAAAAACAAGAAAGTACGAGGAGCGTCCTTTCTTACCAGAGGTAAGGGCGCAGGGCACAGCTAGTTCCCAGGAACAGAAGTCCTCCCCGGCATCTACTAATCCACAGCATGACGCTGGGGCTCCGCTAAGGGAGTCCGCCCCAGTGGGAGCACGTCTTCGACTCTTCAGCCACATCTGAGTTCACTCACAGGTGGATCCCTGGGCAATAGAAATAGTTTCTCAGGGTAACAAGCTGGAATTCGAAGAGGTGCCTCCTCGCCGGTTTTCCTTATCGGCCCTACCGGCTTCTCCCCCAGAAAGGGAGATAATATTAAATACAATTCACACATTGTATCTCCAACAGGTGGTGCTCAAGGTTCCCCTCCTTCAACAAGGAAGGGGATATTACTCAACCTTGGCTGTAGTCCCGAAACCGGACGGTTCGGTCAGACCTATTTTAAAATTAAAATCTCTGAACCTATACTTGAAAAGGTTCAAATTCAAGGTGGAATCGCTCCGATCATCGCCAGCCTGGAAGGGGGGGATTTTATGGTGTATCTAGACATAAAGACTGCATACCTTCATGTTCCCATTTATCCACTTCATCAGGCGTACCTGAGAATTACGGTACAGTATTGTCATTACCAATTTCAGGGTAATTGGCAGAAATGATGGTGCTCCTACGCAAGCAAGGAGTCACAATTATCCCATACTTGGACGATCTCCTAATAAGGGCGAGATCAAAAGAGCAGTTGTTGAACAGCGTGTCACTTTCGCTGAAGGTGTCACAGCAACTCGGCTGGATTCTCAATATCCCGAAGTCACAGTTTGTTCGGACCAGAAATGGGTTTATCTTCCGATAGAGAAGGCCCAGGAACTAATGACTCTGGTAAAAAACCTATTAAAGCCAAAACAGGTAACATAGTAACATAGTATCTGAGGTTGAAAAAAGACAATTGTCCATCGAGTTCAACCTATTTGTGGTGTCCTATGCATGATGATTTGACTAAAATTTCTGACTGATGCTGCTGTCAGCCATTGCATTTTATCCCTATTTATAGTAACTAATGCATGACTATGCACCATACCCCTGGATATCCTTATCCAATAGAAATTTATCTAACCCATTCTTAAAGGTGTTGACAGATTCCGCCATTACAACTCCCTCGGGCAGGGAATTCCAAACACGTATTGTCCTTACCGTGAAAAAGCCTTTACGCCGTATTGTGCGGAATCTCCTCTCCTCTAACCTGAGCGAGTGTCCACGAGTCCTCTGTGTTGATCTAACCAAAAACAGGTCCTGCGCAAGCTCTGTGTATTGTCCCCTTATATATTTGTAGATGTTGATCATATCCCCTCTTAGTCTCCGCTTTTCCAATGTAAACATGCCTAGTCTTTCAAGCCTTTCCTTGTATTCCATCGTCTCCATGCCCTTAATTAGTTTGGTCGCCCTCCTCTGTACCTTTTCAAGCTCCAGGATATCCTTTTTGTAGTATGGTGCCCAGAATTGTACACAGTATTCAAGGTGTGGCCTCACTAGTGATTTATATAACGGGAGTATAATACTCTCGTCCCTAGCATCAATACCCCGTTTTATGCATGCTAATATCTTATTAGCCTTCTTTGCTGCAGTCCTACTTTGGGTACTACTGCTTAGCTTGCTATCTATGAGGACACCTAAGTCCTTTTCCAGTACAGAACCCCCTAATTTTACCCCATTTAGTAGGTAGGTGTAATTTTTGTTCTTGTTACCACAGTGCATTAGCTTACACTTGTCTGTGTTGAAGCGCATTCTTCATTTGGCTGCCCATGCTTCTAATTTAACTAAGTCGTTCTGAAGAGATTCGGCATCCTCCTCTGTATTTATAGCCTTACACAATTTGGTATCATCTGCAAAAATTGACACCATGCTCTCTAGACCTTCTGTTAGGTCGTTAATGAAAATATTGAACAATAGCGGTCCTAAGGTGTCAGTGCATCACTGCACTCGGGTCCTGGGAAAGATGGTGGCATCTTACGGGGCCATTCCCTTCGGCAGGTTCCATGCGAGGACTTTCCAATGGGATCTACGGAACAAGTGGTCCGGATCACATCTACAGATGCATCAGTTAATCACCCTGTCCCCTAGGGCCAGGGTGTCTCTCCTATGGTGGCTGCAGACTGCTCACCTTCTGCAGGGTCGCAGGTTCGCCATCCAGGACTGGATTCTGGTAGCCACGGACGCGAGCCTCCGAGGTGGGGGAGCAGTCACACAGGGAATAAACTTCAAAGGTCTTTGGGTCAAGTCAAAAAACTTGTATTCAAATCAACATCCTGGAGCTGAGGGCCATATACAACGCCCTTCGGCAAGCGGAAACATTGCTTCGCGACCTACCGGTTCTGATCCAGTCAGACAACATCACCGCAGTGGCTCATGTAAACCGCCAAGACGGCACAAAGAGCAGAGTGGAAATGGCAGAAGCCACCAAAATTCTCCGCTGGGCGGAAAATCATGTAAGCGCATTTTCAGCAGTTCATTCCGGGAGTGGACAACTGAGAAGCAGACTTCCTCAGCAAACACGACCTGCATCCAAGAGAGGACTTCTTTAGGTAGCCTTCGCACAGATTGCAAGTCAGTGGGAACTGCCACAGATAGACGTGATGGCGTCCCGCCTCAACAAGAAGCTACAGAGGTATTGCACCAGGTCAAGAGACCCTCAGGCAGTAGCTGTAGATGCCCTAGTGACACCGTGGGTGTTCCAGTCGGTCTATGTATTTCCCCCTCTTCCTCTCATACCCAAGGTGTTGAGAATGGTAGGAGGGAGAGGAATGAGAACAATCTTCATTGTTCCAGATTGGCCACGAAGGACCTGGTATGTGGATCTGCAGGAAATGCTCACAGAAGATCAGTGGCTTCTTCCTCTAAGACAGGACCGGTTGCAACAGGGGCCATGTCTATTCCAAGACTTACCGAGGCTGCTTAGGATGGCATGGCGGTTGAGCGCCGGATCCTAGCGGATAAGGGTATTCCGGATGAGGTCATTCCTACGCTAATAAAGGCTAGGAAGGACATGACATCTAAACATTATCACCGTATATGGCGAACATATGTTTCTTGGTTTGAGGCCAGGAATGCTCCTACGGAAGAATTCCATCTGGGCCGTTTCCTTCACTTCCTGCAAACTGGAGTGAATTTAGGCCTAAAATTAGGATCTATTAAGGTTCAGATTTCGGCCTTATCCATTTTCTTTCAAAAGGTATTGGCCTCTCTCCCTGAAGTACAAACTTTTGTGAAGGGAGTACTGCATATTCAGCCTCCTTTTGTACCTCCGGTGACGCCTTGGGACCTTAACGTGGTGTTAAGTTTCATTAAGTCACACTGGTTTGAACCACTTAAAACGGTGGAGTTGAAAAATCTCACTTGGAAGGTGGTCATGTTATTAGCCTTGGCTTCGGCTAGGCGAGTGTCGGAATTAGCGGCTTTATCACATAAAAGCCGCTATCTGGTTTTCCATATGGATAGAGCGGAATTGCGGACCCGTCCTCAATTCCTGCCAAAAGTGTTTTCATCCTTTCATATGAACTATTGTGGTGCCTGTGGCTACGCGTGACTTGGAGGATCCCGAGTCCCTTGATGTGGTCAAGACTTTGTAAATTTACGTGGCCAGATCGGCTACAGTCAGAAAAACAGAAGCACTGTTTGTCATGTATGCAACCAACAAGATTGGTGCCCCTGCTTCAAAGTAGACTATTGCTCGCTGGATCTGTAACACGATTCAGCAGGCGCATTCTACGGCGGGATTGCCGTTACCTAAATCGGTCAAGGCCCATTCCACTAGGAAGGTGGGCTCTTCTTGGGCGGCTGCCAGAGGGGTCTCGGCGCTACAGCTGTGCCGAGCTACTACTTGGTGGGGTTCAAACTCCTTTGCAAAGTTCTATAAGTTTGATACCCTGGCTGAGGAGGACCTCCTGTTTGATCAATCGGTGCTGCAGAGTCATCCGCACTCTCCCGCCCGTTTGGGAGCTTTGGTATAATCCCCATGGTCCTTACGGAGTCCCCAGCATCCACTAGGACGTAAGAGAAAATAAGATTTTAAACCTACCGGTAAATCTTTTTCTCGTAGCCCGTAGAGGATGCTGGGCGCCCGTCCCAAGTGCGGACTACTTCTGCAAGACTTGTATATAGTTATTGCTTAAATAAGGGTTATGTTATAGTCTCTTCGGTCTTGGACTGATGCTATGTCGTTTTCATACTGTTAACTGGATAGTATATCACAAGTTATATGGTGTGATTGGTGTGGCTGGTATGAATCTTGCCCTTGGATTAACAAAAATCCTTTCCTCGTACTGTCCGTCTCCTCTGGGCACAGTTTCTCTGACTGAGGTCTGGAGGAGGGGCATAGAGGGAGGAGCCAGTGCACACCAGATCTAAAGTCTTTCTTAAAGTGTCCATGTCTCCTGCGGAGCCCGTCTATCCCCATGGTCCTTACGGAGTCCCCAGCATCCTCTACGGACTACGAGAAAAAGATTTACCGGTAGGTTTAAAATCTTATTTTCTATGTCTCATGAAAACTATTTTTTAAGAAAAAAATGAAGCTGATGTGCTTAAGGCACTCGTCCGTACATGGGCCCTCATTCCGAGTTGATCGGTCGCAAGGCGAATTTAGCAGAGTTACACACGCTAAGCCGCCGCCTACTGGGAGTGAATCTTAGCTTCTTAAAATTGCGACCGATGTATTCGCAATAATGCGATTACTAACTACTTAGCAGTTTCAGAGTAGCTCCAGACTTACTCTGCCTGTGCGATCATTTCAGTGCTTGTCGTTCCTGGTTGACGTCACAAACACACCCAGCGTTCGCCCAGGCACTCCCACCGTTTCTCCGGCCACTCCTGCGTTTTTTCCGGAAACGGTAGCGTTTTCAGCCACACGCCCCTGAAACGCCGTGTTTCCGCCCAGTAACACCCATTTCCTGTCAATCACATTACGATCGCCGGAGCGAAGAAAAAGCCGTGAGTAAAAATACTTTCATCATAGTAAAGTTACTTGGCGCAGTCGCAGTGCGAACATTGCGCATGCGTACTAAGCGGATTTTCACTGCGATGCGATGAAAAATACCGAGCGAACAACTCGGAATGAGGGCCATGGTTGGACAGTGGCTACCATGAATCCGATAATACAAAGTACTGTATATTGATTTTAAGGGAATAACTTTCTTGATTGCAGTACTGTATGTTCCATGGTCCTTTTTGGTGATAGACTGCCATAAATCTTCTCTGCTAGCAGGATTTGTTTCACGTTGGAAACAAAGGTGGACAATAGAAATCTAATTATATTGGATTTCATACACAGCTGGAAATCTAGAAAGTTCCTAAAACAGAAGGGAAACAAAGGTAAATAATTGCTGCTGTTCAGTATTTATCAAACGGGTGGTCTTCAGGTTACCGACTGTCGGGATCCCGGCGGCGGAATTCCGACAGCCGGCATACTGACATATTCTCCCTCATGTGGGTCCACGACCCCCCTGGAGGGAGAATAAATAGCGTGGCGCGCGTAGCACGCCACCATGCCCGCAGCGTGGTGAGTGCAGCGAGCCCGCAAGGGGTTCATTTGTGCTCGCCACGCTGTCGGTATGCCGGCGGTCAGGCTCCCAGCGCCGTTATGTTGGTCGCCGGGAGCCCGGCCACCGGCATGCCATACTACACCCTATCAAACACCCAGCCTTGATCATAAATTGCCACATGTTAATCGTTGTGAGGAGCCTACAGGCTGGGGAGTGGGATGCTTGGGCAAGTATTTAGAAAGAAGGGACACTTTAAAACAACTAAATGATATTTTAGGCATGATTATCTAAGTAAAGGCATAAAACCTATCCAGGAAACATGAAGTCTTAAATATTTTGTAGAATACATCCCTTACTTGGTTAACATGGTTTCTTATTTTGACTTTCTGTAGCTGGAGAATTTATTTCCTGTGCAGAACAGTACGTTCTTTAGGAACACTCTGTATAACATTGACAGATCCTTTCACAATGTAAATTATACAGGCACAGCAGGTGCCTGGCTGGCTCATCAAGTCCCTTGTATAGTGCATTGCTGGGCTTTCTGTAGGAATGATGTAGAGAGCGTGTACTGCCTGGACCCACTCCCTGCTGCTAAATACTAGTGACAATGCTTGCATGCTTTTCAGCTCCCTTTCCTTTAAAATTAGATATGTCCTTGTACTCATTTCCAATTGGTCTTATTAATAATACCCCTTTTCCACTAAAGTCACGGGTCTGACCCGGGATTTGGAACACGTCTCCAAGCCAGGACAGACCCGAAACATCGCCTCTCTTCCACTGCGGCGTGACCCGAGAATATCCCGGATTGGCGCCGTTTACACTGCACCCAGGTGCAGTGTCTTGTGGCCGACGCTTGGAGATGACGTCCTCTCCAAGCAGCGGGAAAACTGGCAGATCGGAACCCTCAGGGCATGTCCTTAGTCCAGTTAGGCCTTGCCCCCAATTCGAAGGTGCCCACCGTCACGCTGTGGGCAAGCCCAGCATTCTGGAAGCTGCCGGGCTGCCCCAGCCTCACACACCTTTCCCGGCCAGCGCTGCTGTCTGTAGAGCACAACAGACAGCAGCGCTGACAGCATGCGCTGTCCCACTCCCGACCCCCCGCGGGACACTGCGGTCAGGGAGGTATGGGCTCCAGGCATGCTGTAAACGTGTCCCGGGTCGGATGACCCGGGTAACCCGTTTACACTACACCCTTGACTGTGTCATTCCCGAGTTCAGACCAGGAAGCTACCCGGGTAGGTTTTTTTGAGGGAGCCATTTCCACTATCAAAAAAACAGAGTCAATGCGCGCCCCCATGCAAATACCCGGGTTTTTTCAGCTAGTGGAAAAGGGGTAAAACAGTGAACATCAAAACCCAGGCTGAATAATATAGACCTGGAACATCCACAAACAGATTGTGGCTATTCTTTGAGTCATTGACCTGCAAACATCAGATTGATATATGCATGTCCCAGTATGGCAGGAGACTCCACTGGGAACTGGAATAAGGTTTTGTGTTGGATCCACAGCCTTCTTTTGAGGAGAAAAAGGGAGGAGAAACTTGAATTGTTCACACACTTAAGAAAGACTGATTTTTCATAAAATATAACCTTTAATGTAATACAATTAAAATAGGATATTGTTAGGCGCCGGGGTCCGCTCGTCTGCGCGGCCCGGCGCCTAGCAACTAGGGACGCCGTGCGCGTGCAGCCACCGGCTCCCTAGCAACGCTAGACGCTGGGCGCGCTGAGCCGCACGGACCCTAGCAACGGGGACGCCACTGGCGGACCGCGTTCTCCGTTGCTGGGTCCTGTTTAAATTATAGGTGCACCTGTTTTCTGGCCGTGCAGCAAGGCAGCTGCACGGCATTCATTCTAATCAGCTGTAAGCAGCTGATTGGAGGACTCCTGTTTAAATACACTCTCAGGGCTTCTCACAGACGCCGGTAATAGCTTCCTGCATGCTGTCTTTGTTTGCTGAGAGTCTGTTTCCAGTCCTGCTGTATCCGGTCGTTCCAGTCCTCTGAAGTCCTGTACTCGGGAGTTGTCATCTCGTCCCTGGAGTCCTGACCGACCACCGTTTGACATCCAGTGGTGTTCGTGAGTCGCGGCTCTGCCGTGTGTAGCGGCTCGGCCGCTTTACCCGTTGTTATTTGTGTTTGGAGCATTTTGCGGAGGGTTCCGCTTCCACAGGTCCACTCTGGTATCCGGCGGTGCCGGGTAGGAGTATTGGATAAGTGGATTTCGGTTGTCCTTTTCCCTGGCGGTTTTTCCGCACATACTTTAGGTTTGTTAGTTAGCTCGTAGCCCCTGGCCAGTTTGTTAGTTAGAGGTCCTCTTGTTATCATCCTGCCTCGGATTTCCCTTTGTCTCTCATTAAGACCGGGGGGCATCGAAGTTGGGCAGACATAATCCGCCCTTCAAACGCGGCTGCCAAGGGCTCAAGAAACCATAGTCTCGCAAGGGATTTCCGATAGCACGGGTGAGACAACAGAGTTAGGGCGCCAGGGGCTATTATTCTTTCCTGCTCCCGTTCCCAGCATTCCATTCCAGTGCTCCGGTCATAGTCATAAGATCTCCTCTGGCCAGGAGTGCTGGAATCATAACATTATTACCGGCCAATACCAAAACTTAAAATTAAACAGGGTTTAATTTTTTCTCATTCTGTTTTGTGAGACTTTATCGGCCTCATGAATCCAACAGGTTTAGGGCCAAATCCTGGTCAGCTCTTAGTCAGCCAGATTCAAGAACTTACTCAGATGGTTCAGGATCTTTCTCTTCGGGTGAAGTCGCAGGAAGATCTTTTGCGAGCTTCCCCGAGGGTAGTCCCTGAACCAAAGATGCATTTGCCTGACCGTTTTTCTGGTGATAGGAAAGAGTTTTTTAATTTTAAAGAATCCTGTAAACTTTATTTTCGTTTAAGACCGATTTCCTCGGGTACTGAATCTCAGCGGGTCGGGATTATTATTTCTTTGCTCCAGGGGGATCCTCAGACCTGGGCATTTGGTTTAAAAGCAGAGGATCCGGCATTGTTGTCAGTGGACGCTTTTTTTGGGTCTTTAGGGCTCTTGTATAATGACCCTGATAGAGAGGCGTCTGCTGAAAGTCAGTTGCGCGCTCTCAGGCAGGGTAGAAATCCTGCGGAGGTTTATTGTACGGAGTTTCGCCGTTGGTCGAACGACTGTGGCTGGAATGACCCAGCCCTGCGCAGTCAGTTTCGCCTCGGCTTATCAGAGTCTATAAAAGACAGTCTCCTTCAGTACCCCGCTCCTGAGACTCTCGATAAGCTCATGGAGCTTTCTATTAAGATAGATCGTCGTCTCAGAGAGCGGAGGGCTGAAAAAGGAGCACCTGTAAGGTCAAGTCCGTGTGTATATTCCATTCATGAGGACGTAGAGGAGCCCATGCAGATGGGTCTCTCCTGGCTTTCTCCTGAAGAAAGAGCCAGAAGGCAAAATTCTGGTCTTTGTCTGTACTGTGGGGGTAAGGGACATTTTGCTCGTAATTGTCCGAACAAGTCGGGAAACGCTTTGACCAGGTGAATTGTGAGGGGGTTCACCTAGGTCTGCAGCTTATCTCCTCGAATAACTCCCTTTTAGTCCCAGTTAAAGTTTCCTTTGGCAGCCTCAGTTCTTTGGTGTCGGCTTTTGTTGACAGTGGAGCTGCAGGAAACTTTATGGATTTGACTTGGGCTAAGGCCTTAGGCATTCCTCAGTTACCTTTGGGTAGGTGTGTCACCATGCATGGCTTGGATGGGAGTCCGCTGTCCAATGGGGTTATTTCTCTCCGTACACCCCCTGTATTACTTACAGTAGGAGCTCTACATTCTGAAAAAATCGAGTTCTTCCTTACTCATTGCCCAGCAGTTCCAGTAGTTCTGGGTCACCCTTGGCTGGCCTTTCATAATCCCACCATTGATTGGCGGTCGGGGGAGATTTCACAATGGGGTACCTTTTGTGATAAGGAGTGTATTACGTTTCCAGTCAGAGTAGCAGCTGCCATTCCTGAACTCATTCCTGTGGAATACCAAGAGTTTGCTGATGTGTTCTCCAAAGGCAATGCGGACATTCTGCCTCCCCATCGGCCTTATGATTGTGCTATTGAGTTAATTCCTGGTGCCGCATTACCAAAGGGAAGATTATATGCTTTGTCCGGGCCAGAAACTGCGGCCATGAATGATTATGTTAAGGAGAGCCTAGGGAAGGGATTTATTAGACCATCAAAATCTCCTTTAAGTGCAGGCTTCTTCTTTGTGGAGAAAAAGGATGGCTCGCTTAGACCTTGTATTGACTTTAGAGCCCTGAATAAGATCTCAGTTAAAAATACTTATCCTTTGCCGCTGATATCTGTACTCTTTGATCAGTTACGTTCGGCTGTGATTTTTTCTAAAATTGACCTTAGAGGAGCGTACAACCTCATCCGAATCAAATCTGGAGATGAGTGGAAGACAGCCTTCAGTACTCAATCAGGTCACTACGAGTACCTGGTGATGCCGTTCGGCTTGTCCAATGCTCCAGCAGTTTTTCAAGACCTCATTAACAATGTGCTCCGTGACTTCCTAGGGAAATTCGTGGTCGTTTACTTAGAAGACATCCTGATTTATTCTGAATCAATGGAACAACATGTTGCCCAGGTGCGTCTGGTTCTTCAGAAGTTACGTGAGAATCATTTATTTGCCAAGCTGGAGAAGTGTGAGTTTCATGTCACGGAGGTATCTTTTTTATGGTACATTATTTCCCCTCGGGGATTTTCCATGGAACCAAAGAAGCTCCAGGCCATCCTTAGTTGGGCGCAACCCACCAATTTAAAAGCAATTCAGCCCTTTTTAGGGTTTGCGAATTATTATAGGAGGTTCATTCATTCTTTTTCTGACCTGGTTGCTCCCATTGTAGCTCTGACAAAGAAAGGAGCGGATCCTACCAATTGGTCACGTGAAGCAGAGTTGTCCTTTCGGGCCTTGAAACAAGCCTTTGTCTCGGCTCCAGTCCTCAGACATCCCAATCCGGAACTGCCCTTTGTTGTGGAGGTTGATGCCTCGGAGGTTGGAGTGGGGGCTGTCCTTTCTCAAAAGGATCCGGAGTCTCTGGAGTTACATCCTTGTGCCTTTATGTCCAGGAAATTCTCCTCCGCTGAATCCAACTATGACGTTGGTAATCGGGAGTTACTGGCGATAAAGTGGGCTTTCGAGGAGTGGAGGCATTGGCTGGAGGGAGCAAAACATACTATTTCAGTATTTACTGACCATAAAAACCTGCAATACATCGAATCAGCTAAGCGGCTTAATGCCCGGCAGGCACGTTGGGCTTTATTTTTTACTCGTTTCAAATTTATAATCACTTTCAGGCCTGGTTCCAAGAATACCAAGGCTGATGCCCTGTCACGCAGCTTTCTTCCGGTTCACAATAACAGTCCTGTTACTCCCATACTTCCATCTTCGGTCATTTGGGCAGGCCTCACACAAGATTTATTTACCCAGTTAAAACAGCTGCAACACCAAGCTCCTGGTAATGCTCCTGCTGGTCGTCTTTACGTCCCTGAGTTTTTGAGAGCTACTGTTTTGACTGAATTCCATGATAACAAAGTTTCCGGGCATCTGGGAATCTCTAAGACTTTAGAGTTAGTCTCCCGCTCAGTATGGTGGCCTGGTCTTTCTAAAGACGTTAAGGAGTTTGTTTATTCATGTCAGGTTTGTGCACAGCATAAGGTTTCCCCGTTCCTTGCCTATCGGGCAACTTATGCCCTTGAATGTCCCTCTCAGGCCATGGTCTCATATTTCCATGGATTTTGTGGTAGACCTTCCCCTTTCAGCCGGGTTCCGAGTCATATGGGTGGTAGTGGACCGTTTTAGCAAGATGGCTCATTTCATTGCTCTTCCCTGACTGCCATCTGCCCAAGGGTTTGCAGTTTTGTTTCTCCGTCATATTTTCAGACTTCATGGGTTGCCTACTGATATTGTTTCTGATCGGGGTCCACAATTCATTGCACAATTCAGGAAGTGTTTTTGTGCTTCATTAAAGATGAAATTGTCGTTAACATCCGGTTACCACCCACAATCCAACGGGCAAACCGAGCGAGTTAACCAATCATTGAAACAGTATCTGCGTTTGTATTCAGCCAAACTCCAGAATGATTGGTCCGAGTTTCTTCCGTTGGCAGAGTTTGCTTACAATAATTCCTGTCATTACTCCACTAAAGTGTCTCCATTCTTTTCAGTTTTTGGTTTTCACCCCAGAGCCAATTCTTTTTTTCATCATTCCTCAGTCTCCTCGCTAACCTTAACCTCCCATCTCAGAGCCATTTGGAAAAAAGTGCACCTTGCTCTCAGAAAAGCGGCCTTTCGAGAGAAGAAATTTTCTGACAGGCTCCGACGTCCTTGCACTTTTAAGGTGGGAGATAGGGTATGGTTGTCGACTCGTAACATCAGGCTTCGACAATCCTCGGCTAGATTGGGACCCAAATTTATTGGGCCATTTCTTATTATTAAAAGAGTCAACCTGGTTGCCTTCCGGTTACGTTTACCAAAATCTCTTAGGATTGGAAATACGTTTCATTGCTCCCTGTTGAAACTATACGTTTCTTCCAGTAGATTTCCTCGGAGGATCTCTCAGGGTAGATCTCCGGTGGATGTACAGGGACAACAGGAGTTCTTGGTGGAGAAGGTTCTCGATTCCAAATTGTCCCGGGGCCGGCTGTATTTTCTGGTTCACTGGAGAGGCTATGGTCCGGAGGAAAGATCTTGGGTCTTGGATAAGGATCTTCATGCCCCGAGGCTCAAGAGGGCATTTTTTCGGGAATTTCCTCGGAAACCTGGCTTTAGGGGTTCCTTGACCCTTCCTCAAGGCGGGGGTACTGTTAGGCGCCGGGGTCCGCTCGTCTGCGCAGCCCGGCGCCTAGCAACTAGGGACGCCGTGCGCGTGCAGCCGCCGGCTCCCTAGCAACGCTAGACGCGCTGTGCCGCACGGACCCTAGCAACGGGGACGCCACTGGCGGACCGCGTTCTCCATTGCTGGGTCCTGTTTAAATTATAGGTGCACCTGTTTTCTGGCCGTGCAGCAAGGCAGCTGCACGGCATTCTTTCTAATCAGCTGTCAGCAGCTGATTGGAGGACTCCTGTTTAAATACACTCTCAGGGCTTCTCACAGACGCCGGTAATAGCTTCCTGCATGCTGTCTTTGTTTGCTGAGAGTCTGTTTCCAGTCCTGCTGTATCCGGTCGTTCCAGTCCTCAAGTCCTGTACTCGGGCGTTGTCATCTCGTCCCTGGAGTCCTGACCGACCACCGTTTGACATCCAGTGGTGTTCGTGAGTCGCGGCTCTGCCGTGTATAGCGGCTCGGCCGCTTTACCCGTTGTTATTTGTGTTTGGAGCATTTTGCGGAGGGTTCCGCTTCCACAGGTCCACTCTGGTATCCGGCGGTGCCGGGTAGGAGTATTGGATAAGTGGATTTCGGTTGTCCTTTTCCCTGGCGGTTTTTCCGCACATACTTTAGGTTTGTTAGTTAGCTCGTAGCCCCTGGCCAGTTTGTTAGTTAGAGGTCCTCTTGTTATCATCCTGCCTCGGATTTCCCTTTGTCTCTCATTAAGACCGGGGGGCATCGAAGTAGGGCAGACATAATCCGCCCTTCAAACGCGGCTGCCAAGGGCTCAAGAAACCATAGTCTCGCAAGGGATTTCCGATAGCACGGGTGAGACAACAGAGTTAGGGCGCCAGGGGCTATTATTCTTTCCTGCTCCCGTTACCAGCATTCCATTCCAGTGCTCCGGTCATAGTCATAAGATCTCCTCTGGCCAGGAGTGCTGGAATCATAACAGATATATTGTGCTATCCCAAACTACAGTGCAACATAAGAGTTAAAATTACAGACATAAACAATTAATGTGAAGAAAATAAAGAATGTGAATAAGAGATTAAAAAAATTGTCACTATTACTTTACTGTGATTGTCAAATTGTTTCCACCATTCGGTCACTTGACTTTATATTGAAATATTGTCAGAAACTGACTTATTTAATATTTTATTGGAGTCTACTCCTTTAATATGTCCGTTTCCACAGTATCCTGGCACAGGATTTGCCACCTACTCCTCCAGAATACCTCATAGGATCATGTCCATAATATAGAGGCTATGAGGATAGATGGATACAAATGAATATCCGTTATTTTCCAATGAAAGGTTATTGCATTTCACAGTACTTTTGGATATTATTGCTGAATATCCACTATATCTATACTCTCAGCTACAGTACTCAGAGATTTTACTATATTAGGATCCTACACACCCACTCTCCATACCATTAAAGGAATAATCCTTATTTGTTTGGTTAGGAATGGGAGTATAGATATTTTGAGGGGTATAGCAATCCCGACTCACATATTAACCAGCCAGATATATAAAGATCCTTCACACTCTTTATTAAGGAATAGTCCTTATTTATTTGGTTAGAAGTTTATACCATTAAAGGAGTAATCCTTATTTATTAATTTCCTTATTTATTAAATTCAGAATGTGAATATGGTTGTTTTACAGGGGTATAGTAAACCCAGTCTAAATATCAACCAACCAGATATATTAGGATCCTACACACCCACTGTCGAGGAATAATCCCTATTTAATTGGGAGTGTGGATTGGGCTGTTTTGAGAGATATAATAATCCCAATTTAAATATCAAGCAGCTAGTGTCTAGACAATATAATGTGATCATTGTTAATCTCTATCTATTAAGCTCAGAGTATATCACAGTGGTGTATTGTATTATATTTGTTCCATAATACTACCTGTACCGCTCATCAGTAATGTGGTTTATTAGACCATAGGATAGGAGGTCTATAGTTTTATTAGTGTGTTATTTCTAATATACATCCTTTTTATTTCCCTTATATAAAAAGTATAAACTGTACAGCTGTCTCCATTTGTGTCATTATATAGTTCAACAATGACAGCGCTGTATTTCCATATTGAAGATACCCTGAAAATGAATGTTACAATGTTGTATGTTTCATAGTATTATTTGTATTGCAGCTGGCTTATTCATAGACATTCACCAGATTTACAGCATTATATTTAGACACATTGTCTCAGTTGTAGCTGCTACTGTATTCAGTTAAATCATATGATTACTTCCTGGCATCTAAATGTTGCCAATTTTATTTGCTACAGTGTACTTATACTGGTGCTGTCCCTATCATAGCCACTCAATCTTCCAGATATGTTACAGTGTGTCAATGTTTCTTATTAATAGTATGGTACACACAGCATCATTCATATAAATTGCAGCTGTCACAGGGTCTGAGTTTAGTGTTTAGATTCTGGATGTTATTGTTCTATACACTCTAAATAATCAGGGAAATATCATTACTTTCATATAATTGAGAATGACAGGCAAGTATTAATGTAATACTCTATTAGCAGGTGACCATAATCTATCTCCTGCAGTTTAGTGTGCCAACCCTATTAGTGGAAACTTATAAATATCTACATATAGCAACATGCATTTGTTAAATAGACATTAGATGTAAAGCCACACGAGGACACGCTGTGCCCTACACGCGTGTTTCACTGCAATAATGGCAGCTTCATCAGGGAGCAACAAGAGCGTCTCCCGAGATCATAAATATATTGAAAATGAGTGATCCAATCATCATCCTGTCCTAGGTCACATGGGCTGCCCGCCTATCAGTAGTCCACTATGTCCCTGAGTCACGTGCAGCCGCCGGCCAATAGGGCATGTTCGATAGGCGTCATGTGACGCCATCCTCCAATCGCGGCGCACAGTTTTCTAATCCGGAAGTAATCCTCATACTATCGTCTGGGGCATACGTTATATCACTTTCAAACCCCGGTATCTGTATACTTCATACAGATCTATACCCTTAACAGTGTTAGCGCATCTCTTTTTATATATTTTTCAGCCAGACAGGGTTCCTGATATTGTAGTATCTAAGTTCTTTCATCATTTGGAATTAGGTCCTAATATTCCAGTCTCTACTCAGATGATTTATATGACTATATGCTGGATCGGGGGTCCACACAATCCACATAAACCCCGCCATATGTATAGCTTAACACCTGCATTCTTCACATAGAGACCATGTCTCCCATGGTGATATACAGTAATATTGGTCTGATTGAATATATCTCTTTTAATTTACATTCAGGTGCACTATCATTGTTCCCAGTAGAGATCATATATTTTGTCTGAGTCAGATCAGCATTACTTATTCCCCTCCATAGTCCCCAATATTCTGATAGTTTTTTTTCATTTAATTTTTTTTTAAATAAAGATTATAATAATATCTTGTCAAAAACAGAAGAGCACATTATCTTCATATTTTCAACATATCTTTCTACTTGACAATTAAGGTGATGCCATATTCAACAATACCATCTTTTTGACATATATAATTCTAAATGTGTCTTGGAGGTAAGTATCAATGTGAATTGATTAATCTCCAAAATATAGTATACATATGGTGTGCATAATACTCCACAAGTAATAATGGTGGTGCATGTCATGTGCTAATTAATTACTAGTCCACAGAAAGAAGAATAGAGGATGTGTTAATAATTAAGTGAAATAAAGTGCACTATTAAGTATAATAGGACAAGTCCACTATAGGTATAAGAGGAAGATGTAGATGAATTGTTATTATTAGTGCAAATGTGCAAAACCTCAATACGCTGCACCGCAAAGCCAAACCAAAAAAGAAAAATGTGAACAAGAAAATGACAGTGATAACACTCGTGTTAAGAAATTTTTATTGTGATATATTTTATTGATTAGTATATTCTTGGGTGTCCATTGGATAATAAATAATAAATCTTGAACTAAAGAAATTGGCTATTAATGTATTGTGATGTGTGGTGAGTGGTGGCTGTGGATGTTATGTGATCAGATAATCTTCGTTTATCTCCATTTTAATGTAGATGATAAATTAGTTTAAGAAGGGGATATAACTATTTGACTCATTCATCCCATATGGGTAGACACTATTTAATAGAAAGATAATTTTCGTCTCAAATTTTAAGTAATTCTTGATCTAGATCTCCACCCCGGATTCCAAGCTGAATGTGTTTGAGACCAAATGCTTTGAGACCTGCTGGATCCCCACCATGATGATTTAAGAAGTGTCTTGCTACTGGTGGTAATGGTTTGAATCTAGCCAGATCTTTCTTGGCATTCCGGATACTTCCGATATGCTCCAAACGTCTGACCTTCAATGGTCGGGATGTTTTCCCAATATATCTTTTGTTACAAGGACACTCCAGATGATATACAGTTCCTATTGTAGTGCAGGGGATTTTGGAGGATATTGTCCATTTCTTGTTGTACCTGTCAAAGAAGTGTCTCATGGGAACCATGTATTTGCACGCCTTGCATTTACCGCTGGCAAGGGATCCCTTCTTTTCAAATTCACTCTTTAGGGGTCTGGACAGATGGCTATGTACTATTTTGTCTCTAATGTTTGGAGACCTTCTCCAACTGGTTTGTGGTTTGTTAGGAAGTATCCTGCCCAAATCTTCATCTGTGTGTAGGATTGACCAGTGTTTCTTCAGGATGTTGTTGATTTCCATCCAATGTACATTAAATGTCCCCACAAATCAAATGGGTTCTTCCTGTTTGGTTTTAATTTTAGGTTTTAACAGGGAATCTCGTTGGTACTTCTCAACATCTTTGATTGATTTTTTCTTTCTTTCTTTCTTTCTTTCTTTCTTTCTTTCTTTCTTTCTTTCTTTCTTTCTTTCTTTCTTTCTTTCTTTCTTTCTTTCTTTCTTTCTTTCTTTCTTTCTTTCTTTCTTTCTGTAATTAATTAGCACATGACATGCACCACCATTATTACTTGTGGAGTATTATGCACACCATATATGAATAGACTAGGTGATTCATCGCGCCCCACGGGCGCTCTTCACACCGTCGTAAGGGGCTATGCCCTGTGGGCAGAGGGATGGTGGAGGGGGCAGGAGGTGTTGGGCTTGTTGGAGTTGTGGGTGTGTGGGGCAGGTGGATTGGGGAGGGTATGTCCGAGGCTGACATGGGTGGTGGATTTCCACATGGGGTGTGTGGGTGGATGGTGAAGGTTATGGGGGACTTTGTAGTGTTCATGGGAGGGGAGAGGAGTGGGGTAGGGGGAGGTTTATGGTTTTGTTGAGGTTTCGTGTGAGCTGCAGGGGTGGTGTATTTGAATAAGCTATGTGTCAAGTATGGGGCTACAGTGTTTGGTGGATGTTATTGTGAGGTGTTGTGGGTGTTGGGCAGGTGTGTGTTGTGAAGATGTGGGGTAAAAGTGTACATGGTGTGTAGTTTGTATGTGAAAGGGGGTGGGTGTAGTGAGGTGGAGTCTTGTGTGTGTTGGCGTTGCCCTGTAATTGAGGTATTGACTGTTTGTGGGGAGGGTTGTTGTAGGTGGTGCGTGTGGTGGATGGTTGATTGTAAAATAGGCTTGTGGATGGGGATGTTGGTGCAGAGGTGGTGGTGTAAATGGGGTATGTGGATGTTGTGAGTGGTGGAGGGTTGGCAGTAGGGGGTATGGAATTTTTCAAGGGGGAACGGATGTGCTGTGTGGGAGGGAGGAACGTGTGGTGTGTAGGTGGGTTTAGAGGGGGTGTTGCGTTTGCCAGGGTGCTCATAGGTGCTTACGGGGTTTGGTGGGTGTGGTGGGGAGGTTAGCGATTGAGGATGTATGTGTTAGGGATTGTGGGGGTTGGCTTTGGATTGTTGATGGTAGTGAAGGTAATGTGTTTGGTGTGGTGGTGTGTGTGAGTGTTAGTAGGTTTGACCTGTGGGCCGGTAAGATGCTGGGGATGGTGAATGAGCGTGTATGGGCTCAACTGGTCACAGATCTGGGCTAATATATAGGAGACACACTGGGACCTGGAGGAACATGGATACCTATACACCAGTGACTGGGAGGGGTTGGGAATGAATGACCAGCGCTTAGTAGGATTCTGCCGGTCACCATACCGACGCCGGGATCCCGGGGTTAAGAATGGCGGCTGGGGGGGGCGAACGCAACGAAGCCCCTTGTGGGCTCGTTGCGTTTGCTATGCTGCGGGCTCGGTGGTGAGCTGTGCTCGCCACAGGTTCTATTCCCACTCTCTGTGGGTGTCGTGGACACCCCCGGGTGTGAATAGTTCCTGTTAGTCAGCATGCCGACTGTTGGGATGTTGAGGGGGTGGGATGTAGGCGTCTGTATTGTGACCAGCAGTCTCCTGACTGCTGGTCACATAATTACACCCCGCTGGGAGGGGGGAGACATAGTGACATACACACTTTTGAGTGGTGGGTGGGCATAAAGAAATACACATTGGTGGAGGTGGAGGGGAGGGGGACATTGAGACGTCCAGACTGGTGATTGGGAGTGGGGGACAGTAAGACGTACAAACTGGTGACTGCAGAGATGGGGTATGGAGATATACACATTGGGACTGAAGGTGAGATATCCACACTGAGTTCACACTAAAAAGGGTGGGATGTACTAAGCCGTGAAAAGTGATAATTTCATGGTGATAAAGTAGCAGCCTGGTAATTTATCACTGGGAAATTATCACTTTTCTAAGCTTAGTACATCCCGCCCTAAGCGAGGACATGGAGACATGTACAAATGTGAATTGGGCAAACAGACAGACATGCAATATGAACTACGGGGCAGTGGCAGAGGTACTGACTGAGACAGGAAGCATAGAGGGGAAAACCACGCCCTGCATACTCAACACACATTGCGCTGTGCTGAGCGGGGGGAGAGACGTGTGCTGAACGATTCGCTCAGCACACCTCTCCCCACATCTGCCCGTGAATACGGGCCTTAAGTCTTGGAGATTGATAAAGTAGAGAGATACTGTAATCTAATAGCTCCTAACTGTAATTTTTTTAAACACAGCCTGTAACATGACAGGAGCTCGTTGGTTGGTACTTTATCACAGTGCAATTATCACTCTCCAAGGCTTGAAAAAATGTAGTCCTATAGCCTGTAACATGGCAGTTAGTAGCCGATTGATACTGTATTATCACTCTTCAGGGCTTAGTACATCTGCCCCGTAAGAAAGATATTGGGATTTAAAATAATAATTTTATTTATATAGCGCTCTTTCTCCAATAGGACTCAAGGCGCTTAACAGATACATAGCATAATATAGTACAGAAAATAATGACGTACAGAAAAGCTTTTCATAAAATACGGAAGCATGTAGATACTAAAGGGACATTATGGAAATGCTTGAGTAAACCGGAAAGTCTTGAGTCTATTTTTTAAGGATTTTATAGTTGGGGCCTCTTGCACTGTGCGGGGAAGTGAGTTCCATAGAGTCTGAGCCTCATGACTAAAAGCTCGACCCCCAGATGAATTACGGGAGATTCTAGGTACTGCTAAAAGTCCTTCATCTATAGATTGCAGTAATCGAGAGGGGCGGTATGGGATCAGAAGCTGTTTCAGGTACCTTGGGCCCTGGTCATGTAATGCTTTGAAACTCAGTAAGCCAATCTTGAAGATGATTCGCCATTTTACAGGCAGCCAGTAAAGGGAGTAAAGTATGGGTGTTATGTGGCTTGAGCGGGGCTGGTTGGTTAACAGCCTGGCAGCTGTTTTTTGCACCAGCTGTAAGCGGTGCAATTCTTTTGCTGGGAGACCAAGGTAGAGGGCATTACAGTAGTCTAATCGAGATGATACAAATGCATGTATGACTTTTGGCAGATAATCTGAGGGAATTAAGTGCTTGATTCTGGCTTTGTTCCTCAGGGTAAAGAATTAGGATTTGATTGTGGCTGATATCTGATGTTTAAGTGTCAAGCCACCATCCAGGACAACGCCAAGATTCCGCACACGATCAGTGGTTTTGTAATTCTGAATTCCTGAGTGTAAAATCAGTTGGTTGGCTATGCTGCAGTCTTGTCCTTTGATGTTGCGGTCCTATCATAAGGACTTCTGTTCTATCCGGGTTCAGTCGCAGCCAACTGGCACTCATCCACTCCTGGAGCTCAGCTAGACAGCCATTTAGGGTTGCTATTGGGTTATCAGTTCCCGGAGCAAAGGACAAGTACAGTTGTGTATTATCTGCATAGCAGTGGTTTCTCATGAAAAAATGTTTTGAAGTACAAAATTATAAAATATGTGTATGTTAGTACTTTTTTGTGCACAGCTAATAGAAAGACAACTAGTATACCAGTCAACATAATGTTTTGAAGCATATTCTACTTAGCTGCAGATCATAAAGCCACAATTCGCCCGCTTGGATAAGACATAGGGGGTTATTCAATTAGTCGAAAATTAATTGAATATTCCCCATAAGGTACAAGAGGGGCCAGGAACAAAAGCAGTACTGTATTTTGATGCCATTATATGGTAGAAGTAAAGTAAGACAATCTATTGTGTCAAGCATGAAAAATACAAGTGAAATGGTTCTGACTTCACACCACTTGCCTCCCCAATCTTCAAATCTAATTGAATGGAGCATGTGTGGATTGAGGTGTAGAGAAGTCTTCAGTAGTTACCTACCAATGTCAAATGAACTTTGTGAAAAGTGATTTTTGACTTGTCTTTTTGCCAAAATATGTGCTACTTGATTGTAGGAGACTTTGGGGCCTATTCAGAGATGTGGACAGATCTTACTGTTTTTCCCACTGTGCATGCTCTGTCACAGAGCAGTTTCAGAAATTATGCGTAGTTCAGAGTGGGTATGGGTCATTAGGTCGATCACTATTTGTCGACATGCATTAGGTCGACGGGGTGACTAGGTCGACATGGTCATTAGGTCGACCTGAACAAGGTCGACATGGAAAAAGGTCGACATTAGTTTTTGTTACTTTTCTCATACGTCCTAGAGGATGCTGGGGACACCATAAGAACCATGGGGTATAGACGGCATCCGCAGGAGACATGGGCACTTTTAGACTTTGAAAGGGTGTGAACTGTCTCCTCCCTCTATGCCCCTCCTCCAGACTCCAGTTTTAGAATTGTGCCCAGGCAGAGTGGATGAACTTTGAGAAGCTCTACTGAGATTCTCTGAAAAGACTTTGTTAGGTTTTTTATTTTCAGGGGGGCTGCTGGCAACAATCTCCCTGCATCGTGGGACTTAGGGGAGAGAAGTCAGACCTACTTTCAGTGAGTTTAAAGGCTCTGCTTCTTGGCTACAGGACACCATTAGCTCCTGAGGGTTTGGAACACTAGGTACGCCTAGGGCAGGGGTGGCTAACCAGTCAAAGAGCCAAAAAATCTTGTTAGGTACGTCAAAGAGCCGAAGGTGAGCATGCAAAAATGGGGTGTGGCCTTGTGCCCGCTAGGCCACGCCCTGGTATAATATACATTGAAAAATCCAAATCCACATAAATACATTTTTAAAGCCAGATCCAACATAAAATACATTGAAGAAGTCACTTCCGCATAAAATAATTGAAAAAGCCAGAACCATATAAAATATAATTAAAGATGATTCACATAGTACACTTCAGCTCTCCCATGTGTCACTTCAGCCAGCACCCTGCTGTGTCACTCCAGTCAGCTCCCCACTTGTCACTCCTGCTAGCACCCTCCTATGTCACTTCATCCAGCTTTCCCATGTGTCACTCCTGCTAGAACCCTCATGTGTCACTTCAGAGCTTCCCCCCCAACTCATGCCATTGTAGCAGCTCCTTATTACCCCTTTCACACCGCACAAATATCCCGGTATCGAGCCGGGTTGGTGTGCGGTGTGAATGGGCCATGGTCGAATTCCTGGGTTGCCTGACCCGATAATTCAACCCGGGTTATAAGCAGTGTTATTCCTGGGTTGAATACCAGGTCTGTGGCAGCATAAATGGGTTCCCGGGTCGATGGGACCCGTTTACTACATAGGGAGAGGCGGCACGGAGATGAGCTCATCTCCCAACGCAGCCTCCACCCCCGCTGCCGCGCCCCCTCCCTGCAGCTATGGCAACCGACCCAGCAAATTGCCGATTCGGGAAGCCACCTGTTAGGGTCCAATGCCGGATCCCACCCGGGAAGGACCGTTTATAATTCCCGCGTGAGATCCTGCATTGGCGATGTGAAAGGGGCTTAAGGATCCTCTATATGACGGTAGGTGTTTTATCTCTAGTATCTGGCTTCCTCAGTCCACAGCCCTCGTAGTGCTTCCGCGTGTCTTTCTGGAGTGCAGTGGTTACCGGATCTATTGTGGTAATGTGACTGAGTGTTGGGAGCCACATTTAAAGAAAGAAAGAGCCACATGCGGCTCAAGAGCCACAGGTTGGCCACCCCTGGCCTAGGGGTTCATTCCCAGAGCCCGCCGTCACCCCCCTTGCAGAGCCAGAAGTCAGAAGACAGGTGAGTAGAAGAAGATAGAAGACTTCAGTGACGGCTTCTGAGGTACCGCACAGCGATCGCGCTGCGCGCCATGCTCCCACAGCGGCACTACAGGGTGCAGGGCATATGAGACTGGCAAAGTGTGATATGAGTGCCTAGGCACCAAATCCTTACCCCCACCAGTAATTTTATTATTATTTTAAAAAATAGCGGGGCTAAAGCGCGCCACTAAGGGGGCGGGGCTTAGCTCTCATCCGCGCCATTTTCTCTTCACAGAGTTGCAGAGAAGCTGGTCCTTCCTCACCACTGCTGTACAAGTAACAGGGTGCAAAAGGGGTGGGGGGGCACAGTTAATTTGGTGCAAAAATACGTTATTATAAACGCGCTGCAGGTCTGAGGCATTATATTGAAGTTTCACAACCGGGATAAGCGCTGGGTTGTGAGCTGGCAAACTCCCTCTGTGTTTCTCTGACAGGCTTTACTGTGGGTCTGTCCCCTATTTGCCCAGTGTGTCTGTGGGTGTCGGTATGTCTGAGGCTGAGTGCTCTTCCCAGGAGGAGACTGAGTTAGGGACAGAAACGGCTGTGGGAGTGTCCCTGTCGGCACCGCCGACTCCTGATTGGATAAATGTGTTGAATGCTTTGAATGCTAATGTGGCTCTTATTAATCAGAGATTAGATAAGTCTGAGTCTCAGAACCAGGCATGGAAGAAGTCTGTGGAGGATGTGTTATCACAGGTCCAGACCCCCTCGGGGTCACATAAACGTTTGTTTGCTCAGTTGGCAGACACAGATACCGACACGGACACTGACTCCAGAGTCGACTGTAGTGATACCTGATTAGACCCAAAATTGGCAAAGAACATTCAGTACATGATTGTGGCAATAAAAGACGTGTTACATATCACTGAGGACCCTTCTGTTCCTGATACTAGGGTCTGTATGTATAAGGAAAAGAAACCTGAGGTAACGTTTGCTCCCTCTCATGAACTGAATACCCTTTTTGAAAAAATTTGGGAAAATCCTGACAAAAAGTTTCTGATTCCCAAAAGAATTCAGTTGGCGTATCCGTTCCCCTCTGGGGATAGAGAAAAGTGTGAGTCACCCCCCATTGTGGACAAGGCTCTATCACGATTGTCTAAAAAAGTGGCTTTACCGTCTCCGGACACGGCAGCTCTTAAGGATCCTGCGGATTGTAGACAGGAAAATACGTTAAAATCCATTTACGTCACCACAGGTACACTACTCAGACCAACCATTGCATCTGCGTGGGTGAGTAGTGCTATTGAAAAGTGGGCAGATAACTTGTCATCTGATATAGATACCCTGGCTAGGGATAGCGTCCTTTTGACACTGGCTCAACCTATAGGAAGCGGCGAGAGATATGGGCCTACCTAAAGAAGCGGCAAGAGATATTGGCCTTTTGGGGTCAAAAGCCAATGCCATGGCGGTCTCCGCTAGGAGGGCATTGTGGATTCATCAATGGAATGCTGATGCGGACTCTAAGAAAGCTATGGAGTCTCCCCCATATAAAGGTGGTGTCTTGTTTGGTGACGGTCTCACTGATTTGGTATATACGGCTACCGCGAGAAAGTCGTCATTTTTGCCTTATGTTCCTCCACAACAAAAGAAAGCTCACCACTTACAGATGCAGTCCTTTCGGCCAAATAAATACAAAAGAGGCAGAGGTTACTCCTTCCTTGCTAATAGAGGAAGAGGAAAAGGTAAAAGATCTCCGGCCGTGGCTGGTTCCCAGGAGCAGAAGTCCTCCCCGGCTTCTGCCAAATCCACCGCATGACGCTGGGGCTCCTCTGCGGGAGTCCGCACCGGTGGGGGCACGTCTCAAGCTCTTCAGTCAATTCTGGGCTCATTCGGCTCTGGACCCATGGGTTTTAGAAATAGTGTCCCAGGGGTACAAATTGGAATTTCAAGACGTTCCCCCTCGACGATTTTTCAAATTGGCCTTACCAGCTTTTCCTCCGAACAGGGAGGTAGTATGCGATGCAATACAAAAGTTGTGTCTAAATCAAGTCATTATCAGGGTTCCCCCGTCACAACAGGGAGAAGGCTTTTATTTGAGCCTGTTTGTGGTCCCAAAGCCGGACGGCTCGGTCAGACCAATTCTGAATCTAAAATCCCTCAATCTTTACCTAAGAAAATTAAAATTCAAGATGGAATCTTTCAGAGCAGTGATCTCCAGTCTGGAGGAGGGGGATTTCATGGTGTCGGTTGACCATAAAGGATGCCTACTTACACGTCCCCATATATCCTCCGCATCAGGCTTACCTGAGGTTTGCTATTCAGGATTGTCATTACCAATTTCAGATGTTGCCGTTTGGGCTGTACACGGCTCCGAGGATTTTCACCAAAGTAATGGCGGAAATGATGGTTCTCCTTCGCAAGCAAGGAGTCACAATTATCCCTTACTTGGACGATCTCCTGATAAAGGCGAGATCCAAAGACAAGCTGGTGCAGGACATTGCGCTCTCCCTGACAGTTCTGCAACAACATGGTTGGCTCCTAAACTTGCAGAAGTCGCAGTTGAATCTGACGAAATGGCTGTCGTTTTTGGGAATGATTCTGCACACGGAATTACAGAGAGTTTTTCTTCCAGAAGAGAAGGCTCTGGAAATTAAGAGTTTGGTCAAACAAATTCTGAGACCACCGAGAGTATCAATCCATTAATGTCTCGATTGCTGGGGAAGATGGTGGCGGCCTACGAGGTCATTCAATTTGGCAGATTCCATGCCAGAGTGTTTCAGTGGGACCCATTGGACAAGTGGTCAGGATCCCTCCTGCACATGCACCGGAAAATAATCCTGTCCTCCAAGACCAGAATCTCGCTCCTGTGGTGGCTGAACAGCTCTCACCTCCTAGAGGGACGCAGGTTCGGGATCCAAGACTGGATCCTAGTAACCACGGATGCGAGTCTCCGAGGCTGGGGAGCAGTCACACAGGGGGAAACTTTCCAGGGAAAATGGTCAAGCCAGGAAGTTTGTCTACACATAAATGTTCTAGAGTTAAGGGCCATTTACAACGGCCTTCTCCAAGCGGAACGTCTTCTTCACAACCTGCCCGTCCTAATCCAGTCGGACAATATAACCGCAGTAGCGCACATAAACCGCCAGGGCGGAACAAAGAGCAGAGTGGCAATGACAGAGGCCACAAAAGTGCTCCGCTGGGTGGAAAGACATACAAGCGCTCTGGCAGCAATCTTCATTCTAGGAGTGGACAACTGGGAAGCAGACTTCCTCAGCAGACACGATCTCCATCCAGGGGAGTGGGGTCTTCATCAAGAGGTCTACACAGAAGTGACAAGCCTTTGGGGAATTCCTCAAATAAACATGATGGCGTCTCGCCTCAACAAGAAACTTCAGAGATATTGTTCCAGGTCGAGGGACCCTCAAGCAATAGCAGTGGACGCGCTGGTGACACCATGGGTGTTTCAGTCGGTGTATGTGTTCCCTCTGCTTCTACTCATTCCAAAAGTGCTAAAGATCATAAAAAGAACAAAGGTTCAGGCGATCCTCATTGTTCCGGACTGGCCAAGGAGGGCTTGGTCTCCAGATCTTCAGGAATTACTCATAAGAGATCCCTGGCCTCTTCCTCTACGAGAGGATCTGTTACAGCAGGGGCCGTGCATATATCACGACTTACCGCGGCTACGTTTGACGGCTTGGCGGTTGAACGCCGGATCCTAGCCCGAAAGGGTATTCCAGGTGAAGTCATTCCCACTCTTCTTCAGGCTAGAAAAGGAGTAATGGCGAAACATTATCACCGTATTTGGCGAAAATATGTGTCTTGGTGTGAATCCAAGAAGGCTCCTACTGAAGAATTTCAGCTAGGGCGTTTTCTCCACTTTCTGCAAGCAGGTGTGGATGCGGGCCTAAAGTTAGGCTCGATTAAAGTACAAATTTCGGCCTTGTCGGTTTTCTTTCAAAAACAATTGGCCTCCCTTCCAGAAGTTCAGACTTTCGTGAAAGATGTTTTGCACATCCAACCTCCATTTGTGCCCCCAGTGGCACCATGGGATCTTAACGTGGTGTTACATTTCCTTCAATCACATTGGTTTGAACCTTTACAGAAGGTAGAGTTGAAATTTCTCACTTGGAAAGTGGTCATGCTATTGGCCTTAGCATCCGCGAGGCGGGTATCTGAGTTAGCGGCTTTGTCTCACAAGAGTCCTTATTTAATCTTCCATGAAGATAGAGTAGAGTTGAGGACTCTTCAACATTTTCTGCCGAAGGTGGTCTCATCGTTCCACATGAACCAACCTATTGTGGTACCGGTGGCTACTGACGCCTTCGCTGAGTCAAAATATCTCGATGTTGTCAGGGCTTTAAAGATTTATGTCACCAGAACGGCTCAACTTAGGAAAACGGAAGCTCTGTTTGTCCTGTATGCGGCCAACAAGATTGGGACTCCTGCTTCCAAGCAGACTATTGCGCGCTGGATCTGTAATACGATTCAGCTTGCACATTCTACGGCTGGATTGCCGTTACCGAAATCAGTGAAGGCCCACTCTACCAGGAAGGTGGGCTCATCCTGGGCGGCTGCCCGGGGGGTCTCGGCATTGCAACTCTGCCGAGCAGCTACTTGGTCGGGTTCAAACACTTTTGCGAAATTATGCAAGTTTGATACCCTGGCTGAAGAGGGCCTCATGTTTGCTCAATCGGTGCTGCAGAGTCATCCGCACTCTCCCGCCCGTTCTGCAGCTTTGGTATAAACCCCATGGTTCTTATGGTGTCCCCAGCATCCTCTAGGACGTATGAGAAAATAGGATTTTAATATCTACCGGTAAATCCTTTTCTCTTAGTCCGTAGAGGATGCTGGGCGCCTGTCCCAGTGCGGACTCTATCTGCAGTTATTAGTTATGTTTACACACAGGTTGTGTTATGTTATAGTCAGCCTGTTGCTGACATCGTTCATGCCGTTGACTGGAGTTCTGTTAAATGCCATGTTGTACGGCGTGTTTGTGGTGTGAGCTGGTATGTATCTCGCCCTTAGTTTAACAATAAATCCTTTTCCTCGAAATGTCCGTCTCCCTGGGCACAGGTCCTATAACTGGAGTCTAGAGGAGGGGCATAGAGGGAGGAGCCAGTTCACACCCTTTTAAAGTCTTAAAGTGCCCATGTCTCCTGCGGATCCCGTCTATACCCCATGGTTCTTATGGTGTCCCAAGCATCCTCTACGGACTAAGAGAAATGGATTTACCGGTAGGTATTAAAATCCTATTTTTTGGGGGTCGTTTTCTTCGTAAAGTGATGGGGAACCCCAATTAGTGCACAGTGTCCCCTCGCATGGCTTGCTTCGCTTTGGGCAAGGTGCCTCACTGCGCTTGTTCCCAATTGTAGTCAACGTGGATCGTAAAGTATGAAAAAGCTAAAATAAATAAATAAATTTTAAAAACTCATCTACCTTTTTCCATGTCGCCCTTGTTCATGTCGACCTAATGACCATGTTGACCTAGTGCATGTCGACCAATAGTGGTTGACCTAATGACTGTCGAACTAAGTCTTGTCAACTTAATGACCGTAAGTAAGCCTTCAGAGATAATGCTTCTCAGCCGTATCTACTCTTGTGGCAGCAGGGCATTGGCACATTGTTTTCTGTGGGTAAGTAGATGGAATTGCAGACTATATGGAGGTCCATCTGATTTCAGACCAAAGGGCTGATGCAAATGTGCACTGATAGTGATGATGAGGACTACTTTTGCAAGTAGCTGCATAAGGAGATGCTATAATATAGATGCTGCCAGCTCTGACCTCATGAAGATCTCTTTATAGTTCCTGGCATGCAGTGTGGTCACATGCAGCTCAGTTGCGTGATTGTCTAAACGGTCAACTCAATTTGTGTTTGCATGAACACATAACACTTTAACATGCATTCTGTCCTTACATTACCTAAATTGCATTCATACCCAAGTGGTTTTCGTACCCTGGACCAAAGACTAATTGTACTATGGAAATGTTTTGCTAGGAAGACGAAATGGCAGTTTCATGTTGTCATATACAGTATTTTTTTTTTTGTAGTTAATGCCTGTTGTGATTAAGGCAGTGGTTCTCAAACTGTATGGCAGGTTCCACGGAACACTTGCAGTGGTGCCTCAGGTTATTTGTCCAGGACCAGTACACACTATTTATTGTCCGTGTTCGCAAAAACATGGTATAAGCGCGTATTTTACTCAGTTTTCGTGACCATGGACTCAAATTTACAAAATGGCTGGGTGCCCGAGACACACTTGGCTGCAGCCAATCCCTAGCTGCCATCAGGCGGAGAGGGTGGCGGATTTGCAGCTGGACTTCTGGACTTGGTGTGCCCCGCAGCGTAGAGGTCGAGTGTTCCCGCAGCTGTAGGTGGGGGGGATCCTTGGGGCGGAGTGTTCCAGCAGCGGTGGTCGGGGGCAGTTCGGATTACTCAAGTGTTTCCGTAAGGGGTGGAATCGGGTGCTCTGTGTTTCTGTGGCAGGGGCCTGACTGTTTCCGCAGCAGTGGGTCCGGATGCCCAGTGATTCGGGGAGGGGGGGCAGGTGATTTGTGTTCCCACTGCCAACATCAGTGTGCCATGTTGGGGAGATGGGTGCATCTTCTGCTCTGAGCTGTTACAAACGGCGGGAGGAGGGTAGGGTGTGCTGACTGTTCCCGCCGCGGGATGTTTCAGGCGGCAGGAGGGGATTTGTGGTGCGGATGCTCTGTGTTAACCTTCCGCGGCCAGCTCCAAGTGACATGGTGCAACATTTGCACAGAATTGCTTAAAGGGGGAGGAATTTGCTGACTGTTCACGTAGGAGAAAGAGGGGGGATCTGCTGATTGTTCCCGTAGGGGGAAGAGGGGGCATCTGCTGACTGTTCCTGTAGTTCAGGGATGGGGAACCTTCAGCACTCCAGCTGCTGTTGAACTGCACATCCCAGCATGCCCTGCAACAATTTTAGCCTAGCCAAATAGCAAAACTGTAGCAAGGCATGCAGGTATGTGTAGTTCAACAACAGCTGGAGGGCCGAAGGTTCCCCATCCATGCTGTAGTTGGAAAAGCCACTCATTTTTTGCTCACCTTGATCACCGATTGTTAATGTAATAGGCAAAACTAGTGCTGGTGGCTGCCAATCATAAAATACAGTATGTGGACAAACAGAAGCAGATCTTGTCCCTCAACACACAGCTGAAAGTAAGGATGACATATAAACATAATTTACTTATTTAATATTTGTTTTCTAAATTTCTCAATAAACTTTTGGCCAAGGGGTGGCGTGAAACAAATTCTAATACTCTAGGGCGTTGTGATTCTAAAAAGTTTGGGAATCCCTGGATTAAGGCCTAATCTTGAGTTAATAAAATAATACACGAACATGTGAATGTTTACTCTCTAATACCCCTTTAACACAGAAAATTAAATTACCGGGTGAAGCAGTTCTACCCAGTAATTTCATGAAAAACTCTGGTCCTTTTCTGTGTGAAAGGGTCAACACGGGAATTTCAACTCTGGTTGACCCTTTCACACAGACAAAATACCTGTTTTGATCCGCAAATTATCGGTTTGAAATTCTTGACCCGGTAATTTGCACTGAAATGACTGGTAATTACCGGGATTTCTATCTGAAAAGGGTATAAGAAAGGAATACATGTGAATGTACATTGGGGAGTATTAATAGAAGAAATAGTTTGTGTCTAATTTCTGAACTCCTTGGTGCCGGTGCAAGTCATCCACAATTCCGAATTGCACATGTTCAACTCCACGTAACCTGCATTTCTGTGTACACGCCCTCACTAATCTTGGCTAACATGCGAATGCCCCGTTACCACCCAGTTACACCTATGCAGCCTCTAGTAGAGATGCAGCAGAGATGTATAGTACTGTGACTTTCCCATAGGTACGTACATTCTGCTGTGGACTATGAGCAGTGCTAAAAAATGCAGGGTCTTTCAACAAAGTAGACTTGCATGCACTTCTGCATCACCTGCAAGTAGGGAGGACTTTGATTTAATTTTACTACATTTTCCCAGTGCATTAGCCACAAATAAGTGCAGTTTGTTCTCTGTCTTAGAGGTGTTTAGCTAGCAGGGTGATGCCCCAAATGTAATAGTTTGCCGTTTGCATCACTAGTGCGATTTCTACACTATTGCCGCTACATTTAAAGCGGCAATCAGTTTTAAGGCAAAACCAGGTCTGCACTAGTGAATCCATATATCGGGCTAATTACATGTGGGTTTAAGACAGAAGAGAAGATTTATTAAGCCTGGTGAAGTGATAAAGTGGAAGGTAATAAAGCACCAGCCAATCAGCTCCTAACTTCCATCTAACAGGCTGGGTTTGAAAAATGACAGAAGCTGACTGACTGGTGCGTTATCACCTTTCACTTTATCACATTACCAGGCTTAATAAATCTGCCCCAGAGAGCCTCAAAGAGGCTAGATAGCACATTGGCAGTTACAAATGTTCAGAGCACGTTTATTTATTGTTATTATTTATTAAGTTTCTTGTATAGCACAGCATATTCCATTGCACTTTGCAATTGAAACAACAGTAATAGAACAAAACTGGGTAAAAACAGACAGACATAGAGATAGGAAGGCCCTGCTCGCAAGCTTACGATCTATAGGGAAATAGGCATTGATACATAAGGATAGATGCTACCTATTGCATAATGCTCCACCAGATTGCAAAGGTTCTTAATGGGCTGTATGATCTGTTCACCCAGCAATGTTAGCCAAGGGTCAGTAGGGTATGAAAGTGAAGAAAAGATAAAATGTGAGGTTATATGTGGATGGTACATATGTGTGTATATACTGTATACATAATTAGGAAGGTAAACTAAAGCCCCTTTCACATCTCCAATGCCGGATCCCACCCGGGAATTGGAAACCGGTCCTTCCCGGGTGGGTTCCGGCATTGGAGCCCAAGCGCTGGCTTCCTGACCCGGCAATTTGCCGGGTTGGTTGCCATAGTGGCAGGTGGCGGAACCGATGCTGGGAGATGAGCTCATCTCCGTGCCGCCTCTCCCTATGTAGTAAACGGGTCCCGGGTCGCATTGACCCGGGAACCCGTTTACAGTGCCACTGACCCGGTGTTCAACCCGAGAATAACCCTTCTTATAACCCGGGTTAAATTACCGGGTCAGGTGACCTAGGAATTTGACCATGGCCCTTTCACACTGCACACCGACCCATGTCGATCCGGCAATATGCTGGGTTGATACCGGGTCATTTTTGGATGTGAAAGCGGGATACTGTTTATCAAATCAAGCAGGCCTGTCTGTCAGGAAAACTATAGAAACAAAGTTCTGTCCCAAATAATTGATCTCCCATTCAGGGGCGTAACTAGGGCCCCATTTACGGCCCAATGGTAAAAAAAAAAACAACTTGCATAGAAACATGTGACGGACAAGTAAGACAGGCTTCCCCATCAGATGTAGACCCCATAGCAGCTGTACTTATTGTAGTTATGCCCTTGCTCACATTTGTAATGCATCTATTGGTAATTATGTTAGGGACGTTTGGGAGAAAATAAACACACAACCGTTCTTGATGACATCACAAAGCAGAAGGGGAAAAGTCCTTGGGTGGCGGAGAGAGGAGGATGTATTATACTTACATGGATCGTGCCAGTATAAACTCTTCCTGCTTCCCCTCTTTACCGAGGAGAAGCAGGAAGCACTAAGAACATCTCGGTTGCTGGAGCGGGGGAGTGAAACCCCCCCCACGCACCCCGCCAATCCCTGTCAGCCCCACAGCGCATCAGCCTAGTGCTGATGTACTTAGTCTCCCTGCTGGGCTGGATCTTGCTATTATTGCAAGATTTCCCGTGTGGATCCCACAGCTGGCAACCGCCACAGCCAGGGACAGTGTTGTATCTGCTGTGGAGTTACGGCAACGACACCTGCAGCTGTCGAAATCAATAGCTGCAGGTGTCTGATCGGTCAGTGCATTCAGTGCACTCTATTCTTGCATATCGGCTTGCTGTCTTGTAGATAGCAGAGCTGATATAGACTGGCACCCCTGTCACTGTACATACACCGCCGCTGTCATACATGGGGGGAAGGGGTATTGGCGCACATACAGTGCACTGATATCTCTTCCCACCCACCCCCCATTTCAACCTTTAATACATCTACAACTTGGTTTAAAAAAACTGGGACCTGCCCACACTTTTAATGGATTTATAGCCTGCACTATTCAGTTTAGTTCAGAGATGTACATCAACAGCAAGTCCTGGAGAGCACTGTTGCCTAAGGCAGTCACCCAGATCCAAGAACATGGTGATTGGACATTGTCAGCTTGGTTCTAGGAACCGCTACAGTATAGTATTGTATCCACTTTTTATACCATGGGAAGTAGGGTGCATCAAACGCCCCATGAATTTTTAAAAGTAAGAAAAATGATTTGTCCCCATGCTACATTTTTTAGAATTGTTAAGGATATAATTTTGAAGAATCTGAGATGATATTTATGTGGCCCACCATGCCTCTGAAGATTAAAGATTTCTATTAATTTCTATTTTTTTTTTCTATTTCTATAAATCTCTATTGTATCTGAAAAAAAAATAATGATTTGATTAATGATTTTGTGATTTGGATGGGAACAGCCACAATAGGCCCATGAGGCTTCATGCTGTTCCCTTTCTTTATGTTCTTTTTGGGTGTGGAGGTGGACCACCTAAGTCAAATCGTACATCAAAAAAAATTTGCACACTTGTTTCTATGCTAAAAAGGTACATTTTAAGAATAGGGACAGCAAGCATTCCGAATGTTGGGGCGTTTGATGCACCCTTTGGGAAGGGGAGGGGAGAGTTTAGTACACGGTGGCTCCCCAGTAGACTACAACGAATATACAAACAATAGAATACATACATACATACATACATACATACATACATACATACATACATACATACATACGTTCTCTACTCTAGTTAACTGCAGGGGTGAGTAACGCCCAAATTATGAATACTGTATAAACAAAGAATAATGTATTAGCTCTTACTCAGTTGTGCAAGCTAAATGCTGAGCTCAAACACCTGTTGATGCCAAACTATTTTTGCACATATCAGGCTTTCATAGCCCTCCCTGTGCCGCATACTCTCTGAGCCCTGGAGCCTTCTCTGCGCGTGATGTCACAGAAGTGCCTCCCCACCACAGCCGCGCCCAGATCCCCAGAGGCCCTGACTCCGCAACACAGCAACTAGGCTGCCGGCTTGGAAGCCCCGAGATGTCTAATTTAACGGATAGAGTGGGTGATATCGCGGAGGGTAATGTCTAGACACTGAATCAATGTAAAAGTTGACAGTGCTGTGCAGTGGGTGTGCAGTGTCACTGACACTGCACAGCACTCTCACCTTTTACATTGATTCAGCGAGTGAGTCTGTACTGCCAGCCAGTTACTATTGTTAGCACTGGTGTCCCAACACGCCACATTACAGGGAAGTAGACGCACTAAATAAACTACAGCTTCCAGCAGCCCTTAGCGCTGAAGCATTCCGGCGCTAAGGCCTGCTGGGAGCTGTGGTTTATTGAGTGCATCTTCTTCCCTGTAATGCAGCACGTTTGGACACCAGCGGTAACAATAGTGACTGGCTGCTTGGCTGCTGTGCGAGTCTCCGGGAGAGCCCCTGCCAAAGGGAGGACAGCAGCTTAGCTGCTTCTAGGAGGAGAAGCAGGAGAAGCATAACCTGCCCCTCTCCCACTCGCAGTACCTACGGGCCCCAACCGTGGCACCCCCACACACCCCCTCCACCACACGTGGAGGCTCCGGAACCCCTCCCCCACCCACTTCACCTGCGGCACCACTGCCCCAGCCCCTCCCGCACCCACGGTACCCCCGCAAACCACCCCTCCCGCACCGGTGGCACCCCCGGACCCCCTCCCCCATCCGCGTCTCCCCCGCACCCGCCACCCCCCAAACCACAGAACCTTCTATGTGATTCATCAGGCCCTGCGTGCGCTGTTCACGCCTTTGCAAGGGGCTACGACCCCTTAACCATCGCACGCCTTTTGTCCGTGCGATATTTAACCACTCTCACAATTATGATTGGAGGGAATACTCCACATAATACAAATATTGCACGCCACAAGGGCGTGCAAAAGTTAAGGGGGCGTAGCCCCTCATGACAGTGTGAAGAGCGCCCGGAGGGTGCGATGAATCACCTAGTGACTTAATAAGTGTCTTGCGTTGGAGCTAGATTATCATGAGGGGCTCAAACATGTAGCTACATTACTAGAACTGGGGTTTCTGTGTGGCAAAATATTAACAGGTGGCACTAATGTGTTTAACACATTTCTGATGCTAGGAGTATTTACATATTATACTTTTTAATAACATCATTAGCATATCTTTCTCAATATGATGTTGTGTCTTATGTAGATCACCCCAAGCAGTGTGTCTGTGTATAAAACTCATGCCATCAACCTCTTCCCTTGTAAAGTGTCTGTTTTGAGATAATTAGGGTACAGTAAATTGAGCTGTCACTGTCAGTCTCAGGTGAAAGCTAATGTGTAAATGTAACCCTTATCTATTTATGGCCACCAGCTGCTCAGTTTAAAAAACTAAGCATAGCAATTCATTTGCTTATTCTTTTTTTTACTGTCCATATAATGTAACATATAACTCATGCATAAATTACTCAAAGAACAGCCAGAATTTTTTACAAAAATGAAACTTGCACAACCGTATTTAGATGTGCTGTGTCTGAGAACTTAACAAACATTACTGTCTTAAATGTCACACTAGAAAAGATTCACATTTCTAGAAGGTTACAATCAGAAGTGCCTACTGATCTTTTGAATCATACCTCTGACAGGTAAATTACCTGCTCCTGCTAATGGTCACTCCCCACCTCCCATCATCATCCTCATCATCATCATCTTGCCTCTAGAGCCTTACCTACTAACAGTGAATGTGCGTACTTGTCACAATCGGTACACACCAGCAAGTATGTCTATAAGCTGCTTGTGACCTATAGATTGTAAGCTTGCTAGCAAGGCCTTCCTACGTCTGACTGTCTGTTACCCAGTCTTGTTTTTTTTACTGTTTGCAATTGTTTTGTGTTATCACTGTCACCAATTGTAAAGCGCAACGGAATTTGGTGCGCTATTTAAGAAACGGTTAATAAAGAAATAAATAATAAGCATTTGATTTCATTCCTCAGGTCCAGAGGTCAGAAGGTTGGTGTAGGATAAGGGAACAGCTTTTTTTTATTTTATTTAAGCCACACAATTAAGCCTGTAACCATTGAAATATTCTTTTTATGTTTAACCTTTCTTTGTAGTTACAGTTTATTTTTGATATTTTGAAGTTTCTTTTTTTGTCATGCCAGAGATGGGATCAGGTTTCCTTTAATGTTGGTTTTACTTGACCATTTCTTGAAATGCTTTATCCTCCGGTAGAGTTACACGAAATACATACTCCTAATGTACCATTTTAATATCCCATTACACCTGTTTATTTCCAGAGCTTGTCTGGTGATTGTTGATCTAAACCTACTTATCTTTTCTGCATCTGGTATGTTATAGCTCTTTTAATTGGCAGACAGGTTAATGCACAGATGGCAAAAAGCATTAAGATCATGATTAAAAAATACTCCAGAGCATGAAATTGAACAACTTATGTATTTCTGAGGCAGTAAGCAGAGTGTTAAAATGATTTGTCTGCTGTGCTCCAACAGTATTGATTATGGCTTTGATCCTTAGAAACAAATGTGCCATCAGCAGCTTTTGAAGTACAGTATATATTACTACAAGGCACACAAGTTACTATGCCACGCCAACTCTTTAAAAGGCAAGGTGAACTTCTAATCTGTAGGGGAAGCAGTATCCGTAGCATGTGCCCGGTTGCAAATGTCTGAGGAATTGGGAAAAGTGTAGGTAATGTAGTTGGCAAAAGAACCTTGTATTTTAAACACCATATGAATGAGCCTACATCTTGTACCAGTTACAATGCCCCTGGGTTATTTTATAGCGTCATATATTTTTTTTTTATCCACTGGAATGTTTAGGTGTGTCTTAAGGTGGGTACACACTGACATGTTAGCATATCTGCTGTTGTGCCAACCAAAGTAAGTGTACACGGTTACCGATTGGCTGCTCGACATGTCTGTTAGGATCCCCAGGTGAGTGGGCAACCTTTTATCCACTGAACCCTGAGAGGAACACATCTACCCTTTGCACTTTCTCTACTAATTTATATGCAGAAGGTTGGGCACCATCTACTAGCTGTTCAGTGCTAGATGTTTTCTCTTACGTCCTAGAGGATGCTGGGGACTCCAAAAGGACCATGGGGTATAGACGGATCCGCAGGAGACATGGGCACACAAAAAAGACTTTTACTGGGTGTGAACTGGCTCCTCCCTCTATGCCCCTCCCCCAGACCTCAGTTAGACTCTGTGCCCGGGAGTGACTGGACACACACTAGGGGAGCTCTACTGAGTTTCTCTGGAAAAGACTTATGTTAGGCTTTTTTATTTTCAGGGAGACCTGCTGGCTACAGGCTCCCTGCATCGTGGGACTGAGGGGAGAGAAGTCAGACCTACTTCTTCTTAGTTAAGGGCTCTGCTTCTTAGGCTACTGGACACCATTAGCTCCAGAGGGTTCGATCACTTGGTTCGCCTAGCTGCTTGTTCCCGGAGCCGCGGCGTCACCCCCCTCACAGAAGCGAGAAGAAAGAAGCCAGGTGAGTATTATAAGAACTGAAGACATCAGACGGCAGAAGACTTCAGTAACGGAGGTACTGCGCAGCGGTAGCGCTGCGCTCCATGCTCCCACACACATCACCAACGGCACTTACAGGGTGCAGGGCGCTCGGGGTGGGGGGAGCGCCCTGGGCAGCAGTTACTGGGGTCAATCTGACTGGCAAAAGGCATATTCCCCCGCCAGTATAAATATTTCAAATTTGAGCGGGACTACAATGCGACGGGAAGGGGCGGGGCTTAGCCGCACAGCTCACCAGCGCCATTTTCTCTCCACAGCCACAGCAGAGACGCTGGCCCGGACCTCCAAGCTCCTTCACAGTAACAAGGGAACAAAACGGGGGTGGTACGGCACGTACAATTTTTGGTGCTTTTTTTTATTGTTAATGACAGCGCTAACCACATATATTATTGCTGTGTAGTATATGGGCGCTGGGGAGTGAGCTGGCATACTCCCTCTGTGTTTCTCTTTGTAGTCTTCCCTGTGGGTCCCCTTGTTTTGGGAGTGTGGGTGTGTCGGTATTACGTGTCGACATGTCTGAGGCTGAGTGTTCCTCCCCGGAGGAAGTTACTGGGGGCGCAGAAAAGGATTTGGGAATGACTCTGTCGGCACAGCCGACTGCTGATTGGGTGAATATCTTGAGTACACTGAATGCAAATGTGGCTTTATTGTCTAAGAGGTTGGATAAATCTGATTCTCAGACGCAAACATGGAGGAAATCCATGGAGGACACTTTGTCTCAGGTACAGACCCCCTCGGGGTCACAGAAACGTTCATTTACCCAGATGGTAGATACAGATACCGACACGGACTCTGATTCCGATGTCGATTTCAATGAGGATACTTTACACCCAAGGGTAGTTAGGAGTATTCAGTACATGATTGTGGCTATTAAAGATGTTTTACATATCTCTGAGGAACCTACTGTTCCAGACACGGGGGTTTGCTTATTTAAAGGGAAAAAGCCTGAGGTAAAGTTTCCCCCCTCTCATGAAATGAACGCTCTTTGTGAAAAGGCTTTGGAGTCGCCGGATAAGAGGTGGCAGATTCCCAAGAGAATATTTATGGCATATCCTTTCCCCTCTGATGATAGGGAGAAATGGGAGTCGTCTCCCAATGTCGACAAGGCTCTATCCCGATTGTCCAAGAAGGTGGCGCTGCCGTCTCCTGACACGGCTGCTCTCAAGGATTCGGCGGATCGCAAGCTGGAGACGACATTGAAGGCCATTTTCGTTAATACTGGTGCATTGCTCAGACCTGCTGTGGCGTCGGTATGGGTGAGTAGTGCTATTGCTAAATGGGCTGATAATTTGGCTTCTGATATGGATACCCTTGATAAGGATAACATTCTTTTGACACTTGGTTATATCAAGGACGCTGCAGATTACCTAAAGGATGCGGCGAGGGATGTTGGCCTCTTGGGATCAAGAGCCAATGCCATGGCGGTCTCGGCCAGGAGGGCGTTGTTGTCTCATCAATGGAATGCTGCTGCCGACTCCAAGAAAAATAGGGAAGCTCTCCCCTTTAAAGGTAGTGTTTTGTTTGGTGACTGATGTGCTGACCTGGTGTTTACCGCTACTGCGGGTAAGTCATCTTTTCTTCCTTATGTTCCAACACAACAGAAAAAGGAGGCCCATCAGCAGATGCAGTCCTTTCGGCCTAATAAATACAAAAGAGGTAGGGGTTCGTCCTTCCTCGCTTCAAAGGGTAGAGGAAGGGGAAAGAGGTCGCCTGCAGTGTCAGGCGCCCAGGACCAAAAGTCCTCCCCCGTCTCTACCAAGTCCACCGCATGACGCTGGGGCTCCCCTGCGGGAGTCCGTACCGGTGGGGGTCCGTCTCCGAGTCTTCAGTCAGTCGGCCCTGGATCCTTGGGTTTTGGACATAGTGTCCCAAGGGGGGTACAAACTGGAGTTTCAGGAGATGCCCCCCCCGATGCTTTTTCAAGTCGGCCCTTCCAGTTTCTCTTCCAACATATATATTGATAAATGCTCAATTAGCTTAGTGATATCATTCAGGTGCTCGAAAGGGAGGGTTTTTCTAAGCAAGAAAAAAAGGCATTTGTTTCCCCCAGCACCCTGAATTGATAACCGTAGTACGGTTATCATTCAGGGTGCTGGGGGAAACAAATGCCTTTTTTTCCAGTTTCTCTTCCAGAAAGAGTAGTAGTAAATGCTGCGATACAAAAGCTGTGTCAACAGAGGGTCGTTGTGCCGGTTCCCCCGTCCAAACGGGGAGAAGGGTTCTATTCGAGCCACTTTGTCGTGCCGAAGCCGGACGGCTCGGTCCGACCGATTCTGAAGCTAAAATCCCTCAATCCATACTTGAAAACTTTCAAGTTCAAGATGGAATTTTTTCAAGCTGTGATCTCCAGCTTTGAAGGGGGGGATTTTATGGCGTCAGTCGACATAAAGGATGCCTACTTACACGTCCCGATATATTCTCCTCATCAGGCCTTCCTGAGATTTGCGGTACAGGATTGTCATTACCAATTTCAGACGTTGCCGTTTGGGCTTTCCACGGCCCCGAGGGTTTTCACCTAGGTTATGCCGGAAATGATGGTACTCCTTCGCAAGCAAGGGGTCACAATTATCCCATACTTGGACGATCTCCTGATAAAGGCGAGATCAAGAGAACAGTTGCTAAGAAATGTGGAACTCTCCCTGTCGGTGCTGCGACATCATGGTTGGATTCTAAATGTGCCAAAGTCTCAGTTGATCCCGACAACTCGGCTGCCCTTCCTAGACACGGAGCTACAGAGAGTGTTTCTTCCGGAGGAAAAAGCTCTGGAAATACAGACCATGGTCAAGGAGCTTCTGAGACCGGCAAGAGTGTTGATTCATCAATGCACTAAAGTGCTAGGGAAGATGGTTGTGGCTTACGAAGCCATTCCGTTTGGCAGGTTTCATGCTCGGGTGTTTCAGTGGGATTTGCTGAACAAATGGTCCGGGTGTCACCTGCACCGGAAAATAAGTCTATCTTCCAGGGCCAGGATTTCTCTCCTGTGGTGGCTACAAGGCTCTCACCTTCCAGAGGGACGCTGATTCGGAATCCAGGACTGGGTCCTGCTGACCACATATGCAAGTCTCCGAGGCTGGGGCGCAGTCACGCAAGGAAGAAGTTTCCAGGCAAAATGGTCAAGCCAGGAATCTTGTCTCCACATAAATGTTCTCGAGTTAAGAGACATTTACAACGGCCTCCTGCAAGCGAAGAACGTTCTTCAGGGTTTCCCTGTCCTGATCCAGTCGGACAACATAACAGCGGTGGCGTACGTAAACCGCCGAGGCGGAACAAGGAGCAGGGCGGCAATGGCGGAAGCCACAAGAATTCTCCTCTGGGTGGAACAGCACGTGAGCGCTCTGTCAGCAGTCTTCCTCCCGGGCGTGGACAACTGGGAAGCAGACTTCCTCAGCAGACACGATCTCCATCCAGGAGAGTGGGCTCTTTATCAAGAGGTATTTGCAGAAGTGACAAGGCGTTGGGGAATTCCTCTGATAGACATGATAGCGTCTCGCCTCAACAAGAAGCTTCCGAAGTATTGCTCCAGGTCGAGGGACCCCCAATCCTGTGCGGTGGACGCACTGGTAACTTCGTGGGTGTTTCAGTCAGTATATGTGTTCCCTCCGCTTCCTCTCATTCCAAAGGTGTTGAGGATCATAAGATGAACAAGGGTTCGGGCTATACTCGTTGCTCCAGATTGGCCACGGAGGGCCTGGTTTCGGGATCTTCAGGAATTACTAGTGGAAGATCCCTGGCCGCTTCCTCTACGAGAGGACCTGTTACTGCAGGGTCTCTGTGTGTTCCTGGACTTACCGTGGCAGCGTTTGACGGCATGGAAGTTGAACGCCAGATCCTAGCCCGGAAGGGTATTCCCGGGGAGGTCAACCCCACTCTCCTTAAGGCTAGGAAGGAGGTCACGGCGAAACATTATCACCGTATTTGGAGAAGGTATGCGTCGTGGTGTGAAACCAAAGCAGCTCCTGCGGAGGAGTTTCACTTGGGTCGTTTCCTCCATTTTTTACAGGCAGGCGTGGATGCAGGCCTGAAATTGGGTTCCATCAAAGTGCAGATTTCGGCTTTATCTATCTTCTTTCAAAAATAATTGGCTGTACTTCCCGAGGTTCAGACTTTCGTGAAGGGAGTGCTGCATATCCATCCTCCATTTGTGCCGCCCGTGACACCGTGGGATCTTGAAGTGGTGTTGCAGTTTCTTATGCCTCACTGGTTTGAACCTTTGCGTAAGGTTGAGTTGAAGTTTCTCACTTGGAAAGTGGTCATGCTTTTGGCTTTGGCGTCTGCCAGACGAGTGTCTGAGTTGGCAGCTTTGTCTCACAATAGCCCATATTTGATTTTTCATGTTGATAGAGCGGAATTGAGGACTCGTCAACAATTTCTGCCGAAGGTGGTTTCTTTGTTTCACATAAATCAACCTATTGTGGTACCTGTGGCTACGGATGCTGTGGCAGTCCAAAAATCTCTTGATGTTGTAAGAATTTTGAAAATTTATGTTGCCAGAACGGCTCTTACTAGAAAAACAGAGGCTCTGTTTGTCCTGTATGCTTCCAACAAGATTGGAAATTCTGCTTCTAAGCAGACTATTGCACGCTGGATTTGTAGTACGATTCAGCACGATCATTCTTCGGCAGGGCTACCGTTGCCGAAGTCCGTAAAGGCCCATTCTACCAGGAAGATGGGCTCATCTTGGGCTGCTGCCCGAGGCGTCTCGGCGCTTCAACTTTGCCGAGCAGCAACATCATGGTCGGGTTCAAACACTTTTGCTAGATTCTACAAGTTTGATACCCTGGCTGATGAGGACCTTATGTTTGCTCAATCAGTGCTGCAGAGTCGTCCGCACTCTCCTGCCCAGTCTGAAGCTTTGGTATAGACCCCATGGTCCTTTTGGAGTCCCCAGCATCCTCTAGAACGTAAGAGAAAATAGGATTTTAATACCTACCGGTAAATCATTTTCTCCTAGTCCGTAGAGGATGCTGGGCGCCCATCCCAGTGCGGACTGTTCCTTGCAGTTGTTTTGAAACTGGTTATTTTCGGTTACACAAGGTTTGTGTATCAGTTGTATTCAGCTTGTTGCTGTTGTTAGTTCATACTGTTATCTGGTTTCCTGTTGCTCCAGTTGTACGGTATGTTTGTGGTGTGGGCTGGTATGTTTTCTCGCCCTTAGTTTAACAAAAATCCTTTCCTCGAAATGTCCGTCTCTCCTGGGCACAGTTCCTATAACTGAAGTCTGGAGGAGGGGCATAGAGGGAGGAGCCAATTCACACCCAGTAAAAGTCTTTTTAGTGTGCCCATGTCTCCTACGGATCCGTCTATACCCCATGGTCCTTTTGGAGTCCCCAGCATCATCTACGGACTAGGAGAAAAGGATTTACCGGTAGGTATTAAAATCCTATTTTTTCACACCTTACCGGTCTAATATAGTGGACTTCCCTACACAACGGAGACTCGTCATGTTGTGATTTAACACACTAGAAATAGTTTGGTTTTATATTTATCTAAATTGGTACAATTAGTGATGTATGCGTTTCATCAAGTTACCGCTATCACGCTTTTCTCCTGCAGGGTCCACAGGTTATCGACAGTATAACATTGGGATGTGATGACGCGACAGTGGATTTGCACCAAATGGTCAAAGCTTTTCGGCTTCCCAGCATGCAACAGGCCCATTAATATATCCCCGCCTCCTGGCTCAGGCAAATCAGTTTTTGGTTTGGTGCGGCAGGAGCTGGACCATGGTCAGGGGCTGCTGTTTTGTTTTTGTTTTTTAGAAGCCCTAAGCTTTCTTATTTTATTCTTACTAACTTCCTAGTTGATACTAAGGTCTTGTACTTGTCCACTGGAGCCTGGCACTTTAAAACCTTTAGTGTGTGTGGGCTGGCTCCTCCCCTCTATGTCCCTCCTACCAGACTCCGTTTAGAAAAATGTGCCCAAGGAGCCGGGTGCATTTCTTTAAAGCTCCAGAGATTTTTTCCTTTATTTTTATATTAGTTTATTGTTTTCAGGTAGCTCTGGTTGGCAACCAGGCTACCTGCTTCGTGGGACTTAGAGGGGGGACTGAACCAACCTCCTGAGGTTTAATGGTTCGTAATCCCAGCTGACAAGACACTGAGCTCCTGAGGTACTGATCACACATCATTAGTATGTGTGCCCACGCCAGCAGCTAGCCGCCACCCTCTAACAGATGCCGAAGTTACAAGGTGCAGTGAGTGTTACACCGGGGTCCCAGTTAGCGGGTCCCCGGTGCAGTTTTGGCGGAAAGTCACGGGCCCGGAGCTGCGGTGCCCGCCACGGACAAACTGGCTCAGGGTTGTTGCCGCGCAGTGCTCACTGGCGGTAATTCAGAGTTGATTGCAGCAGCAAATTTGTTAGCAGTTGGGCAAAATCATGTGCACTGCAGGTGTGGCAGTTATATTGTTTGCCGAGAGAGTCAGATTTGGGTGGGTTATATTGTTTCTCTAACGTCCTAGTGGATGCTGGGAACTCCGTAAGGACCATGGGGAATAGCGGGCTCCGAAGGAGGCTGGGCACTCTAGAAAGATTTAGGACTACCTGGTGTGCACTGGCTCCTCCCACTATGACCCTCCTCCAAGCCTCAGTTAGATTTCGTGCCCGGCCGAGGTTGGATGCACACTAGGGGCTCTCCTGAGCCCTTAGAAAGAAAGTATAATTTTAGTTTTTTTATTTTCAGTGAGACCTGCTGGCAACAGGCTCACTGCAGCGAGGGACTAAGGGGAGAAGAAGCGAACTCGCCTGCTTGCAGCCGGATTGGGCTTCTTAGGCTACTGGACACCATTAGCTCCAGAGGGATCGACCGCAGGCCCAGTCCTTGGTGTTCGGTCCCGGAGCCGTGCCGCCGTCCCCCTTACAGAGCCAGAAGCAAGAAGAGGTCCGGAAAATCGGCGGCAGAAGACATCAGTCTTCACCAAGGTAGCGCACAGCACTGCAGCTGTGCGCCATTGCTCCTCATGCACACTTCACACTCCGGTCACTGAGGGTCTGGGCGCTTGGGGGGGGGCGCCCTGAGCTGCAATAAAAACACCTTGGCTGGCAAAAATACCACAATATATAGCCCTAGAGGCTATATATGTGGTAAATTCCCCTGCCAGAATCCAGAAAAAAGCGGGAGAATAGGCCGCGGAAAAGGGGCGGAGCTATCTCCCTCAGACACACTGGCGCCATTTCTCCTTCACAGATCCGCTGGAAGGAAGCTCCCTGGCTCTCCCCTGCAGTCTACACTTCAGAACAGGGTAAAAACAGAGAGGGGGGCACTAAATTTGGGCGCAATACATATATAATAAAAAAGCAGCTATAGGGGACATAACTTAGTTAGTCCCTGCATTATATAGCGCTCTGGTGTGTGCTGGCATACTCTCACTCTGTCCCCCCAAAGGGCTTTTGTGGGTACTGTCCTCATTCGGAGCATTCCTTGTGTGTGTGCGGTGTGTCGGTACGGCTGTGTCGACATGTTTGATGAGGATAATGATGGGGAGGCGGAGCAGATGCCTTTAGAAGGGATGTCACCCCCTGTGGGGCAGACACCTGAGTGGATGGGCTTATGGAAAGTAATGAGTGCACGTATAGACTCCTTATATAAGAAAATCGACGACATGCCAAATGTGGGACAGCCGACTTCTCAGCTCGTGCCTGCCCAGGCGTCGCATGGGTCGTCAGGGGCTCTAAAACGCCCGCTACCTCAAGCAGACCCAGATGTCGACACGGATACTGACACCAGTGTCGACGACGATGAGTCAAACCTGATGCCCACTAAGGCCATTCACTGTATGATTGAGGCAATGAAAGAGGTGTTAAACATTTCTGATATAACTACTGGTACCACTAAAAAGGGTATTATGTTTGGAGAGAAAAAACTACCCGTAGTTTTTCCCCCATCAGATGAATTAAATGAAGTGTGTGAAGAAGCGTGGGCTTTCCCTGATAAAAAATTGGTAATTCCTAAGAAGGTACTAATGGCGTTCCCTTTCCCGCCAGAGGATAGGTCACGTTGGGAAACACCCCCTAGAGTGGATAAAGCGCTCACACGTTTGTCTAAAAAGGTGGCACTACCGTCTCCGGATACGGCCGCCCTCAAGGAGCCTGCTGATAGAAAGCAGGAGGCGATCCTGAAGCCTGTATATACACACACAGGCATTATACTTAGGCCAGCTATTGCGTCAGCTTGGATGTGCAGTGCTGCCGCTGCGTGGTCAGATAAACTGTCAGAAAATATTGACACATTAGACAGAGACACGATCCTGTTAACCATAGACCATATAAAAGACTCAGTCTTATATATGAGAGATGCACAAAGGGAAATCTGCCGATTGGCATCTAAAGTAAGTGCATTGTCCATTTCTGCTAGGAGAGGCTTATGGACTCGCCAGTGGACAGGAGATGCAGATTCAAAAAAGCACATGGAAGTGTTACCATATAAGGGTGAGGAATTATTTGGGGATGGTCTCTCGGACCTAGTTTCCACAGCAACGTCTGGGAAGTCAGCATTTTTACCCCATGTCCCCTCACAGCCTAAGAAGGCGCCGTTTTATCAGGTTCAGTCCTTTCGGACCCAGAAAAACAGGCGTGGAAAAGGCGGGTCCTTTCTGTCCAGAGGCAGAGGTAGGGGAAAAAGACTGCAACAAACAGCAGGTTCCCAGGAGCAAAAGTCCTCCCCCGCTTCTTCTTCCAAGTCCGCCGCATGACAGTGGGGCTCCACAGGCGGAGCCAGGTACGGTGGGGGGCCGCCTCAAGAATTTCAGCGATCAGTGGGCTCGCTCACAGGTGGATCCCTGGATCCTTCAGATAGTATCTCAGGGGTACAAACTGGAATTCGAGGCGTCTCCACCCCACCGGTTCCTAAAATCTGCCTTGCCGATTGCTCCCTCAGACAGGGAGGCGGTGCTAGCGGCAATTCACAAGCTGTATTCCCAGCAGGTGATAATCAAGGTACCCCTACTTCAACAAGGCCGGGGTTACTATTCCACACTATTTGTGGTACCGAAACCGGACGGTTCGGTGAGACCCATTTTAAATTTGAAATCCTTGAACACATACATAAAAAAATTCAAGTTCAAGATGGAATCGCTCAGGGCGGTTATTGCGAGCCTGGATGAGGGGGAGTACATGGTATCCCTGGACATCAAGGATGCTTACTTGCATGTCCCCATTTACCATCCTCACCAGGAGTACCTCAGATTTGTGGTACAGGATTGCCATTACCAATTCCAGACGCTGCCGTTTGGACTGTCCACGGCACCGAGGGTATTTACCAAGGTGATGGCGGAAATGATGATACTCCTTCGAAAAAAGGGAGTTTTAATTATCCCGTACTTGGACGATCTCCTAATAAAAGCGAGGTCCAAGGAACAGTTGTTGGTGGGAGTAGCACTATCTCAGGAGGTGCTGCACCAGCACGGCTGGATTCTGAATATCCCAAAGTCACAGCTGGTTCCGACGACACGACTACTGTTCCTGGGTATGATTCTGGATACAGTCCAGAAAAAAGTGTTTCTCCCGGAGGAGAAAGCCAGGGAGTTGTCATCTCTAGTCAGAGACCTCCTGAAACCAAAACAGGTATCAGTGCATCGCTGCACGCGGGTCCTGGGAAAGATGGTGGCTTCTTACGAAGCAATTCCCTTCGGCAGGTTCCATGCCAGAATCTTTCAGTGGGACCTGTTGGACCAGTGGTCCGGATCGCATCTTCAGATGCATCGCTTGATAACCCTGTCTCCAAGAACCAGGGTGTCGCTACTGTGGTGGCTGCAGAGTGCCCATCTTCTAGAGGGCCGCAGGTTCGGCATACAGGACTGGGTCCTGGTGACCACGGATGCCAGCCTTCGAGGCTGGGGGGCAGTCACACAGGGAAGAAACTTCCAAGGACTATGGTCGAGTCAGGAGACTTCCCTTCACATAAATATTCTGGAACTAAGGGCCATCTACAATGCCCTAAGTCAAGCAAAATCCCTGCTCCTACACCAGCCGGTGCTGATCCAGTCAGACAACATCACGGCAGTCGCCCATGTAAATCGACAGGGCGGCACAAGAAGCAGGATGGCGATGGCGGAAGCCACAAGAATTCTCCGATGGGCGGAGAATCATGTACTAGCACTGTCAGCAGTGTTCATTCCGGGAGTGGACAACTGGGAAGCAGACTTCCTCAGCAGACACGACCTCCACCCGGGAGAGTGGGGACTTCATCCAGAAGTCTTCCAGATGCTGGAAAACCGTTGGGAAAAACCACAGGTGGACATGATGGCGTCCCGCCTCAACAAAAAGTTAAAAAGATATTGCGCCAGGTCAAGGGACCCTCAGGCGATAGCTGTGGACGCTCTAGTGACACCGTGGGTGTACCAGTCGGTTTATGTGTTCCCTCCTCTGCCTCTCATACCAAAGGTATTGAGAATAATAAGAAAGCGAGGAGTAAACACCATTCTCGTGGTTCCGGATTGGCCAAGACGAGCGTGGTACCCGGAACTTCAAGAGATGCTCTCAGAGGACCCGTGGCCTCTACCGCTCAGACAGGACCTGCTACAACAGGGGCCCTGTCTGTTCCAAGACTTACCGCGGCTGCGTTTGACGGCATGGCGGTTGAACACCGGATCCTAAAGGAAAAGGGTATTCCGGAAGAAGTCATTCCTACGCTTATTAAGGCCAGGAAAGATGTTACGGCAAAGCATTATCACCGCATATGGCGGAAATATGTTGCATGGTGCGAGGCCAAAAAGGCCCCAACAGAAGAATTTCAACTAGGTCGATTTCTGCATTTCCTGCAAGCAGGAGTGAATATGGGCCTAAAACTAGGCTCCATTAAAGTACAGATCTCGGCTCTGTCGATTTTCTTTCAAAAAGAACTAGCTTCAGTACCTGAAGTTCAGACATTTGTGAAAGGAGTGCTGCATATTCAGCCCCCATTTGTGCCTCCTGTGGCACCTTGGGATCTCAACGTGATGTTGAGTTTCTTAAAATCACATTGGTTTGAGCCACTAAAAACCGTGGATCTGAAATATCTCACGTGGAAAGTGGTCATGTTATTGGCCTTGGCTTCAGCCAGGCGAGTGTCAGAATTGGCGGCTTTATCATGTAAAAGCCCTTATCTGATTTTCCATATGGATAGGGCAGAATTGAGGACTCGTCCCCAGTTTCTCCCTAAGGTGGTGTCAGCGTTTCACCTGAACCAGCCTATTGTGGTGCCTGCGGCTACTAAGGATTTGGAGGACTCCCAAGTTGCTAGACGTTGTCAGGGCCCTGAAAATATATGTTTCCAGGACGGCTGGAGTCAGAAAATCTGACTCGCTGTTTATCCTGTATGCACCCAACAAGCTGGGTGCTCCTGCTTCTAAGCAGTCTATTGCTCGCTGGATTTGTAGTACAATTCAGCTTGCACATTCTGTGGCAGGCATGCCACAGCCAAAATCTGTAAATGCCCATTCCACAAGGAAGGTGGGCTCATCTTGGGCGGCTGCCCGAGGCGTCTCGGCTTTACAACTTTGCCGAGCAGCTACTTGGTCAGGGGCAAACACATTTGCAAAATTCTACAAATTTGATACCCTGGCTGAGGAGGACCTGGAGTTCTCTCATTCGGTGCTACAGAGTCATCCGCACTCTCCCGCCCGTTTGGGAGCTTTGGTATAATCCCCATGGTCCTTACGGAGTTCCCAGCATCCACTAGGACGTTAGAGAAACTAAGAATTTACTCACCGGTAATTCTATTTCTCGTAGTCCGTAGTGGATGCTGGGCGCCCATCCCAAGTGCGGATTGTCTGCAATACTTGTAAATAGTTATTGTTAACGAAAGGGTTATTGTTGAGCCATCTGTTGAGAGGCTCAGTTGTTTTTCATACTGTCAAACTGGATATAGTATCACGAGTTGTACGGTGTGATTGGTGTGGCTGGTAAGAGTCTTACCCGGGATTCTAAATCCTTCCTTATTATGTCTGCTCGTCCGGGCACGGTGTCCTAACTGAGGCTTGGAGGAGGGTCATAGTGGGAGGAGCCAGTGCACACCAGGTAGTCCTAAATCTTTCTCGAGTGCCCAGCCTCCTTCGGAGCCCGCTATTCCCCATGGTCCTTACGGAGTTCCCAGCATCCACTACGGACTACGAGAAATAGAATTACCGGTGAGTAAATTCTTATTTTCTGTGCAGGGTAAATACTGGCTGATTTATTTTTACACTGCAATTTAGATTTCAGTTTGAACACACCCCACCCAAATCTAACTCTCTCTCTCTGCACATGTTATTTCTGCCCCCCCTGCAGTGCACATGGTTTTGTGCAACTGCTAACAAATTTGCTGCTGCAATCAACTGTGAATTAGGCCCACTGTCTCGAGGCTTTGTGTGTACTGTACAATGCATATTCTATGTGGCCAGTATAAACTATGGTATGTACCGTGCGCCATTACAAGGGGCAGGGCTTCCCAGAGCGGGACCAGCGGCATGTAGGCGCTATTACCTGCTGCTACGGATCTTCAAGGCTGCATTCACGCTGCTCCTCCAGGACCCATGCTGCTGCAGTTTGTACAACTAGTACCAGGGGGTCATAGACAGGGGGAAGCACGCCAGCGTAGCGCCGCTGCACTGATATCAGGTCATACACATATTTCTACACACTGTGCTGTTGTGTACTGTGTGCTGGTGTCCGCTCCTCAGTGTCACTCCAAGGGCGCACTAGGGTTTGTGTGGAGGTGTTGGTCAGTGAGTCAATGAGTTGCGCTGTATTGCTGTTGTGTAAGATGTCTATTGACATGGTTATGTGTGCTGCTTGTAACTCTACACCATCCTCAGCAGGGTCACTCTTGTGTGAGCAATGTTGATTATCTCCACCGGGACCTAGCTCACAGGCACCTGACTGGCTAGATAGCTTTAAAAGCATGATTCAGAATGTAAATTCAGAATTAGCTGCAGCTAAAAGAGAGACAGGTGTTCAAACAGTCTATTGATTGTGTTGCTAAAGCAGCAGATACCAAGAAGGCTTCTCGGCCCCCTCTAGTGGCTTCACATAAACGCTCACAGGTGCTCCAGTCTGATTCTGATCAGCCTGATGTGAATGATGATGATATGGATGAGGACAGTTCTCTGTCCCCTGGGGTGGAGGCTCTCATTTTTGCTGTAAGAGAGGTCCTTACAGCATCAGGATCAGGAGGCAGAACCAGAGGAGGAGTTATACTTTAATGTTAGACCCAAGACCTCCGCAACCTTTCCTGTGTCTAAGCAATTAAACTCCCTGGCCGGGGAGGCTTGGTTAAACCCCGATAAAAAAAATTAAATTCCTCAGAGGTTTTTAACTACTTTTCCCCTCCCAGCTGTATCCAGAATGTCTAAGATATTGGTACTGCCAGGGGCTATATTCCTGAAAGAGCCAGCTGACTGTAAAATTGAGACCCGCTCAAGGCAATTTATATGGCAGCAGGTGCAGCACAACGCCCCTCAATAGTTTGTGGGTGGATTTCCAGGGCAGTAGTCAAGTGGTCTGATATTGTTATTGACGGTTTAGAGACTCTGCCCAGGGATGAAGTAATTACTCTGCTTCGACATATACAGGATGCTGCAAATTTTATGAGCGAGGCTATTGAAGAGTTGTGTAAGGTAAATGGCCGCACCACTGCTATGGCTGTTTTGGCGCACAGAGCTCTGTGGTTACGTCAATGGTCGGCAGACGCCAATTCCAAAAAGGGTGTAGAAAATCTTCCCTTTACAGGTGATGCCTTGTTTGGAGACAAATTAAATAAATGGATTTCTCAAGCAACGGCGGGTAAGTCTACCTATCTGCGGTCGGCTGCGCCACCTGTTAGACGTTCTTACACTGGACCCTCCTTGCAGTCCTTACATGTGGCGAGGTTCAGAGGCAGGGGCCGAAGGATCTCCACCACTCCCAGAGGATCTCGTGTTAAGTCCCGTAAACCTGCAACTGCTGTCTCCCTGGACCAGACCACCGTATCCCCTGCCGCTAAGCCTTCCACGTGATGGTTGGCCCCAACCGCAGCGTGACTTTCAGGTAGGTGCTCACTTCAACATTTTGCCCACGTGTGGGCGGAATCCTGCCGTGATCCTTGGGTGAGGGACCTTATTTCCCAAGGATAACGGCTGGAATTTCAAGCCCTCCCTCCTCACATATTTTTCAAGTTGGGCTTACCAGATTTACCCGCAGAAAAAGTTAGCTTGCAAGAAGCTATTCAAAAACTTTTGCGGACAGGGTTGGTGGTTCAGTACCTCCTCCATTACGCAACAGGGTTTTTTTTGTCGTTCCCAAACCAGACTGTTCAGTGCGTCCCATCTTGAACCTGAAGTCTCTAAACCCGTATCTGTGGGTGTTCAAATTCAAGATGGAACCCTGCGGGCAGTGGTGTCCGGTCTGGAGGAGGGGTAATTCCTGGTATCTCTAGATATCAAGGACGCTTACCTACACATTTGCATGTGGCCCCCTCATCAGGCTTACCTCAGGTTCGCCATATTGGACGACCATTTTCAGTTTCAGGCCTTACCCTTTGGATTATCTACAGCGCCGAGGGTCTTCACCAAAGTCATGGCAGAGATGATGCTGCAACTGCGCAGGATGGGAGTAAACATAGTCCCCTACTTGGACAATCTCCTCATAAAGGCTGCATCCAAGGAGCGTCTTCTGCACAGCATTGATCTGACGACTCGCCAATTTACGGATCATTGGTGGATCCTAAATTCTCAGAAATCTCACCTGGAACTGACCCAACATCTTCAGTTCCTGGGAATGATTCCGGATACAGTATCTCAAAGGGTGTTTCTCCCGATGGACAAGACCTTGACTATCCAGGCTATGGTTCGCACGGTGCTCAATTCTCACAAGGTCTCCATAATCTTTGCATCCGATTACTGGGCAAGATGGTGGCTGCTTACGAGGCAATCCAATACGGCAGATTTCATGCCCGGCCATTTCGGCTGGATCTGCTGGGGTCTCACCTTCGCATGCATCAGCAAGTGACCTTATCTCCGAAGGACTACAGGTTCCTCACCTGGTTAGAGGGCAGGTGTTTCAATATCCACTCGTGGATTCTACGGACAATGGATGCCAGCCTCCGGGGTTTGGGGGTCTGTGACCCAGGAGCCCAGTTCCAGGGGATATGGTCGAGACAGCAATATGTTCTGCCAATAAACATCCTGGAACTCAGGGCAATTTACAATGCTCTTCTGCAGGCTTCTCATCTCCTGAAGGATCAGGCGATCCAGGTTCAGTCGGACAACGCCACGGCGGTGGCATACATAAGCCGACAAGGGGGAACAAGAAGCAGAGCGGCGATGCGAGAGGTGTCAAAAATCCATCTCTGGGTGGAGGCCAACGCAAGGGCCATCTCAGCCATATTCATTCCAGGAGTGGACAACTGGGAAGCAGACTTCCTCAGCAGGCACGACCTCCTTCCGGGGGAATGGGGCCTACAGCCACAGGTGTTTCAACTGTTAATTCACAGGTGGGGCTGTCCGCAGATAGATCTGATGGCTTCTCAACTCAACAAGAAGCTATGCCGTTACTGTTCCAGAATGAGGGATTCGCAAACTGTTGCAGTGGACGTGCTGTCGACATAGTGGATATATCAGTTTGTATACCTGTTCCCTCCTCTATTGCTAATCCCAAAGGTTTTCAAAAGACTAAGAAGGGAAAGCGTTCAGGCAATTGTAATTGCCCCGGATTGGCCTCGTCGGGCTTGGTACTCGGACCTCCTAACCATGGCTCTGGAGGATCCTTGGCCTCTACCACTCCGAGAAGATCTTCTTCAACAAGGTCCGTTCGTCTATCCAGACTTACAGCGGGTACGTTTGACGACTTGGAAGTTGAGAGGGAAATTATAGCTAGGAAAGGTCTTCCTTCCAGGGTAATTTCCACCATGGTCCAAGCCAGGAAGATGGTTACGTCGAAACATTACCATCATATCTGGAAAAAGTATGTTTCCTGGTGTGAGAGTAGAAAGGTTTCTCCCGTGGAATTTAGAATTGGACATTTTCTACATTTCCTGCAAGCGGGAGTGGATATAGGCCTGCGTTTAGGCTCCATCAAAGTCCAGATTTCGGCGCTCTTTATTTTCTTCCAGAAGCAACTTGCCATAAGTACAATCTTTTCCATCTCAATGTGGTTTTGTCCTTTCTTCAATCAGACTGGTTTGAACCCTTACATAGGGTGGAGTTAAAATTTCTCACCTGGAAGACTGTGACGATGTTGGCATTGGTGTCTGCCAGACATGTCTCTGAATTTGGGGGCCTTATCCTGTGAGAGCCCTTATTTGATATTTCATGAAGACAGAGCGGAACTTAGGACCTGCCTTCAGTTCTTGCCAAAAGTGGTTTCAGCCTTTCATGTGAATCAACCTATAGTGATTCCGATCTTGTCTGACGCTTCCGTTGGTCCTTGGATGTGGTCAGGTCCCTGAAGATTTATGTCAAAAGGAAATCTGACTCGCTGTTTGTCCTTTATGATGCCTCTAAGGTTGGTCGGCTGGCTTCTAAGCAATATATTGCTCGCTGGCTCGTTTGAACAATCAACAGGCATATACTTCGGCGGCTCTGCCCTTGCCGAAGTCTATTCAGGCCCACTCCACGAGGTCGGGGGGCTCTTCCTGGGTGGCTGCCCGGGGAGTATCGGCCCAACAGATGTGCCGAGCTGCTACTTGGTCTGGTTCAAACACTTTTGTGAAATTCTATAGGTTCGATTCATTGGCCAAGGATGACCTTCAGTTTGGTCAGGCAGTTTTACAGGGGGTCTCTGCACTCTCCCACCTGTTTGGGAGTTTTAGGACTTCCCCATGGTACTAAAGTACAAGACCCCAGTATCCACTAGGACGTAAGAGAAAATAGAAATTTGATACCTACTGGTAATTCCTTTTCTCGTAGTCTGTAGTGGCACCCGCCTCAGTGCTTCGTTCCTGCTTACCTGTGTAAGTATTTTGTTGGACCGGCGTTGCAGTCTCATTATGTTGTTGGGATAGCTGTGCTATCCTGGTTAGGTTGGTGTTGCTATCCTCTGTTTTGGTTAGCGACTTCCTTTCGTTTATGGTTGTGTGTTGGCTTGTTGCCTCGCTGCTGTTGTAATGTTTCTTCTCTCATATTATGTCCATCTCCTCGGGCACAGTTTCCTAGACTGAGTCTGGTAGGAAGGGCATAGAGGGGAGGAGCCAGCACACACATACACTAAAGGTTTTAAAGTACCAGGCTCCAGTGGACCCGATCTATACTCCATGGTACTAAAGTACAAGACCCCAGTATCCACTACGGGCTAGGAGAGAAGGAATTACTGGTAGGTATCAAATTCCTATTTTTATAGTCTTACTATTTTTCTTGAGTGATCTTTCTAAAAAGCATCTTATACATACCTTAGAGTCGCTCCAACAACTCCCCGCTGGGTCGCGACAATGCTTACCAACGAGTACAGTGCTGTTTTGGTGGGCGTCTGTGTCGTATATACTAGCAGTCCAGCAGACGTTACCAGGCTGTGGGGAAGATGGTAAGGCATCGGTTCTGCTTAGAGGGGGAACGTGGACACAGCAGAACTGTTTTAGGAGGAGAGAACTAAACAGTCGCTGACGTGGCTGCCACCTAGTGTGCATCAGCTCTAGACCTTAGGGATCATAGGCTCCAGGGGTAGTATGAGGCAGCGAGATCCCTAGGGTTGATGTCAGCAGTGGGGCGTCAGATGCTCCCCTGGTCGCCCCTCCCCCCGGTTCATGACCAGTTTCCTCCCGAGTCTCCCGCCATGAACTGTTTTCCTGCTTCCATCTGAGATGCTGTGTATCTAAGGGGACCCAGTCGCAGCATAGGCGGCTGTGTGGCTGGTGCGTCAGTGTTCACTGTAGGTTCACAGAGCAGTGGTATACACTATTAGCGTCTGGATCCACTCAGCGTTCGCAAACGTTTTGATCGATCCTGGAAGCGGAGTGAGTCTCCCTGTATCCCACTCTACTGAGCACGGGTAATACAGCACTAAGTCTCTATCTACCTTCTGAGTACGAATAGTTGGATGAGTGCCTAATGCATAGGAGTCTGATAATTATTACTGTTTTCTTTCGCTATGCGTCTTGAATATGGTTAAAATCTTATATAAGGTAATGCAGTAATATGTTTCTCCTACATACTTGAAATGTATTTGTAGTTGGTTATGTGCTCATATTGCTTTATTATACTAATGTATAACCTGTGACTTATTGCTAGTGTGATTGCTGACTTTACTATAATTCTGTTAGTTTTTCTGTCTATTCTGAATCTCAATGCTGGTGCAAAGCAGGGAGGTCGGATTGTATGTCACTTTAACAAAACTTAAAGTGATAAGTCACAAATTAGTGTCTGATTATTTATCATGTCTAGCACCAACACTCATCTCATGTTTGTCTTGCAAAGCTGGGTTAACCTCTCAGGATCTGGTTCAGGATGGTTTGTGCGCAAATTGTTTGTTTTAGCTTTCACCAAGGTCTCTTGAAAAATACAAGGCAGACACTGGTGCAAGTTGACCCCCAATGGGCTATGTTTGCACAGACATTATCCAGTATTGCTAAGCGGATAATTCCAACTTCTGTACCAGGGATAGGTTACACTATTAACCCTTACATGCAGCATTCCACCTGCGGTTTTTCATTTCGAGCAGGGGAAGTAGCAGCCTCTCAATAGAAACTGTCTGAAAGGCCAGTGGTAAGTAAATAACATAGACATGAAACAGCATCTTCACAGTCTACACGTTTCAGATGAGGATTCGTCAGAGGAGGAAGACTCATTGCACTCTGGTTCTGCATACGAAGATGAGGAAGAAGGTCTTAGCTCAGTGGACATAGCTGAGTTAATTAATGCAATGAAAGCCATTCTGTCCTTAGAATAATCAGCAGAGCTTGTGTTAAAATCCAAGGCACTTATATTTAATTGTCCCAAAACAGTTAAGACTGAGTTTCCGGGGGCAGATCAGCTGACGGAAGTTATGGAAGAGGCTTGGTCTACGCCCAGTAAGAAATTTAGAATTCCTAGGAAATGGAATTCCAATGATTCTCTTCCGGCTGGGGACTGTTTAAAGAGGGAGGTGGTCCCTAAAGTAGATATGCATGTTATTCGATTAGTGCGAAAATCTACATTACCTCTGCCTTCAACATAATTAAATGATGTCACGGATAGGAGAGTGGATGGTTTTCTAAAAACCATTTTTTCCCTGTCTGGGGCAATCATAAGACAAGCCATGGCTTTAGCCTGGATCGCAAAAGCAGTGGCTGCCTGGGCTGATGCATTGGAAGGGGATCTTTCTATGGCATCTAGAGAGTAAAAATCCAATGTTGCACATATCAAACAGCTGCAATGTTTTTGGAAGAAGCAGCTTTGGATATGGGTACAATTGCCTCTCAGGCATCAGCTTCAGCAGTAGCCACTCGCAGAGCAGTTTGGCTACGTACATGGAAAACTGATTCAGAATCCAAAAAGGTTTTGGAGTCTTTATCTTTTTCGGGAGATATTCTTTTTGGTAAAGAATTAACCAGTATTTTGGAGTCAGAAGCAGACTCCAAGAAAGTAAAGTTCCCTTCCACATACAAATTCAAGCCTAAAGTTTCAGCCTTTCAGTCCTTTCGGTCTCAAGGAAAAGCAAAAGGAAAAGGTGATAGCAAACAGTCCTAGTACAAGAAGTCTGGCAAGATTAAAAAGCATTGGTCTACCAGAAGACCAGTTTCTAAAACTGAAGATAAGCCATCAGCTTGATGGTGCGGGCCTCCACCTGGGGGAAACCAGGGTGGGAGGCCGACTTCTTTAATTTGCACAGATCTGGCAGCAGTCTACCACAGATGCCTGGGTGCAAGAAGCGGTATCTCTCGGTTATGCATTGGCTTTCAAGAAGTGCCCTCCTCAAAGGTTTTTTTTTTGTACCAGCCCGTCTTTAGTAGAGACGAAGGCCAAGAGGCAGTTCAGAAATTGCTTCAGTCAGGAGCAATCATTCCAGTTCCTCCTGCACAAGGAGGACAGGGTTTTTACTCCAACCTGTTTCTAGTCCAGAAGCCAAATGGGTCGTTCCGGCCCATACTCAGACTCCAAGTGCTGAACAAGTACATTTGGGTGCCTCATTTTCATGTGGAAACTTTACGTTCCATCATCTTGACCATGAAGCCAGGGAATTTTATGGTATCCCTGGACATCCAGGATGCTTACCTACATGTTCCTATAGCCCTGTCCAGTTTGCTATCCTCCAACAGCATTTTCAGTTCCAGGCCCTGCCATTCGGATTGGCCACAGCCCCCAGAGTATTTACCTAAATTATGGTGAAAATAATGGCAGCTTATTTCTGCCAGCAGGTGAAAAGGGTTTTTCCATACATCAATGAACGTTTAATCCTGGCACAGTCTCGGGAATTGCTTCTGTGTCATCTGCAACAGACAATAGTGTGTCTGCAGAAGCACGGTTGGATTGTAAATTGGGCGAAATAGGACTCTGGTTCCGTCAGAGTGTATGACTCTCACTTGCGGGCTGTATTGGATTCAAGCCTTCAGAGAGTAATTTTGCCTCTGAACAAAATATCCAAAGTTCAGTCAATGATTCAGGAGCTGCTACACAATCGAAAGGTATCCATTCATGCAGCAATGCGTGTGATGGGATTGATGGTATCAACATTCGACATGGTAGAGTATGCTCTTTTCCATTCGAGGCCTCTGCAACATCTGATCCTTACCAAATGAAATGGTTTTCATCAGACAATAAAAATGCAGACTATGGTCCTTACTCTGGAAGTAAGGAGGTTATTAGCCTGGTGGCTACAGACATCCCATCTGGACAAAGGGAGACCCTTTTGGATATCAGATTGGGAAATTCTGTCAGGAAGGTTTTGTTTCCAGGGGCAGTGGACCAAGGAAGAAAGTTGCCTGCCAATAAATATATTGGAACTCCAGGCCATATACCTGCCACTGATTCAGGCAAAGGACATCCTTCAGGGTAAACCGATTCAGATCCACTCGAACAATGCGACGGCAGTAGCGTAACTCAGCCATCAGGGAGGAACTTGCAGCCAAAAAGCAATGAAGGAGGTATGTCACACGTTAAAGTGGGCAGAACGTCATCATCCAGCCTTGTACGCAGTGTTTGTGCCGGGAGTCCTAAACTGGGAAGCGAATTTTCTCAGTCGACGCGCTATTCATGCAAACGAATGGGCTATACACCCGGAGCTCTTCCAGATTCTGGTTGACAGGTAGGGTTTGCCGGCGATAAATCTCATGTCGTCCCGTCAGAACAACAAAGTTTCCGCATACAGGTCAAGAGCGAAGGATCCCAGAGCGATCTTCGTGGATGGCCTGTCGGTGAGATGGGATTTTCATCTGGCCTATGTGTTTCCACCAGTCGCCTTATTACCAAGAGTGGTGAGAAAGGTAAAACAAGGAAGGGGTGCCGTGATCCTAATAGCTCCGGCTTGGCCCAGAAGACATTGGTACACAGATCTGCAGAGTAAGGCGATGGATGCTCCATTTCTCCTCCTTCAACGTCCAGATCTACTGACTCAAGGTCCTTGTTATCACAGGCACCTGGATCGACTGTCTTTGACGGCGCGGCTCTTGAGACCTCTATCATGAAGTCAAGAGGATGCTCACAACCGGTAACTCAAACAATGCTCAGAGCAAGGAAACTTTCCTCAGCTCGCATTTATCACCGAATATGGCAAGCCTATATTCAATGGTGCAGTGAATTGAAATTTGACCCTAGGTCTTTCAGAGTTTCCAGGGTCTTAGCATTCCTTCAGGCAGGAATGGATAAAGGTTTGAGGGTGGCTTCCTTGAGAGTGCAAGTGTCAGCATTGACTGTATGGTTCCAAAAGAAAATTGCCAATCTACAGGATGTGCTCCATTTGAAACACTTAAAAGAGTGGATCTTAAATGGTTGACGGCTAAAGTTCTTTTTCTACTGGCCATGGCTTCAGCTAGAAGAGTTTCAGATTTAGGGCCATTGTTATGTCGTCCTCCACTTCTGATTTAAAAAAAAAATCCAAATAGAGCAGTTCTCAGAACTAGATCTGGGTATCTTTCTAAGGTGGTGTCTAAATTCCACCTTAACGAAGAGATTGTAGTCCCGGCCTTCCAAGGGCCATACCTTTCTGCGGGAGATGCATCATTGGACGTTGTTCGTGCCTTAACGATCTACGTAGATTGTACCAGTGCTATCAGACAGATTCTCTCATTGTTCTCTACAGATTTGAGCTTTGGAAAAACAACTGATCCGCCTGAGCCATGAGGCGGGGATATATGGACGGACCCGTTGCTTACTGGGAAGCCAAAAATCTTTGACCGTTTGGTGCAAATATGCTGTCGCGTCATCATATCCCAATGTTATCCTGTGGACTTAGGAGAAATACCGTTATCAACGGTAAGTTCTTACCATAATGTATATTTTTTGGGCATCTGATCCTGTACCCCTGAGGAAGTCCCTAAGGGACGAAATGCGTTGGGTCCATAAGTTGTGTTGCTTCTATGTCATATGCTGAATTTATGACTGCAAAGAAACACCTAAACTAGATAAATCCTAAAGCATGTCTCTGTGAAATTGTACAGATGCTCTTTTATGTTTTATGGTGCATTTTTATACTGCTGTGAATAAATTTTACACAAACAAGATTTTATTGATTTAAGATATTCATCTCAAAATAATCATTGTATTACGGATGGTTTAAACCGGGAACAGACAAAATTAGTAAATTACTAGGGCCCTCAGATTTGTTTGATAGAGAGAGATAGATATCTATCTACCTATCTATCTAACTATAGGGTATATTCAATAACTGTCGGAAGCTTTCGTCTTGTCAGAAAGACGACAGTTTCCGACAGTGTTAGGTCGGAAGGGGTTCCGACCTATTCATTACGGCCCAATTTATTCCGACAAGTCGGGAAACCCGACTTGTCAGAATTCTGTCGGAATGCACGTTGATCTGCGCCTCAGCCGCCGATCAGCGTGCGCTGTCGGAATCAGGGCCAAGCCCGACAGTTTTTAGCCCCGTTTCCGACAATCTCAATCCAACTTTAAAAAAATGTTGGATTGAGATGAGTGAGCTGAGAGCAGGATACGGGGGAACAGCGGGGAGAGCAATTGCATGTCGGAATGGACCCAATTCTTATTGAATATACCCCTATGTGTGTCAGAATCAGTCTTTCTAGCAAAATGCTGCATCTTGCTAGAAAGACTGATTCTGACACAGTGACTACAAGACAACATTGTTATATCTGTGGATGGAAACTGATCATTCCCTAGTACTAGAAACGTCTGATTAGGGATCGAGTCTACAGTGATTTCTGGTTATGGAGTAATTCATCTATAATATGCGTTTAGAGATAAGACCTCAAAACGGATCATAGAGAGTTTCCGATCAGAATCCACGATTATTATGAACACTATTGTACAGAAACAGATCTACCCTCAATACATCTTAATATTGCTATATACCCCTGAAGAAGTCCAACCAAAAGGACGAAACGCGTTGGGTGATTTAAGCGACCTGAAAAATATACAGTGGACCTTCTTTTGTGAGAACACTCCCGTAAGGGCAAAGTGCATGAACATCTAGCCTCTGTATTAGTAGACAGGTCTTGATGATATTATTCATTGTATTATGCGGTTTGGGTTTTATGTAAATGCTTTTACATGCACATTTGAATTAATGTAAAAAAAAAAAAAAAAAAGATATATTGACATTGGTGTTGTAAGAAATGAGACAGCAAGTCCATAGAGGAAAATTTAAAAAAAATATATCCTGAGTATATTGGCGCACCTAAGGAATTTACTGTGATTGAGATATAGATTGAGATTGATATATATATATATCAATCAATCTCAATCTCAAACATATTAATTTTTTTTTTTTTTTTTTTTTAAAGCTGCAGTACATGTTATTACTGATAGACTTCGATTGTGCCTTAAGCTGGGTACACATTAGACGGTGTAAGGAAGAAAGCTGGGTCCCTAGTCGGCGATGTTGCCAGATTGAGCAGGTCTGACGGGCAATGTCGCTGATGACCTGTGGGAGTGCCGTCATCATAGACTTAGTGGTTGCCCACTGGACGATTTTTGATAATGTTGGAATTGGTCAAATCGTTAAAAAAAAAAAAAAAAAAAGTAGAATGTGTACCCAGTTTTTTTTTTTTTTTTTACATTAAGGGGCCTACACCCGGTGCGATTCTGCCTAAAGGCCGATTTTGACTATCCAATTTTCCTTGAACTCCCCGGAGACATTAACTATGCACACAGTGCAATTTTGGCTATGTACAAATTTGACTATAGAACCTAGATTGTACACTTTCTAGTCAAAATTGACCTGCCTGCAGTCTATTTTTTTCCTGTGAAACCGAAACCTTGGGAGCGTGCATCGACATCACAAGCTGTATACACACTGTTCGATATGTACTATGTTTTCTACCGATATGGACTATATAGTCCATATCGGTAGTTAAAATCACGCTTTGTGTATGTGGCTTTAGTTGTGTTCCATAAACTGTGCCGTGGTAGTATTGATATTTACCATGCTTTTTTTTGTCTGTTTTATTTTGAAAATATTTATTTTGTTTTATTATATATTCAGCAAGACATTAACACCTTTTATTGAATATTTGGATTTGTTCATGTGACCAAAAACAATGTTGATAAATATGCTGGGGCTGGATTATTAACAATGAGGAAACTATCGCTGTGACATATCTTCTATATTTTTACCGTAATTTGTGTCTTTATTTCAGATATTTGATTCCTAGCATGTGCCCTTCTTGGAGTTCCTTTTAGAGGTGTGCTTGAACCATTGCTCTAGCAAAAATGTGTCTTCATTTAAAAATTACAATGCATTAGGGATTATTACAATCTTGCAGTCATGTAACATTTTGGATTTCAAAATGCCAATAGCAACTGAATAATCTTGAGAGCTCTGTAACATTCACACTGTGTTCTTAATTAAGCCGGCAATGTGCCTTTGACTGTGGAACATTTAGTTCCCTAAATCATTTTCATTACATTTGTTAAAGTATTTTAAAACAAAATGAGTGTCTTCAACTCTGCTAGATATTGTACGCAATAAAGAAATTGTGAAAGCTGACAGTGCAGCATTTTTATACCCATTTTCTGTCTCCCTCTGTTGATAAATTTTAGAGCATGACTGGATGACTTAAAATTGTCTGTAAGAACCGACATCTTTCACCACATGTATACACATGCAAAGACTGGCCCAGTGATTATATTGGTCAACCTTTACCAATCTGGGCCAGTATCGCAGGGGCAGCTATCTCTCAGATGACCAATGAGCTCTTACTGGTAAATTACACAAGTAACATTTATTACACCGATTTAGAGAGAAAAAAATCAGCCTGATCACTGTGATCAGGACTCTATAATCACTAGGCCCCGTAATGCCTTGGTAGCGATGGTCTAAAACAGCAGTCTTATAACCACTGCAAACCTTTGCTTCTAAAATAGTCTGCTGTCACGTGTTGGGGGCAGTTTTCCTATAAAACTGCTTAAATTAGTGTAAAAATATCTTTATTTTATTTATTACCAGTTATTTATATAGCGCACACATATTGCGCAGTGCTTTACAGAGTGAATATATTTGGCCAGTCACATCGGTCCTGTAAATACCAAATTGCTTTCTAACAAATATTTAAAATGCCCACTCTAATATATACTGCAGACGCCAGGCGCATCTTATTACCATATATGATAAAAGTGCGCTGTACATCTCAATACACTGCATCCCATAAGAGAAAACAATACACCCACACATTATCTGAGTTCCAAAGCTCATTGATGTATATATTTGTTATTAAAAGGATATGGATTCAATATATTACAATGTACAGTATACATATAGTTATATGGTTACAATTTATACAGTAATCAGTTAATACAAAATACATTCAGTTACAGGCCAGCGATACAATTACCATATCTTTCTCATTTAAATTTGTTCCTCCATATCACTCTCTCTCTCTCTCTGTAAAATCATGCAGGAACTGGGCAGACAGCATCTCCATCATCGTCTGAGACAAAACAGCAACTACCTCCTGTGTGATCAGCAATGTGTTATCTAGTTTGGGGGAGGGAACTTTCTCATTCATGATGAGTCACTGTTCTGTTCGTATGCTAAACAGGTTCAGCCTTGAAAACCTCAAAAGTGGCTGGCCTGAGCTTCCTGTCCACTATCCTAATAAGAGGGATTTTAGCTTTCATACATTTAATCATAACTATTTGTTGCAATGTTCTACAACTTAATAACAAGTATCAAATGAATCTACACATTAATCTGGTTGCTTTAATAGTAAATATGACAGGTCTATCTTGCTTCGTTCAAATAATACACATACTTGACATTACTTCATTATTATAATTTTAAATCATTATGATGTCTGGCGCTTGATATTATTATAATTATGTACTGTATGAAATAATTGTCGAATCCATCTCTGTGGCATGTCCGTGTAAATGCGTGTGTTACCATATATTGCTGTGCTCGCTGCGCGTATTTGCAAGTATAGTGACTTATGTGTGTAGAGTTTGTATGTTCTTTCTATGTAATATTTTTGACTTCGACAGTCCACCCTTTCGCAGCAAACAATAACTGCCATCAATTATTAACATAAGAAAAAATATTTCAGACAATAATCGGTGACCTAGACACAAGTATGTGTTCATTTCGCAAATCAGACACTTGACTATATTTGGGGAAGACAGGGAGGAGGACGAGACATCCTCTATATGCACTCGGCGGTCACGGGACCACTGGTTGGGTGTGGGACAACATTCAACCTATAGAGTATGCTGGGACAGTGCTTTGGCCTATAATGTCTGATTTGCGACAAACATTTCACACATACATGTACCTACGTCTTTGTACACTGATGTTTGGATTCAATTGAGGTTCTGCTGGGTAGATGAGGAAGACACAAACAAATCGTGAAAGTGACATATAAAATTTTCATGATCTACATATTCCTATCATTTTCTGAACATTGTTTCCATTTCTGGAACGTATGCTAGGTCTGTTTAATAATTGAACAAGGGTTATAAGTAGTGTCCTTCCTAAATAACATAAACCTTCGGAGTTCGGGAAGAGCCACTCATAAACCTTTCTTCCACATATATTAATGAGCTCTTTATCTGCAATGTGTGAATAGCCATTGTCTGATTGTTCCTGATTACCTCTGAACTCCATAACTACTAGACCTTTGATTTTTCTCTGACTTTAAAAAACTGATCGGCTAATCCTGGGATCCTTTAAGGAAATTACTCCTTCCTCCAGAACCAGTACCAGTCCCACACTCTACTCCTCATAAAAAAAAAACCTCGCAAAAATAGAATGTCCTGAAAAAAAATGTCAGCGGGAAAGAGAGAAAAGAGAAATAGAACAAAACAACTTGCTCATAACAAATCAATTACAATGACTGTTTTTTCTGTAATCCTTTAGTACGCTCATGTAGTGTTCAACAGTGCCGCCTCTCAGTCTTCACGGAACAGAGTCTCTGGTGATATTTTGCGATCTCATTCAATTTACGAGTTCCTTCCGGACTACCGACTTTCCTGAAATGGGAATTGTGGACCCAGGTCTCTCTCTCGGCTACTTTCACTGGGATAGTGCTGTCAACAAAACTTGATATGGTCCTTCCAACCTGTCTATTAGGCAACCTGAGTGTAAGAACAATCACACAGTCTCTTGGTTCACAATCAAGACAGTTAGTATTTGGCATACCAGCAATCAACAGTTTCAAGTTCTTTTGTTAAGTTCTCAAATGCTGGCTCATCTCAATAAGGTACTGTACTGTCACCTCATTGGTGTATTTCTGATCATTGTGCGGATCAATCATGACATGAGGTGGTCTTCCAAAAACAACCCAAAAAAGACACAAATACCAAAACCAAAAAATTTCGAAGAGGGTGATTCGTTAAGTGAAGATCTGGGAGTGGTTCCGATGCTACATAATACTAGTGGCAGTATCTATGATCACAATAGTACAATTTCAAGCTTTGCTCCTACTTCTAGGGGTACCATTATCTACACACAAATTTCTGCGCAATTTTTCTTTGCGGTAAACACAGCAGCATCCGTGGCGGCAGGAAATGCCTCTACCCAGTTTGAGAAAACATCAGTGCACACCAATACATAACAATAATTCCTAAAGGGTGTTAACTGTACGAAGTCGATTTGTATTTCCTGAAAAGATCCGTCTGCAGGAGGGATATGGGATGGCTCTGTTGGTATTGCCTTACCAATATTCTTCCTCAAGCAAGTAAGACAGGTCATTGCTCTCTTACCTGCATGAGAATAGAATCCTGGCGCACACCAGTAGGCTCTCATCAGCCTGCAGCTACCCTCTTTGCCTAGATGAGTCAGACCGTGTGCCACCTCAGCTAGACTTGGAAGGTATGCTCTGGGGGCTACTGGCTTACTGTGTCCACCTTTCCACAGTCCTGAGGACTCCTGGCCATACCCCTTTGTCCTCTAGACTGCCTTTTCCTGTAGGGAACACAAATTTTTCTTTTTCATTTACTATTGTGTGTTTGCAATGTAGAGTATCATGAGCATAACTCAAAAAAGAAAAAAGAAACGTCTCTAGAGGAGAGAAAGAAGAAGAAAATGAAAAAGAAAATGTCAGGTTTGCCATTCACCAACAGGCATATCAGTGTCTATACTGAATTTCCCTTCACCAGTATTCCCATTCTCCACCCTTTGTGCATCACTAGGCACACTGCAGTAATAATAAGAATTTACTTACCGATAATTCTATTTCTCGGAGTCCGTAGTGGATGCTGGGGTTCCTGAAAGGACCATGGGGAATAGCGGCTCCGCAGGAGACAGGGCACAAAAAGTAAAGCTTTTCCAGATCAGGTGGTGTGCACTGGCTCCTCCCCCTATGACCCTCCTCCAGACTCCAGTTAGGTACTGTGCCCGGACGAGCGTACACAATAAGGGAGGATTTTGAATCCCGGGTAAGACTCATATCAGCCACACCAATCACACCGTACAACTTGTGATCTAAACCCAGTTAACAGTATGATAACAGAAGAGCCTCTGAAAGATGGCTCCCTAAACAATAACCCGAATTAGTTAACAATAACTATGTACAAGTATTGCAGATAATCCGCACTTGGGATGGGCGCCCAGCATCCACTACGGACTCCGAGAAATAGAATTATCGGTAAGTAAATTCTTATTTTCTCTATCGTCCTAGTGGATGCTGGGGTTCCTGAAAGGACCATGGGGATTATACCAAAGCTCCCAAACGGGCGGGAGAGTGCGGATGACTCTGCAGCACCGAATGAGAGAACTCCAGGTCCTCCTTTGCCAGGGTATCAAATTTGTAGAATTTTACAAACGTGTTCTCCCCTGACCACGTAGCTGCTCGGCAGAGTTGTAATGCCGAGACCCCTCGGGCAGCCGCCCAAGATGAGCCCACCTTCCTTGTGAAATGGGCATTAACAGATTTAGGCTGTGGCAGGCCTGCCACAGAATGTGCAAGTTGAATTGTGCTACAAATCCAACGAGCAATCGACTGCTTAGAAGCAGGCGCACCCAACTTGTTGGGTGCATACAGTATAAACAGCGAGTCAGATTTTCTGACTCCAGCCGTCCTTGAAATGTATATTTTTAAAGCTCTGACAACGTCCAACAACTTGGAGTCCTCCAAGTCGCTTGTAGCCGCAGGCACTACAATAGGCTGGTTCAGGTGAAACGCTGATACCACCTTAGGGAGAAAATGCGGACGCGTCCGCAGCTCTGCCCTATCCGAATGGAAAATTAAATAAGGGCTTTTATAAGATAAAGCCGCCAGTTCAGATACTCTCCTGGCGGACGCCAGGGCCAGTAACATAGTCACTTTCCATGTGAGATATTTCAAATCCACATTTTTTAGTGGTTCAAACCAATGGGATTTGAGGAAATCTAAAACTACATTTAGATCCCCCGGTGCCACCGGAGGCACCACAGGAGGCTGTATATGCAGTACTCCTTTGACAAAAGTCTGGACCTCAGGAACTGAGGCCAATTCTTTTTGGAAGAATATTGACAGGGCCGAAATTTGAACCTTAATAGATCCCAATTTGAGACCCATAGACAATCCTGATTGCAGGAAATGTAGGAAACGACCCAGTTGAAATTCCTCCGTCGGAGCACTCCGATCCTCGCACCACGCAACATATTTCCGCCAAATGCGGTGATAATGCTTCGCGGTGACTTCCTTTCTTGCCTTAATCAAGGTAGGAATGACTTCTTCTGGAATGCCTTTTCCTTTTAGGATCTGGCGTTCAAACCGCCATGCCGTCAAACGCAGCCGCGGTAAGTCTTGGAATAGACACGGTCCCTGCTGAAGCAGGTCCTGTCTTAGAGGTAGAGGCCACGGATCGTCCGTGACCATCTCTTGAAGTTCCGGGTACCAAGACCTTCTTGGCCAATCCGGAGCCACTAGTATCGTTCTTACTCCGCTTTGCCGTATGATTCTCAATACCTTTGGTATGAGAGGCAGAGGAGGAAACACATACACCGACTGGTACACCCAAGGTGTTACCAGCGCGTCCACAGCTATTGCCTGCGGATCTCTTGACCTGGCGCAATACCTGTCCAGTTTTTTGTTGAGGCGAGACGCCATCATGTCCACCATTGGTCTTTCCCAACGGTTTATTAGCATGTGGAAAACTTCTGGATGAAGTCCCCACTCTCCCGGGTGAAGATCGTGTCTGCTGAGGAAGTCTGCTTCCCAGTTGTCCACTCCCGGGATGAACACTGCTGACAGTGCTATCACGTGATTCTCCGCCCAGCGAAGGATCCTGGCAGCTTCTGCCATTGCACTCCTGCTTCTTGTGCCGCCCTGTCTGTTTACATGGGCGACTGCCGTGATGTTGTCCGACTGGATCAACACCGGTCTTCCTTGAAGCAGAGGTTCCGCCTGGCTTAGAGCATTGTAGATTGCTCTTAGTTCCAGAATGTTTATGTGAAGAGACTTTTCCAGGCTCGACCACACTCCCTGGAAGTTTCTTCCTTGTGTGACTGCTCCCCAGCCTCTCAGGCTGGCGTCCGTGGTCACCAGGATCCAATCCTGTATGCCGAATCTGCGGCCCTCCAATAGATGAGCCCTCTGCAACCACCACAGAAGAGATACCCTTGTCCTTGGAGACAGGGTTATCCGCAGGTGCATCTGAAGATGCGTGCATTGATGTACAGACACCTTTCCTGGTTTTAGGAGATTCCTGACCAGGTCGGATAACTCCTTGGCTTTTTCCTCGGGAAGAAAAACCTTTTTCTGAACCGTGTCCAGAATCATCCCTAGGAACAGCAGACGAGTTGTCGGCATTAATTTGGATTTTGGAATATTCAGAATCCATCCGTGCTGCTTTAGCACCTCTTGAGATATTGCTAATCCCATCTCTAGCTGTTCTCTGGACCTTGCCCTTGTTAGGAGATCGTCCAAGTATGGGATAATTAATACGCCTTTTCTTCGAAGAAGAATCATCATCTCGGCCATTACCTTTGTAAAGACCCGAGGTGCCGTGGACAAACCAAACGGCAGCGTCTGAAACTGATAGTGACAGTTTTGTACAACGAACCTGAGGTACCCCTGGTGTGAGGGGTAAATTGGAACGTGGAGATACGCATCCTTGATGTCCAAGGATACCATAAAGTCCCCTTCTTCCAGGTTCGCTATCACTGCTCTGAGTGACTCCATCTTGAACTTGAACTTCTTTATGTACAGGTTCAAGGACTTCAGATTTAGAATAGGCCTTACCGAGCCATCCGGCTTCGGTACCACAAATAGAGTGGAATAATACCCCTTCCCTTGTTGTAGAAGAGGTACCTTGACTATCACCTGCTGAGAGTACAGCTTGTGAATGGCTTCCAAAACCGTCTCCCTTTCGGAAGGGGACGTTGGTAAAGCAGACTTCAGGAAACGGCGAGGTGGATCTGTCTCTAATTCCAACCTGTACCCCTGAGATATTATCTGCAGGATCCAGGGATCTACCTGCGAGTGAGCCCACTGCGCGCTGTAATTTTTGAGACGACCTCCCACCGTCCCCGAGTCCGCTTGAGAAGCCCCAGCGTCATGCTGAGGCTTTTGTAGAAGCCGGGGAGGGCTTCTGTTCCTGGGAAGGAGCTGCCTGTTGCTGTTTCTTCCCTCGACCTCTGCCTCGTGGCAGATATGAATATCCCTTTGCTCTCTTATTTTTAAAGGAACGAAAAGGCTGCAGTTAAAAAGTCGGTGCCTTTTTCTGTCGGGGAGTGACTTGAGGTAGAAAGGTGGATTTCCCGGCTGTAGCCGTGGCCACCAAATCTGATAGACCGACTCCAAATAACTCCTCCCCTTTATACGGCAAAACTTCCATATGCCGTTTTGAATCCGCATCGCCTGTCCACTGTCGCGTCCATAAAGCTCTTCTGGCCGAAATGGACATAGCACTTACCCGTGATGCCAGTGTGCAGATATCCCTCTGTGCATCACGCATATAAAGAAATGCATCCTTTATTTGTTCTAACGACAGTAAAATATTGTCCCTGTCCAGGGTATCAATATTTTCAATCAGGGACTCTGACCAAACTACCCCAGCACTGCACATCCAGGCAGTCGCTATAGCTGGTCGTAGTATAACACCTTCATGTGTGTATATACTTTTTTGGATATTTTCCATCCTCCTATCTGATGGATCTTTAAGTGCGGCCGTCTCAGGAGAAGGTAACGCCACTTGTTTTGATAAGCGTGTTAGCGCCTTGTCCACCCTAGGAGGTGTTTCCCAGCGCTCCCTAACCTCTGGCGGGAAAGGGTATAATGCCAATAATTTCTTTGAAATTATCAGCTTTTTATCAGGGGCAACCCACGCTTCATCACACACGTCATTTAATTCTTCTGATTCAGGAAAAACTATAGGTAGTTTTTTCACACCCCACATAATACCCTGTTTAGTGGTACCTGTAGTATCAGCTAAATGTAACGCCTCCTTCATTGCCAAAATCATATAACGTGTGGCCCTACTGGAAAATACGGTTGATTCGTCACCACTGGAATCAGTGCCTGTGCCTGGGTCTGTGTCGACCGACTGAGGCAAAGGGCGTTTTACAGCCCCTGACGGTGTTTGAGGCGCCTGGACAGGCACTAATTGATTGTCCGGCCGCCTCATGTCGTCAAACGACTGCTTTAGCGTGTTGACACTATCCCGTAATTCCATAAATAAAGGCATCCATTCTGGTGTCGACCCCCTAGGAGGTGACATCCCCATATTTGGCAATTGCTCCGCCTCCACACCAATATCGTCCTCATACATGTCGACACACACGTACCGACACACAGCAGACACACAGGGAATGCTCTAAACGAAGACAGGACCCACTAGCCCTTTGGGGAGACAGAGGGAGAGTCTGCCAGCACACACCAAAAAGCGCTATATATGACAGGGATAGCCTTATAATAAGTGCTCCCTTATAGCTGCTTTATATATATCAAGATATTGCCATTAAATTTGCCCCCCCTCTCTGTTTTACCCTGTTTCTGTAGTGCAGTGCAGGGGAGAGACCTGGGAGCCGTCCTGACCAGCGGAGCTGTGAGAGGAAATGGCGCCGTGTGCTGAGGAGATAGGCCCCGCCCCTTTTCCGGCGGGCTCGTCTCCCGCTATTTTGTGAATACAGGCAGGGGTTAAATATCTCCATATAGCCTCTGGGGGCTATATGTGAGGTATTTTTAGCCTTTATATAGGTTTACATTTGCCTCCCAGGGCGCCCCCCCCCCAGCGCCCTGCACCCTCAGTGACTGCGTGTGAAGTGTGCTGAGAGGAAAATGGCGCACAGCTGCAGTGCTGTGCGCTACCTTTAGAAGACTGCAGGAGTCTTCAGCCGCCGATTCTGGACCTCTTCTTACTTCAGCATCTGCAAGGGGGCCGGCGGCGCGGCTCCGGTGACCATCCAGGCTGTACCTGTGATCGTCCCTCTGGAGCTGATGTCCAGTAGCCAAGAAGCCAATCCATCCTGCACGCAGGTGAGTTCACTTCTTCTCCCCTCTGTCCTTCGTTGCAGTGATCCTGTTGCCAGCAGGAATCACTGTAAAATAAAAAACCTAAGCTAAACTTTCTCTAAGCAGCTCTTTATGAGAGCCACCTAGAATTGCACCCTTCTCGGCCGGGCACAAAAATCTAACTGGAGTCTGGAGGAGGGTCATAGGGGGAGGAGCCAGTGCACACCACCTGATCTGGAAAAGCTTTACTTTTTGTGCCCTGTCTCCTGCGGAGCCGCTATTCCCCATGGTCCTTTCAGGAACCCCAGCATCCACTAGGACGATAGAGAAACTGGTGTTATCGTGCTGTTGAGATATACTGGGTTTGGGCAGAACTCTGAAGGACCTAGGCATGTGGAGTTTGAACTGTAATTGGGTCCATGTATTGTACCACCCTGTGTGAACGCAAAAGATGAAGAGGAAACTGTAGAGAAACAGAATAGAGGTTGGTGACAGATGAGTTTGTAGAGGTGGAGAAGATTTTATAAAATTTTGACAACTGGATTGGGCACTACGGGGAAGTGATTCTCTACTTGGTCTACTCCCCTTAAAAAAAATTCTGTGTTTATCGTATCGCTATTGGGACTATCCCAGCCATCAATCCAGTGCCCTGTCCATCCTAAGTTCATAGGGAACCCGGTATCTGTGAGATAATTTCCTCTACCTGTGATGGACATGCATCTAGCACAGTAGAATGCGACATTAGCCTTTGAGGGGTGTCTAGTATATCTTGTACTTCTTGAGCATGGTTCTCAGGTATATCCAAGAAGACACCCTCAGGAGTACAATATATGACACACCGCATTTTACACAATAAGTCTCTGCCGAGTAGATTAGTCGGAGCCGATGCAGCCAGCAGAAAAGAATGTTTGGTTTGCAAGGGCCCTATCGTAATCTCTGTAGGTCTACTCAAATTGTTGCACCGTTCCTGTTACTCCCATTGCCCGAATCTGTGTTTTCTATATGGCTCGTGATTCCTTACTATATGTCCCTTGGTCCCGTCTATGTGTTCAATAATGTGGCTTGTGTTTTCTGTCTAGGGGGTCTATATTGACCGTGTTCTACTACTCCTACAATGTCTGGCAAAATGCCCTTCCTTCCTACAAGTGTAACATATTATTGACCATTAGGGATCTGGGGTTTGGACTGATGGGTCTTTCCTATATGTGCTAGTATACTTACCGCCCTCAACCTCTCCACCTGTTGTTCTCTGCGCCTAGCACTATTCTTGTGATGTTCAATAGCACATTTTCTAAGATTAGCTACTGTGACCCCTTTCCAATTTTGCAAAGAAGTCTGCACCCTGACCCTCAATGCCTTATTGAGCCCGTCCATTAGCACAGAGACAGCCACCTCCCATTTGCCAAATTAGTGTTTACCAATGATCTTATTCCAGATGGAGAGTTTTCTATTACTGCAAGAGACGAAAAAAAAAAAAAGTTTAACAAGCTTCTAGGTCATGCAAAGTATTCATTCAATCCTTCTCATCCCGTATTAAGGGTCTGTACATGGTCCAACAAACATTTCCGAGCTCATCTTGACTAGGGGCATTACTAGGAATGAATACTTCTTATATGGTAACTGAAAGAAATACCCGGGGGTTACCTTGTCTCTGTCCGCTTTCCTACTGGCAAATACTAATGTGCGGACAGGTTTTTCTCCATTTCTGACGTTACTTTCTTGATTTTTTTGTTTTATTTTTTGAGTTTTACTATATATGTACACGAATGATACCATACTTAACTGTTCCACTGGTCTCAGCCACTTCCCCCACAGGCTACTGCTCTTCTTTTACCGGTTGGATACTCCTCTGGGTGCATGAAAAATGGCTGAAAACAATCAGGTCACCTTTTCCTCCTAAATAAAACTTCAACATTCATAAGTACATATATAGGATACAGTCATATTTTTCATATTTTTATTATTTTCTATAGTTTGTATGCTGGCCGTAACTGCTTCCACATTTACATATGGCGGTGTACTTGCATTCTCTTTTTTTCTTCCTACTTGTTTATTGTTGCTACAAGTTCAAACAGTTCTTATATTTCCATTCTTGTCTTATGTGACTTTGGTTAGACATACCACCTGCAATACCTTAGGATAAAACTCACCAACCCCTCTTGCTGCCACAGGTTTAAACAATTTGTATGTCTGACCCTTTGTTTTCTGGATTTAATCAGACATATTTTAATACCTACATTCTGCAGTACCTCTGGTTCAAAGCTGCCCACCCTAGGGAATGATACCCTATCGTTGTCAGTCATACGTAACCTATCATTGCAAAAAGCCTCCGTGTGCGAACCATATTTTCCACACATGATAAACCTTGCTGACCCTTTCGGCCGCAATTCTTCTGCCTGAACCCTGCCTAACATACGTCTCTTAGTTGAGCAACTGACTCCCATCATTTGTGGGTCTTGCCTTCTCGGCTATTCCCACAAATACCAAAATACTCCGTATAAGGCAACGGTGAAAGTTCTCAGAGCGCTTCCACCCACTCTCGCCCACGTTGGCCGGTACTACCATACACTGTCGATAGCGAAGGCGATGTACCCAACTTAGGGCTCCTAACAGACCTTACAGCACCGTAATTTCTTTCAGTGGAAGTTCTGTTGGAATATTTTCCTGAGAGAGGCAGCGAAAAATTATTTTTTGGTATCTTTCAACTGGAATTGTTTGTAGGATGAAAAACAGAGAAATTAGATAACTATCCTTCACCCTTTCCAGTGAAGCACACCAGGGAGATTTCCCGACTTTATCAAAGAAAAACCGCTTTGTCTATACAATCACGTCTGCGTATGCTTTTCCACAGCGCATATGACACAATGGTATCACGTTGTGCTGTGTAGAACACACGGACATGCGATGCAATAGCACAGCCTATAGATACTAGTTATCTATATGCCCTACGATTGCTGTAGACCACTTAGCCTAGACCACTCCAGACCACTTAGTTGTATGGGATCACTAAGACCACTTAGTTCTAATCACGCAAGGAAGCGAACCCTACGCCACCGGGCCTCTACTAACCCAGTGTTACCACTCCAGCCACTTAGACCACTTAGTTCCTGGGTTCAGCTCCACTCACTCCGCTTTCACTCACTCAAATACGCTTTGTTATTCTGTACAGAAATTTTTCACTCGTTCTGATTAGCAGCTTTACCCCCAGAGGCAATACATTTTAAACGAAAGTTTTATACTAATCGGCTTTAGAAACCGGGTAGTTTTGTGCTATTGTAGCATGGCTACTATTGCACCTTAATTGAACAAATATTGTGTGGTTTTATTATGCGCACACAACCCTACGCAAGCTTGCGTAATTACGCAACCATGCGTACCCCTATGCCACGTGTGCGGCCTTGCGCTACGTGCACGTTTTTGTACGCTGTCCTCACGTTCCGTACCACGTGTACCAATGTGCGTACGCAATTCAACAAACCACACCGTCTCTATAAATGTGAGCAATACTAACTATAATCGCTCACTTAACACAGCACCCAGTTTTTTCTTAACAACCATGCCAGAACTGTGTTTGTGTCTTTAGACTTACTTCCTTAAACACTGTTATTTCAGTTTTAACTTTATAGCAACAAATGTATCCGGTTTCACACAGATCTAAATGAATCTAGCAATAATCTATAATTTAAATGATATGATTCAGATTGGATAGCTATCTTGAAGAACATACACTGATATAAATATACACATAATTATAATAATATTATATATATGTATCATTCACTAGCCTTCTATTTGACACCTTACCTCTTATTTGTATATCAAAGCTATTTGCTTTTCACTGCTAAAAAAAAAGCAGTTACACAGGTTAATTTGCATTTCAATGGCTAACTTCCCTAGTAAGCAGATTCTACAAGTCTTGGAAGGAAAAAGAGAAAAAAAACAAAACCCTTTTTTTCCTTTTTCTACCTGTGTGCAATTTCTTACACCAAGCCAAGCATTTATCTCACCATTTACTCTCACTAGGCCCAATTGAAACTATTTGTAATTGACTATGGCATGGGTTAAATAAATGCATTGGTAACTCATAAATGGTGCTTGATGTGACAAAGGAAACTGATTGTTCTGAGCAGACTGAAAATCAGCTATTTAGAAAGTGACCTTCCTAATATGGCCACTGCTCCTCCCCCTTCCACATCCATGAGGTTTACACAAAATGGTGGACAGGCCATGTGGTTAGTCCAAAATGGAGGACAGACCATGCGGCTTCCTTTGTCACAAAGAAATCACACATTATACAAGCACCAGAAGTTATTTTAGGCCTGAGTTTAAAAAAAACTATATCAAGGCTATGCAGCAACTTTTAAATGTACTTTTAAACCTACTTAACAGATAAACAATCCAATCTGAATCAAACACAACATGACTTATTTGAACTTTGTTTTGCAACAATAAAAATAAATTTTAGCATCTTAAATATTATGAGAAACACACTGTCCCTTGAATTTTCATATCATTGGCTTACTGATAACACAACAGAACACACGGATATGATTTTCTCAGCTTCACGATGCGTCCACCACAAGCTGATCGACCACAGTGTTGCGTTTATAATGTACAGTGCATCATTAAGACCATGATATCCCGGACGAGCCCTTATATGTAAATACCAAATTGCTTTCTAACAAATATTTAAAATGCCCACTCTAATATATACTGCAGGCGCATCTTATTACCATATACGATAAAAGTGCGCTGTACATCGCAAAACACTGCATCCCATAAGAGAGAACAATACACCCACACATTAGCTGAGTTCCAAAGCTCATTGATGTTTATATTTGTTATTAAAAGGATATGGATTCAATATATTACAATGTACAGTATACATATAGTTATATGGTTACAATTTATACAGTAATCAGTTAATACAAAATACATTCAGTTACTGGCCAGCGATACAATTACCATATCTTTCTCGTATAAATTTGTCCCTCCCTATCACTCTCTCTCTCTGTAAAATCATGCAGGAACTGGGCAGACAGCATCTCCATCATCGTCTGAGACAAAACAGCAACTACCTCCTGTGTGATCAGCAATGTGTTATCTAGTTTGGGGGAGGGAACTTTCTCATTCATGATGAGTCACTGTTCTGTTCGTATGCTAAACAGGTTCAGCCTTGAAGACCTCAAAAGTGGCTGGCCTGAGCTTCCTGTCCCCTATCCTAATAAGAGTGATTTTAGCTTTCATACATTTAATCATAACTATTTGTTGCAATGTCCTACAACTTAATAACAAGTATCAAATGAATTTACACATTAATCTGGTTGCTTTAATAGTAAATATGACAGGTCTATCTTGCTTCGTTCAGATAATACACATACATGACATTACTTCATTATTATAATTTTAAATCATTATGATGTCTGGCGCTTGATATTATTATAATTATGTACTGTATGAATTAATTGTCGAATCCATCTCTGTGACATGTCCGTGTAAATGCGTGTGTTACGATATATTGCTGTGCTTGCTGCGCGTATTTGCAAGTATAGTGACCTATGTGTGTAGAGTTTGTATGTTCTTTCTATGTAATATTTTTGACTTCGACAGTCCCAGCCCCAGTTGAGCTTACAATCTATATTCCCTACCACATGTACACGCGCACACATTCATACTAGGGTTAATTTTTGTCAGGATCCAATTGATCTACCAGTGTATTTTTGGATTGTGGGAGGAAACCGGAGTACCCGGAGGAAAGGAAACCCACACAAGTACGGGGAGAATATACAAACTCTGCACAGGTATTGCCATGGTGGGAATCGAATCCATGACCTCAGTGCTGTGAGGCTGTAAAGCTAACCATTAAACCATCCGTACTGCCCTAATTCCAAAATAAAATAAAAATCCAAAACTCTCATTTGAGCAGATTTGGGTGGGTTATTTTGTTTCTGTGCATTGTAAATACTGGCTGCTTTATTTTTACACTGCAATTTAGATTTTCAGCTTGAACACCCCCCACTCAAATCTAAGTCTCCCTGCACATATTATATCTGCCACCCCTGCACTGAACATGGGTTTGCCTATTAGAGAACAATTTTTTGCTGCTGTGATCAGGTCTGAATTAGGCCCTATATTGGGTTGCAAGTGAACACTCCGTTCTTGAACTGATAATGGTTTTGTGGCATGAATAAATGTTACTTCTAATAATTTTTTTTTTTAGTTTTTTTTTTTGTGTTAGGGTAGTTTGTTGATTGCAGATTTGCTTAGCAACTTATACCCGTTTTCCACTAGCTCAAAAAACATGGGTAAATGCACAGGGGCGCGCTTTTACCCGTGTTTTTTTGCAAGTGGAAAATGGTCCCTCCGCAAAAACCTGGATCAAGTGACCCGTGAATCCTACCTGGGTAAATACCTGGGTAAGACACAGGAATGATCTGGGTAGGGTTGTAGTGTAAACGGAAGCCGTGTCGATGCGACACGGCTCTCGTTTACACTGTATGGAAGGGCGGCGCTGGGAGATCATGTGATCTCCCAGCGCCGCCCCCTGCCGCGTCACTAGTAGCGTCACCAACCCGGCAGTGTGCCGGGTTGGTGAGCTCAGTGGGAAAGGGAGCTGAACACGGGCCGCAGCCGGGTAGCACCCGTGTCAGGCTTCCGGCTGCGACCCGTGCTCAGTAGGTGGAAAAGGGGTATCAATAATCGTGCGAAACCTATAAGGTCTATATTGTTAAAAATTCTGTAATCACTCTGTGTGCATGTCTTGCGGCTGACTGCTGCTGAGCTTTAGTAAAAACAAATTCCTCACACATTATCAAAGGTGCGTGCAAGGTGTACACCAGGGGTATTTAACATGTGGCCCTACAGCTGCTGTGGAACTACACAATCCAGCACACTTAGGCAGCATCTGCATTCACTTATCACTGGGATCTTGGCCATGTTCCTGGTAGAGGGGCGCAGAGCAGTGGTACTTCGCAAGTTCCAAGCTAGGCTGGGCTGTTTTCTCTCTCTCTCTCTCTCTCTCTCTCTCTCTCTCTCTCTCTCTCTCTCTCTCTCTCTGACACCAGCAGGTGGAGGAAGGTGTGCAGTAAGAGGGCTGATGTGACCAGGGTTAATTTTGCTAGTAATTATATATGCACTCTGTAAGTACCTATTGCCAGTGCGTAAATTTCATTAATTACACTCAGCAGTGTACTTTCAAAACAAGATTAGGGACATACAGTATACATCCATTGACCAAAAACCCTTGGTGTTAGCACTCCTTGGGCGGAATTAATAGTTTTTCTCTGACGTCCTAGTGGATGCTGGGAACTCCGTAAGGACCATGGGGAATAGCGGCTCCGCAGGAGACTGGGCACATCTAAAGAAAGCTTTAGGATCACCTGGTGTGCACTGGCTCCTCCCCCTATGACCCTCCTCCAAGCCTCAGTTAGATTTCTGTGCCCGACGAGAAGGGTGCACACTAGGGGCTCTCCTGAGCTCTCTGTGAAAGTTTTAGTTTAGGTTTATTATTTTCAGTGAGACCTGCTGGCAACAGGCTCACTGCATCGAGGGACTAAGGGGAGAAGAAGCGAACTCACCTGCGTGCAGAGTGGATTGGGCTTCTTAGGCTACTGGACATTAGCTCCAGAGGGACGATCACAGGTTCAGCCTGGATGGGTCACCGGAGCCGCGCCGCCGTCCCCCTTACAGAGCCAGAAGAGCGAAGAGGTCCGGAAAAATCGGCGGCAGAAGACGATCCTGTCTTCAGATAAGGTAGCGCACAGCACCGCAGCTGTGCGCCATTGCTCTCAGCACACTTCACACTCCGGTCACTGAGGGTGCAGGGCGCTGGGGGGGGCAGCGCCCTGAGACGCAATAAATCGATTAAAAAACCTTATATGGCTAAAATAAATGCATCACATATAACTCCTGGGCTATATGGATGCATTTAACCCCTGCCAAAACATACAGAAAAAGGATGATAAGGACGCCGAGAAAGGGGCGGAGCCTATCTCCTCAGCACACTGGCGCCATTTTCCCTCACAGCTCAGTTGGAGGGAAGCTCCCTGGCTCTCCCCTGCAGTCACTACACTACAGAAAGGGGTTAAAAAAGAGAGGGGGGCACAAATTAGGCGCAGTATATAACAATACAGCAGCTATAAAGGGAAAAACACTTATATAAGGTTATCCCTGTATATATATAGCGCTCTGGTGTGTGCTGGCAAACTCTCCCTCTGTCTCCCCAAAGGGCTAGTGGGGTCCTGTCCTCTATCAGAGCATTCCCTGTGTGTGTGCTGTGTGTCGGTACGTTGGTGTCGACATGTATGAGGAGAAAAATGATGAGGAGACGGAGTAGAGTGTCTGAAATTGTGTTGTCACCCCCTAGGGGGTCGACACCTGAGTGGATGTACTGTTGAAATTGCGTGACAGTGTCAGCTTTGTATAAAAGACAGTGGTTGACATGAGACAGCCGGCTACTCAGCTTGTGCATGTCCAGACGTCTCATACAGGGGCCCTAAAGCGCCCGTTACCTCAGATACAGACGCCGACAGGGGTACTGACTCCTGTGTCGACGGTGAAGAGACAACCGTGATTTCCAATAGGGCCACACATTGCATGATTGAGGCAATGGAAAAAGTTTACACTTTTCTGATAATATGAATACCACCAAAAAAAGGGGTATTATGTTTGGTGAGGAAAAACTTCCTGTAGTTTTCCTGAATCTGAGAAATAAAATGAGGTGTGTGATGATGCGTGGGTTTCCCCCCGATAACAATTGATATTTTCTAAAAAGTTATTGGCAGTATACCTTTTCCCGCCAGAGGTTAGGGTGCGTTGGGAAACACCCCCTAGGGTGGATAAAGCGCTCACACGCTTGTAAAAACAAGGGCTCTACCCTCTCCTGAGATGGCCACCCTTAAGGATCCTGCTGATAGAAAGCAGGAGCGTATCCTAAAATGTATTTACACACATACTGGTGTTATACTGCGACCAGCAATCGCCTCAGCCTGGATGTGCAGTGCTGGGTTGGCGTGGTCGGATTCCCTGACTGGAAATATGATATCCTAGATAAGGACAGTATATTATTGCCTATAGAGCAATTAAAAGATGCATTTCTATATATGCAGGATGCACAGCGGAATATTTGCCGACTGGCATCAAGTATAAGTGCGTTGTCCAATTATTCCAGTAAAGTGGTCAGGTGATGCGGATTCCAAACGGCATTTGGAAGTATTGCCTTAAAAGAGGGGATGTACCCCAGGTCGCCTCTCAAAATAAGACGCCGTATTATCAGGCGCAGTCCTGGTTGGCAAGCGGACAAAAGGGTTCCTCTTTTCTGCTCGTGACAGAGGGAGAGGAAAATGGCTGCAGAGATCAGCCAGTTCCAAGGAACAGAAACCCTTTTCCGCCGCTGCCAAGCCCTCAGTATGACGCTAGGGCTTTACAAATTCAGGCACGGTGGGGTCCCGTTCTCAATGAATTTCAGTGCGCAGTGGGCTCACTCGCAAGTAGACCCCTGGATCCTTCAGATAATATTTCAGGGGTACAAATTGGAATTCGAGACGTATTCCCCTCACCGTTTCCAAAAGTCTGTTTTACCGACGTCTCCCGCTGACAGGGAGGCAGTTTTGGAAGCCATTCACAAGCTGTATTCCCAGCAGGTGATAATCAAGGTACCCCTCCTGCAACAGGGAACGGGGTATTATTCCACACTATTGTGGTACCGAAGCCAGACGGCTCGGTGAGACCGATTTTAAAATCTAAAATCTAAAATCTTTGAACACTTGCATACAGAGGTTCAAATTCAAAATTGAGTCACTCAGAGCAGTGATTGCAAACCTGGAAGAAGGGGACTACATGATGTCTCGGGACATCAAGGAGGCTTACCTTCATGTCAAAATTTACCCTTCTCACCAAGGGTATTTCAGGTTATGGTACAGAACTGTATCAGTTCGGACGCTGCCGTAGGGATGGTCCACGGCACCCCGGGTCTTTACTGAAGTAATGACCGAAATGATGATATTCCTTCGAAGGAAGGGAATTTTAGTTATCCTTTACTTGGACGATTCCCTGATGAGGGTAAGATCCAGGGAACAGTTGGAGATCGGTGTAGCACTATATCAGGTAGTGTTGCGGCAGCACGATTGGATTTTCAATATTCCAAAATCGCAGCTGTTTCCGACGACTTGTCTTCTGTTCCTAGGGATGATTCTGGACATAGTCCAGAAAGAAGGTGCTTCTCCCGGAGGAGAAAGCCAGGGAGTTATCCGAGCTAGTCAGGAACCTCCTAAAACCGAACCAAGTCTCAGTGCATCAATGCACAAGGGTTCTGGGTAAAAATGGGGCTTCCTACGAAGCAATCCCATTCGGCAGATTCCACGCACAGTGGAACCTTCTGGACAAATGGTCCGGGTCGCATCTTCAGATGCTTCAGCGGATAACCCTGTCACCAGGGACAAGGGTATCCCTCCTGTGGTGGTTGCAGAGTGCTCATCTTCTAGAGGGCCGCAGATTCGGCATTCGGGACTGGGTCCTGGTGGCCACGGATGCCAGCCTGCGAGGCTGGGGAGCAGTCACACAGGGAAGGAATTTCCAGGGCTTATGGTCAAGCCTGGAGACATCTCTTCATATAAACATTCTGGAACTAAGGGCCATTTACAATGCCCTAAGTCAAGCGAAACCCCTGCTTCAGGGTCAGGCGGTATTGATCCAATCGGACAACATCACGTCAGTCGCCCACGTAAACAGACAGGGCGGCGCGAGAAGCAGGAGGGCAATGGCAGAAGCTGCAAGGATTTTCGCTGGGCGGAAGATCATGTGATAGCACTGTCAGCAGTGTTCATTCCGGGAGTGGACAACTGGGAAGCAGACTTCCTCAGCAGACACGACCTTCACCCGGGAGAGTGGGGACTTCACCCAGAAGTCTTCCACCTGATTGTAAACCGTTGGGAAAAACAAAAGGTGGACATAATGGCGTCCCGTCTAAACAAAAAACTAGACAGATATTGCGCCAGGTCAAGGGACCCTCAGGCAATAGCGGTGGACGCTCTGGTAACACCGTGGGTGTACCAGTCAGTGTATGTGTTCCCTCCTCTGCCCCTCATACCAAAAGTACTGAGAATCATAAGAAGGAGAGGAGTAAGAACTATACTCGTGGTTCCGGATTGGCCAAGAAGGACTTGGTATCCGGAACTTCAAGAGATGCTCACGGACGAACCGTGGCCTCTACCTCTAAGAAAGGACCTGCTCCAGCAAGGGCCTTGTCTGTTCCAAGACTTACTGCGGCTGCGTTTGACGGCATGGCGGTTGAACGCCGGATCCTGAAGATCCCTACCCTGGTCAAGGCCAGGAACGACGTAACCGCAAAACATTATCACCGCATTTGGTGAAAATATGTTGCGTGGGGTGAGGCCAAGAAGGCCCCTACAGAGGAATTTCAACTGGGTCGTTTCCTCCATTTCCTGCAAACAGGACTGTCTATGGGCCTAAAATTAGGGTCCATTAAGGTTCAAATTTCGGCCCTGTCGATTTTCTTCCAAAAAGAACTGGCTTCAGTGCCTGAAGTTCAGACATTTGCAAAAGGGGTACTGCATATACAGTCTCCTTTTGTGCCTCCAGTGGCACCTTGGGGATCTCAATGTTGTGTTGAGTTTCCTAAAGTCACATTGGTTTGAACCACTCACCACTGTGGACTTAAAATATCTCACATGGAAGTGACGAGTTAGCCCTGGTTTCAGCCAGGCGGGTGTCAGAATTGGCGGCTTTATCATATAAAAGCCCTTACTTAATATTTCATTTTGAAAGGGCAGAATTGAGGACTCGTCCTCAAATTTTCTACCTAAGGTGGTTTCTGCATTTCACATGAACCAACCTATTGTGGTACCTGCGGCTACTAAGGACTTGGAGGATTCCAAGTTGCTTGACGTGGTCAGGACCCTGAAAATACATCTTTCCAGGACGGCTGGAGTCAGAAAATCTGACTCGCTGTTTATCCTGTATGCACCCAACAAACTGGGTGCTCCTGCTTCTAAGCAGACGATTGCTCGTTGGATTTGTAGTACAATTCAGCTTGCACATTCTGTGGCAGGCCTGCCACAGCCAAAAATCTTAAAATGCCCACTCCACAAGGAAGGTGGGCTCATCTTGGGCAGCTGCCCGAGGGGTCTCGGCTTTACAACTTTGCCGAGCAGTTACTTGGTCAGGAGCAAATACGTTTGTAAAATTCTACTAATTTGATATCTTGGCTGAGGAGGACCTGGAGTTCTCTCATTCGGTGCTGCAGAGTCATCCGCACTCTCCCGCCCGTTTGGGAGCTTTGGTATAATCCCCATGGTCCTTACGGAGTTCCCAGCATCCACTAGGACGTCAGAGAAAATAAGAATTTACTTACCGATAATTCTATTTCTCGTAGTCCGTAGTGGATGCTTGGCGCCCATCCCAAGTGCGGATTGTCTGCAATACTGGTACATAATTATTGTTACCAAAAAAATTCGGGTTATTGTTGTAGTGAGCCATCTTTTCTAGAGGCTCCTCTATTATCATGCTGTTAACTGGGTTCAGATCACAAGTTGTACAGTGTGATTGGTGTGGCTGGTATGAGTCTTACCCGGGATTCAAAATCCTTCCTTATTGTGTACGCTCGTCCGGGCACAGTATCCTAACTGAGGCTTGGAGGAGGGTCATAGGGGGAGGAGCCAGTGCACACCAGGTGATCCTAAAGCTTTCTTTAGATGTGCCCAGTCTCCTGCGGAGCCGCTATTCCCCATGGTCCTTACGGAGTTTCCAGCATCCACTACGGACTACGAGAAATAGAATTATCGGTAAGTAAATTCTTATTTTCTGCTGGCAGCCAGTAGATGACGCCCAAACAGAGCTATTCAATTGTAGCTCTGTTCGGGGGCGATGGCTGTCGTCATCTACATTTCTCTTACGTCCTAGAGGATGCTGGGGTCCACGTTAGTACCATGGGGTATAGACGGATCTACCAGGAGCCATTGGCACTTTAAGAGTTTGAGAGTGTGGGCTGGCTCCTCCCTCTATGCCCCTCCTACCAGACTCGGTTTAGAAAATGTGCCCGGAGGTGCCGGTCACAGCTAGGGGAGCTCTATTGAGATTCTGCTGCTAGGGGAGCTCTACTAGTTAAAGTTAGTTTAGAGTTTATTTTTTTTTACAGGAGGCTGTTGGCAACAGCCTGCCTGCAGCGTGGGACTAAGAGGGGGAGCAGTGTCTGCCCTGCGGGCTCTGAGCCACTGACCTCCGCTGACTGGACGCTGAGCTTCAGAGGGGTCGGATCGTTCTCCGCCACAGGGGACCGCTCGCCCAGCAGCATGCCGCCAACCCCTTACAGAGCTGAAGATTGGTGATTGAGACACCGACCCCCCTAGCAAGCCGGGGGCCGGTGTGAAGATGGCGGCAACGGGAGGGAGCGCAGTATTAACTGCGCTCCTATGAAGGTCCAGAGGCACATGGTGCGGCGCTGTGAGGGGCGCCCTGGGCTAGCGCTTACCCCCACACTGGTCAGCAAGCCTGTCGGGGTCTGCGGATCTCAGCCAGCACATTTCTCAGGCCAGTATAATCTGTGAAGAACGGGAAGACAGCGCCATTAAGGGGGCGGAGCTTCTCAGAATGGACCCAGCAGCGTTCCAGCGCCATTTTCCTGCCTGCACAGCGCTGGATGGAAGAACAGGTCCGTCCACAGCAACTCCAGCTATCAGTACACAGTACCAGGGGTTTGTAGAAGGGAGCGGAGGCTGTAAAACAACTGTGTCTCCTATTAAGGGACACAGTCTGTGCTGGTAAGGTGTCTCCCTTTACTGAAAGTGCTGTGGTGTGGGTTGGCTCCGATCGCTGTGTCTCTCTTGCCATTCTTGGGGGGGAAACTCTGTCTGCCCCCACCTGTGTGTGTGTGTGGAGTGTTTGGTGGTCTCCTTTAGCTATGTCCAGGGACACTGTGTCATATTCTGCAGAGGATTTATCCTCCCAGGATGATCCCATTCCATGTAATCAGGATAGCACTGGTTTAGCACAGATATCAGCAAGGGAACCAGAGTGGTTTTCCTCTATCAAATCTTGGATTTCTCAGATTTCTGACAGGGTTGCAAGTACTGAATCTGCACCCAGGTATTACAGAGCTCTATGGCAGTATGGCCTCTATATGGTACCTCAGGACGCCCCGCTATATACTCCCACAAATGTGCGCTTGTGCATGTCACACAAGACGACACGGATACCGATTCTGACACTACAGATGGTGATGGGGATGTGTTGCGAGGGTCCGCATCTCTTGCAAAGGGGGTGCAATTGTTGATAGAGGCTATCAGGAATGTGTTGAATGTTAATGATACCACACCTGAGCAGGTTGAGGAGGCTTTTTTCACTGAAAATAAAAAAGCCTCGCTAACCTTCCCTGCGTCAAAGGAATTGAATGCTATTTTTGAAAAAGCATGGGAAAACCATGAGAAAAAATTCCAGATCCCTAAAAGGGTCCAGGTGGCATTTCCTTTCCCTGAGGAGGATAGGAAAAAATAGGAAAACCCGCCGATTGTTGACGCCTCTGTGTCCAGACTCTCAAAGAAGGTGGTTTTACCTGTTTCAGGATCTACCGCCTTAAAGGAGCCGGCTGATAGGAAAATTGATAACATGCTTAAATCAATGTATACTGCTTCAGGGGCCATATTACATCCCACTATTGCTACTGCATGGATTGCAAAGGCAATAGTAAAGTGGTCGGCTACCTTACTTGAGGATTTGGATACTATGGATAGGGATGACGTTGCATTGTATTTACGCAACATACATGATTCTGCAGGTTTTATGGTAGAATCCATGAAAGACCTGGGTTCCATGGCTGCGGGAATTTCCTCCATGTCTGTTTCAGCTCGTCGGGGACTGTGGCTGCGCCAGCGGTCGGCCGACGCGGAATCCAGAAGGTGTGGAGTCCCTACCCTATACAGGTCAGGCTCTCTTCGTGGGAAGCTCTAGACGCGTGGATATCCACCGCTACAGCGGGTAAGTCTCTGTTTCTTCCCTCAGCAGCACCTGCTCCGAAGAAATCTTTCTCTTCATTTGCAACGCAGTCCTTTCGGCCTAACGAGCACAGAAAGGCCAGAACATACAATACCTTCTTTAGGGGAGGTCGGGTTAAGTCCAAGAAACCTGCCGCTGCAGGTTCCCAGGAACAAAAGCCTACTTCGGGTACGCCTAAGTCCTCTGCACGCCCCGGTGGAGGGGCCAGTGGGAGCGAGACTCAGACACTTCAGTCATGTCTGGGTATCGTCCGGCCTGGATCCCTGGGTGATAGATATTGTGTATCAGAGATACAGGCTGGAATTTCAAAGTCTCCCTCCTCATCGCTTTTTCAAGTCAGGCTTACCAACTCTGTTGGAGTACAGCACAGTACTACAAGACACTGTCCAAAAGCTGGTGGAGGCACAGGTCATTGTACCAGTGCCACCTCACATGCTGACCAAAGGTTACTATTCGAACCTTTTCGTGGTACCGAAACCGGATGGTTCGGTCAGGACCATTTTGAACCTAAAATCATTGAACCCCTTTCTAAAGGAGTTCAAGTTCAAGATGGAGTCTCTCAGGGCGGTGATATCAGGTCTGGAAGAGGGGGAATTCCTAGTATCACTGTATATCAAGGATGCGTACCTCCACATTCCGATATGGCTGCCGCATCAGGCTTATCTCCGCTTTGCATTGCTGGACTGTCATTTCCAGTTCTAGGACTTGCCATTCGGCCTCTCCACAGCACCGAGGGTGTTTACCAAGGTGATGGTGGAAATTATGATTCTCCTCCGCAAGCAAGGGGTGAACATCATTCCATATCTGGACGATCTGCTGATAAAGGCATCGTCCAAGGAGAAGCTACTTCATTCCATTATTCTCACAACACGACTGCTCCAGAGTCACGGTTGGATTCTGAACCTTCTAAAGTCACATTTGGAACCAACCCAGAGATTGTCATTTCTGGGAATGATCCTGGATACGGAAGTGCAGCGGGTGTTTCTTCCGCAGGAAAAGGCGTTGGTGACACACACGCTATGGTCCGGGATATCCTGAAGCCACCCCAGGTGTCGGTTCATCAATGCATTCGCCTATTGGGAAAGATGGTGGCCTCTTACGAGGCTCTCCAGTACAGGAGGTTCCACGCTCGGACCTTCCAACTGGATCTCCTGGGCAAGTGGTCGGGATCTCACCTCCACATGCACCAGAGAATTCGTCTGTCGCCAAAGGCAAGGATTTCGCTCCAATTGCCTTACCTTCTGGAGGTACGCAGATTCGGGATTCAGGACTGGGTCCTTCCAACAACGGATGCGAGCCTTCTGGGCTGGGGAGCAGTCACTCAAGGAGTATCCTTCCAAGGACGGTGGTCAAGCCTGGAACTAAGAGCCGTCTACAACGGTCTTCTTCAGACGGCCCCTCTTCTAAGAAATCGGGCCATTCAAGTGCAGTCGGACAACGTAACAACAGTGGCTTATATAAACCGACAAGGCGGAACGAAGAGCAGAGCAGCGATGTCAGAGGTGACAAGAATACTCCTCTCAACAGAAAAGCACACATTAGCGCTGCCAGCCATCTTCATTCTGGGAGTAGACAAATGGGAAGCAGACTTCCTCAGCAGACACGATCTCCATCCGGGAGAATGGGGCCTCCATCCGGAGGTGTTCAAGGAAATAACAGACCTTTGGGGCTTACCCCAAATAGACATGATGGCCTCTCGTCTCAACAAGAAGCTTTGGCGTTATTGTTCCAGGTTGAGGAACCCACAGGCAGTGGCAGTGGATGCCCTGGTGTCTCTGTGGGTGTTCCAGTCAGTGTACGTGCTTCCACCACTCCTACTCATCCCAAGAATCCTAAAGCTCATAAGGAGAACAAGGGTTCAAGCGATCCTCATTGCCCCAGACTGGCCAAGAAGGGCTTGGTACGCAAACCTTCTGAATCGATTGCAAGAAGAGCCGAGGCCCCTTCCTCTTCGGGAGGACCTGCTGCAGCAGGTGCCGTTCGCCTATCAAGACTTACCGCGGCTAAGTTTGACGGCATGGAAGTTGAGCGCCTGATACTTGCTTGGATGGGCATTCCGGAGAATGTCATTCCTACTCTCATACAGGCTAGGAAAGGGGTAACGTCTAAGCATTACCATCGTATTTGGAAGAAATATGTCTCTTGGCGTGAATCCAAGAGGTTTCCTACGGTGGAGTTTGAACTGGGACGTTTCCTCCTCTTCCTGCAAGCAGGAGTGGATATGGGCCTGAGGTTGGGATCCGTGAAGGTCCAGATTTCGGCCCTATCCATTTTCTTTCAGAAACAATTGGCTGCCCTCCCTGAGGTTCAGACCTTTTTGAAGGGAGTTCTGCATATCCAACCTCCCTTTGTACCGACTACGGCGCCTTGAGACCTTAACGTGGTGTTGCAGTTCCTCAAGTCGGAGTGGTTTGAGCCCCTACAGGAGGTAGAGGTCAAGTTTCTTACATGGAAGGCGGTCACTTTGTTGGCCTTAGCTTCTGCTAGACGTGTGTCCGAGCTGGGGGCTTTATCCTGTAAAAGCCCTTACTTGATCTTCCACGAAGATATAGCTGAGCTTCGGACACGTCAGCAGGTTCTTCCGAAGGTTGTGTCAGCATTTCATATCAACCAACCTACTGTGGTGCCAGTGGCTACTGACTCCTCAATTACATCAAAGTCCTTGGATGTCGTTAGGGCTCTGAATATATATGTGAAGAGAACTTCTCGTCACAGAAAGTCGGACTCTCTGTTTGTCCTATATGATCCCAAGAAAATTGGGTGTCCTGCTTCTAAGCAGACGATCTGTCGCTTGATCAGGTTCACTATCCAGCACGCTTATTCTACAGCAGTACTGCGGTGTCCAAAATCTGTTAAGGCCCACTCTACTTGTAAGGTGGGGTCTTCGTGGGCGACTGCCCGGGGTGTCTCGGCAGTGCAACTTTGCCGAGCTCCAACTTTGTCTGGGTCGAACACGTTTTCAAAGTTTTACAAGTTCGATACTTTGGCCTCTGATGATCTGAAGTTGAGTCAATCAGTTCTGCAGGAGCCTCTGCGCCTTTCCTCCCATTCTGGGAGCTTTGGTACATCCCCATGGTACTAATGTGGACCCCAGCATCCTCTAGGACGTAAGAGAAAATAGGATTTTGGTACCTACCGGTAAATCCTTTTCTCATAGTCCGTAGAGGATGCTGGGCGCCCGCCCAGCACTTCGTTTTCCTGCAAATGTTATTTGGTTCAGTACCACTTCGTTTTAGTTGAGTACTGCATTGTTACTTGGTAAGTAATGTTTCAGCAGTTGCTGAGTGTTCAAGCTACGTTGGCTTGGTGTGCCTTGTATGTATGAGCTGGTATGAATCTCACCACTATCTGTGTATAATCCTTCTCTCGAAGTATGTTGTCTCCTCGGGCACAGTTTCTAGACTCTTAAAGTGCCAATGGCTCCTGGTGGATCAGTCTATACCCCATGGCACTAATGTGGACCCCAGCATCCTCTACGGACTACGAGAAAAGCATTTACCGGTAGGTACCAAAATCCTATTTTTAACTCTCACTCCCTGGGGTGGCGCGCTGAAATGTGTGAAAAACTACCCGTTTGGGCAGCCAAATGGCACTTTTCGTGATCGCACGCAACACCAGATGCCTCAAAAGTAAGTTTCTTTCCCCCACATGGTCCGCCTGCTGAACTCTTGAACATTGGCTGACTAGATGTACATGAAACTCACTTGTGTCTCTACGGTTTAATTACATGTATGACTTTATCCCCCCCCCCCCCCCACCTGCTTATCCGTTACCTACTTGGCTGTTGTTTAGCAAACCGAAGACAAATTCCTAGTATACGCAGGTATACCTGCCAAATAAAGCTGATTCTGATTCTTTGGTCGGGTTTAGCTACTTTCCGCATCTAAACCCAACCTCTATTGGCAATAATAAAGATCAATTGGATATCGCCCTGCGATCTCCCGTCACTTTAGACTGGAGATCGGGAATGATATAGCAACTGAATATTACCCATAGTTGCAGCAACCAGTATAAAGAGGGCTACAGCTGGTGATATTGTTTTCACTGTCAGTAAGCATTAACAAGTATTTCAGTGTGGAGAAAAAAAAATATAACTTGTTTTTGTTTTTTTAAATGCTTTATTCTTAGAGAATACACTTCTTTTTTCCTTTTTTTTTTATTTCAAATATTGCTGAAGCTGAAGGCCAAACTTGGACTTTGGGTTCGACTATACACGTGTACATCTACAAAGAGTCCAGGCCTACCTCGCTGGGGCGCTGTGTATCATGTGCTATGGCGAGATTCTCTTTTTGTTAATTTGCAGCGATATCTGAGTTCCCCCATAATCACTGAAGTAAATTGATAATCTCTGCACTTTGGTTGCCCGGAAACCCCCCTCCCCTTGGCCAGCAACTGAAATTATAATCAAAAAGCAATAGTATATGATACGGGAAGTACTTTTGCTACCTCCCTCTTCATCTAGCACCCTCACAATCCCAACGGTTGGCAAACCGATCAACAGGGACTATTGCCAGCGAGCCCGCAAGGGGCTTGTTACGCTCTGCCCCCCCCCCCCACACACACACACACACACACACACATCCCCCAGTCTAAGGGACAGAGTTTGTCATGTATACTGTGTGTGTGGATAAGAGAGCATCGTAGAGCAGAGCGTAGCTGCCAGGAATTAAAGACAGATGCACTTCTATGAGGTGGGAGAATGTGTCTTTAGAAAGTGAAGTTCTGTCTCCTACTGGTTCTATTATGTTTGTGTATTTATCTATTTGTTATGGGATGACTATAGTATACTATTTAATTATTAATAATACAGTGTATATGTATATATATATATATATATATATATATATATATATATATATATACATGTGTGTGTGTGTGTTTAGGGTCTGTACTAGGTATTTCTACTGTTCCACCAGACTCCTACTCTGCATAACATTGGAGCAAGTGCAGGTGATTGTGGATTGCATTTGGAAAGCCCCCCTAAATCCTGAATTTGCCCTTGTATAATATGCCACCAGTTCCATAGTGTTTCTATAATGCTTCACCCCTGTTCTAGAGTGACTCCTTAATACAATGTCCTACCAGGGCCAAGCTCCAGAATGTGAAGCCAGCTTGGTAAAGTCGACATTGAGCTTTTGCACACGATTATCTGCTGCAGTGCTCTCTAGATATTCAGGGGATTCTTAATATTTGCTAGTACCTATTTTGGGGGGATATGCCGCAAAATATGATTTGATGAAAAAGGCCCCATAGTGCTTTTCTTTTATAATTCCCTTGCAGTCTTGGTGGCCTGTACCATGAGCTGCCTGCCCCAGAGTGTCTCCAGGTGTCAGCAGTCCTGGCCACCTACTTCACTTTGCCAGCTCCCAGGGTCTGAACAGTATGCACCAATGTCGGACGGCTGCATTACCTTACATAGCTGCACCGACATCACCTCCAGTCCCAGCTCGGTGCCAGGAAGATGGGAGGTTCCCGTCTGTACAACAACTCCACAAATCTGGTCCCCAATGACCGTAGACCCCAGTTAGGAGATCCTCCATGTGATGTGTACTGAAGGTGACCTGAATTGGTAATGGGAGTATAACTTGTCAATGGAGCGATGTGATTGTAGGCACCAATGTGGTTGTATATTGAGTGTTACTACTGGGTGTACAGGAGCAGCTGTGCTGAAGGCACTGGTAGTGTTGTGTTAGTAAGAACAGATTTATTTTATTGATCAAAATGTGTTGTACTTGTTTGGGTGTCATTAGACTGTAAATAAAATATGCAATTATTTACATTTGTTTCTCACAACTACCATATTACAGAATGCAAGAATGATACAATGTAGGCCTTGAAATCACAGTCACTCGAAACAGATGTAAAACAGAGACATTTAAAGAGCAAGCAAAACCAGTATTATGTCTTTGTATGCGGGGCATTTCACAGCTGCATGAAATAAAGAAATACCTGGAATATTTGTAAATGAAGTTTTACATTTGTACATAGATTTGTGGCCCTATGTATATTTATTTTTTGAGTTTTTCTTAAGTGATAACAAAGACCAGAAAAAATACACACAAAAGCAGAAACTATTCACGTTCACAAAGTGTTGAGCATTAATTAAAAAAAATAGCAGATTTCATAAATATTGCAGTACTATAGACTAAAAATGCTTAGTTAAAAGCAATCCTGGTGCAATTACTCATGTAGAGCCATGTCTGACGCAGGAGGCCTCACTACTATATTTAGCAGACTGCCTTATGCTACTGTACATTAATCAAATACATGCTGAAGAGGCGCACAAATCTTAAAGTTCTAAAGAATTTAAAGGTTCTATTTATCAGAGCAATCACTTTACATCCCATTACAGAGCTTGTAAATCTAATAGGGATTTTTCAGACATACAGTACACACAAACTCTCCAATATTACATATTTTATTACGACAGTATACTGACAGCGGCATCCCGTCCATCAGACTCCCAATAGACCCCCATTAATCCCCCTAACCCTCACTTTTTTTCCTACACAAACCCTCCTTTGTGGGTGCCTAACCCTAACTCTCCCCGGTGGTGCTTAACCCTAACTCTCCCCGGTGGTGCCTAACCCTAACCCTCCCCGCTTGTTGCCTAATGGCTGCAGCCATTTTGGAAGATACATTTTCAATACAGGGATGGGGATGGCCACGGCGGGCGAATGGAGGCATTAGCAGCCCGGGCCCTCCCTTCTCTGTCAGAGAGGCTGGGCCCAAGACAGCTGTGCCCCCAGAACCCCCCTGAGGGTGGCCCTGATAGCAATCAAACAGCTTTGAGGTATTATTTATTGACTACATACTATAAAATAAGTAGGATCTGTATTTTAGAGAAAAGAGATTAGAATGGCTGTTTCAAATAGCTCTATCTAAAAAGAAATGTCTAAAATTTGAGATATTGTGATATCAGAAGAAGTTAAAAGTGCATTTACAGGTTTTCTGGAAATTGCAGGCTTTAAATAATTAAAGAACTGTTCTAATCTGCATTATCAGAGTGGTTTGGTAGTAGTTTCTCCTGTTGTCACCTTAAAAACAATATTGCAATTGCATGTTCTGTAAAATAGATTTGTTTTTCTGTGGCGCTAGAGAAGGGATCCCCAAAAAATGTCAGTAAATGAATCAAAATAAATATTTTATTTAGAATATAGTGTCACTCTATATAGTAACTGTGATATTCAATCCTTCACTCCCATAATGCAGACAGGTTACAACAGGTAGAGTGTGATAGGAATAATACTTGCTAATACATAACCTTCTAGTAAAAAAAGTATAATAATAAATATAAAAGTAAAAACCTTTCTGGGCATGAAAACATATGTAGCAACACAGAATCAACAACCTAAAAATAAAAGGCATTAAAAAAAAAATTTCCTTCAAAATTGTTAATAATTTTTTTTAAAATTTAATATAGTTTTAAAAGTATTGTTAAAAATATATTCTGCATATCTACAGAACGTATCTCCTCATGAAAAACGGGGGGACACAGTAGGCGGCACGGTTGCATGTGATCTGACCATGCCAGTTAAGTGGTTAAAGGGCTCTTGCAATGCATTTCCATGTGCAACGGACTGGTTCCTCTGAATAATCCATCTTTCACAAGTGGAACATACTTGAAAATATACAGTACCTCTGAAAAGTATTCACAGCGCTTCACTTTTTCCACATTTTGTTATGTTACAGCCTTATTCCAGAATGGAATAAATTAATTTTTCCCTCCAAAATTGTAGACACAATACCCCATAATGACAACGTGAAGAAAAGTGTTTTTTTTTTTTAGATTTTCGAAGAAAAAAAAAGTAGAGTCAGCGATGGCAACGCGCGGAGCCGTGCATCGTTATTGCTATGGTCATACACACAGAGTGATCCGTGCTTAATTTCTAAGCAATCTAGTCAGAAGGCTTAAGCCCCGTAACATAGTAACTAAGGTTGAAAAAGGACAATTGTCCATCGAGTTCAACCTATTTGTGGTCTCCTATGCAGTCTTATTTTAGGACTAGTTATTTTTATGTTAGGACTAGTTATATTAACTATAATGCGTGCCTACGCACCATAACCCTGAATATCTTTATCCAATAGGAATTGAACCCATTCTTAAAGGTGTTGACTGAGTCTGCAGTTACTACTCTCTCAGGCAGGGAATTCCAAACACGTATTGTCCTTACTGTGAAAAAAACATTTTTTCGCCTCAATGTGTGGAAACTCCTCTCCTCTAACCTAAGCGAGTGACCACGTGTCCTCTGTGCTGATCTTATAGAAAACCAGTCCCTCCCAAGCTCTGTGTATTGACCCCTTATATATTTGTAGATGTTGATCATGTCCCCTCTTAGTCTCATCTTTTCCAATGTAAACATGCCTAGCCTTGAAAGCCTTTCCTCGTATTCCAGCATCTCCATGCCCTTGATTAGTTTGGTCGCCCGCCTCTGAACCTTTTTTAGCTCCAGGATATCCTTTTTGTAATATGGTGCCCAAAATTGCACACAGTATTCAAGATGAGGCCTCACTAGTGATTTATATAATGGGAGTATAATACTCTCGTCCCTTGCATCAATTCCCCGTTTAATGCATGCTAATATCTTATTAGCCTTCTTTGCTGCACTCCTACTTTGGGTACTGCTGCTTAATTTGTTACAGGAAGATTTTTTCCAGAGATGTGTGCTGAGCGATCTAGCACGAACGCTCAGCACACATCCCTCCCCCGCTCAGCACAGCGCGATGTGTGCTGAGCGAGGGGGGCGCTCATTTCACCCAGCGGTAAATTGAGCGATGTGCTAGATTGTGTCTGCATGCATGCCAATCTAGCACCGGCGATAGCGCATCGCTGTCACTGTGGGGCATACACACGGAGAGATCTGTGCTTAACTTCTAAGCAAACTTGACAGATTGCTTAGAATTTAAGCACAAATCTCTCCGTGTGTACCTCCCTTAACGGTATCCGTTTAGATGGTCGACCATGTTATGGTCGACATTGACATGGTCGACATGGGCACATGATCGACACATGAAAGGTCGACACATGAAAAGGTCAACATGATTTTCTCAATTTTTTTTTCTTTTGTGGAATTTTTCCATACTTTACGATCCACGTGGACTACGATTGGGACCGGTAACCTGTGCCGAGCGCCGCGGTAGCGGTGCGAGGCAACTTGCCCGAAAGCATGTCGAGTGAAGCGGTGCACTAATTGGGGTTTCCCGTCACTTTACGCAGAAAAAGAAACCAAAAAAATTAAAAAAAAAAACCTCATGTCGACATTTTCATGTGTCGACCATTTGTCCATGTCGACCATGCCAATGTCAACCAATAGTGGTCGACCTAATGACTGTCGACCATAACATGGTCGACCATTCATACCGGAACCCCCTTAACTCCCCTGCAAACAAGATATGGCTGAAACAAGTACGAGTGTTCATTCAAGATTTGCATCCAATCAGCAGGGACATTTTAGTCTATAAATGCATTAATGACAATTGTTTAGTATCACTTACTATGTATAGATCTGATCTGTCTGTGTTGCAAATTTAAGTACCTATTGACTTCACAGCTTTTAGTACTTGGGTTTTATAACTTATAGCTACATAAAAAATTATCATAAAGAGTTTGTCATTTTCTGTATTGATCTAAACTAAGAATATTGTAAATGAAATGCCTCTGGTACTAGTGGTATGTGAAAGCTCTGAATTGGTATTAATTTAGGAATGCTGTGACATTGGACATTGGGACAACATTTATTAGCCTTATTGATTGCCTGCTTCTTTCAAGTACTGTCAAAGGAGTGAGTGAAAGCCTTTGTGCTTGGCAGCTTTCTGTACTTGCCTAATTATTGAACTTGCAACCTCATTTTATTTCTTTCACAGCCTGTTGCAATAGGTGGTTTGTGCAATACTATTTATCTAGCTAGCATTCCCCATTCTGTGGCTAATGAACACACAAGGTCAGGACAGCTGTTGAATGTACTTTTACCACTACTGATGCCCTATAATTCTTGCAAGTTCAGTATAAAACATATATACAAAGAACTGCAGTTTTTTTCAGTAACATTTTATTTCAAAATTATGCTAACATCATAGCCTATCATTCCTAAATCATAGCCTATTTATCCTTGAGTGTGTGAGCATTTATTAGGTGCACCTGCTCATTTTTGCAAATATTTCATCAGACAGTCATGTGGTAGCAGCTCAATGAATAAAAAAGCTATTAAGATTGTTTTTCAGGTCCCAGCGCCCCTTTACACCTACTTCTCCGCTGGTCCGCACACCTCTTCAGGGGGTTGTATAGTGTACACTACCTTCCTGCAGTGATGCTGCATGTGAACCCAGTGTCTTCTCCTGCCAGCATCTGGTTACTGGGCGCCGCCATCTTGGGATGTGTCACCTGACTGCATCTCATGCAATTGTGAGCCTAGTTCCGGTCCCATGACTCCAGACTCCAATCACAGCACAACAGCCCCTATAAAAGTGCTTCCTGAAGTGCTGGCAAGCTGCTAGTTTAACGTCATTATACACCAGCGTGTCTTGGCTCCTGGTCTCTCAGACCATTCTCTAGCTTCAGCTATACTACCGTCTTCTGACCAGTTCTACAGCACTATTGCTCCTAGCAATACCAGCTCTAGTTTGGTCAGTTCAGTTATCAGTTAGAATCTGCCCTGCAGCACTACTGAACCCAGCGATATTAATTTGTCAAAGTCGAAAAATATTACAGAACACACATCACGTACAAACTGCACACACATGCCCACTGCGCGTGCACTTGTTCTGCAGTGCGTGCACATGTACGCACTTTGCGTATGGTCGCTCCCGTGGTCCTGCGCATCGGCACGTGGTATGGGCATTTATGGCAGAGTTTGTGTACGCATGGAGGGCCATCAGAACACATTACATATTTAATCCAAATAGTGCACAATGTACACATAGTCTCCTTGCACCACATTAGAAAGTTATAGCTGTTTAAATGGTTGCAGAACAAAGGGATTCACGTTTACAGGATAAGAGGGGACAGACTAAGGTTATAAGGTGGTATTTGGTATCCAGCTGTAGGGTATTTTAAGGGTAACATTCCGGTGTTGGTCTGCGGAAGATCGCATGTTCCTGCGGATAGTTATGTGCAGAAGCAGAATATAGATATAAACTGTATTTACTGTATATTATGTATGCGTCGGGAATCCAGAGGAGACCACCCACAAGAGCAGTTGAGAAAGACATCGCCTACCTTTTCCTATCAACCTATGACCTCTCCTGTACTGTAAAAGTGCATTCCTGTGTCCAATGGACAAAGGGATTACAGTATCCATTGTATTGCTTTTGGAAGAATTGTATAAATAAAGCCTGCTGCAGCCTGGCCACACACAAGACTCACAAAGTTATGTATCAGATGACCGGGGACCGGCCGGGTTGCGCAAGCGAATCCACTCACGTATGTACATTGACTGTAGCCATTATTCTGTTATATTGTTTTGTATTGTAGTGTATAATTTGTATTGTAAACCCCCTTTCAGAAATAATCCACTGTGTTGTCGGAACCCAGCGGTAAAATCACAATTGGTGTTGTGTCCTCATTGCCCTGCTAAGGTTTAAAGTGTACTATTATTGCATAGCATTGCTGTAGAAGGTTTAAAGTGTATTTCTGGGTGTGTATACGCTGTGAGTACTTTGTACCGTCAGTGCGGCGTGTGTACGCAAAGTCCGTACACTACAGAACCCTTTTACGCTAATAGCGTAAAAGGTGCGTAGTGTGAATTAAGTATAGCGGCCGCAGCGGCTAAAGGTTTAAAGTGTATTTAAGGTGTGTTTAACGTATAGCTTTCATTCCTGTAAAGATAATCAGCATTATCAATTGGGGGCATCATCCGGTTTTCCACATTTTTTACTGCTTAATAGGTCACAAGCAGACTTAATCTATCCGCATAAGGGTGGACAGGGATCCTACGTATCCTTTTCTTGGTCGGTGGAGACACTGAAAACCCTACTTAATTGCTGATTAGATGGAGTCTGCACTTGTATGGTTTGTAGAGATGCTGGTAGAACTCGTACGGTAAGCAGGAAAAAAGCTATTTAAAATCTGTGAATTTATTTTGGGGTTGCAAAAAAGCGTACACAGCACCCATACTCTGCATACTCTCTCACATTGTTGCAAAACAAGGTTCAAATAAGTCATATTGTGTTTGATTCAGACTGGATTGCTTATCTGTTAAGTAGGAATAAAAGTACATTTAAAAGTTGCTGCATAGCATTGATATAGTTTTTATGTATAACTCAGGCCTAAAATAACTTCAGGTGCTTGCATGGTGTGTGATTTCTTTGTGACAAAGGAAGCCGCATGGTCTGTCCTCCATTTTGGACTAACCACATGGCCTGTCCACCATTTTGTGTAACCCTCATGGATGTGGAAGAGGGAGGAGCAGCGGCCATTTTGGGAAGGTCATTTTTCTAAATGGCTGATTTTCAGTCTGCTCAAGAATAATCAGCTTTCCTTGGTCACATGAAACACGATTTATGAGTTACCAATGCATTATTTAACCCATGCCATAGTCAATTACAAATAGTTTCAATGGGGCCTAGTAAAAGTTAATAGATGAATACTTGATGTATTAATTACACACAAATAAAAACAAAGTTTTTTTCCCCTTCTACCTCTAGAATTCAGTTAACTGTGCTTGCTATAAGATAGCCATTGAAATGCAAATTAACCTGTGTAACTGCTTTTTCTTAGCAGTGAAAACCACGTTTACAGGCAGCCAAAAGCACACAGCATTGATATGCAAATTAGAAGCACTAAATGGGTAAATGAGTTTCATAGGAGACCAGTGAATGATACATATATAATATTATGTGTATATTTATATCAGTGTATGTTCTGCAAGATAGCTATCCAATCTGAATCATATCATTTAAATTATTGATTATTGCTAGAGTAAGTAAGCGTAAAGACACAAACGCAGTTCTGCGTAAAGGTTTATACAGAAAGAAACTGTGTGGCGTGTTAAGTGAGCGATTATAGTTAATATTGCTCACATTTATAGAAGTTGTGTGATCTGTTTTATTGCATACGCACATTGGTATACATGGTACGCTGTGAGGACAGCGTAAAAAAACAAAAACGTGCACGTAGCGCAAGGCCGCACACTTGGCATAGAGGTACGCACGGTTGCGTAATTACGCAAGCTTGCGTAGCGTTGTGTGCGCATAATAAAACCACACGATAGTTCGTTTAGTTTAAAGGTGGGACAGTAGCCACGCTACAATAGCACAAAATTGCCCAGTTTCCAAAGTTTAGTATAAAACTCTTGTTTACTGTATTGCCTCTGGGAGTAAAGCTGCTTGTCTGAATGAATGATAATTTTCTGTACAGAAAAACCAAAGTGTAATTGAGTGAGCGAACGTAGGAGCGAGTGGAAATTTGAACCCCGGAATTTGGGATCTCGTCGTGTGGTACATCAAGTGAGTGGAGACTTGGTGGCGTGAGGCGGCGACTTGGTGGCGTGAGGCGGCTGACTCACGTTAGTATAAGGTTTAATACGTAAGTCGTGAGGAGACTTACACAGGAGCGTGGTAGGGAATTGTGAATTATGAACTGTGTGACCCATGTAGTTTTTTTTTTTATACGCTCCGGCTGAGGTTTCGCAGCCTGAAAATCGATTCCAGTGGTCGTACGGCAGATAAGTAACAAGTACCTATACGCTGTGCGATTGGACCGCGCGTTTGTGGGTACGATATATAGCGCAACGTGATATCCTTTTTACGAGCTTTTGCGTAAAAACGCGGTATCATCAGCGCTGTATAGAGCATACGCAAGCGTGATTTGTGTATAATAAAGTGCATAGGGAGTTTTCGCTGGTCTCTCTCAGGAAACTCTCCAACGGCCGATACTTTACTGGAAAGGGTAAGTTATTCCTAAAAACTTCAAGTAAATATAGGTCACATAGGGCCCTAAGTTGGGTACATTGCCTTCGCTATCGACAGTGTATGGTAGTACTGGCCAACGTGGGCGGTGAGCAGGTGAAGAGCGCTCGGAGAACTTTCACCGTTACCTTATATTGAATATTTTGGTGTTTGTGGGAAAAGGCCCACAATTATGGGAGCCAATTGCTCAAGTAAGGGACGTTTAACCAGGGTTCAGGTTGTAGAGCCGCGGCCCATGGGGTCAGCAGAGGTTAAAGGAAAAAGTATTGAAGACTTTTTGTCTGAATGGGAACGTGTGACTGACAAAGATAGGGAACCATTCCCTAAGGTGGGCAGCTTTGAACCAGAGGTACTGCAGAATGTAAGCAGTAAAATATGTCTTCTAAAATCCAGAAAACAACGGATTAGACATAATGATTGTTTAAAATTATGGCAACAGGAGGGGGATATGCAAAGAGAACAGATTCGCAAAACAGGTTCAAAACCTAGCGGGAATGAGAACACAAACACACCAGTGTCGACGCAGGTCGAAGGGGAAGAGATGGCTACAGTCAATGGTATATCCGTAAACGATAGTAGTATGCAAAAACAATGTATTAACCCTAATTATTGCAAGATGTATCCTGTTTTGAAGTCTTTTCAAGGTTATAGGTCACAGGAAGATGAAGGATCCAGCCAAATCGCAGCTCTCCTCCAAGCAGTCACTTTGCAGGACAATCAGGTGGGGCCTGTCCAACCAGGTAGTGCAGTAACAATATTCCCCAATGAAAGAACTGGTGAGGTCACAGCTACCGGTAAGTATGAGACAGTTCATTGCACAGAGACAACAACACCACACAGTATTAGGAACGGAACGGTAGGATTACACCCTGTCTTGGACATAGTAACTCCCAATGGGGGAACCGATAGTCAGGGAGTAGTCCTCACCAGGAATAATGCAATGTATTGCCCGTGGCCCAGAGATGAGCTGCCATCAATCATTTCAGAATTCCCCGACCCTCGGAAGCATTTAGCCAAATGTCAGAAATTTATCAGAGATCTGGGTAATGCGTATGAACCAACAAACCAACATTGGCGGATATTTTTTAAAGCGTGCCTACCCCCTAATATTGACACCCAAAAATGTATCACTGATTGTAGATTAGAGTCGGATAGTCTTATGACTGACAAACACAATCAGGAGAACTTAGAGCAAATTAACAGGCAACTAGAGTTGTATTTCCCCACAACTGTTAAGTGGAGAAGAATATTCTCCATAAAGCAGAGGGAAAATGAAATGACATCTGGCCCTGCAAATAATGGATAGATACATTGGGGTATCAGATACAGGGAACGATACGAATTACAGGGAGGTGGCTGTCTCTGTGCTAATGGACGGACTCGATAAGACAGTAAGGGACAGACAGAGTACAAACATCTTTGCCTAATTGGAGAGGGGTCACAGTAGCTTGCCTTTGAGATAGCGCAATTGTACACCACAAGAATATTTTTAGGCATAGAAAACAACAGGAGGAGAGGCTGAGGATTGAAAGTATACAGGCTCTTACACCAAAGTCTCATCAGCCTAAACCCCAGACCCCTGCTGTTTGGAAAAGACAGAGAACATGCTACATTTGTAGGAAGGAAGGGCATTTTGCCAGAGATTGTAGGTATAGTAGAACACATAGCCAATATAGACCCCTAGACAGAGAAAACAAGCCACGTTATTAAACACATAGACGGGATCAAGGGACATATAGTAAGGAATCACGATAAAGTATAGAAAAACACAGATTCGGTTAATGGGAAGAACAGAATAAATGCAACTTTACCCTTTTCACAGAACTTACTGGGGGTAGGAGGAGGCCTCTAAACTTCTGCTTCTCCCTCTAGCAGAAGTGACCTCTAAGTAACTTAACAGGAGTTTTGTTAGAGATGGTAAACATATTGAGTGCTCCCACCCAGGAAGCACAAAATATGTTAGATACCCACGAAGACTAATGTTGCATTTCACTGTTTTAGATGCATGTCCATCACAGGTAGAGGAAATTATCTCAAAGATACCGGGTTCCCTATGAACTTAGAATGGACAGGACACTGGATTGATGGCTGGGATAGTCCCAGTAGAGATATAACACACACAGAATTTTTTTTTAAGGGGAACAGACTGATTAGGGAATCATTCCCCGTAGTGCCCAATCCAGATGTCAAACTTTGTAAAATCTTCTTTGCCTTTACAAGCTTACCTGTTACTAAACTCTATGTGATTGGTTTTCAAAAGCTCCCCCTTCATTTCTTACGTTCACTGACATGGTTATAGTTCAAACGCCACATGCCTACTCGGTCTTTCAGAGCTCTGCCCAAATCCAGTATCTCACCAGCATAGGGACACTGGTATCAGTGTGCCTGGTCATGCACAAAGGGTGGAGAATGGGAATACTGGTGAAGGGAGACTGTGCATAGATACCGATATACATGATGGTGTGACAGCCTGATGGTGAACGCAAATCCGACAAATTTTCTTTTTATTATTTCCCCTCTCTTTTCACTTTCCACAGATGGTTTACTCCACACAACTGATAATACACAACAGTTACAATTACACAATAGAAATGCAAAATTTGTGTTCTCTCCAGGAAAAGGCGGTCTGGAGGTCAAAGGGGTGTAGGGCCAGGAGTCCTCAGGACTCTGGACAGGTGGACACGGTAAGCCAGTGGCCTCGAGAGCATATCTTCCAAGCTTAGCTGAGGCGGCACACGGTCTGACTCATCTGGGTAAAGAGGGTACGTGTAAGCTGGTGAGAGCCTACTGGTGTGCGCCAGGATTCTCTTCTCATGCGGGTAAGAGAGCAATGACATGTCTTACTTGCTTGAGGAAGAATATTGGAAAGTCAATACCAACAGAGCCATCCCATATCCCTCTGACAGACGGCCCTTTTCAGGTAATACAAATTGATTTCATACAGTTACCACCCTGTAGGAATTTAAAATATGTGTTAGTCTGTATTGATGTGTTTTCCAATTGGGTAGAAGCGTTCCCTGCTGCCACAAATACTGCTACGTTCACTGCAAAGAAAATTGTGCAGGAATTTGTGTGTAGATATGGTATCCCTAGAATAATTGAAAGCGATAGGGGTACCCATTTTACAGGTGAAGTCTTTCAGGTTATGTGCAAACTGATGGGAATTAATAGCAAGCTGCATACTCCGTACCGACCACAGGCGAGTGCGAAGGTTGAGAGAATGAACAGCACTATTAAGAACAAGCTGAGCAAAGTGATGGCTGAGATTGGATTGTTGTGGCCAGAAGCTTTGCCACTAGTATTGTACGGCATCAGAACCACTCCCAGGTCCCCCCTTAACCTAACACCCTTTGAGATTCTTTTTGGCCGACAACCTCATGTAATGATAGACCCCCAGGATGATTTGAAATGCAATAACGAAGTGACTGTAAAATATTTGATTATGATGAGCCAGCAGCTGAGGAATCAAAATAGAAATCTAAAGCTGGTGATTCCTGACCTACCAAACAGTAATTGTCATGACATTGAACCTGGGAATTATGTAATGATTTGAAATTTTCTACGCTCAGGTTGCCTCATTGACAGGTGGGAAGGACCGTACCAAGTCTTGCTAACCAGCGCGACAGCATTAAAGGTTGCCGAAAGAGAGACTTGGGTCCACTCGTCCCACTGTAAGAAGGTCGCTGACCCAGAGAGAACCCGTGACAAAGAGCAGAGCGTAGAGAACATCGTATCGCTGGAGTGTCTGTTCCGGGAAGGTTGAGAGGCAGTACTGTTGAGACGGCACCTGAGTGCGGAGAACAAGAAGACCAGAGGCAGTTGTCGCACCAGTTTTTTTATTTTCTCCATCCCCCACTACCCTCCTTCTCTCCTTCTTTTTCTCCCCCTTCTTGTTTCCCTTCTCTTCCCTTAACAAGATGGACTTACCCCAAGAGACTGCGTTCCGGGTTTTCCTGTTAATCCTGTTGTTGACCAGGACAGTCTGTTTCGGTGAGGGTCCCAGAGAGGTCGAGAAAGGATCTGGAATGGGTTCTGATGGCGAGGATGGATTTGTAGAATCTCAAGAGCAACACATCACTTGAGCAAAGGCGAGTATCAGAAAGCGATCTGGTAGTCATTGAGCTCGGAGGCACTGTGAAGGGTTATTGGCTGAGGAAAATTGCATTTTTAGGAATTGTGAGAACATAGTCGAGGATGGGTGCATCCAGAGATGTCAGTCCAGCCTTAATATCAACATGGACCGTCATCCATTGAATGATTACCACTCACTAGTGGGTAAGGTCTTAAACCAGACAGAATGCTGGGTGTGCTCACAAGTACCTCAAGGTCAGAGCAAGTCAGGATTAGTACCGTACCCTTTAGCAATAGATGAGGTACTCGAATTACTGGGTGGGAGACCGGTGGACAAGAAATTCAATATTTCTAGGCCCCCTAGTTTGAAGCTCCACCAGTATCCCGTAGATCGATCCTTATTATGTTTCAATATTTCCAATTACCGAAAACCGGGAAATTGGGAAGTGACGTGGAATAACCAGACAATGGCCTTTTCGCACAGAGCTGATAGAATACCCATAGACTCTGAACTTGTACGCCAAATAGCCAACAGTGGAAGGTATTTCCGGTATAGGTATACTCGAGGAAGCAAGACCATGTGGGTTGGAGAAGTATCACCAGGGTACTGTGCTCATATCATCCAGCCCGATACTTGTACTGAGCAGATGGGAGAACTAGGGATTGGGTTTTTCACTTGGAAAGTTTGTAATATGGTAATGTCATATTCTGTCCCCTATGTTCTCCCCGATGATGCCTATTTCATATGTGGGAGGAAGGCGTACAAGTGGCTTGCCCCGAGCTCAGAGGGATTGTGTTATCTTGGAAGAGGTCATGACCATAACCCATGATAAGATGAAAGACGTTCACCGCAGTGCTCAGGCTCCTTATACTCACACTCACTATGAACACATCGTCAAGAGACACCTCATATAGAGGACAGAGCACATAGCCTCTGATTTGATCCACAAATCCACCGGGATACAATTCCTTCTTGCATTAGACATCACCCGTACTGCCAGAGGAATTATAAATTATAGGTATACCCATGCACTAGCGAACTTGATAGATAATATCACTGATATGTATGACGACACCTTCAGGTATACGGGAAGGGAGTTACAAGCTTACAAGATGGAACTGATCCAGCACAGGCTGGTCCTTAATTATATCACAGCCGTGACGGGTGGGTACTGTGTCACTTTGGCAACTCAGTATGGTGTGAAGTGCTGTACGTATATTACAAACAGCACTGACAACCCCACAAAGATTATCGATCAAAAGATGGATGATATAGTGCAGTTGAAGTGGGAGTTCCGGAGGAGACACAACCTTACTCTGACCGCTGTGGGTAATGAGCTGACCGTCTGGGTCTCATGGTTGAACCCACGAAATTGGTTCTCAGGATTCGGAGAGTGGGCTCAAAATGTTATTATGAGTGTAGGGAAGTTTCTCCTTTGTATCCTGGGAGTCGTCATAATTATTGGCTTGATATTTAGGTGTGTTCAAATTCTGACGCGGCGCAAGCACGGCACAAATTTGATGAGTTTAAGGAGCGAGGGCATTGTCATAGCAGCAGATTTAATTTACGACCCATCCATAGAGACAGTGTTATGATAATGATTGCAAATGAATTCCATGGCCTGTTTCGTTCACCCGTTTTTCTTTTTTCTCCCCCTCTGCCCAGATACACCCATCCGGAAAAGACATCAGCCCTACCCAATAATGTTTATGTAAATGTTATGTGAATGTATTTTAGATATTTGTCTTATGTTCATCTCTACAACCTTCAGTTAATGACACACATAGTCGACAGGTGATATCCTCATATACTAGCACTCACATATGTTCCCCCTCCATGTATCATCAACGAAATGTGCACCCTATTTGTTGGAACAAGAAGCCGAAAAGAGCTCGGTAGTGTTTGTCGGCCCACTTACAGACCCATAATACGGGATAAGAAGGATTTAATGTATACTTCGCAATACCTCGAAGCTTATCTAAAACATGTACGGCATGATGATACATGCCCCTCAGACATGGATTCATACCTACATGCTTTTTACTATCCCACTAGGTCATTCATTTCCCGCCTACAACTCTCCTCCGACCATCCAATCGTCTGTAGATATTGTATTGATATTTTTCTGTTTAGTGATTAGATAGTGGCAGTTATTGGTGACTGTCAAAGTCGAAAAATATTACAGAACACACATCACGTACAAACTGCACACACATGCCCACTGCGCGTGCACTTGTTCTGCAGTAAGTGCACATGTACGCACTTTGCGTATATGGTCGCTCCCGCGGTCCTGCGCATCGGCGCGTGGTATGGGTATTTCCGGCAGAGTTTGTGTACGCATGGAGGGCCATCAGAACACATTACATATTTAATCCAAATAGTGCACAATGTACACATAGTCTCCTTGCACCACATCAGAAAGTTATAGCTGTTTAAATGGATGCAGAACAAAGGGATTCACCTTTACAGGATAAGAGGGGACAGACTAAGGTTATAAGGTGGTATTTGATATCCAGCTGTAGGGTATTTTAAGGGTAACATTCCGGTGTTGGTCTGCGGAAGATCACATGTTCCTGCGGATAGTTATGTGCAGAAGCAGAATATAGATATAAACTGTATTTACTGTATATTATGTATGCGTCGGGAATCCAGAGGAGACCACCCACAAGAGCAGTTGAGAAAGACATCGCCTACCTTTTCCTATCAACCTATGACCTCTCCTGTACTGTAAAAGTGCATTCCTGTGTCCAATGGACAAAGGGATTACAGTATCCATTGTATTGCTTTTGGAAAAATTGTATAAATAAAGCCTGCTGCAGCCTGGCCACACACAAGACTCACAAAGTTATCTATCAGATGACCGGGGACCGGCCGGGTTGCGCAAGCGAATCCACTCACGTATGTACATTGACTGTAGCCATTATTCTGTTATATTGTTTTGTATTGTAGTGTATAATTTGTATTGTAAACCCCCTTTCAGAAATAATCCACTGTGTTGTCGGAACCCAGCGGTAAAATCACAATTGGTGTTGTGTCCTCATTGCCCTGCTAAGGTTTAAAGTGTACTATTATTGCATAGCATTGCTGTAGAAGGTTTAAAGTGTATCTCTGGGTGTGTATGCGCTGTGAGTACTTTGTACCCTCAGCGCGGCGTGTGTACGCAAAGTCCGTACACTACGGAACCCTTTTACGCTAATAGCGTAAAAGGTGCGTAGTGTGAATTAAGTATAGCGGCCGCAGCGGCTAAAGGTTTAAAGTGTATTTAAGGTGTGTTTATGGTATAGCTTTCATTCCTGTAAAGATAATCAGCATTATCAAATTCCAGTCCAGTTGGGCTCAGTGATCAGCTCTTATCAATCTTGCAGAACTACTGACTACAGCAATCATGTTTGCAGTTTAACGGTCTTCCATACTGGTTCCAACTCACCAGCAGTACCAATTCTAGCATGGTAACCCAGTCCAGCATCCACTAGTACTGGTCCCAGTCTGGTACCCAGCACTCGTAATCGAACTCCTCCTCGGTGACCCTCTCATGCCCGTGACCCTCTTGTAGGAATGTCATTTCCTATCCTCGACTGCTACGCCAAATCCAGCCCAGAGCACTAGTCTGGGAACACAAACCCATCTGATACTGACAGTGTACAGTTGCTGTTCAGACCAAACACCAGATTGGTTAAAGATCTGTTATCCAAGTGATTTTGGTGCCTATTCATCAAGATCACTGACCAGAGAATATTGCAGAAGCAGCTATTTAAGTATTGTGTATATCAATGAAGGGTGTAATTCAGTAGAAATCACAGATATCTTCCCCATTAAATAGAATAATTATTTCTCCATATAATGCATGGGAGTCATTGATTTTCAGAATTTATCAAACTCCAAAAACTGATTGTTTTCAGAGTTTGCTAATTGCTCAGAAAAAGCTGTCTTTCATCTGACATTTTGTTGGGGTGAGGGAACCTTTTCAGATTCCTCCCTGGTGTTGCTGCTGAACCTCCTTCTCTACTCGTCGTTTCACTGCAAAGGAGATTTGTTTCCAGTAGTAGGAAGAAGGAGTCCTTAAGGTCACAAACCTATTTGACCCCAACAATACTTAAATCAAGAGAAGCAGAGTCCCAGGATAAAAAAAATAGTATATATAATTATGCTATTAATGCAATGTTCTGCAGTATTTTTTAATACTGTGCCTCCCATGGCATTAGTGCAGTGTTCTGCAGTACTTCTTGTTATGCTGCTTGCTGATATTAAAGCTTCTTGGTGATTGGATACTTCCCGGTCTTTTACAGTTAATGCAGTTGCCTAAATTTTATTTGATGCGTGAATAGAGGCGAATAGTAAGTCAGTTGCATATGGGAAAGACTGGCAACCAGAAAGGCATATTACTACTTTACTGGGACAGCATCTTTTTGTAAGCCCTCTCCTGCTTTTCAAGATTGATAAATAGAGGCAACATTCTCACCATGAAATGGATTGATAATTACTGAGGGCATTTGGGTACTATTGCTAATTTGGCCCTTTGACTGCGGTCGGAGGTTTGAGTATCACAACGGTTTCTAGAGTTTAGGCTATGATGCACAAAGATCAAAACATCCTGTGAGTAGCATTTCTGTGGTGGTAGTGTAAGGATGTGGGTAAAGTTTTCTTGGCTCACATTAGGCCCCTTAACACAATTGAGAAACATTAAATGCCACAGCTTACCTGAGCATTGGTGCTGGCCATGTGCAGATGTCACAAAGTACAAGTTTGTTCCACTAAGTTCAGTGTAATGGAATGGTAAATCCCCAATCCCCACCTGTGCAGTATTATGTCTATAGCTGCACAGGTTATGCAGGCCCATGTATACAACATACAGTACTGATAATCGCTTGTATACGCTGATCTGCCTTAGGTTAGTGTGTGATGTCCTCATGCATATATAGGAATACAGGAGGGTGATAGTGCTGGTCCAAGCATGCATTCTAGCTCAGACCTCCACATATAAAATGCATATACCACTTTTCTTTGACTACTGCTTTCCCTTCCTGTTGTTTTCTGCTTATAGCATCCTTGATATGATGATGTGATTTTACAAAAACTGTATTTGTGCAAACCTAAGTATTTGTACTGTAATTTTTCGCAAATGGCCTTATTTAAAAGATGACTTATTACAATCTACAATTGTAGTTTTAGAGTAATACCAGCTGAAATGTGCAAGTAGTGCTATGGTAGGTGGAGACAATTGTAAAGTCTTTGTAGAGCTTCAGAGTCACCCTCAGTGGCGTAAATACATCCCCCGCAGCTACTACGGCGGCTTTGAGACGCAGGGCTGCGGGGGCGCTGCCTCTGATTCAGTGCAGATTGACATGCGGATTAGCCGCATGGAAAACACCTTGGCAATGAACATTACACACCCAGTGCATGAAACCCCTGGCCACAAGTATTACCCCTTGGCAATGAACATGAAATCCTCTTGGCAATGAGCATTACACATCCAGTGCATGAAACCCCTGGCAACAAGCATTACCCCTTGGCAATGAGCATGACACCCAGTGCATGAAATCCCTGTCAATGAGCATAACACCCAGCTCATGAAACCCCTGGCACCAAGCATTTCCCCCTTGCAACAAGCATGACACGAAGAGCATGAAATCCCTGGCAACGAGCAGGTAATTTAAAAGTAATTAGAAGCCTTACTGTGGGACATAATGTGCAATGGGCATTGCAGAGTGTGACATAATGCATAATGGGTATTGTGGTGTGTGGCATAATGGGCATTGTGGTGTGTGGCATAATTTATCACAGGTATTAATGTATAATGGGCATTGCGGTGTGTGGCATAATGTGTCAGGGGCTTTACAGTGTGTTGCAGAATGTTCAAGGGCTATTGCATTGTGTGGCATAATGTGAAAGAGGCATTACTATAAGGAGTAAAAAGTACAAATAATGTTAGGGGCATGAAGCAGGATAATTTTTTTCCTGTGGTGGCCAATGTCTGGGCGTGCAGGTTGCAAAACTGGGGTATAAGGTAGTCTTACCCTGCAATTCCACGCCCCTTACAATGAAGCCATGCCCCTTTTAGCGAAGTCACACTCCTTTTTCTGGGCATGGGCCGCAAATTCTTCACTTTTCTAATGGCAACTGGAGGGGGCGCCAGAAAACTTTTTGGCTTGGGGGAGAAAAAATTCTAGTTATGCCACTAGTCACCCTAGCACAAATCTAAATCAAGGTGAGAAAGTTTACATCATGATTTTTCCAAGTGAAAAATTGCACCCTTTGGCTGTATTTACTAATTCTAAATTCATTTTGTATCGGGATAAATGTTTTGATGATAAATGATGTTTTGCAGGTTGATAAGCTAATCAATAAAGTTGTTCAAGGCAAACCGATTTATGAGTAGCCCTGCGCTAACAAGAACTTGGACTGTTATGATATACTGTATATTAGAATGTCAGATTTTTGCTGCAGTTGTTTTTAACCCAATGTTGGTGGATTACATTTTTCTCCATCTGGGGGGAGAGTGTGCCTTAACTGCTTAGAACGAACTAATCTGCATTATACTGTAGGTAAAAAAAAAGCAATGGCAATAATAACTAGTGATGAGCAGGTTCGGTTCCTCGGAATCCGAACCCCCGCGAACTTCACCCTTTTTACACGGGTCCGAGGCAGACTCTGATCCTCCCGCCTTGCTCGGTTAACCCGAGCGTGCCCGAATATCATCATCCCGCTGTCGGATTCTCGCGAGATTCAGATTCTATATAAGGAGCCGCGCGTCGCCGCCATTTTTCACTCGTGCATTGGAAAATATAGTGAGAGGACGTGGCTGGCGTCCTCTTACTTTGTTTCAGGGGGCTGCAGTGCAAATATCTTTATTCTGGGGACCAGCAGTATTATAGGAGGAGTACAGTGCAGAGTTTTGCTGACCAGTGACCACCAGTATTATACGTTGTCTGCCTGAAAAACGCTCCATATCTGTGCTCAGTGTGCTGCATATATCTGTGCTCACACCGCTTTATTGTGGGGACTGGGGAGCAGCTGTATTATATAGGAGGAGTACAGTGCAGAGTTTTGCTGACCAGTGACCACCAGTATACGTTGTCTGCCTGAAAAACGCTCCATATCTGTGCTCAGTGTGCTGCATATATCTGTGCTCACACTGCTTTATTGTGGGGACTGGGGACCAGCAGTATTATATAGGAGGAGTACAGTGCAGAGTTTTGCTGACCAGTGACCACCAGTATTATACGTTCTCTGCCTGAAAAACGCTCCATATCTGTGCTGCATTGTAGTATATAGTAGGAGTACAGTGCATAATTTTGCTGACCACCAGTATATAATATATAGGAGTACGGTACAGAAGGCCACTGCTCTACCTACCTCTGTGTCGTCAAGTATACTATCCATCCATACCTGTGGTGCATTTCAGTTTTGCACAGTTTGCTGACCACCAGTATATAATATATAGCAGTACGGTACAGTAGGCCACTGCTCTACCTACCTCTGTGTCGTCAAGTATACTATCCATCCATACCTGTGGTGCATTTCAGTAGTGCGCAGTATATATAGTAGTAGGCCATTGCTATTGATACTGGCATATAATTCCACACATTAAAAAATGGAGAACAAAAGTGTGGAAGGTAAAATAGGGAAAGATCAAGATTCACTTCCACCTCGTGCTGAAGCTGCTGCCACTAGTCATGGCCGAGACTATGAAATGCCATCAACGTCGTCTGCCAAGGCCGATGCCCAATGTCATAGTAGAGAGCATGTAAAATCCAAAACACAAAAGTTCAGTAAAATGACCTAAAAATCAGAATTAAAAGCGTCTAAGGAGAAGCGTGAACTTGCCAATATGTTATTTACGACACGGAGTGGCAAGGAACGGCTGAGGCCGTGGCCTATATTCATGGCTAGTGGTTCAGCTTCACATGAGGATGGAAGCACTCATCCTCTCGCTAGAAAAATGAAAAGACTTAAGCTGGCAAAAGCACAGCAAAGAACTCTGCGTTCTTCTAAATCACAAATCCCCAAAGAGAGTCCAATTGTGTCGGGTGCGATGCCTGACCTTCCCAACACTGGACGGGAAGAGGTGGCGCCTTCCACCATTTGCACGCCCCCTGCAAGTGCTGGAAGGATCACCCGCAGTCCAGTTCCTGATAGTCAAATTGAAGATGTCACTGTTGAAGTACACCAGGATGAGGATATGGGTGTTGACGCTGAGGAGGAAATTGACAAGGAGGATTCTGATGGTGAGGTGGTTTGTTTAAGTCAGGCACCCGGGGAGACACCTGTTGTCCGTGGGACGAATATGGCCATTGACATGCCTGGTCAAATTACAAAAAAAAATCACCTCTTCGGTGTGGAATTATTTTAACACAAATGCGGACAACAGGTGTCAAGCCGTGTGTTGCCTTTGTCAAGCTGTAATAAGTAGGGGTAAGGACGTTAACCACCTTGTACGTCACCTGCAGCGCATTCATCATAAGTCAGTGACAAGTTCAAAAACTTTGGATGACAGCGGAAGCAGTCCACTGACCACTAAATCCCTTCCTCTTGTAACCAAGCTCCTGCAAACCACACCACCAACTCCCTCAGTGTCAATTTCCTCCTTACACAGGAAAGCCAATAGTCCTGCAGGCCATGTCACTGTCAAGTCTGACGAGTCCTCTCCTGCCTGGGATTCCTCCGATGCATCCTTGAATGTAACGCCTCCTGCTGCTGGCGCTGCTGTTGTTGCTGCTGGTAGTCGATCGTCATCCCAGAGGGGAAGTCGGAAGACCACTTGTACTACTTCCAGTAAGCAATTGACTGTCCAACAGTGCTTTGCGAGGAAGATGAAATATCACAGCAGTCATCCTGCTGCAAAGCGGATAACTCAGGCCTTGGCAGCCTGGGTGGTGAGAAACGTGTTTCCATTATCCACCGTTAATTCACGGGCAACTACAGACTTGATTGAGGTACTGTGTCCCCGGTACCAAATACCATCTAGGTTCCATTTCTCTAGGCAGGCGATACCGAAAATGTACATAGACCTCAGATAAGGAGTCACCAGTGTCCTAAAAAATGCAGTTGTACCCAATGTCCACTTAACCACGGACATGTGGACAAGTGGAGCAGGGCAGACTCAGGACTATATGACTGTGACAGCCCACTGGGTAGATGTATTGCCTCCCGCAGCAAGAACAGCAGCGGCGGCAGCAGTAGCAGCATCTCGCAAACGCCAACTCGTTCCTAGGCAGGCTACGCTTTGTATCACCGCTTTCCAGAAGAGTCACACAGCTGACAACCTCTTACGGAAACTGAGGAACATCATCGCAGAATGGCTTACCACAAATGGACTCTCCTGGGGATTTGTGACATCGGACAACACCAGCAATATTGTGCGTGCATTACATCTGGGCAAATTCCAGCACGTCCCATGTTTTGCACATACATTAAATTTGGTGGTGCAGAATTATTTAAAAAACGACAGGGGCGTGCAAGAGATGCTGTCGGTGGCCCGAAGAATTGCGGGCCACTTTCGGCATTCAGCCACCGCTTGCCGAAGACTGGAGCACCAGCAAACAGTCCTGAACCTGCCCTTCCATCATCTGAAGCAAGAGGTGGTAACGAGGTGGAATTCAACCCTCTATATGCTTCAGAGGATGGAGGAGCAGCAAAAGGCCATTCAAGCCTATACATCTGCCTACGATATAGGCAAAGGAGGGGGAATGCACCTGACTAAAGCGCAGTGGAGAATGATTTCAACGTTGTGCAAGGTTCTGCAACCCTTTGAACTTGCCACACGTGAAGTCAGTTCAGACACTGCCAGCCTGAGTCAGGTCATTCCCCTCATCAGGCTTTTGCAGAAGAAGCTGGAGACATTGAAGGAGGAGCTAAAACAGAGCGATTCCGCTAGGCATGTGGGACTTGTGGATGGAGCCCTTAATTCGCTTAACCAGGATTCACGGGTGGTCAATCTGTTGAAATCAGAGCACTACATTTTGGCCACCGTGCTCGATCCTAGATTTAAAACCTACGTTGTATCTCTCTTTCCGGCAGACACAAGTCTGCAGAGGTTCAAAGACCTGCTGGTGAGAAAATTGTCAAGTCAAGCGGAACGTGACCTGTCAACAGCTCCTCCTTCACATTCTCCCGCAACTGGGGGAGCGAGGAAAAGGCTAAGAATTCCGAGCCCACCCGCTGGCGGTGATGCAGGGCAGTCTGGAGCGAGTGCTGACATCTGGTCCGGACTGAAGGACCTGCCAACGATTACTGATATGTCGTCTACTGTCACTGCATATGATTCTCTCACCATTGAAAGAATGGTGGAGGATTATATGAGTGACCGCATCCAAGTAGGCACGTCAGACAGTCCGTACGTATACTGGCAGGAAAAAGAGGCAATTTGGAGGCCCTTGCAGAAACTGGCTTTATTTTACCTAAGTTGCCCACCCTCCAGTGTGTACTCCGAAAGAATGTTTAGTGCAGCCGCTCACCTTGTCAGCACTCGGCGTACGAGGTTACTTCCAGAAAATGTGGAGAAGATGATGTTCATCAAAATGAATTATAATCAATTCCTCCGTAGAGACATTCACCAGCAATTGCCTCCAGAAAGTACACAGGGACCTGAGATGGTGGATTCCAGTGGGGACGAATTAATAATCTGTGAGGAGGGGGATGTACACAGTGAAAGGGGTGAGGAATCGGACGATGAGGAGGAGGTGGACATCTTGCCTCTGTAGAGCCAGTTTGTGCAAGAAGAGATTGATTGCTTCTTTTTTGGTGGGGGCCCAAACCAACCAGTCATTTCAGTCACCGTTGTGTGGCAGACCCTGTCGCTGAAATGATGGGTTTGTTAAAGTGTGCATGTCCTGTTTATACAACATAAGGGTGGGTGGGAGGGCCCAAGGACAATTCCATCTTGCACCTCTTTATTCTTTCATTTTTCTTTGCATCATGTGCTGTTTGGGGACTATTTTTTTTGAAGTGCCATCCTGCCTGACACTGCAGTGCCACTCCTAGATGGGCCAGGTGTTTGTGTCGGCCACTTGTGTCGCTTAGCTTAGCCATCCAGCGACCTTGGTGCACCTCTTTTTTTCTTTGCATCATGTGCTGTTTGGGGACTATTTTTTTGAAGTACCATCCTGTCTGACACTGCAGTGCCACTCCTAGATGGGCCAGGTGTTTGTGTCGGCCACTTGGGTCGCTTAGCTTAGTCATCCAGCGACCTCGGTGCAAATTTTAGGACTAAAAATAATATTGTGAGGTGTTCAGAATAGACTGAAAATGAGTGGAAATTATGGTTATTGAGGTTAATAATACTATGGGATCAAAATGACCCCCAAATTCTATGATTTAAGCTGTTTTTGAGGGGTTTTTGTAAAAAAAACACCCGAATCCGACAAAAAATTTTCAGGGAGGTTTTGCCAAAACGCGTCCGAATCCAAAACACGGCCGCGGAACCGAATCCAAAACCAAAACCTGAAAAATGTCCAGTGCACATCACTAATAATAACATCTGCGACAATTTTCAGCAGTTGCTGTACTATAATAGGCACATAGCTAAGAAAGTAGCTGGGAGAATATTTTATTCCATGATTGATAAGTCCCTGTACTATGATATAATATGGGGAAAACATACAGCAGCTTTCACCTTAACATAAATATAAGTGTGTATGTGGGCTTTTTCAATTTTCAATGATTTGTCTTGACTAATTTTACTTGTGGGCAGACATGCAAATTCAGTGTGATGTGGCACAACATCGGTAAATTTAAAAAACAAAAAAACAAAATTTGCTTATTTTGATGCTCCGATGTCGGAACCTGCCACTGGCATAAAGATCAGGCCATTTGTCAGTTAGATAGAATAATCGCATAGTGTGTAGCTAGCTTTAGTAAAGGCACATTTGTATAGTATGTAATTCAATTTTGTATTTTAATTTCTAATATCTTGTGAAGTTTTTTTTAATCTCATATTACATTATAAAATTGTATTATATATTATATCTCCATATAATAAAGGCACTTGGAGACAGCAATAATGCAAAGAGCACCTGTATTATATATATTAATGTGCAACACTGCTATAGTACATCAAATATATTGCATGCAAGAGAAATGTGTTCTCAACAAGGAAACCAAATGTAGAAATGTAGAAATAAATACATTAGGAGCGTACAGTCATATGCAAAATACATCATGTCAGCATAAGTAGCCATTAAAATGTGTGATTCACAGCAAGAAGCCCCATACTTTTGGCATCATGGACAGTGTAATGTTTAGCATTACTACCTTATAGCACGGAGTTCATGGGTTTGATTCCCACCATGGCCCTAACTGTGCAGAGTTTGTATATTCTCCCCGTACATGCGTGGGTTTCCTCCGGGTACTCCGGTTTCCTCCCACAATCCAAAAATATACTGGTAGGTTTATTGTGTCCCAACAAACTGTAACCTTAGCATGAATGTGTGTGCGTGTACATGGGTCTGGGACTCCAGGTCGACAACAAAAAGGTCGACGCCAATTGGCGACACACCTTAGGTCAACATGGACAAAAGGTCGACATGGATAGAAGGTCGACAGGAACAAGGTTGACATGGAAAAAGGTCGACATGAGTATTTTTGTTTTTTTGGTGTCGTTTTCTCCGTAGAGTGACGGGGAACCCCAATTAGTGCACCGCGTCTCCTCGCATGGCTCGCTTCGCTCGCCATGCTTCGGGCATGGTGCCTTCGCTCCGCTTCGCTTGGCACAGATTACCGTTCCAATCGTAGTCCACGTGGATCGTTAAGTATGAAAAGGTTCCAAAAAAGAAAAAAATTCTGAAAAACTCATGTCGACCTTTTGTCCATGTCGACCTTTTGACCATGTCGACCTAAGGTGTGTTGACCAATTGGCGTCGACCTAAGGTTTGTCGACCTTTTTGTTGTCGACCTGGAGTCAGTATACCGTGTACATGTGGTAGGGAATATAGATTGCAAGCTCCACTGTGAATGACCAAATATTCTTTGTAAAGCACTGCAGAATGTGTGCGCTGTGTAAATCACTGGTAATAAATAATACTTCTGTTTAACTCTCCTGGAAAAACATCCTGTTTTCTAGATTTTTTTATTTATTTTTTGCATGGAAATATACTTTTGTGCTGTGTTTCAAATATGCTCAGCAAGCAGATTTGAGGGTCTAATGCAAACGGGATACGGTCATTGGGTTGACACCACTTAGGTCGACATGCATAGGTTGACAGGGTCACTAGGTCAACATGTTCTAGGTCAAAAGGTCGACATGATTTTTTCAAATATTTTTTTAAATTTTTGGACTTTTTCATACATTACGATCCACATGGACTACAATTGGGAACGGTAACCTGTGCCGAGCGCAGCGAGGCACCTTGCCAGAAGCTTGGCGAGCCATGTGAGGGGACACGGTGCACTAATTCGCTTTCCCCGTCACTTTACGAAGAAAACAACACCAAAAAAGTTTTAAAAAAACTATGTCGACCTTTTGACATGTTTACCTAGTATGTGTCAACCTAATGACCATGTCGATCTAGTGACCATGACGACCTAATGCATGTCGACCTAATGATTGTTGACCTAAGTTGTGTCGACCGAACGACCCATACCTGCAAAAAGAATGAAAAGAAATGTGGACATAAATTGAGTGCCTCTAATAAAATGTAGAATTTTTTTTTTTCTATGCTGCAGGATTGCACTATATATGGATAAACAAACATGGTTTATTCCTGTTAGGTCATGAAAAATACAGTTTGTGTAGTTATCGGACATTGCCGCTTTACTTGGTGGCCCCATCATGGCTCTGTTCTTGTATCATTACCGTTTTTTGTAACTACAGTATAAATGTTCATCCAATAATGTGAAAATCCCTTTCTATCTAACAGTATCCATGCTATTTGGGTCTAAGACGATACGTTAAAGTACATCACAGCTAATTTTAAGAATAAGAACAAAGTCCAACCATTCGGTTGTACACGCAGGTTTTGTGGTGTTTACCTCACATATGGTACATTTTCATTGGCTTGCACATACGCACCTTAATATGCAAAAAAGTATTCCTGGTTGATTTTGATGTAATAAAAATAAACTCCTATGAACAGAGTGTGTTGTACAACAAATAGTAATGCCAATCATAGAATTTGGGATGTAATTAGTGGTATAACTCCTTCACGTTCACCTTACCAAGTTATGGTTCCTAAACGCAATATGGAATCTGGATTCTAATATTACAGCTCCGATTTTTTTGGAACATCGTGCCTTAATTCTGCCACCTTTCTCATGTTTTATAAAACGTCTGTCGTTCAGCTCTGGTTGTAATAGTTATGCTTAAAGTTATGCTTTATGTTTTTCATCATTTGTGGTTCCCTGTTTAAAGTTGTTGGGATTTACAGAGAGACTTGAACTTTTATTCTTCATTGCTCATCATTCCGGGAACAGAAGGTACTCTGTCAAACACTTCGGCTGAACTCCAAAAATGCCAAAAAATAGTAAACCCCTTACTAGCATTCAGCTAATTAGTTTGATAACAGCTGCTGTAATTGGAGACTGCAAATACTTCAGATTTATTAGCGCTATACAGAAAGAAAATACAGCGCACTCATAACGGGATGTATTTATGTGACTGCTGGTCACAATACCTCCCCCTACAATCCCGCTCCCTCACAATCTTGACAGTCGGCATGCCGACCAACAGGGACTTTTCCCACAGGTCATGCATACCACACCCCTCATAACCTGTAGCCTAAAAAGTTAATGATCTGCAGCTGAAATTATGAAGATATATACCTTTTTTAAGTTATAAGATAAAAAGAATTGTAGAAACTAAATGGGCTTGATGCTGAGCATCAATTGATCATAGATGCTACTGCTTTGCATGCTTTGAAGTAGGTGTGTAATTTTGCCTTTATGCAGAACTATCCATACATGCCTATAAGGGACACACCCAGTGGTGCAAGTAGAAAAAATGTCTTACGGGTACTGTGTGCGCGCGCGCGCAAAAAAAATTGGGTGTGGCCAAATGCCACATTGGGCGTGGCCAAATGCCACATTGGGCGTGGCCAATGAAAATGGGGGCGTGGTACACATATGGGGGAGGGGCAGATACACGTATGACCCCAATAGTGCCAGATACACGTATGACCCCAATAGTGCCAGATATACATTGCCCCACAGTGCCAGATATACATTGCCCCACAGTGCCAGATACACATTGCCCCACAGTGCCAGATACACATTGCCCCACAGTGCCAGATACACATTGCCTCACAGTGCCAGATACACATTGCCCCACAGTGCCAGATACAGAAATGCCCCCAGAATGCCAGTTATACATTGCCTCACAGTGTCAGATACACATTGCCCCACAGTGCCAAATACACAAATGCCCCCACTGTGTCAGATATACATTGCCCCCCGTGCCAGATACAGAAATGCCCCTACAGTGCCAGATATGCCCCCAGTGCCAGATATCCCCCAGTGCCAGGTATACATGCCCCCCTGTGCCAGATATCCCCCAGTGCCAGGTATATATGCCCCCCTGTGCCAGATATCCCCCAGTGCCAGGTATACATGCCCCCCCAGTGCCAGATATCCCCCAGTGCCAGGTATACATGCCCCCCTGTGCCAGATATCCCCCAGTGCCAGGTATATATGCCCCCCTGTGCCAGATATGCCCCCAGTGCCAGGTATACATGCCCCCCCTGTGCCAGATATCCCCCAGTGCCAGGTATATATGCCCCCCTGTGCCAGATATCCCCCAGTGCCAGGTATACATGCCCCCCCCCCCAGTGCCAGATATCCCCCAGTGCCAGGTATACATGCCCCCCTGTGCCAGATATCCCCCAGTGCCAGGTATATATGCCCCTCTGTGCCAGATATGCCCCCAGTGCCAGATATCCCCCAGTGCCAGGTATACATGCCCCCCCAGTGCCAGATATCCCCCAGTGCCAGATAGAAATGCCCCTCCCCCCAGTGCCAGATAACCCCCAGTGCCAGGTATAACATGCCCCCCCCCTTCCCTGCTCACCGCTGCCGTCCTGTCTGTCATGTGAGGGAAGCAGAGCGCAGCCTGTGCCTCTCCTTCCCCTCAGTCTCCGGCGGGTGTCTCACAGTTTAATTCAGCGCCTATCCGTGAGCCAATCAGAGCTCGCGGTGCGAGCTCTGATTGGCTCACGGATCAGCGCTGAATTAAACTATGACACCCGCCGGAGACTGAGGGGAAGGAGAGGCGCAGGCTGCGCTCTGCTTCCCTCACATCAGCGGCGATACGGCGGGTGCGGCGTGGAGCAGCAGAGGGAGGGAGGGAAGAGGAGCGGCGGCCCGGCGGTGTGGGTACGGCGTACCCACGGCTAAATTCTTACGGGTACGCCGTACCCGCCCACTTGCACCACTGGACACACCTGGGAATATTTATGCTTTTATCAAACTCTGCATGGCCCACAGATACAGCACCATTACTGAACTTTGCCTATGTGAGCAGCAGTCCAGTTACATTTCCTCAGGCACAAATGAAGATGCTAAAGGGAGTGACTTTTTCAGTACCAGGATCACCGTGGTCATGTATGACAGCGCAGCTATTGTCTTCTATTTGGACTTATATTACCAGTGAAGGAGCAAATTTACCAACAGCAGTCAGGGACCTGATTGGCAGGTTGCGATGTTTATTCCATCACGGAGAATGAGAGGGACTAGTTTTCACTTGCGTGTGAGTCTCCTTAGATCCGCTAGGAGTTCCATTTTACCTACTGTATAGAAGAAAGAAAGAAGACTCCTTTTTGGGACACGCTTAGCATTAAAGACACATACAAAAAGATATTAAAATATAATTATTAATTTCTAAAGTAATTGTGTTTTAACCCAGTATCTTGATGTACAAACTAGAATGTCCATATGTCACACATGGGCTTCCTTACACTCTTACCTGATGTAGTTGCTTCTTGACCTTAGGGGCTCCCGTGGGCTGCCAGAGGAATCTATGAATCATGGATCTGCTAATCAGCCGGGTGGTTTCCATTTCTCTAGGATCATTTCTCAAATCGGTGGTGCATCAGCTGACTCTCTGATCACCACCCAGAAGCCACTCTAGGATCAGCTGACTCATGAGCCTATCAGGGATTCCTATTTTAGGCTGTTCTGATGAGCAGACCAGTGCAAAACAACTTCACCCATTCAACCTTTTACTGTCTCCCAGCCATTATTCCTTGGTGTGTTCTGTGCTGTACACTTTAGTCTGCAAGTACAAGTACCTGTTCTATGCTGTACACTCGTCTAGTAAGCACTGTGTGTGCATTTCACTTCTCAATAACTATAGTGAGTGTACTGTATTCCGCAAGTGTCTATATTTACTCTGCAAAGTATCTCTATCAAAGATCTAGCATCAATTCAGGACTATGTGCGGGCCCTGTTGCACTACCTTTACTATTCCTCAGACAGTGGTATCGACAGCCTTCTATTCGTTAGCACAGGGCTCCCTAGTTAGGGAATATCTCCTGCAACCATTATTTCCATACCAGACTATATACCGCAAACCCTCTGGTACTGAGTTACCAGCCACATGAGTAGGAGCCCCATCCCTCCATGTTTCCTACACTCCTAATACCCAAGCTGACCTTCCACAAAACCCTCGTGACCTGACACTGAATTGATCCTAAGGTACAATGTCATAAACTATATGGTGGACTGAGAACTGTACTCCAATTTGTATTGTTCAATAAAGTATGTATAAATATTCCGGGTGTGGTTCATTAGGTAACATGAGTTAGGTCGACATACATTGGGTCGACATGGAAAAAGGTTGACATGAGTTTTTTTACTTTTTTTTTGGTGTAGTTTTCTTCGAAAAGTGACTGGGAACCCCAGTTAGTGCGCCGTTACCCCTCACATGGCTCGCTTTGCTCGCAATGCTTACCGTTACCGTTCCCAATTGTAGTGCACGTGGATTGTTAAGTATGAAAAAGGTAAAAAAAAAAAAAAAAAAATTGTGAAAACCTCATGTCGACCAAATGTGGTCAATCCAATGTATGTTGACATAACTCATGTAGACCTAATGACCGACATCCAAATATTCCAAATCATAAGGCATATATAGTAGATATAAAGTGATATGCAGTGGACTGGGATTGGGTATGTCTCTTGTACAAGTAAAGGTGGCACACACACACTTATGAACATAATTCCCATATGGTTTTATGGTTATTATGTGTAAAACAGCTTAAAAATATTCAACATATATCAGAAATATGCGGTTTTTTTTTTTTACCTTTTACAGGTTAATGATATAATCCAAGAAAAAAAAAAAAGAGAGATCTTGGTAAGGTAATTATGGGTTGTGGAAAGTGGTAATACAATGGCCAACCTAATATCTAGACACTGGGCAAAATATTCAAGTCAATATAATTCAAGAGTATAATTTTAATAAATAACGGCTCATTATAAGCATGTAACATACAGATCAGAGCATTTCATATATGCCAAACAACAATTGGCAAATACCAAGATAAGCAAAAGAAAATCGGTGGCAAAATATCGCTGACTCTAGGACAGCATACATTGAAAGTATAATAATTAGAATGTAGTTAACCATAGTGACTTTAAGGCGGCCGCACTGCCCCATTGGTGATGCTGGCGGGGCCATGCCCCCACTGTACACTTGGTACCTCTGCTCCCTGCACACAAATTCTAGAGAGAACACTATAAATGTCCTCCTGTCGAACATTTTCAAAGTCCGCAGCTACACATGCCATTACTGTCTACACCATGGGTTATCAACGTGTGGCCCTCCAGCTGCTGTGGAACTATACATCCCAGCATGCCCTACCTCAGTTTTGCTATTAAGGCATGTTAAAACTGAGGCAAGACATGCTGGGATGTGTAGTTTTACAACAGCCAGAGGGCCACAGGTTGAAGACCCATGGTCTACACGGTCTGCACTGACTTAGTCATGCACAGCTGTAGGGAGGGCCTGTCATGGCACTGGTGTACACAGGCTTGTCAGCTGCGGAAGCAGATATAGACTAGGAGACGCTCAGGACGACATTTTCAGAGAGTTAAGTAAAATAAGGGGCTCTGGGCTGGTAACATATGGTGGGTTCTGGGCCAGCACCTAATTGCTGGAAGGCAAACTGAGGAAAAATGTTGTTGCCCTCCATTCAGTGCCTTTTTTTTTTTTTTTTTAAATCTGGCTTTCCAAGAAAAAGGTGTGGACTACCCTAGACAGTTGCATAGTAGCTGTTCACCTTTATGGTATGAATGATAAATTGTTCTTTCACAGATTGTTTTGGTTTTAGGGATTATGAAGCAATTAAGAAGCATGTATCACTTATCTCATAAAATGAATGAACAAATCACTCCCATGATATAGATGAAAGGGTCACCTGTTTCTGTTTTCTCCCTGTGTTCTAATAGCCGTGAACAGGGAGGTGAGAGCACAGAGAGAAGCGGTGGATCTGCTTTTGGATGTGGTCTTGAGGGACAGTGCTTTGGGGAAAACCCTGGGCGGGGCTGAGCCAATCAGTGCCTTAATGAGTGTCCACCTGGAAAGGGTAGTCGAGAAGTGAGAAATATTCAGGGCCTCACTCAGTGATGAGTGTAGAGTATAGTATCTACTGTATATATATAGAATTAAGTAAAGTTATGCAGGATTTATTTCAGTGGGTCATTAGCCATCGACATCTGCAGAATTCAGTCAGTCACAGTTAATAAAAAGAGGGATATGACACTAGGTTTCTGCTCCATAGTCCGGTTTGTGCACAGACCGTCACTATTGGTGCGTTGAAGTGCATTTCACCACTAGGTGGCTTGTTCACAAATGCTCAGTGAGATGTATCCATGAGGTGTCTTATTTAATCCGCTCTATTTGCTCTTGATGGGTGCAGCCAATAGGATATCGCTGGTTAGGGTTGCTTAGATCACTGCCCAATGTCCCAATCATTTTGTGCCTTTGACAGAGCACAAGGCCAATCACCAGCTTGCCCAGGCACCTAACCTGTATGCCAATCCTCATACATCTGTTCAAGTGACAGAGCACAAGTCCACTCATAAACTGATCTTATTGGTCGCTAGGACAGTTTCACACTCCTTTTACTGTCAGCGTTTTGGAATTACTATCGGTAAAATATATAAATTTTTATATTTTCATATATAAATATGAGTTTTGCTGTCAACACACTGTAAAGAGCTGCAGTTCTTTAATTAGTAGTTACATGTGAGGTTTTTGAGGCGATTGCTTGCATGGCAGCAATGCTATTGCTTTGTCTATCACAAGATGGATGTAACCTATTTTTTTTTCTTTATGGCGTTTGTGAGCGTCCTCTTTTCAGAACTACTTTTGTAACCCAAGTGATAAATATAATTAAATCGCTATTCATCAAAACCGTTTCAGTTAACCACTGTTGACCTTTTAATAGTAGCTAAGTGGATGAGTGTACCTTCAAAGGGAAACGTAACTGCAGGTAGTGATGTGTTGTGGAGTGGTCCTTCTAATTTATCATGATACAGGAACTGTATGTTTTGCAATGAACAGTGAAGTCCCACATCTAACCAAACTGTAAGTGAAAGAACCATGGTAGATTCCATTTTTTTTTGCAGATTACCTATTTAAATGACAGGCTGGCCTTCCTGGAAGATCCTGCAGATTTTACCATGATCAGATTGAGTGGATTATCACAGTTCAGCTATGCACAGCATTTACCATGTTGAGAATTACAGTGTACTCTAAAATGTGCTTCTGGCACACGCTCAATTGCAATGTACAGTATAGTTATTTTACTACTATATTTATTTCACTTACGGCATGTATGTTTAACACAACATGAAGGATTTTATAATCTGTACATTTGAAAAGGCCTAGTTTTCATGAACAGTGAGTCATTGAGTCTTGGGGTTAATTTTTTTTAATACATGCACTTGCTATACTTTGATTTGACATTAATTTAAACATATTTTAACTACGATTTTTTTTGTCCTCTTTAAGTTCAGATTGTGATATAGTAAAAACAAACAACTAATACACATTTGACATTTGCATTTTGTATCAATATTTTATGTGCATTTTTAAATGCAAAAGCTTGTATTCTTATTCTTTAGATTGGAGTGAAACCAATACTGTACTAATGTGTTAGATGGAAACTGGTTCTTTATATAGTAAAGATCTTTTCCTCTTGAAATTCGTTGAACCCTGCAGCAAATATTTGTGTCAAACAAAGCTTCTCATGTATCTGTACATGTCAGAAATATTTTCACATTTGGATAGCAATTGAATTATTTGACCTATGAACTTGAGAGGTCAACAAGCTTGTTTGTCGTATATTATATCATTGTATATCAGTACCGTTTTTGTTCACTCCTAAGTTTATATTGCTAAGTCCCTGTTCTGTAATAAGCTCACATTGCAATTAACAAGCTGTTACTATGAACTGGGTATGGGTGACCAGCAGTTGGATACCGCCGGTCACCATATCGACACCAGGATCCCGTTGTTTAGATTGCCGGGAGGGGGGGAAGGGTTGGGGGCGAGAGCAACGAAGCCCCTTGCCGTCTCTGTGGCTCGCTGCACTCACCACAGATTCTGTTGCCACTCTGAGTGTCTGTAACACCCACGGGTGGCAATAGTCCTTGTCAGTCGGCATGCCAACTGTCAGGCTCTCCACGAGGGGGGGGGGGGGGGATTCAGTCATCGGTATAGTGACCTGCGGTCTCATAACTGCATCCTGCTATTATGGGCCTTAATCAAGTTGGATCGCAGGTGCGATCTGATCGCATTTTACAGATTTTTGGTGCTGTGCGCATGTGCAAGGCCCATTCTGCGCATGCGAAACTCGGGAAAAGCGTTTGCATCGCACTGCTGCGAACGTATCTGCCTGACCTACCTATACTCAAAACTCTGGAGTAAAAACTGACAGGTGAGGCTGTGACTCCCTGGGCCTACCTTTTCCGAACAATCCTCTCTGATCAAAACTTGCCTCATTTTCAGCAGTATATACTGCTGCACCTGTGTATAATGCCCACATGCACTCTTGGACTCATATATGGTGTATAAATCTGACTTTGGAACTATCCAGTGCCTCCTGAGCCATTTACCTCACCGCACGTCCTTGTCTGCCAGCTTGTCTTTTCAGTGTGATGTTACTGATCTAGTATAATTAGCAATGGAACATACTGTATTCAGCTTTTTCCTTTTTTCATTATTTTTCCTGTTGGTTTCTTTAGGTTAGACATTTAAGACACAAACTTCAGCTGAACACTGTGGTTTTTTACAGCACACAACCGCCCTCTAGTGGTAAGTCACTACTACTGTATAAATAATACCACTTTTTCTTCTTTTTTTTGCTTCCGTGGATTATTTTGAAAGAAATAAACTTAAATTGAATCGTAGCTTTTATTATTGTTATGGGCCAAAAGAATACATGAAGTATCACTAGTTGAATTGTCTGTATTAAAGAAAGAAAAATCCTCTTTTATTTAGCCATCATCCTGATCCATTATTCCTTCCATAGTCAGATCGATTTAGGTTATGCTCCATATGTCTTTTATCACAAAGAATAGAGACTTTTAGTTATCCTGGGTACTAGATTTAGGACCAGAGTTATGTAAACATGGTATTGCAGTAAGATATAACTTGTATAAATACAGAACGAATTCTGGGAATAATGAGAAGTTTAAATGAAAATGTTGCATGTAGTTTCATATCGACCATATCAACCACGCTAAATCATTTAGGAGGGAATGCATGTCTACAACACAGGGATGTACCAACATCATTTATTATAACCTCTATCAGTCTCTTATGCAAAATGTCTAGCATAATTATTGCGTTACTTTACCATTACTGCTGTCTAATGTAATGTGTTTCTGAAGTCTGACTATTGATTTTGCAGTGTTTTATGATGTTTGGGTAGAACACTATTTAATTGTTGGTAACTTAAAGAGATTTGTGGTTCTGATAATCTAGTCTTAATTGCAGTCTTTCAGAAGATTCATTATAGCTGGATAGGTGTGTTGATTATAGTGTACATTATTAAATAGGGTCAATGAAGGACAATCCATCAGATTCTGAAATACATGTTGGTGATTATGCTTTGTGTAACAATACAGTGTGATTTTTTTTTTTTAACCGTAATCCCTTCCTGAAGTGATCATTTTTTTCCCCGACTAATTTGTTTCCTTGTGCTTTAGATGTGACCGTTCATTACAGGCATGGGCTCCCTGTTATAACACTCACCCTGCCTTCTCGGAATGAGCGATGCCAGTTCACCATCAAACCCATGACCACGACAGTGGGGACATTCTTAAAGGATATAAAAAAAGAGGACAAAGGCATTGACACAATCGCTGCTATATCTACAGGTGCTAATTTATTCTGTACTTTCCAGCACAAAGTGGATCTCTGTTTTAGCAGGCCATATAAAACCTCAACTATATCTCCCACATCTGCACTTACGAGGTTAGGCTGCAATATTCAAGTTCTCTGCGCTAATGCTCATGCACAGGTCCCATCCTGCACGTGCGCGGCCCGGCCAATGCGATGTGAATCGCATTGGCTGTGAACGCCTCTACCTGATTGACAGGTAGAGGCGTGGGCGGGGACAAACCGTTGCAGGGGCTGCACAGGGAAAATGGGGGTGGGGTGGTGACGTTTTCGGGGTCGTTGCATGACGTCACGCGCAGCCAATCCATTGGAAAAAATGGCGGCGGGCGTCTGCCTACGCAGCCAGACTGTGGAGGCAGGGGGTCATTCACAGTTGCTGCAACCGCAATTAAGTTGCAAAAGAAAGGATTGCAGATTCTGCTTTTTAGCAGAATCTGCAATAGTACCTGAGTAATCCCCTTTAGCTCACTGGATACAGTGATACATGCACCCATCATTTTCCTCTCCCTACTATCTGGCATCCATTGCACCAGCTGCCTGCTTCCTCCAGGACACAATTTACAATCCTTGCACTAATTTAAGAAACCCTCCATGATGCTGCATCCTTGTACACCTCTTCTATATTCCCTTTATATTTGTACAACAATGCGGTCATCAAAACTTCCCTTATTCTGCAGCCTAAGCTCTTCCTAACTCATGTTACTGGAGCATCTTTCCTTAGGAAGACTGTGGTTTTTATTCAACTTTCAAAAGACATTTTGAAGGAGGGAACAGAAAAGAAATAAAGGAAGAAGGGGAAGGAATGGAACCTTAGACCAAAACAACATAATCTGTATCTGTACATGACAATATACCGAAAAATAGAATAGAACAATGATATTAAAATAACATGAAGCAAGCAAAGCCCTAGTAAGATTTAGAGGCACTCTAAGCGGGTGGTCTTCAGTATGCCGACTGTCGGGATCCCGGCGCACAGTATACTGGCGTCGGAATCCCGACAGCCGGCATACCAACACTTTTTCTCCCTCATGGGGGTCCACGACCCCCTGGAGGGAGAATAAAATAGCGTGCCCGCAAGGGGCTCATTTGCGCTCGCCACACTGTCTGTATGCCGGCGGTCGGGCTCCCGGTGCCGGTATGCTGGTCCCCGGGAGCCCGGCCGCCGGCATACCGTACTACACCCCTCTTCACCATCTGTTACGAATTCATGCCACCTGAACCATTTCATGGGACATTCACTGTTTCCATAAAAAATGCATATGAACTTTAAGGATGACCTTCTAAATGATAGGAGTTGTTCCAGAACTTAGCTGTAGCTGTGTTCATTGCAAACAAAATGTGTCCCAATATATAGCAATCACCTTTGGGTAGATATGAAGGGTAAACATGAAGAAGGGCTGGGATCGGAGTACTCTGGTTTTAGCATTTTGTGTATCAAATCAATACTTCATACTGCATATTTCTCTAACGTCCTAGTGGATGCTGGGGACTCCGTAAGGACCATGGGGAATAGACGGGCTCCGCAGGAGACAGGACACTCTAAGAAAGAATTAGGACTACTGGTGTGCACTGGCTCCTCCCTCTATGTCCCTCCTCCAGACCTCAGTTAGAATCTGTGCCCGGTCAGAGCTGGGTGCACTTTAGTGAGCTCTCCTGAGCTTGTGTAACATCCTATGAAAGCACCCATGTATATAGAAAATAAAGTATAGTTATAACTTATAAATAAAAACATACTTGTTATACTGGATGCATTAGAAAAAAATGTACATTGGTATATATATATTTATTCCTTCACCAAGGGATATTGGGGCCCTCTATATAAATGGGTCTCATAGATAGATGTATAGTTGGGGTCTCCCTCCTAGAGACTGTGTTCACCTACGAGCATATGGAGAGGAGACAACACGCGACTATAGTGCTGTAGGCCAGCTCGTGGGGAACAACCACGAGCAGGACTGATCCGGGTAACCTAGGAGAAGAGATAAAGAGGCTGAACAAGAGACCGTTGCGGCGGTTGCTGGGGTTCGCGTAGGAGGAGAGGAGAAGGACGGCGGCTCTACGTTACCCGAGAGAGAAGTGCGACATCACAAAGGCGGCTCGACCCTGGCCCTGGAGTGGATGCGCTGGAAGATCTGAGTCTCGATGTTACGAGCGGTAATCGGCAACCAGCTCCAGCCGCAGGGATCATTACAGAGCGGCGAGCAATAGGCGGCTATGTACCGGGCCTCGGCAATGATGAATGGAGAACTGCACTGACGTCTACGGCTGCAGAGAAAGAGAAGAGGCGGCGCCGATCCGTAAGACCACCCGTGATTGATGCCGCAAAGAGCGGAGAGTGACAGCCGGAGGCGGGGTTTTCTCACTACAGAGCCAATTTAAAGAAACTTCGGTGCTAAGAGAGAGGAACGAAAAGCCATCCAGGAGAGTACATCTCTGGGTGCAGTCACCGGAGCAACTGTAGCAGTATACAGGTATTTAGCACTGCACGTTCATCACCTGGGATCCTCACTATTGGGCACAGAACATTGTATTCCCCACTAATGCAGGATTTGGGAGTATAGTCCTAGGTTATGCCCTCATCCCCTCCTAAACAGTTCGGGGAGGCGGCAGCAGTTTCCAGCATCGATTATTTGGCAGCAGAGACTGATAATTTACATATAAAGTTCCTGTACTTTCCTCATTACTCAGCTAAAATGGACAAATAGACCGTTACCTTTTTGACAGCCAACTTGATAGTGAGCTTAGCATTACAGAGACTTGCAAGGACGAACAGGGAATACGCTGTACTCTACTGTATGTTGCAACATCTGCGATTTTCACGAAGAGATATTAGGGACAGAGCAGAATCCCTGCGTCTACATCATCTCTTTATTGGGAAAATCACCCCATTGGAATACCATAAATAAGACAGTTCCCTTGGATTTATAATGTGATGAGTACCTAGAAAACCCTGCTAAGGTAGTTTAAACCGGGAGAAGACTGCGAAATAGGAACAAGCCATATAGACTCGATCCAATCCACCTGAGACTAAACGGGATAATTTCAAACACCAGCGTAGCAGTGGAATTGTGCACCAACGAAAGACAAGAGAGTACTCAGGGCATATGAGACCCATTTAATTTTGTTTAAACGGTAGCTACCCATACAGTCAATGGCAACCATAGTGGCCAAGTTGTTTAATTTATATAGTGTAATTGTAGTTAATATGTAATGCTACATACATAGTGTTATGTTTTGATCCATTTGTAAAAAGTGAATGTCAAGCACATATACCTAACCTTTTGTGCCCTAGGGAGAGCAGATACAGCAAATAGTTATTATAACCTCAGACCAGGATTCCAGTCAAATAAATATTGTTTTATTGAACAACTTTGTCGTGAGATCGAGTTGTTTAGATTAATCATTTCACTATTGCAAGTATTCACCTTCCTGTTCATCGGAAAGAACATTCATCATTAAATATATCTTAAAACACTTCTTCACTGGTTGAGGTGAAATTCTTGAAATACTCCGGAAACAGGTCACCTAAAGAAACAAATTGGAATATCGGGAAGACAACAGGTAAATGAGTAATCAGTATTAATATTGAAGGAGTAACTGAAAAAGGGTAACCCTGCTCTACGGGACCTAAGATATTTTGGTTATTACACTTGCTAATAAGAAAGTATTTTATTAGGATTTTTTTTTATTTTCAGAGAGATCTGCTGGCAACAGACTCTCTGCTACGTGGGACTGAGGGGAGAGAAGCAAACCTACTAACTGCGGATAGGTCGTGCTTCTTAGGCTACTGGACACCATTAGCTCCAGAGGGATCGAACACAGGAACTCACCCTTTGTCGTCCGATCCCGGAGCCGCGCCGCCGTCCCCCTCGCAGAGCCAGAAGACAGAAGCCGGCGAGAGAAGCAAGAAGACTTCAAAATTGGCGGCAGAAGACTCCTGTCTTCATATGAGGTAGCGCACAGCACTGCAGCTGTGCGCCATTGCTCCCTCATTAAACCCGCACACTCCGGTCACTGTAGGGTGCAGGGCGCAGGGGGGGGGCGCCCTGGGCAGCAATTGAGTACCTCCTGGCATAATAGAGCATATATACAGCTGGGCACTGTATATATGCATGAGCCCCCGCCATTATTGTACACAAAATCGCAGGACAGAAGCCCGCCGCTGAGGGGGCGGGGCTTCTTCCTCAGCACTCACCAGCGCTATTTTCTCTCCACAGCTCCGCTGAGAGGAAGCTCCCCAGGCTCTCCCCTGCAGAATCACGGTAGAAAGAGGGTAAAAAGAGAGGGGGGGCACATAAATTTAGCGCAAGAACACTAATACAGCAGCTACTGGGTAAACACTAAGTTACTGTGTAATTCCTGGGTTATATAGCGCTGGGGTGTGTGCTGGCATACTCTCTCTCTGTCTCTCCAAAAGGCCTTGTGGGGGTTCTGTCCTCAAATAGAGCATCCCCTGTGTGTGTGGTGTGTCGGTACGATTGTGTCGACATGTTTGATGAGGAAGGCTATGTGGAAGCAGAGCAGGTGCAGTTGAATGTGGTGTCTCCGCCGACACCTGATTGGATGGATATGTGGAAGGTGTTAAATGATAATGTAAACTCCTTGCATAAAAGGTTGGATAAAGCTGAAGCCTTGGGACAGTCAGGGTCTCAACCCATGCCTGATCCTACAGCGCAGAGGCCGTCAGGGTCTCAGAAGCGCCCACTATCCCAAATTGTTGACACAGATATCGACACGGATTCTGACTCCAGTGTCTATGGCGATGATGCAAAGTTGCAGCCTAAAATGGCTAAAGCCATCCGCTACATGATTATAGCAATGAAGGATGTATTGCACATTTCAGAAGTAAACCCTGTCCCTGACAAGAGGGTTTATATGTTTGGGGAAAAAAGGCAAGAAGTGACTTTTCCCCCTTCACATGAGTTAAATGAGTTATGTGAAAAAGCTTGGGATTCTCCCGATAGGAAAGTGCAGATTCCCAAACGGTTACTTATGGCGTATCCTTTCCCGCCAACGAACAGGTTACGCTGGGAGTCATCCCCTAGGGTAGACAAAGCTTTGACACGCTTATCTAAGAAGGTGGCCCTGCCGTCACAGGATACGGCCTCCCTAAAAGATCCTGCGGATAGGAAGCAGGAAGGTATCCTGAAGTCTGTTTATACACATTCAGGTACCATACTGAGGCCGGCAATTGCGTCGGCCTGGATGTGTAGTGCTGTAGCAGCATGGACAGATACTCTGTCTAAGGAACTGGATACCTTGGACAAGGATACTATTTTACTGACCCTGGGGCATATAAAAGACGCTGTCCTATATATGAGGGATGCCCAGAGAGACATTTGCCTACTGGGCTCTAGAATAAATGCAATGTCAATTTCTGCCAGAAGGGTCCTGTGGACTCGGCAATGGACAGGTGATGCCGACTCAAAAAAGCACATGGAGGTTTTACCTTATAAGGGTGAGGAATTTTTTGGGGACGGTCTCTCGGACCTAGTTTCCACAGATACGGCTGGGAAGTCAAATTTTTTTGCCATATATTCCCTCACAACCTAAGAAAGCACCGTATTACCAAATGCAGTCCTTTCGATCGCACAGAGGCAAGAAAGTCCGAGGTGCGTCTTTTCTTGCCAGAGGCAGGGGTAGAGGAAAGAAGCTGCACAATACAGCTAGTTCCCAGTAACAGAAGTCCTCCCCGGCTTCCACAAAATCCACCGCATGACGCTGGGGCTCCACAGGTGGAGCCAGGAGCGGTGGGGGTGCGTCTTCGAAATTTCAGCCACCAGTGGGTTCGCTCACAGGTGGATCCCTGGGCTATACAGATTGTGTCTCAGGGATACAAGCTGGAATTCGAAGTGATGCCCCCTCACCGTTACCTCAAATCGGCCCTGCCAGCTTCCCCCATAGAAAGGGAAGTAGTGTTAGCGGCAATTCACAAATTATATCTCCAGCAGGTGATGGTACAGGTTCCCCTCCCTCAACAGGGAAGGGGTTACTATTCCACAATGTTTGTGGTTCCGAAACCGGACGGTTCGGTCAGACCCATATTGAATTTAAAATCCCTGAACATTTACCTGAAAAGGTTCAAGTTCAAGATGGAATCGCTGAGAGCGGTCATCGCAAGCCTGAAAGAGGGGGATTTTATGGTGTCTCTGGACATAAAGGATGCTTACCTGCATGTCCCCATTTATCCACCTCATCAGGAGTACCTCAGATTTGTGGTACAGGACTGTCATTACCAATTCCAGACGTTGCCGTTTGGTCTGTCCATGGCCCCAAGAATATTTACCAAGGTAATGGCGGAAATGATGGGGCTCCTGCGAAAGCAAGGAGTCACAATTATCCCATACTTGGATGATCTCCTCATAAAGGCGAGGTCCAGAGAGCAGTTGCTGATCAGCGTAGCACACTCTCGGGAGGTGTTACAACAGCACGGCTGGATTCTGAATATTCCAAAGTCGCAGCTGATTCCTACGACGAGACTGCCCTTCCTGGGCATGATTCTGGACACAGACCAGAAGAAGGTGTTTCTCCCGGAGGAGAAGGCCCAGGAGCTCGTGACTCTGGTCAGAGACCTCTTAAAACCAAAACAGGTGTCGGTGCATCAATGCACGCGAGTCCTGGGAAAGATGGTGGCGTCATACGAAGCCATTCCCTTCGGCAGGTTCCATGCGAGGAACTTTCAGTGGGATCTGTTGGACAAGTGGTCCGGATCGCATCTTCAGATGCATCGGCTGATCACCCTATCCCCCAGGGCCAGGGTGTCTCTTCTGTGGTGGCTGCAGAGTGCTCACCTTCTCGAGGGCCGCAGGTTCGGCATACAGGACTGGGTCCTGGTAACAACGGATGCAAGCCTCCGAGGGTGGGGGGCAGTCACTCAGGGAAGAAACTTCCAAGGGCTGTGGTCAAGTCAGGAGGCTTGTCTGCACATCAATATCCTGGAACTAAGGGCCATATACAACACCCTGAGTCAAGCGGAGCCTCTGCTTCGCAACCAACCGGTGCTGATTCAATCAGACAACATCACTGCAGTGGCTCATGTAAACCACCAGGGCGGCACAAGAAGCAGGGTGGCGATGGCAGAAGCCACCAGGATTCTTCGTTGGGCGGAGAATCACGTGCAATCACTGTCAGCAGTGTTCATTCCGGGAGTGGACAACTGGGAAGCAGACTTCCTCAGCAGGCACGACCTCCACCCGGGAGAGTGGGGACTTCATCAAGAAGTCTTCACACAGATTACAAATCGATGGGAACTGCCACAGGTGGACATGATGGCATCCCGCCTCAACAAAAAGCTACAAAAGTATTGCGCCAGGTCAAGAGACCCTCAGGCGATAGCTGTGGACGCACTAGTAACACCGTGGGTGTTCCTGTCGGTCTATGTGTTTCCTCCTCTTCCTCTCATACCCAAGGTGCTGAGAATCGTAAGAAAAAGAGGAGTGAGAACAATACTCATTGTTCCGGATTGGCCAAGAAGGACTTGGTACCCGGAACTGCAAGAAATGCTCACAGAGGACCCATGGCCTCTGCCTCTCTGACAGGATCTGTTGCAACAGGGGCCCTGTCTGTTCCAAGACTTACCGCGGCTTCGTTTGACGGCATGGCGGTTGAACGCCGGATCCTAGCGGAAAAAGGCATTCCGGATGAAGTTATTCCTACGCTGATAAAGGCTAGGAAGGACGTGACAGCAAAACATTATCACCGTATATATGGCGAAAATATGTTGCTTGGTGTGCGGCCAGGAAGGCCCCTACAGAGGAATTCCAGCTGGGCCGGTTCCTTCACTTCCTACAGTCGGGAGTGACTATGGGCTTTAAAATTAGGGTCCATAAAGGTCCAGATTTCGGCCCTATCCATTTTCTTTCAAAAGGAACTGGCTTCTCTTCCTGAGGTTCAGACGTTTGTAAAGGGAGTGCTGCATATTCAGCCCCCTTTTGTGCCACCAGTGGCACCTTTGGGATCTTAACATGGTGTTGAGTTTCCTGAAATCTCACTGGTTTGAGCCACTTAAGACCATGGAGTTAAAGTATCTCACGTGGAAAGTGGTCATGCTATTGGCCTTAGCTTCGGCTAGGCGTGTGTCAGAATTGGCGGCTTTGTCATGCAAAAGCCCCTATCTGGTTTTCCATATGGACAGGGCAGAATTACGGACTCGTCCGCAATTTCTGCCGAAGGTGGTGTCATCTTTTCATTTGAACCAACCTATTGTGGTGCCTGCGGCTACTCGTGACTTGGAGGATTCCAAGTTACTAGATGTAGTCAGGGCTTTGAAGATTTATGTAGCCAGAATGGCTGGAGTCAGGAAAACTGACTCGCTGTTTATCCTGTATGCATCCAACAAGCTGGGTGCTCCTGCTTCAAAGCAAACTATTGCTCGCTGGATCTGTAACACGATTCAGCAGGCTCATTTTGCGGCTGGATTGCCGCATTCAAAATCTGTAAAAGCCCATTTCACAAGGAAGGTGGGCTCTTCTTGGGCGGCTGCCCGAGGGGTCTCGGCATTACAGCTTTGCCGAGCAACTACTTGGTCGGGTTCAAACACGTTTGCAAAATTCTACAAGTTTGATACCCTGGCTGAGGAGGACCTTGTGTTTGCTCATTCGGTGCTGCAGAGTCATCCGCACTCTCCCGCCCGTTTGGGAGCTTTGGTATAATCCCCATGGTCCTTACGGAGTCCCCAGCATCCACTAGGACGTTAGAGAAAATAAGATTTTACTTACCGGTAAATCTATTTCTCGTAGTCCGTAGTGGATGCTGGGCGCCTGTCCCAAGTGCGGACTTCTTCTGCAATACTTGTATATAGTTATTGCTTAACTAAGGGTTATGTTATGTTTGCGTCAGGTTGTCTGATGCTCTGTTGTTGTTCATACTGTTAACTGGGTAAGTTATCACGAGTTATACGGTGTGGCTGGTATGAGTCTTACCCTGGATTCCAAAATCCTTTCCTTGTACTGTCAGCTTTTCCGGGCACAGTTTCCTTAACTGAGGTCTGGAGGAGGGACATAGAGGGAGGAGCCAGTGCACACCAGTAGTCCTAATTCTTTCTTAGAGTGCCCTGTCTCCTGCGGAGCCCGTCTATTCCCCATGGTCCTTACGGAGTCCCCAGCATCCACTACGGACTACGAGAAATAGATTTACCGGTAAGTAAAATCTTATTTTTAAATTGCAGGGCACCCCCAAAAAAATATGGAATATGTCACCTAACATAGCTCCAGCAATACTTCAATTAAGTAGGCCACGTACAGTGTATATACATAGATAATGACACCTAAGCGTATATATGCATGACTAATTCTGTGTAACACATAAAAGGGCACTATCCTAAAGGAAACACTGGAGCCCTAGCATTTAATACTGACCCTTAAGGGGGCAGGTAGTCTAACCCAAAAATCCATTTAGACTCTTAATTGTAAGAGCATTTTAGCTCTATCACGTCCACATCTGAGCGGATGCACACAATCTGGTGTTGACACGTTACATGTTGACATTCTGAGCATGTTGACATTTTAACTAGGTCAACCTAGTGTAAGTAGATATATTGTTAGTCGACCTAAACATACATGTTGACATTCTGACATTGTAACAAATCAGAAGCAGACTGAAAAACATATTGACATTTTTTTTTTTTTATTTTGCAGTAAACCAATATAAACGTTCTACATAATTGTTATTACCCCATCGTTAACATATTGCTATAAAACAGACTGAAAATCACATTGAAAACTGCTTCTACAAGTACTTTCATTATTGCTGCTAATAACAATGTTATCATTTGGCCTAATTCAATAATGATCGCATAAGCGATCCTTACTGCAGTTCCTTGATGTTCGGGAAACCGCGTACGCTCAGGCCTCATTCCATGCATGTGCAGATCGGGTCATGCGATCGCATTGCAGGAATGCGAATGCCTCTGCCTGAGTGACAGGCAGAGGCAATCGCAGGGAGGGGTCGGGTGGCTGGTGTTGAGGAAAAGGGGGGTGTTTTCCGGAAGCGGCGAGGCAAAGGACTGCGTGCGCAGTTTCCTTGGCCCTGCAAGCTGCACTGTGTACGGCAAGCCTGAGTAATCTCAGGCTTACTCAGTCTGCTTTTGCAAATGAACATCACGACAATTGCAAATCCAGAAAGGAGGTGGTATGCAACTTCCCCTGCATTTGCATTGCAAAGCTGCTGCAAGCAATCCTTACTGAATTAGGCCCATAGACTCTCTGGGTTATAGTAACTAAAGTGTGGGTTTATAGAAGTGGAGATGTTGCCCATAGCAACCAATCAGATTCTAGCTATTATCTTCTAGAAGATTCTAGATAAATAAATAAAATAATATGGGCAACCTCTCCACTACTATAAACCCACACTAGTAAATATACCCCTCACAGTCTAATGCAGTGTTTCCCAACCACGGTCCTCAAGGTACACTAACAGTCCTGGTTTTAAGGATAGCCATACCTGAGCACAGGTGATTTAAGTAGCACCTCAGTTATTTTTATTAAGCCATTTGTGCTCAAACATGGTTATCACTAAAACCTTGACTGTTGGTGTGTCTTGAGGACCGTGGTTGGGAAACAGTGGTTCAATGTGTCCTTATGGGATCGGTATAAAATACCTCCGGTTGAAATCCTGACATGGACAAAATACCGACATTTAAAATACTGACAAGGTCAAAATACCAACATGTAAAATGCCGCCAGGTCAAAATACCGCCATGCGTTTTCATTGTTTTTGTGTGTGTCGACATGGACACCTATAAGTGTGCTGCGTCCCCTCGCGTGGCTCGCTGCGCTCGCCATACTTCGGTACACTATTGTAGTCCCCCTCCGGGCCCACTGGGTTGGTAAAGTATGAAAAAATCATGAAAAACTCATGTCGGCATTTTGACCTGTAGGCATTTTAAATGTCGGAATTTTAAATGTCGTGATTTTGTCCATGTCGGAATTTTGACCTTGTCGGGATTTTCATTGGAGGCAAATTGACTGCATCCCGTCCTTATTACTGTCTCCTATCATAATATATACTCTCTAATTTATTATGTTTTTGTGTTTAACGTTTTTGGTTGTTTTTTTCAATAAATGTTAAATGTGAATTGGTTTAAACAAATTTTCTCTATCGTCCTTGTGGATGCTGGGGTTCCTGAAAGGACCATGGGGAATAGCGGCTCCGCAGGAGACAGGGCACAAAAAGTAAAGCTTTCCGATCAGGTGGTGTGCACTGGCTCCTCCCCCTATGACCCTCCTCCAGACTCCAGTTAGATTTTTGTGCCCGGCCGAGAAGGGTGCAATCTAGGTGGCTCTCCTAAAGAGCTGCTTAGAGAAAGTTTAGCTTAGGTTTTTTATTTTACAGTGAGTCCTGCTGGCAACAGGATCACTGCAACGAGGGACTTAGGGGAGAAGGAGTGAACTCACCTGCGTGCAGGATGGATTGGCTTCTTGGCTACTGGACATCAGCTCCAGAGGGACGATCACAGGTACAGCCTGGATGGTCACCGGAGCCGCGCCGCCGGCCCCCTTGCAGATGCTGAAGTAAGAAGAGGTCCAGAATCGGCGGCTGAAGACTCCTGCAGTCTTCTAAAGGTAGCGCACAGCACTGCAGCTGTGCGCCATTTTCCTCTCAGCACACTTCACACGGCAGTCACTGAGGGTGCAGGGCGCTGGGAGGGGGGCGCCCTGGGAGGCAAATGAAAACCTTTTTTGGCGAAAAATACCTCACATATAGCCCCCAGAGGCTATATGGAGATATTTAACCCCTGCCAAGATTCACTAAATAGCGGGAGACGAGCCCGCCGAAAAAGGGGCGGGGCCTATCTCCTCAGCACACAGCGCCATTTTCTCTCACAGAAAGCCTGGAGAGAAGGCTCCCAGGCTCTCCCCTGCACTGCACTACAGAAACAGGGTTAAAACAGAGAGGGGGGGCACTGATTTTGGCGATATTGAGATATATAAAGATGCTATAAGGGAAAACACTTATATAAGGTTGTCCCTATATAATTATAGCGTTTTGGTGTGTGCTGGCAAACTCTCCCTCTGTCTCCCCAAAGGGCTAGTGTGGGTCCTGTCCTCTGTCAGAGCATTCCCGGTGTGTGTGCTGTGTGTCGGTACGTGTGTGTCGACATGTATGAGGACGATGTTGGTGAGGAGGCGGAGAAATTGCCTGTAATGGTGATGTCACTCTCTAGGGAGTCGACACCGGAATGGATGGCTTATTTAGGGAATTACGTGAGAATGTCAACACGCTGCAAGGTCGGTTGACGACGTGAGACGGCCGACAAACTATTAGTACCGGTCCAGGCGTCTCAGAAACACCGTCAGGGGCGTTAAAAACGCCCATTTACCTCAGTCGGTCGACACAGACACAGACACGGACACTGAATCCAGTGTCGACGGTGAATAAACAAACGTATTTCTCATTAGGGCCACACGTTAAGGGCAATGAAGGAGGTGTTGCATATTTCTGATACTACAAGTACCACAAAAAAGGGTATTATGTGGGAGTGAAAAAACTACCTGTAGTTTTTCCTGAATCAGATAAAATAAAATGAAGTGTGTGATGATGCGTGGGGTTACCCCGATAGCAAATATTGGCGTTATACCCTTTCCCGCCAGAAATTAGGGCGCGTTGGGAAACACCCCTTAGGGTGATAAGGCGCTCACACGCTTATCAAGTGGCGTTACCGTCTCCAGATACGGCCGCCCTCAAGGAGTCAGCTGATAGGAAGCTGGAAAGATATCCTAAAAGTATATACACACATACGGTGGTTATACTGCGACCAGCGATCGCCATCAGCCTGGAGATGCAGTGCTGGGTTGGCTTGGTCGGATTCCCTGACTGAAAATATTTTATTCATATAGGGCATTTAATAGGATGCATTCTATATATATGTACGTGAGATGCACAGAGGGATATTTGCTCTCTGGCATCAAGATAAGTACGTTGTCCATATCACCCAGAAGATGTCATGGACACGACAGTGGTCAGGTGATACAGATCCCATACGGCACATGGAAGTATTGCCGTATAAAGGGAAGGAGTTAGTTGGGGTCGGTCCATCGGACCTGGGGACCACGGCAACAGCTGGGAAATCCAACCTTTTTACCCCAAGTTACATCTCAGCTGAAAAAGACACCGTCTTTTCAGCCTCAATCCTTCCTTTCCCATGAGGGCATGCAGGCAAAAGGCCAGTCATATCTGCCCAGACATAGAGGTAAGGGAAGTAGACTGCAGCAGGCAGCCCCTTCCCAGGAAAAGAAGCCCTCCACCGCGTCTGCCAAGTCCTCAGCATGACGCTGGGGCCATGCAAGCGGACTCAAGGTGGGGGGGTAGTCTCAAGAGTCTCAGCGCGCAGTGGGATCACTCGCAGGTTGACCCCTAGATAGTACAAGTATTATCCCAGGGGTACAGATTGGAGAGTCGAGACATCTTCTCCTCGCAGGTTTCTGAAGTCTGCTTTACCAACGGCTCCCTCCGACAGGGAGGCAGCATTGGAAACAATTCACAAGCTGTATATCCAGCAGGTGATAATCAAAGTACCCCTCCTACAACAAGGAAAAGGGTATTATTTTTCCACACTATATTGTGGTACTGACGCCAGACGGCTTGGTGAGACATAGTCTAAACTGAAATCTTTGAACACTTACATAAAAGGTTCAAATCGAGATGGAGTCACTCAGAGCAGTGATAGCGAACCGGAAAAAAGGGGACTATATGGTGTCCCTGGACATCAAGGATTACCTCCATGTCCAAATTTGCCCTTCTCAACAAGGGTACCTCTGGTTCGTGGTACAGAACTGTCAATATCAGTTTCAGACGATGCCGTTTGAATTATCCACGGCACCCCGGGCCTTTTACCAAGGTAATGGCCGAAAAGATGTTTCTTCAAAGAAAAAAGGCATCTAAATTATCCCTTACTTGGACGATATCCTGAAAAGGGCAAGTTCCAGAGAACAGTTGGAGGTCGGAAGAGCACTATCTAAAGTAGTTCTACGACAGCACGACTGGATTCTAAATATTCCAAGAATCGCAGCTGTTTTCCGACGATACGTCTGCTGTTCCTAGGAATGATTCTGGGCATAGTCCAGAAAAAGGTGTTCCTCCGGGAGGAAAAAGCCAAGGAGTTATTCGACCTAGTCAGAAACCTCCTAAAACCAGGCCAAGTATCAGTGCATCAATGCACAGGAGTCCTGGGAAAAATGGTGGCTTCTTACGAAGCGGTTCCATTCGGCAGATCTCAGGGGATTTGCTGGACGAATGGTCCGGATCGCATTTTCAGATGCATCAGCGGATAATCCTGTCTCCAAGGACAAGGGTGTCTCTTCTGTGGGGGCTGCAGAGTGCTCATCTTTTAGAGGGCAGCACACTCAGCATTCAGGACTGTGTTCTGGGGACCACGGATACCAGCCTGAGAGGCTGGGGAGTAGTCACACAGGGAAAAAAATTTCCAAGGAAGTGTGGTCAAGTCTGGAGACTTCTCTCCACATGAATATACTGGAGCTAAGGGCAATTTACAATGCTCTGAGCCTAGGAAGACTCCTGCTTCAAAGTCAACCGGTGCTGATCCAGTAGGACATCATCATGGCGGTCGCCCACGTTATCAGACGGGGCGACACAAGAAGCAGGAGGGCAATGACAGCAAGGATTCTTCGCTGGGCGGAAAATCATGTGATAACACTGTCAGCAGTGTTCATTCCGGGAGTGGGCAACTGGGAAGATTTCCTCAGCATAAATGAATTCCACCCGGAAAAGTGGAAACTTAATCTGGAAGTTTCCACATGATTGTAAACCGTTGGGAAAGACCAAAGGTGGTTATGATGGCGTCCCACCTGAAGCGCCAGGTCAAGAGACACTCAGGCAATAGCTGGGACGCTCTGGTAACACCGTCGGTGTACCAGTCGGTGTATGTGTTCCATCCTCTGCTTTTCATACCCAATGTATTGAAAATGATAGGAAGGAGAGGAGTAAGAACTATACTCGTGGCTCCGGTTTGGCCAAGAAGGACTTGGTTCCCGCAACTTCAAGAGATACTAAGAAGGGTCTTGATTCGGCAAGAACCGTGTCTGTTCCGGGACTTACCGCAGCTGCGTTGACGCCAAGGCGGGTGAACGCCGGATCCTAAGGGAAAGAGGCATTCCGGAAGAGGTCATCCCTACCCTGGTCAGAGCCAGGAAGGAGGTGACCGCACAACATTATCACCACTTAGGTGAAAATATGTGCCAGGGTGTGAGTCCAGGAAGGCTCCACGGAAGAATTTCAACTAGGTTAATTTCTACATTTCCTGCAAACAGGAGTGTCTATGGGTCTCAAATTGGGTCCATTAAGGTTCAAATTTCGGCCTGTTGATTTTCTTCCAGAAAGAAATTGGCTTCAGTTCCTGAAGTCCAGAAGTTGTTAAGGGAGTACTGCATATACAGCCCCTTTGATGTCTCCAGTGGCACTGGGCGATCTCAACGTAGTTTTGGGATTCCTAAAAAATCACATTGGTTTAAACAACTCAAATCTGTGGATTTGATATATCTCACATGGAAAATGACCATGCTGTTGGTCCTGGCCTCGGCCAGGCGAGTGTCAGAATTGGCGGCTTTATCTCACAAAGCCATATCTGATTGTCCATTCGGACAGAGCAAAGCTGTGGACTCGTCCCCAGTTTCTCCTTAAGGTGGTGTCAGCGTTTCACCTGAACCAGCTTATTGTGGTACCTGCGGCTACTAGGGACTTGGAGGACTCCAAGTTGCTGGATGTTATCAGGGCCCTGAAAATATAGTTTCCAGGTTGGCTGGAGTCAGGAAATCTGACTTGCTGTTTATCCTGTATGCACCCAACAATGCTGGGTGCTTCTGCTTCTAAGCAGTCGATTGCTCGTGGGATTGGTAGCACAATTCAACTTGCACATTCTGTGGCAGGCCTGCCACAGTCTAAATCTGTTAAGGCCCATTCCACAAGGAAGGTGGGCTCATCTTGGGCGGCTGCCCGAGGGGTCTCGGCATTACAACTTTGCCGAGCAGCTACGTGGTCGGGGGAGAACACGTTTGTAAAATTCTACAAATTTGATACCCTGGCAAAAGAGGACCTGGAGTTCTCTCATTCGGTGCTGCAGAGTCATCCGCACTCTCCCGCCCGTTTGGGAGCTTTGGTATAATCCCCATGGTCCTTTCAGGAACCCCAGCATCCACAAGGACGATAGAGAAAATAAGAATTTACTTACCGATAATTCTATTTCTCGGAGTCCGTAGTGGATGCTGGGCGCCCATCCCAAGTGCGGATTATCTGCAATACTTGTACATAGTTATTGCTAACTAAATCGGGTTATTGTTGTTGTGAGCCATCTTTTCAGAGGCTCCGCTGTTATCATACTGTTAACTGGGTTCAGATCACAGGTTGTACAGTGTGATTGGTGTGGCTGGTATGAGTCTTACCCGGGATTCAAAATTCCTCCCTTATTGTGTACGCTCGTCCGGGCACAGTACCTAACTGGAGTCTGGAGGAGGGTCATAGGGGGAGGAGCCAGTGCACACCACCTGATCGGAAAGCTTTACTTTTTGTGCCCTGTCTCCTGCGGAGCCGCTATTCCCCATGGTCCTTTCAGGAACCCCAGCATCCACTACGGACTCCGAGAAATAGAATTATCGGTAAGTAAATTCTTATTATTTTCTTTGTGGCTGAACATTGTACGCATATCGTATTCAAATGAAGGTATTATGAACAGCGCTGTTTCCTCTCATGTTTTTGATTAGTTTAAGCTGAAGCCTTGCAAAATGCTTCATTAGCAGCATCAGTTTAGTGCCAGCGACAACTTGTCTCCTTTCTTGATATTATGTCAGATGATTGCTAAACCTAATGTGACATTTGCTTTAATAACTAAAAGTCACTTCTTTCCTGCAATTTAAAACATTTAGAATTGTATTGGATTATTATGTTTTTTTTATGAAATTTAATTGCTTTACAGATGAAGCAGTGGAAATGGTGGTATGGTAGATTGCTATAGACCACTTGGACCATTGCTGTATGTAAAGAATTCTTCCACTATGATCATTGTGCATATATAGTTTAAACTTTCTACTATTTTTTAATTGTAAATCTATTAAGAGCTGCTTTCTGGTCTTGTAATACAGGTACTACAAACAACTTTCACAGCTTTTTGGTAGGTGTTTTGGTATGGTAGTCCCTTGTGAAAAAAAACAGGGACCATATGTGAGGTGTACTTGAGACCCTGCTGGTTTCTCTATTGCCAGTCAACACAAATATTAGATCTCAATGGACCTAACCTAATGTTAACTGGCTTCCTTAATACTTGCATTGGGCATCTTGCTATGCTAGTGGTGGTTGTCTTTTTCTTTTCTATGCCTTTCCATATTACATTAATTTGTATTTTAAAATGTGTCTAACTGTTTTTTATATAATAAAATTATATTGTGTCCAATAAACAGAGATCTTACTCAAGGTTAGGAGATCTTGATAGAAGATTTGCATTGGAGACCAATTTTAGAAAAATTGATAAATAGTATTTACGTTTTCAATTCATGCTCTAAAACATTTTCCGTTTCAGATGGCACAAAGTTCTCTACTTCCACACTGATGAATACCATACTAAGGAATGATTTCCAGTTAGTTGTAAACCACAGAACGCATCAAGTCCATTCATCTCCCGGAGGTAAGAGGCACGATTACCTGTACTGATTACTGTTCAGTCAATTATGGGGTATTTTCATGAACCAGTGAAAAGAGTGGAGAAGTGAGCCAGTGGAGAAGTTGCCCTTGGCAACCAATCAGTGTTGTGGCAACATCTATAAAATGCATTTTAGAAAATTATAAGTAGCGGCTGATTGGTTGCCATGGACAACTTCTCCATTGACTCACTTCCCCACACTTTTCACTGCTTCATGAATAGACCCCATTTTCTTTTAACTGTCTAAAATTCATATAACAAAGTCATAGAAGTAAAAAAGTTACAGTACAAAAAGCTGAAATTTTTGAAAACCTTATTTTTGTTGCTAGGAATGTAACCGGCATCCTTCTTAATAGAAGGATTATTTTACAGGCTATATTTGAGAAATGACGGCTACATATGAGTTTATGGTTTGGTATTTTATCGCTTTCCACTTTCTGTCGCCAAGCTTTGATAAATCAGCCCCATTGTATAGTAATACGGAATAAGGGGATATTGGGGTCTCGACAAATCTCTAGCTCACATTTAGACTAAAGACACTCTAATTTATTAATAGTTCTATTGGCTGTGCACATTAATTAAAAAATGTGCTAACCATTCTAAAGTTACTGATAAAAATCTGTGCTTGTGATGGCTTCTACACAGAAACACATCTGCATGCTCCGTTAACCAGTAAAGCATTCATTTATACATAAAAATTGGAAATATTTATCAGTTTAATGCTATAGTAGATTCTTGAAATCCATTGAAGATATCCAGTAGATTAAGCTTATGGAATCAATTTCCTTTACGGTAACATTATATAAGTCAAAACCCTCTTTAGTTAACATGTGCATGCTTGTTATTTATAAGGAGACAAAGATCAGATGTAATGTCCACTGCTTTCCTTCAGAAATGCTGCAGACTCAGGACTCCGGCCAAATGGACTCAGCGAAAAGCTTGGTGCACAGCCTGTATTCAGCTCTGCACTCAGAAGAATATTTGCTTAAGAAAGAGCAGGTGCTTTTACAGAGGTTGGAAGCACTGAATGAAGAGTTGCAGCCACTGCAGCAGGTAGGTAACTGTGTTACTGTCGGGGAATCTGTTACAGAGTGCTGGTTATGAAAGGAATGAGACACATAGGTTTCTTTTTGGTTTGTTAAGAATACCGTCTGCTTGCAGTTTCCTCTGATCACTAAAACATTTTTATAAGAGGATTTTAATTACCTACCAGTAAATCCTTTTCTCGTAGTCCGTAGGGGATACTGGGAATCCGTTTAGTACCATGGGTTATAGACTGATCTATACCCATGGGCACTCTAGAAGTTTGATTGTGTGTGCTGGCTCCTCCCTCTATGCCCCTCCTACTAGACTCAGTCTAGGAAACTGTGCCCAAGGAGACGGACATACATTGAGAAATGGATATAGAAAAGGAAAGTGGTGAGAATTCGAACCAGCATTACCAGAACAAGAGGAAAGCCATGCTAACCAAACTTGCAAACAGGGACAGCAACAGCTGAACCAAACAACAGTACTTAACCAAGTAACAGAGCAGGAAGAACGAAGCACCGGGCGGGAGCCCAGTATCCCCTACGGACTACGAGAAAAGGATTTACCGATAGGTAATTAAATTCCTATTTTCTCTTATGACCTAGGGGATACTGGGAATCCATTTAGAACCACGGGGAAGTACCAAAGCTCCCAAACCGGGTGGGAGAGTGCTGAGGTTCCTGCGGAACTGATTGACCAAACTGAAGGTCCTCAGACGCCAAAGTATCGAACTTGTAAACCTTAGCAACCGTGTTCGAACCTGACCAAGTAGCTGATTGGCAGAGCTGTAAAGCCGAGACACCCCGGGCAGCCGCCCAAGAGGAACCTACCAACCTAGTAGAGTGGGGTTGAACAGATTTTGGACACTGCAAACCCACCGTGGAATAAGCATGCTGGATAGTGAGCCTGATCCAGCGTGCAATGGACTGCTTCGAAGCAGGACACCCAATTTTATTGGGATCATAAAGAACTAACAGCGAGTCCAATTTACTGTGACTAGCTGCTCTCTTCACATAGACCTTCAAAGCTCTTACGACATGCAAAGACTTTGAAGTAGCAGAGGCGTCCGTAACAGCCGGAACCACAATAGGTTGGTTGACTTGAAACTCGGACACCACTTTAGGAAGAAATTGCTGACGAGTCCTGAGTTCAGCTCTGTCTTCATGGAAAATTAAGTAGGGGCTTTTGTGAGACAACGCCCCCAGCTCCGACACACGTCTTGCTGAAGCCAAGGCCAACAGTGTGACGGTCTTCCACATCGGGTACTTTACGTCTACCTCCTGCAACGGTTCAAACTAGTCAGATTGAAGGAACTGCACAACCAAATTGAGATCCCAAGGTGCCCTAGGAGGCACAAAGGGAGGTTGTAAGCGCAGAACACCTTTCAAGGACGTCTGGCCCTCAGTGAGAGAGAAGCCAATTGTTTCTGAAAGAAAATAGACAAGGGCGAAATCTGAACTTTAATGGAGCCTAGGCGTAGGCCCACATCCACTCCCGACTGCAGAAAAAGCAGGAAATGTCCCAGATGAAATTCCACCACAGAATATTGTCTGCTCTCACTCCAAGAGACCTACTTCCTCCAGATACAATGGTAATGTTTAGAAGTTACCCCCTTTCTGGCTTGAATCATAGTCTGGATAAGCTTGTCAGGAATCCCTCTCCTAGCTAGAATCAACCGTTCAACTTCCATGCTGTTAAACGTAGCCATGGTAAGTCTTGATAGAAGAACGGGCCCTGCTTCAGAAGATCCTCTCGAAGAGGCAGAGGCCATGGATCTACGATCAGCATCTCGAGAAGATCCGCATACCAGGCCCTTCGTGGCCAGTCTGGAGCAATGAGGATTGCTTGAACCTTTTCCCTTTTTATTCTTTTTAGAATTCTTGGGATCAGAGGAATGGGAGGAACCAAGTACACCAGCTGGTAAACCCACGGAGTTGTCAGGGCATCTACCGCTACTGCCTGTGGGTCCCTCGACCTTTAACAATACCGCTTGAGTCGAGAGGCCATCATGTAGATTTATACCTCCACCGACGTGTTAACCACCAGAACACCTCCGGGTGGAGGCCCCATTCCACCAGGTGCAGATCGTGTCTGCTGAGGAAGTCTGCTTCCCAGTTGTCTACTCCCGGAAGGAAGATCGCCAACAATGCCACAGCGTGTTTTTCCGCCCAGAGGACAATTCTTGACACCTCTGACATTGCGGCTCTGCTTTTCGTTCCGCCCTGTCAGTTTATGTACGTTACCACCGTCACATTGTCCGACTGGACCTGAATGGCTTGATTCTGAAGAAGAGATGAGGCCTGCAGAATGGTGTTGTAGATATCCCTGAGTTCCAAGATGTTTATTGGAAGGACGATTTCCTGACTTGACCATCTTCCCTGAATCTGCACTCCCTCTGTGACTGCTCCCCAACCTCTGAGGCTTGCATCTGTGGTTAGCAAAATTCAGTTCTGAATCCCGACCCTCGACTAGACGAGAAGTCTGTAGCCACCACAGGAGGGAGATCCTGGCTTTTGGTAACAGACGAATCCTCTGGTGCATGTGAAGATGCTATCCGGACCATTTGTCCAACAGATCCAGCTGGAACGGCCTAGCATGAAACCACCTGTACTGAATTGCTTCGTAAGAAGCCACCATTTTTTTCAGAAGGCGTATGCAGAGATGAACTGAGATTTGGGTTGGCTTCAAGACAGCCCTAACCATCAACTGGATTACCATTGCCTTTTCCAAGGGAAGGAATACTTTCTGAGACTGCGTCCAGTATCATTCCCAGGAACTGAAGCCTCTGCGTTGGTTCTAGGTGAGATTTTAACCCCAAAATATTGTGTTTTCTGCGCTAGATAAACTTTGAACAAATGCAGCACATACACTTTGGAAAAATTCACTAATTTTTCATACAATCAAATGCTACAAGAAATTAAGTACTGTTTGCACAAATTCTGTTTATATAGTTACATATAATAAATGAAACATTACTTCCCTTCTCTTTCTTTGTTGGGGGAACAATGAACTTCTCGAATACCACCGAACATTGAAATGTTTAAACTGAAAAAGATAATATACACAATAGTGCAGACATCCAGTAAAAAAAAAAAAAAATAGGGTTTTTATTTAAACACCGCACTCACAATATATCAATCAGATGAAAGCGTATAATGGGTCTCTGCTTGAAAGGAACGCACACAAGCGGTGTGGCTATTTTAAACCTGGTGGATAGGGGCTTAGTACTGGGACTGATCCTGAAGATATCCTAGGAGTATCCGGAACTCTGTAGGACTTTGGGGAACCAAAAAATTGATGAGTATACAGTCATCCCTATCACCAGTGATTCTACATGTTTTTATATTTCTTTGTTTGTGAGTGTATTTTTTATTAAATTTCTTCCTATAAGTGGGAGTCTGCACTATTGCTTTGCTTTATTCCTTTCAGCAAAGTACAGGAGGATATTAAAATAATTCATCAGAAACATCTGCATTCCTTTCAAGCAGAGACCCATTATACGCTTTCATCTGATTGATATATTGTGAGTGCGGTGTTTAAATAAAAACCCTATTTATTTATTTTTAAAATGGATGTCTGCACTATTGTGTATATTATCTTTTTCAGTTTAAACATTTCAATGTTCGGTGGTATTCGAGAAGTTTATTGTTCCCCCAACAAAGAAAGAGAAGGGAAGTAATGTTTAATTTATTATATGTAACCATATAAACAGAATTTGTGCAACCAGTACACTTAATTTCTAGGTGAGATTTTGGCAGGTTCAGAATCCACCCATGATCCAGGAGTAGTCTAGTTGAGAGGGCAATGTTCTCAAACAGCTGTTCTCTGGACGGTGCCTTTATCAGAAGATATTCCATGTATGGAACTATGTTCACTCCTGTCTGCGGAGCAACATCATCATCTCTGCCATCACTTTGGTGAACACCCTCGGAGACCAAATGACAGTGCCTGAAACTGGTAGTGACAGTCCTGCAGTGCAAACCGTAGATAAGCCTGATGAGGCGGCCAGATCGGAATGTGTAGGTATGCATCCTTGACATCCAGAGACTCTAGGAATTCCCCCTCCCCCAGACCTGAGATTACCGCTCTCAATGACTCCATCTTGAATTTGAACACTCGTAAGAACAGGTTCAATGACTTGAGGTTCAGAATCGGTCTTATCGAACCGTCCGGTTTTGGTACTACAAACAAGCTGGAATAGTAACCCTCGTTTTGTAGATGAGGTGTAAGCGGAACAATGACCTGGGTCTGTAACAGTTTTTGAATGGTGTTGTGTAAGTTTACTCTCGCCTCTTGTGAAAACTGGTAAGCCTGATTTGAAGTATCTGTGAGGTGGGAGCTCCTGGAACTCCAGTCTGTAGCCCTGGGATATAAGGTCTATGACCCAGGTATCCTGGCACAATCCGGTCCAGATGTGTCTGAAGAATTTTAGCCGGGCTCCCACCCTTCTGTCTTCCAGGCATCGCAGTCCACCGTCATACGGAAGGATTTGAGGAAGCAGAGTCTGAGCCCTGTTCCTGTGAACCAGCAGTCACTGGTTTGCATGTTTTTCCTCTAGCACCTCTGGTGGCGGTAGAAGAACCTCTGGCCTTGCCCCTAAACTTGGCAGTCCGAAAGGACTGTAGATTAGGTCCTGAGTAGGCCTTCCTAGCTGTCATAGCTGCAGAAGCTAGTTATGTGGACTTACCCGCAGTAGCTCAGGAGATCTATTTGTCGAGTTCATCCCCAAATAAGGCCTCTCCTGTGAAAGGTAGGCCTTCCACTCCTTTCCTGGAGTCCGCATCAGCCAGCCACTGACTTAGCCATAATCCTCTGCATGCTGACACTGCCATAGCTGTAGTGCGTGCATTAAGCAAACCTATTTCTTTTATGGCTTCCACCATAAAATTTGCAGAATCTTGTATATATGTAGGAGCAAAACAATTCCCTCTTGAGGTAAGGTGTCTAACCCCTCAAATTACCTGATCATTTAGCAATGGCTCTTGTAATCCACCCACATGCTATAGTAGGTCTCTGAGCCACCCCGGCAGCACTGTACAAAGATTTTAGTGTAGTCTCAATTTTGCAATCAGCCACATCTTTTAGGGAGGCTGCACAGGGGCAGGTAAGACAATTTTACGTGAGAGCCTGGAGACTGACGCATCACTATCGGTGGATTTTCACTTTTTTTCCCTATCCTCAGGAGGAAAAGATAACAACCACCTAGGGGTTTTTAAATTTCTTATCTGGATTAACCCACGGGTCTTCAAAAAGGGTATTTAGTTCCTTTGACACAGGAAAAGTGGCTGAGGATTTTTTTTTTTAATATTAAAGTAAGATTCCTCACTCTCCTCTGTCACCTTTTATAAGGGATATTTAGAATTTCTCTGATAGCATCTATGAAATCCTCTACACCCTGGGACAGAGTACCCTCCCCTACCTCTGTGTCCACCTCACCTTCCTCCATTTCTGACCCTTCATTATCAGAGTCAGAATGCAGGATATGGGCCAAAGTACGTTTTTGCAGACAAATGGTAGGGAACTGAGATGCTGGTCTGGTTACTGAGTCCTTTTTCATAAACTCATCCATAGATTGCCTTAAGTATTTTGTCTCTTTCTCATTACGAGATAATTTTGTAGAAATGGTGGAAATCATTCCCTTAATGGAGTCCAGCCATGCTTGTTCTGCCCTACTAGCCTGGAAAGGGATACTACACTGAGTACACACTAGTGAACCCCCTGGAGAAGAGACACACTATGCCTTACATGACACACACTCTCTGCCTGACATACTGCAGTAGTGACAGTGCACACACAGGAAAAGGTTAAAAGCACAATTAACCCACAAAGCGTCCTTCCAGAGAGAGACAGAGAGAGTATGGAACCAGCACACGGGGCCCTTATTGCTAATGCTAAGCTAGCCGGGTTGCAGACTAAGTACCTAGATTAGGGACCTAGGGGGTGATTCAGACCCGATCGCCAGCTGCATTTTTTCACAGCGGTGCGATCGGGTCTAAACAGCGCATGAGTGTAGCCCGCAGTGCACAGGCGCGTCGGCTGCTGGCGATGGCTGTCGCAGGGCAGCGATGAATCTAACAAAGAAAGTGATCGCACAGGCGATCGCAAGAAGATTGACGGGCAGAAGGCGCTCGTGGGCGGCAACTCACCGTTTTCTGGGAGTGTCCGGAAAAACGCAGGCGTGCCCAGCCGTTTCGGAGGAGGATTCCTGACGTCACCACCTGTCCGGATCGTCGCAGCGGCTGAGTAAGTCCTGGCTGTGCAGAAACTGCACAAACTTTTGTTTGTGCAGCCGACTGCACAGCCGATCGCACCCCTGCAAAGTGCTTACCCCCTCCCCTGTAGGCGGCGATTACCTGGTCGCATCAGTGCAAAAAATAACCTGCGTGCGACCAGGTCTGAATTAGGCCCTTAGTACACTAGAAACCGGTTCCCCCTGCTATAACCCCCTAGTATCGCTGAGGTAAACTGGAGGCTTTCCGGAGGAGCTGCGCGTCCCTGACAGTCAGCATCTGTGTCAGCTGCAGTAGGGAAAATGGCATTGGTGAGCTGCTGGATCCACTCATAGTGAAGCCCCACCCCTTCAGTGGTGCACTGTTTTCCCGCTTTTCTTATACTGGCTTATGTGTCTGTGTGCATAAAATGGAGACATTCCCCTTTTATGGCCATAGTGCCAGTCTGGGTACTGTGTACACTGCAGTGTACTTAGTCAGGAGACTTAGTCCGCCCTGTGTAGAAGCCGCGTGTCTCCGTACCCTCATGCTTAGTACTCACCACTCTTCATTCTTCTGGCTCTGTTAGGGGTGGCGGCGTGCTTCGGGAATGAAAATAACAAACTTTTAAAATGAAATGTGGAAAACACTTCAGGAGCTTCCAGAGATGTGACAGGCTCCTCCGGGCACATTTTCTAAACTGAGTCTGGTTGGAGGGGCATAGAGGATGGAGCCAGCACACGCAATCAAACTTTTATAGAGGCCATGGCTCCTAGTGGACCCGTCTATACCCCATGGTACTAAATGGATTCCCAGTATCCCCTAGGATGCAAGAGAAATACAGTTTTGGCTTTGTGTTCTGATTAGCACCTGAAAAGACTTACATAGACATTTAATTACAGTGTGTTAGAGTAAAGAAAGAGGATATATGTGTACATGTATGTGTGTGTATGTGTGTATATATATATATAGAGCACTGTTAAATATTCACCACTGTCAACCACCGATTGAATTTCTGCTGGAACTGTTAGAGTTGACCCTTACCTGTAATTATTTTAAATTTGGTGACCGGTACTACCTCCAAACGTCTGGGACCGCGATGGGAAGTAACATAGCCCCGGCGTACGCCAATCTCTATATGGAGGAATACGAACAACAATTTATACTCCGGGCGTTTGGTGGTAGTATCGGTTATTACAAGCGGTTCATAGATGATGTATTTCTTCTGTGGTTTGATGATAAGGCAGCCTTGGAGGACATGGTTGTGCAACTCAATCAGTTAGACACACCAATTCGCTTTACCATGGAATGTAATTCTAGCAGTATTAATTTTTTGGACGTGACTATATTTACCACTGATAGGGGTTATGGATTTAAACTGTACAGGAAGATCACTGATCGCAATACACTACTCCATTATGGCAGCTATCACCCGAAACCACTTAAGGAGAGTCTACCCATTTCCCAATTCATCAGAGTTATGCGTAACAACTCGGATATCCAGATTCGTGAAGAACAATTAGTGGAGATGCAACATCGGTTCCTCGAGAGGGGATATCACCCTGATGTGGTGGAGAAATGTCTACATAAAGCTGAAACCCGCTTTAAGGGCGGTAAGAAATCTGTAAATAAGCTGGAGAAACCATTTGTGTTTCTAACAACTTATGACACGGGTAGTTTCGCCACAAGAACTGCCATAAAACAGAATTGGGGGATTGTGGCGACTGACAATACCCTCAAAGATGTATTACCAAAACAACCATTAATAGCCTATAGACGTGGACCAAACCTACGCAATATGCTGATGCGACCGGATCAATCAGTGGTGAAAGAAGTGGAGGGATGGCTACCCCCTAAGAAGCTTGGGTGCTATAAATGCCCTAATTGTACTACCTGTAGGGGGATGCTAACAGGTAATTCCTTCCCGCACCCACAGAATGGAAAACGGATCCCTATACAACATCGTTTGACATGCACGTCCGACTTTGTAATTTACATACTGACATGCCCATGTTCACTTGTATATGTGGGCAAAACTATAAGGTCCTTCCGGGAACGGATCTCTAATCATCGCTCGAATATCAGACAAGCATTGAAAACGGGCGGGTCTGACAAACCAGTCGCTCGACACTTTGTGCAATTCAAACATCAACTAACAGCTTTGCGCTATATGGTGATAGACAGAGTACCACCACTATCCAGGGGCGGCGATCGAGCAAAGATACTCTTACGCCGGGAAGCCTTCTGGATCTACAGATTGGAGACTGTTTTTCCCAAGGGTCTCAATGACTCAGTACACCTTAGCATTTTTCTATAAACTGGTCACAGCATATGTTTTGGTAACTCCACTTATTAATTTATTTTTCATTTTTCTCCTTATTTTTACTTTTTCATTTTTTTCATATTTGTCTATGGTGTATTGCGCACAGTGATTCTTCCTGTTACTTGATCCATATACTATGCTTGTTTAAAAGATTGTTACTATTATCGCTATTATTGCTAAAGGTAATGTGAGAAGGGCAGGATACTAAATGTGTCATCACTTAACCTTACGTTAGTCAGATACATTTCTCACTTAACGTGATCATAGATGATTGATGACCTGATTATGTTTAGTCAAATTTATTAGTCTCCTTTGATTTATATAAATGACACAATGCTGCTAATGTATGTACTCCGAACTTGTGGGTCATCTGACGCGTCTATATGTATTATGGGGTTACTATGGGGATGATTTGCCTTTATGACGCCGTATGTATTATACACGTGACTTTACACGTGTTTGCGTTCCATCTCGGCCGAGCGGTCACTTCCGCTTCCGCTGGCGTGCGTGTCACGAGCGGTAATGGAATACAGCACGGCTGGGTAAGTTGAATATGTTTTGGCATTACATGGAACGGATTTTAAAATGATAATTGGTGGGAGCTTTTCTATTGGCATAATCTCTACTAGATAGTAGTTTATTTTAACATATGGTGTGGTGCACGAGCACTCCGGGTTTTATGTTTAACTCTTTGATCATTACTGTGACTATATAAGGGTGAACTATGTATGTATCATTTGAACCTTGAAAATGGCCCAGTAAGGACCGAAACGTCGGTGTGACTATGATGTCTGTGCTACATTAAAACCCTGCTTAACTACATGAATCGTCTGGTGAGTGCACTCTTTCCATGATTATATGCATTCAAGGGACCAATAGGGTGCATACCCCTAGTCTCATGAACATTGAGTGACACCCCAGCAAGTGTTGAATTTGGAGAGTGCCAACAATCTGTGACTCTTTTTATATATATATATATATATATATATATATATATATATATATATATATTTTGATTGATGTTATGTTTGATTTTGATGGTGTTAGCAGGCAACACTTTCTGTATTCTGTTGCACACAACGCATTGTCGTCGGACCATTTGCTGAGATCTGCTTGCATATTGAAGCGTGCATGGCCAGCATTAGAATCCTGCTGTGAAAGGGGAATGTACTTTGTTTTCTGCTGCGGGGTACACTGGGCTCCACAAGGATAGACATTGGGGTGTAGAATAGGATCTTGATCCGAGGCACCAACAGGCTCAAAGCTTTGTCTGTTCCCAGAATGCACAGCGCCACCTCCTCTATAACCCCGCCTCCCTGCACAGGAGCTCAGTTTTGTAGTTGGTGCTGCAATAAGCAGGCACATAACAGAGGGGCTGCTCCAGGCAGCCCTAAGAAGACCTTTTTTTGAAGTAAAAAGTGAAGACTTCAAGGGTAGCAGCGGTGGTAAATGTCAGAAGACATTCACTGCTGCAGCTCCAGCTCTCCCCAGCGGCGCTGTACACTCCCGAGCCCTGGTTGCCGGGTAACTACAGCAGGAGGCTCCGTTTTTTTTCACGTCAGGCACACACGATGGGGGCTCTCCGGGATCGCGTGGCCGCGCTTCGGGAGGTGGTAAGTGGGTCCCGCTTGCAGGACCCGGTCTTTATCACGATCCGGCACGGTCAGTGGGAGGCGGGCCGCGCGCGCTCGCGGTGGACGCTGTGGCAGTACAGGCGATCCCACTAGATCACCAGGGCATGGGTGCAGGTCAGGTTTTCTCTCTAAACCATTTTTCAGTAGCCCACAGTACCCCGTGGTTTTGCCAGCAGGGGGATAAGGATTAGACCTGAAGCCCCTCCCCCAGCCCCAGGGCACCATTTCCCGCAAATGTTCCCGCCCTGGAGCTGCATATCTGTCTCTCCCTCACTCCCTGTCAATGTCTGGGCGCTATTATCTCTCAGCTTCACTGTTCCTGGGACTGCTTGGGAAAATCCTCCCGTGTAAAGCCACCTGGTTGTCAGTGCTGTGACTTTACATGACACTTAAGTATTCTACCTGCCTTTTTAGACAGTGCTAGTTAAGAAAGAGTGCATTTAGTCAGGGTTTTCTAGTACAATTACCCTGTGATATACATCCAGTTCATACTGTGTAGTGTTAGATCTATTGACTATATAGCTATATATATATATATATCAGCTAGTCCAGTGCAGTATTATTGTTAGTAATAACCTCTGCATTGTACAAACTGTGACTATATGTGTGTGCATTAGATAGCTGAGTGGTGTCCATTTCGTGTCTTTCACTCAACTTGCTATCCCTATATTCTATAACCTGAGGGGGCTTGGTGCGTCAGGTTTTATATTGATATAGGATTTTCACAAAGATATACTGTATTACGTATTTTTCTCTGTGATTTAGTCACCATATCTCTCCTTTATCTCTGCTAGTGCTGACTGCACTGCACAGGAGTTTGGGTAAGAGGTATTGTGCTGCTGCCAATTGTACTGTGTTACCTGATACTGCAAGTTATGTCTGCTTCTGAGGGTAACAGTTCTGGGGCTGAACACACTGCCGGTGTTGCTGAAGCCATAGATCCCTATGAGGAGAATATAGCAGCTGTGGGCTCTGGTTCTGGGGGCTCCTTGCCCCCCAGTGGGACTGTGGCAACGGAGGTACATAATGACCCACCGTGGGCCGCTTTTTCCACGCTTCTACATACGCTAGTTAATAAACTAACACCCCCTATGGGACCCCCTATGCCGGTACAACCGTATGTGGTCCCTGCAGCTAACCCGCCGTGGGCGGATGATTTATCTGCCCAATTGAAGTTGAACCAGTCCCTGACTACTAAAAAGTCTGACCATCGCTCGCCTAAGTCCAAGGGGTCCTCTAAGCGAGCGCTTGTCTCCTCACAATCCACTGCTGTCACTTACACCTCGTCTGATGAAGACGGCACTTACACTGACCCCACAGGTTGATGGGGAGGGTAGTTCACATGTGGATGTTCCTGATCTTTTGGAGGCTATTAAGTTAATTCTACAGATTACGGATGATCCCGAGCCATCCGTCCCTCCTAAGAAACCAGATAGGTTCAAGCGTCAGAAGGTGGTTAAACAAGTTTAACCTCACTCTGACCACCTAGTGGATATACGTCAGGAACCCTGGCAAAACCCGGGTACGAAGTTTGTGCCTCAAAAGAAGATGCTGGCTCGCTATCTCCTTGCACCAGAGCTGTCTAAGAATTGGGAAACTCCTCCTCCAGTAGACTCACATGTGGCTAGGATGGTGGTTTCCTCAGCTCTACCTGTCACTACCGTCACATCTCTAAAGGAGCCTATGGATAAACGTGTGGAGGGTTGTCTGAAAGCGATTTACAGCCTCACGGGTGCTGCACAAAGGCCCACTATTGCAGCAACATGGGCTGCAGAGGCTATTGAAGCATGGGCCTTGGAGTTAGAAGCTGAAATCTCTTCTGACAATGCTAGACAATGCTTGTCATATATTGTCACAGCTTCTCGCTATATTAAAGAGGTGGCTTCTGATGCCGGTATCCTAGCAGCTAAGGCCTCTACTACGTCAGTCCTGGCTCGCCGGATATTGTGGCTGAAATCCTGGTCTGTGGATCTGGACTCTAGAAAAACCCTGGAGGTACTCCCTTTCAAGGGAGATATTCTGTTTGGGGAGGACTTACATAAGATAGTGGCTGACTTGGCTACTGCCAAAACTGCCTGTCTGCCAAGTACCGCTCCTTCTGTGTCGAAGGCTAAAGGTACTTCCTTTCGCCCCTTTCGTCCTTCAGGTAAAGCAAAAGGTCAGGCGTACAACAAGCAGGCCCGCACTTTCAAACCTGGTAAGCCAAAGCCCAAAAGAGCCTGGGCGGCCCATCAGCCAGCTTCCAAGGCCGATAAGCCTGCCGCATGACGGGGCGGGCCTCCCCCTGGGGGATCCCAGGGTGGGGGGCCGGCTTCTAGGGTATACCCAGGAATGGTTGAAGACCACTTCAGATGCCTGGGTACGGGAAGTCGTCACTCGAGGTTACGCTATAGCCTTCAAAAACCAACCCCCTCATCGATTTTGCCAGACAGACGTCCCGTTGGACCAGACAAAGGCAAACACTCTGCATTCGGTGGTACAGACCCTCCTGAATACAGGAGTCGTAGTACAGGTGCCTCTTGCGCAGAGGGGCCGGGGGTACTATTCTCCGCTGTTTCTAGTCTCTAAACAGAAAGGGTCCTCCTGGCCCATTCTCAACCTCAAGGCATTGATCAGGTTTGTGAAGGTTTCCAAGTTCCGTATGGAAACCCTTCGCTCTATAGTTCTGGCCTTGGAACCTGGGGACTACATGGTCTCCCTGGACATACAGGATGCTTACCTGCATATTCCTATAGCAGCGTCACATCAGCAATACCTGAGGTTTGCTATTGGCAACCTCCATTACCAGTTTCGGGCATTACCTTTTGGTTTAACAACGGCTCCGCGAGTCTTCACCAAAGTCATGGCGGTGATGACGGTGGTACTCCGCCGTCAAGGGGTCAGGATACTGCTGTATCTGGACGACTTGTTAATCCTGGCAAATTCCCCAGAACTTCTCCTACGTCATCTAGATATGACGGTCCAGTTTCTACAAGCCCACGGGTGGCTCATCAACTGGAAGAAATCCTCCCTGATGCCTGCTCAGAGCATGGTGCATCAGGGAGCGCTATTGGACACTCACAACCAGAGGTTGTTCTTGTGTCAGGAGAAAGTCCTGAAGCTTCAGGACAGGATTCGTTGCTTCCTTTCTCGTCCGCAAGTGTCGATACATTCGGCGATGCAAGTGCTGGGCCTCATGGAATCAGCATTCGACGTGGTGGAGTATGCTCAATTCCATTCTCGCCCCCTCCAGAGGCTGATTCTAGCCAAGTGGAACGGCCTGCCTCACCGGATCAGGTCTCAAATAATCTAATTGACTCCGCAGGTCCATCTGTCGCTGCTCTGGTGGCTCCAGGACCAACAATTGTGCAGGGGCTGTCCCTTCTGGATATCCAACTGGGTCCTGTTGACGACAGATGCCAGTCTAAGAGGTTGGGGCGCGGTGCTGGAGCAACACTCCCTTCAGGGTCGGTGGACCAAGGAGGAGTCCCTCCTCTCAATCAACATTCTAGAATTGCGGGCGGTCTTCAATGCATTGAACCTGGCCCAGCATTTAATTCAGAACCGTCCTGTTCAAGTGCAGTCGGACAACGCCACCACAGTGGCTTACATAAATCATCAAGGCGGCACTCAAAGCCGTCTGGCAATGAAGGAAGTCTCACGGATTCTACATTGGGCGGAATGCCATCTACCGTCCATATCGGCAATCTTCATGCCGGGAGTCCTGAATTGGGAAGCGGACTTTCTCAGTCGTCAGGACGTACATGCCGGCGAGTGGGGCCTCCATCCAGAAGTGTTTCAACTCCTAGTGGAAAAGTGGGGTCTTCCAGACGTAGATCTGATGGCGTCTCAACACAATCACAAGGTTCCGGTCTTCGGAGCAAGGACAAGGGATCCTCAAGTAGCATTCGTGGCTGCGATGGCGGTGCCGTGGAGGTTTCGGCTGCCATACGTGTTCCCTCCGGTGTCACTCCTGCCCAGGGTAATTCAGAAGTTCAAGCAAGAAAAAGTAATTCTGCTTCTCATAGCTCCAGCGTGGCCCAGACGGCACTGGTTCTCAGACCTGCAAGGCCTATCGTCAGAGCGTCCAATTCTACTTCCACAACGCCCAGACCTCCTCGTTCAGGGCCCCTGTGTCTACCAGGACCTAGCCCGGCTGTCTTTGACGGCGTGGCTCTTGAAGCTTCCGTCTTAAGGGCTAGAGGGTTTTCAGAGGCGGTCATTCAAACTATGTTGCGGGCCCGGAAACCGGCTTCTGCTCTGATTTACTATAGAGTCTGGCATTCTTACTTTGTTTGGTACGCTTCTAACGATTATGACGCTTCCAAGTTTAGTACGGCCAAGTTGTTGGCTTTTCTTCAGCAGGGCCTGTACTTAGGCCTGCGTTTGGCCTCCTTCAAGGTTCATATTTCTGCCTTGTCGGTGTGGTTTCAGAGAAAAATTGCGACCTTACCTGATGTGCATACCTTTCCTCAGGGTGTGTTGCGTATCCAACCTCCGTATGTCCCGCCTGTGGCTCCTTGGGACTTGTCGGTGGTTTTGAAGGCGTTACAAGAGTCTCCGTTTGAACCTCTTGTTTCAGCTGATCTTAAGTGGCTTTCCCTTAAGGTGGTGTTTCTGCTGGCTATTGCTTCAGCTAGAAGAGTGTCGGATTTGGGAGCCTTGTCCTGTAGTTCCCCATATCTGATATTTCACCGTGACCGGGCGGTTCTGAGGACTCGTCCCTGATATTTACCTAAGGTGGTCTCCTCGTTCCACCTTAACCAGGAGATTGTGGTTCCGTCACTTGTTTCTCCTGATCTGCCTCCCAAAGAGCGGTCTTTGGATGTGGTACGGGCTCTCTGTATCTATGTGAAGAGAACTGCTTCTATTAGGAAATCTGATTCTCTCTTTGTGCTGTTTGGATTTCACAAACGGGGCTGGCCTGCTCACAAGCAAACTTTGTCAGATGGATTAGAATGGTGATTGCACATGCTTATGTGAGGGCTGGTCGGTCGGCTCCTGCTCACATTACGGCCCATTCTACTCGGTCTGTTGGACCTTCTTGGGCGGCCCGCCGTGGTGCGACCCTTGAACAATTGTGCAAGGCGGCTACGTGGTCCTCAGTGAACACGTTCATAAGGTTCTATGCCTTCGATACTGCCACTTCCCAGGATGCTTCCTTTGGACGCCGGGTTCTTGTGCCCGCTACAGTGCATCCCCTCCCATAAGGATCTGCTTTAGGACATCCCCAATGTCTATCCTTGTGGAGCCCAGTGTACCCCGCAGCAGAAAACGAGATTTATGGTAAGAACTTACCTTTGTTAAATCTCTTTCTGCGAGGTACACTGGGCTCCACAAGGCGCCCACCCTGACACACTTAGCTTCTTTGGGTTGGTATGGCATTAGCCGCTGACACTTCTCCTGTCGTGAGAGTGTGGTGTATGTGGCTACTAACCGTTGTCGTCTCTTTTCCTGCTACGGCATTGGGCTGGTTAACTAAAAACTGAGCTCCTGTGCAGGGAGGCGGGGTTATAGAGGAGGCGGCGCTGTGCATTCTGGGAACAGTCAAAGCTTTGAGCCTGTTGGTGCCTCGGATCAAGATCCTACTCTACACCCCAATGTCTATCCTTGTGGAGCCCAATGTACCTCGCAGAAAGAGATTTAACAAAGATAAGTTCTTACCATAAATCTCGTTTTATGGGTGAATTGGAAATTTAAAGTGGCCTTGGTTAAAAAAATAAAAATAAATCCTGGAAGTTGCCCCATGTAGGCAGTATCAAATCAACTGTAGGTAAGGCCCAACATGACAGACCTTTAGCCCTAGACACATTACAATACAATGAACATTCCACAGTTTTCTACAGAGTACATCAAGTACCCCAGTGACTTCCACAGAGTACATTGAGCATCCCAATGACCGCAATACAATGCATCTAGGATCCCAGTGACTGCCACCAGGGATACCAAAACCACTTGTCTCAAGTGGATTAGGCTAGCATACTTTTCTACACAGGGTGGGGCTCTAGCCTGACTTACCTGGTGGGTCTACTCTTGGGATATCATGGAACCTGTGACCTACTTTATTACATATTGAAATTCCATCGCCTTCTACTCCTATTTTCTCCTAACCAGAATGGTGAGTCAACAGAAAAAAATGATCTTACAATTGCCAACCTTTTCATGTGTTGATACATCCTGTGTTGACCATTTCATTGTCAAACTTTTTCTCATGACGACCAATTATGGTCGACGTAATGACTGTCGACCATAACTAGGTCGACCCATTGAGCCATAACCGTTTATCCGGACAATTTCAAACATTCTTTCCAATAAGCAGGGAGATGAACTCTGTCTTTGTATTGCCAGGGGTGGATTTTTTTCTGTTTCTCAACATATGTAACTAATTTCAACATTATTCATTTGTCTTTAAGAATGCCATACTTGTTTTTACAAGAAGTCTTTTACTAAGATGCTATAGAACTTTCCGTAATTGTAAAAGGTAACAGACTCAAGAATCAATTGATATAATTTTATTTTCACAAAGGTGGGCATGGCTTATTTAGTAATAAAATGAAAGTACTTGGAACACGAGTTAGCCAGTTGTGATATAAATTAGCTTCTATTATCAAATAGAAAATCAGGTAGAAATATGACCAGCAGTAAGAAAAGTATTGGTTATATGCTATCAAAGTGTATTTTGATTCGCTTTCCCATAGGCAAAGGTGAATTTAATGACTATATCGGATGCCAAAACCACACGTCTCAAGTGGATTGGGCTAGCGTACCTGTCTACACAGGGTGGGGCTCTGGCCTGGCTTACCTGGTGGGTTTACTCTTGGGATATCATGGAACCTGTGACATACTTCATTACATATGGAAGTGCCATCGCCTTCTACTCCTATTTTCTACTAACCAGAGTGGTAAGTCAACAGAGAAAACTGATCTTACAAGTCTTGGATAAAATGCAGACCATAGTTAATTACAGTATTAGGCAGGAAAGCCTGCAATGAATATGTAATGTGTTTGTTAGTGCACTAAAAGGCTGCCCAGAATCATTCTGTATTGAAAATAATCGCATTATACAGCAAGTTGCTTTTCTAGCAATAAAGCCTCAGAAGGAAAGGACAACTACACTTTGAATACAAGTTTCTTTACTCAAGAGCTACTAATCACATTCACAAATATGTGAATATCTGCAGTGCTCTTCAGTATGGCTGTAGACAGTAGGGTTGATGTCAGATCAGTAACTAGACATTTATGCTCACTGGGCGAGAGAGAGCATCGGCAGCCCCCTACCCTTCCACAGCAAGGTAATGAGTGGATCTGCATTGACTTGATTGGTTTTGGAATTTATACTTGAAATGTAGGAGATTTAGATCAATAAAATACTGTATGTAGTCATATAAATATATCCCTGATTCTAATCTAATGGTAAACTTTATATAATGTTTCAAAGAGCTTCTATTAAACATCTTGAAAGGAATGTTTAGACATACAGATTTGCCCTCCCTCATCGAAGCTGCAGTTAAACAGCCCATCTAGTCGCGCCTAGTCGTACGTGCGTTTACTAATGCTCAGTGTATTTTTTGGGATTTTCCCCTGAAAATGTGTCTTATTTGCATCGCTATGAGAATAAGACGCACAATCAGACTATGCTGAATAAAATTAGATCAGCATGACTATATTCTGTGTTCAACTGCACCTGTATCTGCATACGAAATGCTATGTTACAGCTGATTAAAATATGCAGCATGCATATATTCTGTGTGGGACTGCGCCTGTATCTGCATTAAGTTAGTGTTTTCCAGGAATAACATATCACTTATAGTACCTCCGGGTTTATCTCCGCACTTCCTGTAGTTCCGGAGTAGTGGATGTTTACTCGCAGCCCCATAAATGTGCAAGTCCGGGCTGCGAGGGGCATGAGTTGTACTTCTGGCAGCAGAGTGAAAACCTGTATGCTATGACAAGTTGCACCCTTTGAGGGCAATAGAATTGACCCCTTAAAATGTTGTAAAATCTTGTATGGGTTGATTTGTAATGACATCTTGAATATTTAGACCAGTAACCTATATATTTGCCTCTGTTGCAGGACTATGTTTATCCAGATGTTAGAGACCGCCAGTTCCTACATATCTTCTACAAAAGAGCCAAGAAGCATCACTTTGATGTGGAGAAGTACAATAAATTGAGAAATGAGGTTACAGAGGTATTGCCAACCTGAACTTCCCTTCTCTTTGTTGTGCTAGCTTATTTGTTCTACAGTATATTTGCGTTGCAAGAAAACCAAACTACATAAAGCTGCTGCTGAGTAGTAGTGATACATTGGAACTATCATGTGGTCTTTATACATTAGAACTACTTTACGCTGAAGGTTGCACCAAGCCAGATTATCCTGATATAGTTTACAGTAAGTGGCCGGTCACATACGGTTGTATACCATTGGAAGTAGGATAGACCTATAACAGTTTTCTAGCATGGTGTCACACAGGCAATTTCCATCTGCAAATCTGCTAGCAGTCAGACTGCTCAAAACTCTAGTGGTCGTAGATCTCAAATAGCATTTTGCTGAGACACTGAAGTAATTTAGAAATGCTTATTCCCTGGTACATGGGAGGGATTAGGCTCTGATGATGCTACATGCAGCATATTCTGGGTTAAATCCTTTTGATGTGAGTTGAACCAGCAAGGACTTGCATATGCCAGCAGAGAGCGAGCAAGCTCCATGAATGCTACTGTAGCACTTGTATAGCTGGAAAAGCACCAGTGTGTCCCTACCATAAAGACAATGTGATAGAACTTAATAATCAGCAGGTCGACTGTAGTTGAAGAACCAGTTATGCCAGTGCAATCTATTGCTTTGTTGGGTTCCCAGTAGAGATGAGCGCCTGAAATTTTTCGGGTTTTGGTTTTGGGTTCGGTTCCGCGGCCGTGTTTTGGGTTCGACCGCGTTTTGGCAAAACCTCACCGAATTTTTTTTGTCGGATTCGGGTGTGTTTTGGATTCGGGTGTTTTTTTCAAAAAACCCTAAAAAACAGCTTAAATCATAGAATTTGGGGGTCATTTTGATCCCATATTATTATTAACCTCAAAAACCATAATTTCCACTCATTTTCAGTCTATTCTGAATACCTCACACCTCACAATATTATTTTTAGTCCTAAAATTTGCACCGAGGTCGCTGGATGACTAAGCTAAGCGACCCTAGTGGCCGACACAAACACCTGGCCCATCTAGGAGTGTCACTGCAGTGTCACGCAGGATGGCCCTTCCAAAAAACACTCCCCAAACAGCACATGACGCAAAGAAAAAAAGAGGCGCAATGAGGTAGCTGTGTGAGTAAGATTAGCGACCCTAGTGGCCGACACAAACACCGGGCCCATCTAGGAGTGGCACTGCAGTGTCACGCAGGATGTCCCTTCCAAAAAACCCTCCCCAAACAGCACATGACGCAAAGAAAAATAAAAGAAAAAAGAGGTGCAAGATGGAATTGTCCTTGGGCCCTCCCACCCACCCTTATGTTGTATAAACAGGACATGCACACTTTAACCAACCCATCATTTCAGTGACAGGGTCTGCCACACGACTGTGACTGATATGATGGGTTGGTTTGGACCCCCACCAAAAAAGAAGCAATTAATCTCTCCTTGCACAAACTGGCTCTACAGAGGCAAGATGTCCACCTCATCATCATCCTCCGATATATCACCGTGTACATCCCCCTCCTCACAGATTATCAATTCGTCCCCACTGGAATCCACCATCTCAGCTCCCTGTGTACTTTGTGGAGGCAATTGCTGCTGGTCAATGTCTCCGCGGAGGAATTGATTATAATTCATTTTAATGAACATCATCTTCTCCACATTTCCTGGATGTAACCTCGTACGCCGATTGCTGACAAGGTGAGCGGCGGCACTAAACACTCTTTCGGAGTACACACTTGTGGGAGGGCAACTTAGGTAGAATAAAGCCAGTTTGTGCAAGGGCCTCCAAATTGCCTCTTTTTCCTGCCAGTATAAGTACGGACTGTGTGACGTGCCTACTTGGATGCGGTCACTCATATAATCCTCCACCATTCTTTCAATGTTGAGAGAATCATATGCAGTGACAGTAGACGACATGTCCGTAATCGTTGTCAGGTCCTTCAGTCCGGACCAGATGTCAGCATCAGCAGTCGCTCCAGACTGCCCTGCATCACCGCCAGCGGGTGGGCTCGGAATTCTGAGCCTTTTCCTCGCACCCTCAGTTGCGGGAGAATGTGAAGGAGGAGATGTTGACAGGTCGCGTTCCGCTTGACTTGACAATTTTGTCACCAGCAGGTCTTTGCACCCCAGCAGACTTGTGTCTGCCGGAAAGAGAGATCCAAGGTAGGTTTTAAATCTAGGATCGAGCACGGTGGCCAGAATGTAGTGCTCTGATTTCAACAGATTGACCACCCGTGAATCCTTGATAAGCGAATTAAGGGCTGCATCCACAAGTCCCACATGCCTAGCGGAATCGCTCCCTTTTAGCTCCTTCTTCAATGCCTCCAGCTTCTTCTGCAAAAGCCTGATGAGGGGAATGACCTGACTCAGGCTGGCAGTGTCTGAACTGACTTCACGTGTGGCAAGTTCAAAGGGCATCAGAACCTTGCACAACGTTGAAATCATTCTCCACTGCACTTGAGACAGGTGCATTCAACCTCCTATATCGTGCTCAATTGTATAGGCTTGAATGGCCTTTTGCTGCTCCTCCAACCTCTGAAGCATATAGAGGGTTGAATTCCACCTCGTTACCACTTCTTGCTTCAGATGATGGCAGGGCAGGTTCAGTAGTTTTTGGTGATGCTCCAGTCTTCTGTACGTGGTGCCTGTACGCCGAAAGTGTCCCGCAATTCTTCTGGCCACCGACAGCATCTCTTGCACGCCCCTGTCGTTTTTAAAAAAATTCTGCACCACCAAATTCAAGGTATGTGCAAAACATGGGACGTGCTGGAATTTGCCCATATTTAATGCACACACAATATTGCTGGCGTTGTCCGATGCCACAAATCCACAGGAGAGTCCAATTGGGGTAAGCCATTCTGCGATGATCTTCCTCAGTTGCCGTAAGAGGTTTTCAGCTGTGTGCGTATTCTGGAAAGCGGTGATACAAAGCGTAGCCTGCCTAGGAAAGAGTTGGCGTTTGCGAGATGCTGCTACTGGTGCCGCCGCTGCTGTTCTTGCGGCGGGAGTCCATACATCTACCCAGTGGGCTGTCAAAGTCATATAGTCCTGACCCTGCCCTGCTCCACTTGTCCACATGTCCGTGGTTAAGTGGACATTGGGTACAACTGCATTTTTTAGGACACTGGTGAGTCTTTTTCTGACGTCCGTGTACATTCTCGGTATCGCCTGCCTACAGAAGTGGAACCTAGATGGTATTTGGTAACGGGGGCACACTGCCTCAATAAATTGTCTAGTTCCCTGTGAACTAACGGCGGATACCGGACGCACGTCTAACACCAACATAGTTGTCAAGGACTTAGTTATCCGCTTTGCAACAGGATGACTGCTGTGATATTTCATCTTCCTCGCAAAGGACTGTTGGACAGTCAATTGCTTACTGGAAGTAGTACAAGTGGGCTTACGACTTCCCCTCTGGGATGACCATCGACTCCCAGCAGCAACAACAGCAGCGCCAGCAGCAGTAGGCGTTACACGCAAGGATGCATCGGAGGAATCCCAGGCAGGAGAGGACTCGTCAGAATTGCCAGTGACATGGCCTGCAGGACTATTGGCATTCCTGGGGAAGGAGGAAATTGACACTGAGGGAGTTGGTGGGGTGGTTTGCGTGAGCTTGGTTACAAGAGGAAGGGATTTACTGGTCAGTGGACTGCTTCCGCTGTCGGCCCAAGTTTTTGAACTTGTCACTGACTTATTATGAATGCGCTGCAGGTGACGTATAAGGGAGGATGTTCCGAGGTGGTTAACGTCCTTACCCCTACTTATTACAGCTTGACAAAGGGAACACACGGCTTGACACCTGTTGTCCGCATTTCTGGAGAAATATTTCCACACCGAAGAGCTGATTTTTTTAGTATTTTCACCAGGCATGTCAACGGCCCTATTCCTCCCACGGACAACAGGTGTCTCCCCGGGTGCCTGACTTAAACAAACCACCTCACCATCAGAATCCTCCTGGTCAATTTCCTCCCCAGCACCAGCAACACCCATATCCTCCTCATCCTGGTGTACTTCAACACTGACATCTTCAATCTGACTATCAGGAACTGGACTGCGGGTGCTCCTTCCAGCACTTGCAGGGGGCGTGCAAATGGTGGAAGGCGCATGCTCTTCACGTCCAGTGTTGGGAAGGTCAGGCATCGCAACTGACACAATTGGACTCTCCTTGTGGATTTGGGATTTCGAAGAACGCACAGTTCTTTGCGGTGCTACTGCTTTTGCCAGCTTGAGTCTTTTCATTTTTCTAGCGAGAGGCTGAGTGCCTCCATCCTCATGTGAAGCTGAACCACTAGCCATGAACATAGGCCAGGGCCTCAGCCGTTCCTTGCCACTCCGTGTGGTAAATGGCATATTGGCAAGTTTACGCTTCTCCTCCGACAATTTTATTTTAGGTTTTGGAGTCCTTTTTTTACTGATATTTGGTGTTTTGGATTTGACATGCTCTGTACTATGACATTGGGCATCGGCCTTGGCAGACGACGTTGCTGGCATTTCATCGTCTCGGCCATGACTAGTGGCAGCAGCTTCAGCACGAGGTGGAAGTGGATCTTGATCTTTCCCTAATTTTGGAACCTCAACATTTTTGTTCTCCATATTTTAATAGGCACAACTAAAAGGCACCTCAGGTAAACAATGGAGATGGATGGATACTAGTATACAATTATGGATGGACTGCCGAGTGCCGACACAGAGGTAGCTACAGCCGTGGACTACCGTACTGTACTGTGTCTGCTGCTAATATAGACTGGTTGATAAAGAGATGTAGTAGTAGTATGTATGTATAAAGAAGAAAGAAAAAAAAACCACGGGTAGGTGGTATACAATTATGGACGGACTGCCCAGTGCCGACACAGAGGTAGCTACAGCCGTGGACTACCGTACTGTACTGTGTCTGCTGCTAATATAGACTGGTTGATAAAGAGATGTAGTAGTAGTATGTATGTATAAAGAAGAAAGAAAAAAAAACCACGGGTAGGTGGTATACAATTATGGACGGACTGCCCAGTGCCGACACAGAGGTAGCTACAGCCGTGGACTACCGTACTGTACTGTGTCTGCTGCTAATATAGACTGGTTGATAAAGAGATGTAGTAGTAGTATGTATGTATAAAGAAGAAAGAAAAAAAAACCACGGGTAGGTGGTATACAATTATGGACGGACTGCCCAGTGCCGACACAGAGGTAGCTACAGCCGTGGACTACCGTACTGTACTGTCTGCTGCTAATATAGACTGGTTGATAAAGAGATGTAGTAGTAGTATGTATGTATAAAGAAGAAAGAAAAAAAAACCACGGGTAGGTGGTATACAATTATGGACGGACTGCCGAGTGCCGACACAGAGGTAGCTACAGCCGTGGACTACCGTACTGTACTGTGTCTGCTGCTAATATAGACTGGTTGATAAAGAGATGTAGTAGTAGTATGTATGTATAAAGAAGAAAGAAAAAAAAAACCACGGGTAGGTGGTATACAATTATGGACGGACTGCCGAGTGCCGACACAGAGGTAGCTACAGCCGTGAACTACCGTACTGTGTCTGCTGCGACTGGATGATAAATAATGATATAAAAAATATATATATATCACTACTGCAGCCGGACAGGTATATATTATATAATGACGGACCTGCTGGACACTGTCTGTCAGCAGAATGAGTTTTTTATAGAATAAAAAAAAAAAACACACAAGTGAAGTCACACGACGAGTGTTTAACTTTTTCAGGCAATCACAATATAGTATACTATACTACTAACTATACTGGTGGTCAGTGTGGTCAGGTCACTGGTCAGTCACACTGGCAGTGGCACTCCTGCAGCAAAAGTGTGCACTGTTTAATTTTAATAATAATATGTACTCCTGGCTCCTGCTATAACCTATAACTGGCACTGCAGTGCTCCCCAGTCTCCCCCACAATTATAAGATGTGTGAGCTGAGCACAGTCAGATACGACTGTTTAACTTTTTCAGGCAATCACAATATAGTATACTATACTACTAACTATACTGGTGGTCAGTGTGGTCAGGTCACTGGTCAGTCACACTGGCAGTGGCACTCCTGCAGCAAAAGTGTGCACTGTTTAATTTTAATAATAATATGTACTCCTGGCTCCTGCTATAACCTATAACTGGCACTGCAGTGCTCCCCAGTCTCCCCCACAATTATAAGATGTGTGAGCTGAGCACAGTCAGATATATACATAGATGATGCAGCACACTGGGCTGAGCAGTGCACACAGATATGGTATGTGACTGAGTCACTGTGTATCGTTTTTTTCAGGCAGAGAACGGATATATTAAATAAAACTGCACTGTGTCTGGTGGTCACTGTGGTCAGTCACTAGTAAACTCTGCACTCTCTACAGTTCTACAGTACTCCTAAGCTCCAGTAAATCAGGTCAATCTCTCTCTCTCTCTCTTCTAATCTAAATGGAGAGGACGCCAGCCACGTCCTCTCCCTATCAATCTCAATGCACGTGTGAAAATGGCGGCGACGCGCGGCTCCTTATATAGAATCCGAGTCTCGCGAGAATCCGACAGCGTCATGATGACGTTCGGGCGCGCTCGGGTTAACCGAGCAAGGCGGGAAGATCCGAGTCGCTCGGACCCGTGAAAAAAAACATTAAGTTCGTGCGGGTTCGGATTCAGAGAAACCGAACCCGCTCATCTCTAGTTCCCAGTTTAATTATTTTCTACTAGTTTTTTTTTTTTTTAATCAATTTTTTGCTCCTTGTGTCCTCCTCTCTTATAAAATGCCTGCCTTCTGCAGTAGTGTAGATGACACAAAGGCAGACCCAGCTTCACAGAAGTAGGCTGTATACTTTCAGAGAGTACTAAGTAATAACCAGTTGGTGGGTTGATATGCTGTACATTGTGTGTAAACAAAAAAAATATTCTCCCGCACAGGTGGGCCCAGTAATTGCAACACATACTCTTGTGTGCAGTAAAAAATGATGGATGTGTATACTGCGCTGGTTGATCAGCGTACACCTGTTACAGTAGGCCTAACTGTACTTAAATGTCACTTACTAGTAGTAGCCACGTCTGGAAAAAAAATATTTATTAACAGTTTCTTATATAGCGCAGCAAATTCCGTTGCGCTTTACAACTGGACACAATTAGAAGAAAAAAAACGGGTAAAAACAAACAGTCATGGTAGGAGGGCCCTGCTTGCAAGCGTACAATCTATGGGAAAAATGTTTGTATCATAATTTGAGATGATCACAAAAAAAGTTTTCAGAACATTTCTGAAAACACTTTGTTTGAACTAGATTATAATCCAATCAGTCATCATAATTGTCCGTTTACAGTTGTCGAAAGGTCTCTGTAAGCAAATCTTCAGGGAGAATAAATATATTGCCGCCACTGTCTGGGTGGTTGGAAATACTTTTCTCTGACGTCCTAAATGGATGCTGGGGACTCCGTCAGGACCATGGGGATTAGCGGCTCCGCAGGAGACAGGGCACAAAAATAAAGCTTTAGGATCAGGTGGTGTGCACTGGCTCCTCCCCCTATGACCCTCCTCCAAGCCTCAGTTAGGTTTTTGTGCCCGTCCGAGCAGGGTGCAATTTAGGTGACTCTCCTAAAGAGCTGCTTAGAAAAAGTTTTTAGGTTTTTTATTTTACAGTGAGTCCTGCTGGCAACAGGCTCACTGCAACGAGGGACTTAGGGGAGAAGAAGTGAACTCACCTGCGTGCAGGATGGATTGGCTTCTTAGGCTACTGGACACCATTAGCTCCAGAGGGATCGAACACAGGCCCAGCCATGGAGTCCGGTCCCGGAGCCGCGCCGCCGACCCCCTTGCAGATGCCGAAAAGTGAAGAGGTCCAGAAACCGGCGGCAGAAGACTTTTCAGTCTTCATGAGGTAGCGCACAGCACTGCAGCTGTGCGCCATTGTTGTCACACACTTCACACCGGCGGTCACTGAGGGTGCAGGGCGCTGTGGGGGGCGCCCTGGGCAGCAATGAAATACCTATACTGGCTAAAAGATACATCACATATAGCCCCTGGGGCTATATGGATGTATTTAACCCCTGCCAGGTCTCAGAAAAACGGGAGAAGAAGCCCGCCGAAAAGGGGGCGGGGCCTATTCTCCTCAGCACACAGCGCCATTTTCCCTCACAGAAATGCTGGTGGGAAGGCTCCCAGGCTCTCCCCTGCACTGCACTACAGAAACAGGGTTAAAACAGAGAGGGGGGGCACTTATTTGGCGATATGATTATATATATTAAGATGCTATAAGGGAAAAACACTTATATAAAGGTTGTCCCTGTATAATTATAGCGTTTTGGTGTGTGCTGGCAAACTCTCCCTCTGTCTCTCCAAAGGGCTAGTGGGGTCCTGTCCTCTATCAGAGCATTCCCTGTGTGTGTGCTGTGTGTCGGTACGTGTGTGTCGACATGTATGAGGACGATGTTGGTGAGGAGGCGGAGCAATTGCCTGTAATGGTGATGTCACTCTCTAGGGAGTCGACACCGGAATGGATGGCTTATTTAAGGAATTACGTGATAATGTCAACACGCTGCAAGGTCGGTTGACGACATGAGACGGCCGGCAAACCAATTAGTACCTGTCCAGGCGTCTCAAACACCGTCAGGGGCGTTAAAACGTCTTTTTACCTCAGTCGGTCGACACAGACACGGACACTGACTCCAGTGTCGACGGTGAAGAAACAAACGTATTTTTCTTTTAGGGCCACACGTTACTTGTTAAGGGCAATGAAGGAGGTGTTACATATTTCTGATACTACAAGTACCACAAAAAAGGGTATTTTGTGGAGTGTGAAAAAACTACCTGTAGTTTTTCCTGAATCAGATAAATTAAATGAAGTGTGTGATGATGCGTGGGTTTCCCCCGATAGAAAATTATTGGCGGTATACCCTTTCCCGCCAGAAGTTAGGGCGCGTTGGGAAACACCCCTTAGGGTGGATAAGGCGCTCACACGCTTATCAAAACAAGTGGCGGTACCGTCTCCAGATAGGGCCGCCCTCAAGGAGCCAGTTGATAGGAGGCTGGAAAATATCCTAAAAAGTATATACACACATACTGGTGTTATACTGCGACCAGCGATCGCCTCAGTCTGGATGTGCAGCGCTGGGGTGGCTTGGTCGGATTCCCTGACTGAAAATATTGATACCCTTGACAGGGACAGTATTTTATTGACTATAGAGCATTTAAAGGATGCATTTCTATATATGCGAGATGCACAGAGGGATATTTGCACTCTGGCATCAAGAGTAAGTGCGATGTCCATATCTGCCAGAAGTTGTTTATGGACACGACAGTGGTCAGGTGATGCAGATTCCAAACGGCACATGGAAGTATTGCCGTATAAAGGAGAAAAAGACAACGTCTTTTCAGCCTCAGTCCTTTCGTCCCCATAAGGGCAAGCGGGCAAAAGGCCAGTCATATCTGCCATGGGATAGAGGAAAGGGAAGTAGACTGCAGCAGGCAGCCCATTCCCAGGAACAGAAGCCCTCCACCGCTTCTGCCAAGTCCTCAGCATGACGCTGGGGCCGTACAAGCGGACTCAAGTGCGGTGGGGGGTCGTCTCAAGAGTTTCAGCACGCAGTGGGCTCACTCGCAAGTGGACCCCTGGATCCTACAAGTAGTATCCCAGGGGTACAGATTGGAAATTCGAGACGTCTCCCCCTCGCAGGTTCCTGAAGTCTGCTTTACCAACGTCTCCCTCCGACAGGGAGGCAGTAGTGGAAACAATTCACAAGCTGTATTCCCAGCAGGTGATAATCAAAGTACCCCTCCTACAACAAGGAAAGGGGTATTATTCCACACTATATTGTGGTATTGAAGCCAGACGGCTCGGTGAGACCTATTCTAAATCTGAAATATTTGAACACTTACATACAAAGGTTCAAATCAAGATGGAGTCACTCAGAGCAGTGATAGCGAACCAGGAAAAAGGGGACTATATGGTGTCCCGGGACAGATGCTTACCTCCATGTCCCAATTTGCCCTTCTCACCAAGGTTACCTCAGGTTCGTGGTACAGAACTGTCACTATCAGTTTCAGACGCTGCCGGTTGGATTGTCCACGGCACCCCGGGTCCTTACCAAGGTAATGGCCGAAATGATGATTCTTCTTCAAAGAAAATGGACGATCTCCTGATAAGGGCAAGGTCCAGAGAACAGTTGGAGGTCGGAGTAGCACTATCTCAAGTAGTTCTACGACAGCACGGGTGGATTCTAAATATTCCAAAACCGCAGCTGTTTCCGACGACACGTCTGCTGTTCCTAGGGATGATTCTGGACACAGTCCAGAAAAAGGTGTTTCTCCCGGAGAAGAAAGCCAGGGAGTTATCCGAGCTAGTCAGGAACCTCCTAAAACCAGGAAGAGTGTCAGTGCATCATTGCACAAGGGTCCTGGGAAAAATGGTGGCTTCTTACGAAGCGATTCCATTCGGCAGATTTCACGCAAGAACTTTTCAGTGGGATCTGCTGGACAAATGGTCCGGATCGCATCTGCAGATGCATCAGCGGATAACCTTATCGCCACGGACAAGGGTGTCTCTTCTGTGGTGGTTGCAGAGTGCTCATCTGTTAGAGGGCCGCAGATTCGGCATACAGGACTGGGTCCTGGTGACCACGGATGCCAGTCTGAGAGGCTGGGGAGCGGTCACACAGGGAAGAAACTTCCAGGGAGTATGGTCAAGCCTGGAGATGTCTCTTCACATAAATATACTGGAGCTAAGAGCGATTTACAATGCTCTAAGCCTGGCAAAACCCCTGCTTCAGGGTCAGCCGGTGTTGATCCAGTCGGACAACATCACGGCAGTCGCCCACGTAAACAGACAGGGCGGCACAAGAAGCTGGAGAGCAATGGCAGAAGCTGCAAGGATTCTTCGCTGGGCGGAAGATCATGTGATAGCACTGTCAGCAGTGTTCATTCCGGGAGTGGACAACTGGGAAGCAGACTTCCTCAGCAGACACGATCTACACCCGGGAGAGTGGGGACTTCATCCAGAAGTCTTCCACATGATTGTGAACCGTTGGGAAAAACCAAAGGTGGACATGATGGCGTCTCGCCTCAACAAAAAACTGGACAGGTATTGCGCCAGGTCAAGAGACCCTCAGGCAATAGCTGTGGACGCTCTGGTAACGCCGTGGGTGTTCCAGTCAGTGTATGTGTTTCCTCCTCTGCCTCTCATACCAAAAGTACTGAGAATTATACGGCAAAGGGGAGTAAGAACGATACTCGTGGCTCCGGATTGGCCAAGAAGAACTTGGTACCCGGAACTTCAGGAGATGCTCACGGAAGATCCGTGGCCTCTACCTCTAAGACGGGACCTGCTTCAGCAGGGACCGTGTCTATTCCAAGACTTACCGCGGCTGCATTTGACGGCATGGCGGTTGAACGACGAATTCTAAGGGAAAAAGGCATTCCGGAAGAGGTCATTCCTACACTGGTAAAAGCCAGGAGGGAGGTGACTGCACAACATTATCACCGCATTTGGAGAAAATATGTTGCGTGGTGTGAGGCCAGGAAGGCCCCCACGGAGGAATTTCAATTGGGTCGATTCCTACATTTCCTGCAAACAGGATTGTCTATGGGCCTCAAATTGGGGTCCATTAAGGTTCAAATTTCGGCCCTGTCGATTTTCTTCCAGAAAGAATTGGCTTCAGTTCCTGAAGTCCAGACTTTTGTAAAAGGAGTACTACATATACAGCCCCCGGTTGTGCCCCAGTGGCTCCGTGGGACCTTAATGTAGTTTTGGATTTTCTCAAATCCCATTGGTTTGAGTCACTCAAATCGGTGGATTTGAAATATCTTACATGGAAAGTAACCATGCTACTGGCCCTGGCTTCAGCCAGGAGAGTGTCAGAATTGGCGGCTTTATCGTATAAAAGCCCATATCTGATTTTCCATTCGGACAGGGCAGAACTGCGGACGCGTCCTCAGTTTCTGCCTAAGGTGGTGTCAGCGTTTCACCTGAACCAGCCTATTGTGGTGCCTGCGGCTACTAGCGATTTGGAGGATTCCAAGTTGCTGGACGTTGTCAGGGCATTGAAAATATATATTTCAAGGACGGCTGGAGTCAGAAAATCTGACTCGCTGTTTATACTGTATGCACCCAACAAGCTGGGTGCTCCTGCTTCTAAGCAGACGATTGCTCGTTGGATTTGTAGCACAATTCAACTTGCACATTCTGTGGCAGGCCTGCCACAGCCTAAATCTGTCAAGGCCCATTCCACAAGGAAGGTGGGCTCATCCTGGGCGGCTGTCCGAGGGGTCTCGGCATTACAACTCTGCCGAGCAGCTACGTGGTCGGGGGAGAACACGTTTGTAAAATTCTACAAATTTGATACCCTGGCTAAAGAGGACCTGGAGTTCTCTCATTCGGTGCTGCAGAGTTATCCGCACTCTCCCGCCCGTTTGGGAGCTTTGGTATAATCCCCATGGTCCTGACGGAGTCCCCAGCATCCACTTAGGACGTCAGAGAAAATAAGAATTTACTTACCGATAATTCTATTTCTCGTAGTCCGTAGTGGATGCTGTGCGCCCATCCCAAGTGCGGATTGTCTGCAATACTTGTCATAGTTATTGTTACAAAAAATCGGGTTGTTATTGTTGTGAGCCGTCTGTTCAGAGGCTCCTACGTTTGTCATACTGTTAACTGGGTTCAGATCACAAGTTGTACGGTGTGATTGGTGTGGCTGGTATGAGTCTTACCCGGGATTCAAAATCCTTCCTTATTGTGTACGCTCGTCCGGGCACAGTATCCTAACTGAGGCTTGGAGGAGGGTCATAGGGGGAGGAGCCAGTGCACACCACCTGATCCTAAAGCTTTATTTTTGTGCCCTGTCTCCTGCGGAGCCGCTAATCCCCATGGTCCTGACGGAGTCCCCAGCATCCTCTACGGACTACGAGAAATAGAATTATCGGTAAGTAAATTCTTATTTTTAACGTCCTCAAAACACACATGAGCCGTCATCTACCATATGTGTACCTTGTTTTTTTTTTTTAATAAGGTAATTTTTATTCACAAACTGAAGAATAAGGTACAGACATTGCAGATCATCACAATATCACAACAATAAATCTTTCGGCTCAAGACAGACCTCCAATATTGGAGGAAATTCACATTCAAGGGATATCAGAACATGACCATGAGGGAATTACACATACTTTCTTGCTGTACAGATTATTTGGGTCTGCAAGATCCGCAGCCATCAATATAAATCCTCATACATTTTTATATTTACGCCCTTAAGCTAACCAATAAGAACATAACATCAACAGGGGAAAAACAAAAAACAAAAAACAAAACCTGAAGCAAGGTGAGAAGGGATAATCTGATTCCGGACCACAGTAATTATGCGGATATACAGGCGGCTCCACAGGGCTCAACCGCCAAGCATCTCACTTATGTCACTAAGCAGTAAATATTTGGCAAGTTAGCATTTCAGTGCCCTCTATATTTGCGGGGTCATGTGCGCATGGGGGGAGTCAAGCCATGGAGACCAGACCTTTTCAAATTTGGCTGATGCGTTCTGTTTCATATATATATATCTTTCCTTAATTATTGTATCATTAATTAGGGTCTTAAGCCCAGACACCGAAGGGGCTCTGGGGGCCATCCATAGCCTCGCAATGCAAACCTTAGCCAAGGCACATACATTACTGGCATAGAGACCCCTTGAAACAGACAGAGAGGATGAGCATCCCATCCCCAGAATACAGAACTGAGGGGTAAGCACTCCGCCAGTTACTCCTGTACTTTCCAGGATTGACCCGACCCCCAACCAGAACACCCTCAGCCTCGGACAATCCCACATTAGATGCCAAAATGTTCCGACCTCCCCCCCGCATTTAGGACAAAGGCCAGATCCGCCCGTACCGAAAGTAGCTAGTCTAGCCGGAGTCATATATGTCCTGTGTAAAATGAAGAATTGAATCTGCTGAAATCTAAGAGATTTGGTAACTTTGGCAGGGTATTCCAGAGCGAGGGCCCAGTCCTCTTCATTTATTAAACCCATATCCTCCTCCCATTTTCCTCGGAGACGTGTCAGAGGGTCCGCATGGAGCTTAGCAAGTAAATATCCATACGCACAGGAGACCATCTTAGCTCGACCCAAAGTAGCCACAAAGGTCTTGATGGGAAATGGGAGGATACGTGGGGGGGACTCAGCAAACTGGGACTGGAGGGCGTGACGAAGCTGGAGATATCTGAAAAAATAGGAATTGGGTAACCCAAACTCATCTTTCAGTTGCTGAAAGGATTTGAGTACCCCATCTAGGTAGAGTTGGGAAATAGAAACCACAGATCTAGGGGCCCACACCTCCCGCCCCTCAAGCGCGTGTAGTTCAGGGAGCCAGTCAGAGTACCATAGGGGGGTATCAGGGTCCAAACCATCGTATCCCAAGAGGACTCTCAGGGCCTGCCATATTTTTAATGCCTGGAAAATAATAGGGGGAAGAAACCGAGATATGCTCCCACTCAACAGCACCTGCACAGGAGAGAGGTGAGGAAAGTAGGAGCGAATAAACTCACAGTGTAAGGAGTTAACCCCAGAATCCTGCGCCCACACACTAATATGAGTCAGCTGGGCAGCATAGTAATACATCTGAAAATTAGGCAGAGCCAGGCCACCGTCAGAGCGCTGCCTGGTAAGGGTATTTAGCTGTATCCTAGAACGTTTGTTAGCCCATATCAAAGAGGATAGAACACTATTTAATTTTCTAAAGAATAGCGGATAAATATATACCGGGGACTGGAGAATAATGTATAAAAGTTTGGGGAGTATAATCATTTTAATGAGATTGACCCTGCCAGACACCGTCAGTGGAAGCTTACACCAAGCTTTGGATTTGCCCATAATCCACTGCATGGCCGGGTCCAGGTTCAGAGGGACAAAATCGGAAGGGTCACTAGTTATTTGAATCCCGAGGTATTTAAATTGTATCGTCCAACGTAGTGGCAGGGGGATTTTGGGAATAGTAGGGGGGGGGCCTATGACTGGCATAATGTACGATTTAGACCAGTTAATTCTAAGTCCCGAGTGATCACCAAAGCACTCAATCACCCGTAGCAGAGTGGGCATTGACTTGGTGTAATCTTGCAAGAACAGCAACATGTCGTCAGCATAAAGAGCTATTCTATCCTCACGTGAGCCCGTACTGATTCCCACAATATCTGGGTGTGATCTTATCAGACAGGCCAGGGGCTCAATGGCCAAGGCAAACAGTGCGGGGGATAGGGGGCAGCCTTGTCTAGTCCCACGGGATAGCTGGAAAGAGGGGGATACATAGCCGTTCACCAAGATCCTGGCACTCGGATGTTGATACAGTAGTTTAGTCCAACTGATAAAGTTGGGTCCAAAGCCCATACGAGCCATCACCTCCCATAAATAAGCCCATTCAACGCTGTCAAAAGCCTTGGCCGCGTCTAGCGAGACCACAGCCGAGTCAGAAGGGGAGTCATGTGGGAGTTGCAGAATGGTATATAGTCTACGTAGATTAATAGATGTGGACTTCCCTGGCATGAAGCCAGTCTGATCCGAGTGAACGAGGGAGGTGATCACTGTGTTAAGCCGTACTGCCAATATCTTTGCCAGGATCTTAGCATCGTGGGAATCAGGGAAATCGGCCTATAGGAGTCTGGAGACCCAGGGTCCTTACCGGGCTTTGGAATCACTATTATAATTGCCTCTGACATAGAGAGGGGAAGCTCATTATTGGCAAATATATCCAAGTATAGGGCATGGAGTCTGGGTCCAAAGAAATCTATATGAGTTTTGTAAACCTCAGAGGGAATCCCGTCACACCCCGGAGCCTTGCCATTAGGGGACATACCAATGGCCGCAGTCACCTCCTCGAGCGTCAAGGGCGCCTCCAGCAGCTCATAGGCCTCAGGGGAGAGTGCGGGCAACGCAATATCCCCCAGGTAGTGCGAGATGTCAAGAGTAGAGCACGTCAATTGTGAGCTATAAACACCAGAGTAATAAGATCTAAACAACTGCGCAATGTCCGGCGTGGTGTCAACAAAGGAGCCATCCCCATCGGACATCTGGGTGATCGTAGACCCAGGCCGATCGTAGTGTATCAGACGGGCCAGGAGTCCCCCTGTCCTATCAGCCTGCATATAAATATTAGTGGCCTTGAAAAGGAGGGAGCGTGAGTTTTTGTCGGACAGGTGGGCCATCCAAGCCGACTGAGCCACTAGCCAGCGTACCTTCGTAGTGGGGGCACCATCTAGCAGGTATTGGGACTCTAGTTCCCTGGTGTCCCTTTCAAGGGCCTGTTCCTTCTCCCTGGAGGATACTTTATGAGCCGCTATGCGTCCAATATATGAACATCTCAAAAAAGCCTTAAATGAATCCCAAACTATCGTAGCCGGGGCTGACCCTACATTATCGTTAAAGTACCCCCCCCATTGAGTCTCGAGGTCACTGCAGTCACCAAGCTGGGTCAGCCAAGAGGGGTGCAGCTTCCAATAAGAGTGCCCCCTCTGACTTCCCACAGCGATAGTCATCAACATGGGGGAGTGGTCAGAGACCCCTCGGGCCTCATAATGAATGTCAATGATCCCCGGGACAAGGGCAGGGGACACCAGCATCAGGTCAATCCTGGAAAAGGAGCCATGAGCACTGGAAAAACAGGAGAACTGGCGGGCCGTAGGGTGACGGAGCCTCCACACATCAACCCACTGCAAGCTATCCAAAAAATCTGCAAACTTAGTAGGGCCACCACTCGCCAGCGCAACACTCGGGGAGTGCCATCGATCCAAGGACAAATCTAGGATGTTATTAAAGTCACCCAGGCATATCACTGGGGTAGTGGGAGATGAAGCGATGAAAGAGGCAGCCTGCTGCAACACAGCATATGAAAAGGGAGGGGGGACATACACCGCTAATATGTAATAGGGCTGGGAGCTCAGTTTACATTCCATAAATACAAATCTTCCATATGGGTCAGTTTTGATCGACAGTAATTCAAATTGCACTGATTTTTTAATCAGAACCGAGACACCCCTAGAAAAGGAAGAGTGAGAGGCGTGGTAAGCCCATCCCACCCAGGCCCGGCGTAAAGACAATAACCTATGTCCCTCTAAGTGGGTCTCACTGAGGCATGCAATGTCCGGGTCATATTTCTTAATCATATTTAAAACCAGAGATCGTTTGATTTTGTTATTCAGACCTCGGACATTCCATGCCAACAGCTTCAGATTAGTCATGACTCCATGTAGACTCTATGTGTCTCCCGGATAGACATTTCCCAGAATACAACTGAGAACCAACATCAGTAATACCAGTAACACATGACGTACATAAGCCCAGCATTATAATCCATAGCGTCTGAATTAATAAACATCCTTGCTTCAAAAAAAACTCAGGTAAGAAAAATAACAAACTAAAGAAAGAAAACCAAAAACAGCAGCAAAGAGAGCCGCAGCTAGCTGCTTCCCAATTATCCCTCCCCTCCCCTCCCCGTATACCCCCCAGAACACCGGCATACTTATATCCCAAACCAACAACCCAAACTACCAAGTGCTGAGTAGGCCTAGATTCTCAACTAAACCTCTAACCAACACCACTTGGACGGTAAGTCTTGAGCCACCAATGCAAAGGAGGGGGGCTCCCCGATCTAAGATCGTTCCCTCCGATAGCCCAGACCCAGCTCCTGCAACTCAGGAGATCAGTCCGGAGCCAGCTGTCGAGCACCCGGCGCAAATCTGTCCAGCCATTGTGCCGCTTCCCTGGGGGAATTAAAAAACTTGGTCTCCCCGTCCGCCACAACTCGGAGCCTTGAAGGAAACAGCATGGAATACGGAATGTTGAGGTCTCGCAGACGCCGTTTAATGGGCATAAACTGGGCTCTGTCCTTCTGGACGTCTGCGGCAAAGTCCGGGAAGGCCGACACCTTGACTCCATTACGGACCAGCGGGCCCTTTGTGCGACCTAGGCGAAGAACTGAGTCCCGGTCCTTATAATGTAGGAATTTGGCAATGAAGGTGCGAGGAGGGGCACCAGGAGGTAGTGGCTGAGATGGTATCCTATGTGCACGTTCCACCGCAAATTGGGCCGTAAAGGACTCAGCGCCATACATCTCCTTGAGCCAAGATTCGAGGAAGTCCTCCGGCTGCGAGCCCTCTTCTCTTTCAGGTAGGCCCACAAATCTGACATTGTTCCTACGCAGTCTTCCCTCCATGTCTAAAAGCTTAGTCTGGAGGGAGGAGACTTGTTGGGTCACCGTGGATACGGACTGCTTCAGGGGTCCACACATATCTTCCAGGTTGGAGACCCTTGTCTCCGCCTCACCCACTCTCTCACGAATGCGCTGGACATCTTGTCGGAGTAAGGATAGGTCACACTGCACCTTCTCCATCTTGTCGGAGAGACGTTGCTCACTGCCAGCTATAGCCTCCAGCACCTGTTGAATAGACGGCGCCTCCGCCACCCCCGGGGAGCCAGCCGCAGACACGGAGGGGGAATCAGAATGGGTAGGAGAGGGAGCCGACGACACCTTGGGTGTGGGTTGTCTGGCATATCTTTCTAGCTTGGCCGCAGCCGCACTTTGGCCTCCCTTAACCATATTGAACAGGAGCAGTCACAACCACCCTAGGGCAGTGTGTTCCGTGTAGAAGTATAATGAGAAGGCGGTAGGAGCGAGGACGCCCTCAATTAGTGGCGGGAAGCAGCCGTGCCCAGTCCTTATATCAAAATATCAATGGATAGAAAATACAGGCTTGTGTAGAAGTAGCAGCAATATGTACAGTAATATTGAAGAGGGAGAATCTTGCAGCAACTTCGGAAGGCAAGGGCAGGATGTCGGTGCGTAGCACACTGAAGGATATTAGTGCAGTATAGCGACGCAGTCAGTTCCAATTACTAATGCATCTCTTATGTGGTAGAATGGGAGAGCTGTGCAGCAAAAGACACCTGACTGTGCTTCCAGCAGTATGTTGAGTCAGTATAGGTAGTATAGATACTGAGAGGCTGAGAGTGAGTGAGCAACTGATAGTGAGGTCCCAAATAGCAAAGGCTCACTGGTCACAGGAGAGTTCCATCAGGCAGCCCATCAAATGTGCAGGCATTAGCAGCAGCCTTTATCATTCACTCCCAAAATGGCCGCAGTGTCCCTTCCTCTTCCCCTTCCCCAGGAGTACCTGTTTGTTCTCCCGTCTTCAGGGTCACTTCAGGGACCCAGGTTACAGCCCTGGAGGCAGAGGAGAGGCTATCTCCCCCCCACAGTCCTTTTGCGGGCTCCGGCAGCAGCGGCAGCCCGCCGCTCGAGCTCCGGGTGTCCCGCGATCGAGGCCGCCAAAATCGAGGCCGGGGATCCGGAGAACTTGTAGGCCGCAGGGCCGGATGTCGGTGAGAGCCGCGTCTACGGGACCCGGAGAGCACGGATAGGGACGCCCGGCAGTGCCCAGCAGTGCAGGGTGAGCGATTCGGCCGGGTAGGAGCACCAGAGGGAATAAGGATGGGTATCAGGAGTTTGGTGGCCGGGGAGCTCCCGAGACCTGCTGCCTACTCCTTAGCCGTCGCGGCCACGCCCGTACCTTGTTTGACTTTGTCATGTCTTACTCTGATTATGGGGGTTATTCAGATTTGTTAGCAAACCAAATAAGCACACGAATGGGCAAAACCATGTGCACTGCAGGTGGGGCAGATATAACATGTACAGAGAGAGTTAGATACGGGTGGGGTGTGTTCATACTGAAAATCTAAATTGAAGTGTAAAAATAAAGCAGCCAGTATTTACCCTGCACAGAAACAATATAACCCACCCAGTTGGATTTGTAATTTTAATTGCGTCCCATGAATTTTTGCTCTAATTTGTGTTCTCTACAGGTTATTATTTTTACTGTTCTCATATGTTATTGTATATCTGTACAATAATGCAGAGCTGGCCATACAGGCAAATGTCTGAGGTGCCACTGCTCCAGGTAAGCGCCATCAGTTACGAGAATCCTGCTTAGGACTCCAGACTGGTCAAGGCCATCTCTGCAACTATCTGGTTGATGTATTAAGAAGTGAAAAGGGTGGAAAAGTGGACCAGTGGAGAAGTTGCTCATAACCACTAATCGCCTTCTACCTAATATTTTAAAATGCACTTGATAAATGCTACTTCCAGGCTGATTGGTTACCACTGGTCCTCTTCCGCACTCTTCACTGCTTGATACATCAAACCACATGTCAGGTGTTTATGAATCTATGGCATTATACAAATAAACAATAATAATTATAGTCTGCTATTTTTTGCTGATAGGTTAGTGGTTACTGGGGACTGCAGGTGTCTGCACTCACACGCTACCATCTTCAGTGATATCACAGCTGCAATGTTTGTCCTCGAAAGCACTGGATGAATACATTATTTTAGCCATAAGCTCAAGAATGTTAAAGGAATATTTTGCTGCTTAATAATAAACAAATTTAAATTCTTCCTGAAAGTAGTATTGTTACTAAAGCTAATTATGGAGAAAATCTAGTAATATATTTTCTCACAACAGCTAGAGAGCCACAGGTTGGCCTAGCCTGGCTTAGTATATGAACCTTTATAATTCCAATCAGCCTACTAGTAAGCTGGTTGGTACGAAACTCTGGCAATGTATGGGAGCAAATGTCAATCTGTGCTTGCTTCCAAATGCTGGAAACCGGTCGTTCAGACACATTGGTTAAATTAAACCAGTTTAACCAGCTTGTCTGAACAACCGTTTTTGGCCGTTTCCCCGCTCCCATGCATTGCCATTCCAACTAGTTGATTGGTTGGAATAGCTGTGCCATACTAAACAAGCTCAGTAGTGTTATACGGTCATTCTTTGAATCTCTCACTACTGTATATGCAGTTAGTATTTGTTGCTGTAATTTTCACTTTTTTTTTCTCTTCCCCCCCCCCCCAAGACTGAAGAAAGCTTGAGACGTTTGAGAAATCCTCTACGATTGAAGCTTCCAGTTGAACAGCTGCGTGAGGGAGAATAGGCTGATTTTTTTCTTTTTATTCAAAATAGATAATTTTTCATGTTTTACATCATTTTGTAAAAGGGGTCATTAGAGTCATGCTTTAAGAGATTACAATAAACTATAAATAAGACTTTATAAGAGGATTTTATTTTTGTATCTTTTTTTATACACAAGACTACTTGGGAGTTTTTTTGCTATACTCAATATACAGTATATCAGCATTTTTAACTTTTAGCACATGAACCCTAAATTAGTGTACCGCATACCCTTGCCATGGCTCACGAACTTTGGTTGTGTTGCCATTCTAAAAATGTATTCCGCGTGGATGGTAAAGTATGAAAAAGTAAAAAAAAAAAATTAAGAAAAAACCTTCAACAAACTGATGTCAACCATATGATGTGTCGAAAATAGTCACGCTAACCCTTTGACCATGTCAACAAACAGTTGTCGACCTAAAGACCAGATACTGCTCCTCCATGGCATGCTGAAGTTCTCTTTTACAACACAAAATGATAAGGTCATACTGATGCCAGTAGATTCTACTGCAGGATAGGGGAGAAGCAGCTACATCAGCTCTGGGTAGAGAAGGGGCAGATGTGGAGGATTACTTTAATACATGTGTATGGGAGGTATAATATTAAGTGTAGAAGAGAACCCCCATTAGATGAGTAAGGTTAGTATTAGGAATGCGAAGTAGAGTTCTGTGTTATTATTGGATGTTCTTTTATGTTAAGAGCACTGTAGAGTTAAGTAGAGAACATGCTTAATGGAGAAAGACCAATGGGGAGGGATAAATTAGGTAGGCTTTCAGTTTCTGACCACTGATGGGGTGCAGGATTGAGGCGATTTTAATGTTGCTGATGGAAGCATTTGTCATGTAATTAATGGTTGTGGACAGGCACGGCTTGTTTTATTTTGTGGTAGGGAGCATTTTTACTTTGGAGGAGATCCCAAAACTACTACTTTGTTAAGGTGCCCGACGGGACCCTAATCTGCGTTGATAATGGACTAAGCCTTGAACTGTTGGGCAACAAGTATACAGGAAGGTAACCCTACTTCTCCCTCTAGCCATCTTCTTTTCCACAATCACTTCCTGTACTAGGAGGGGGTAAGGAACGGGAATAAAAATTATGTTGTAAGAAAGGCTAAATAATAATTAGGTGGGGTAAAACCAATAGTAAATGAGGCATTATTGGTCACTATGCAAGGGGATGTGACTGAGGGAAGGGATTGGAGGGCAGCCTGATAATTGTCTCAAGCAACAAACACATCGATAAGATACTGTACTATGTACCACTATTTTATCTAATATTTATTATCCATTATTTAAATAGCGCACACACTTTATGCAGCACTTTACAGAGCGTGTTGCAGTCATTCACATCAGTCCCTGGTCCAGTGGATATTCCTCATCACATGAATACATATACACGCTTGGGTTATTTTTTGTAATAAGCCGATTAACCTACCAATATGTTTTTGGAATTTGGGAGGCAATTGGAGCAATGAGAGGAAATATGTACAAACACATAGAGAACATACAAACTTCACACACACAGCTGCCAACTGTAGGGTGCCTGTAGCTTTCTTCTGAAAGCCGTAGATGTGGTGTATACATCCAACTGTCCGAGTAGTCAGGACCTTCCTCATTACTGGGAATGTCCCACAGAATTAGTACATTTGGGAACCCATATCCTTCCTACCTATGCTTTCATTACCTGCTGCAAGTATTGTAAGCTCAGATGCTTTTGCTTGTTTGAATCCTGGAATGTAGGGTCCTTATTGGAAGAAAGGATAGTCCCCTGCTGAAAACTCAAACAAGTGAATACAGTTGCCCCCTTTCCCCACAGCATTCCTAACATTCAATCAACAGATCCCTTAGGTCTGTTTCACCTATCAGCTCCAGCAATAAATTTTTTGCATTTATGTTTAATAAATGTCAACTTTGAAAAACAGCGATTTGGCCTATCCATCTTTCAGTAATGCTTATTTTCCAAGGGATTCCTGGATTAGTAAATACCTAAAATGGAATGTCTGACTTGTCTCATTTGACCATGGACAATGCATCATGCTTTCGGTACATCAATAAATATTAAAGGAAAAAAGTAGTGTAATAGTGTAATAAGATCAAATATAATGGGGCAAAGAGTGGGGTAAAGTGACAATAAAGTGCTTGGTGTCGTCATAGTAGAAAAGTAATTTTTTAAGGCCAGTTTGTGTTGTCTTTTATATTTAGCTGCCCCCTTGGTCTGGCGTGACTTTCAAATGCATGTACTGTAGATGATATATCATCAATCTCAGGACCCCAGTATAGCAGCATACAAGGAATAAAAATCACAATCGTGATATTACACAGCAGTGGTTAAAGGGGTGGGGATTAAGTGCCACGATAATAAAGCGGTTTGTGTTGTGCTAGCAGTAAAATCTGGATACCAGGTAAAGTACTAAAACTTTAAGGCTTATTTGTGTTCTGCTTTGTATTGAGCTTCATCTTCACAAGGACATGTAATAGTAATAATAATTTTATTTCTTAATAATTTCAATGAATCAGTCAATCCTTTGCCTGCTTTCCACTACATACATACTCCATCCACCTCCATTCCCCTGTACTACCCTCAGTCCTCTGATCTAGTTCTTGATTAATGAAAACATTCTTGCTTTCTATGGGGTCATATGGCTTATTAAACTGCCATCCTGTCTGCCACTGCTTTGTGGTAATGTTTCATAGATGTGCTGTATTCTTTTAAACTGCCATGTATTTGTGCTGCTCAGGGCCGGAGTTAGGGAGTTCAGATCCCCCCTGAAAACTATAACTTTGCACCCTTCTACAAGTATGTCCTCTTGACATGTCTTTTTACAATGTTTCATATTTTGAAATGTAATGTGTAATATGTTGTAAAATAAGTGATAAGTGGTACAGTAGTGTGTGCAGGGTTAGGCGGATAAGGGTAATGTAGTGAGTGCATAGTTAGGGGGTAAGGGTAAAGTAGTGTGTGCAGAGTTAGCCAATAAAGACCTAGTTTTGGTGCAGGGTTAGATGGATAAGGGGTAAAGATATAATGTGTGCATGGTTATGGGGAAAGGGTACAGTACTGGGTAAATTGCTGGGTATTGGGCAGTGCCATAATTAGACATTTTAGCACTGTGTGCAAGAAACGGCATTGGTGGCCCCCCATATACAAAACATGGCCAGTGCGCAGCGTGGGCGTGTGCCAAAAATATAGGTGCGTGGCTTCATGGGGATGGGGTGTGGCCACAGCGTTCCCTTTTACACATTACGGCAGGCAGAGCTCCCTTTTACACAGTACGGCAGGTAGAGTCCCCCTTTTACACAGTACGGCAGGTAGAGTCCCCCTTTTACACAGTACAGCAGCAGAGTCCCCCTTTTACACAGTACGGCAGCAGAGTCCCCCTTTTACACAGTATGGCAGCAGAGTCCCCCTTTTACACAGTACAGTAGGTAGAGTCCCCCTTTTGCACAGTACGGCAGGCAGAGTCCCCCTTTTGCACAGTACGGCAGGCAGAGTCCCCCTTTTGCACAGTACGGCAGCAGAGTCCCCCTTTTACACAGTACAGTAGGTAGAGTCCCCCTTTTGCACAGTACGGCAGGCAGAGTCCCCCTTTTGCACAGTACGGCAGGCAGAGTCCCCCTTTTGCACAGTACGGCAGGCAGAGTCCCCCTTTTGCACAGTACGGCAGGCAGAGTCCCCCTTTTGCACAGTACGGCAGGCAGAGTCCCCCTTTTGCACAGTACGGCAGGCAGAGTCCCCCTTTTACACAGTACGGCAGGCAGAGTCCCCCTTTTACACAGTACGGCAGGCAGAGTCCCCCTTTTACACAGTACGGCAGGCAGAGTCCCCCTTTTACACAGTACGGCAGGCAGAGTCCCCCTTTTACACATTAAGGCAGGCAGTCAGACATCCATAGACAAATGCATTATCCACTAATATAATGTACAAAATACCAGTAGCTTTAAACCAAAGCAACAATACACAGGATGATGTCATGTGCACTCTTTCATACACTTGTCCCCCACACACACTCCAAATTCCCATGATGTGTTTTTTTTTACTTGCAGGATCCTGTTTTCCCAGAGGAGGAGGTAGTGGCGCCGAGCTGCCTGAGGAGGAGGCAGGGCTGATCAGTGGGCTGGGAGGGGGCGGAGAATATGCCCATGCTGCTGCAGCGCTACCCCAATTAATTTCACTTGCGGACGACAGTAGATGACTCAGCTGAGAAAGGGGGTGGACAATGAGCGATGGCCATGCCAATGTAATGCGGGTTAATATACAGTGTGTAGTGGTATGCTCAGCAGACATGGACAGCGCGTTCAAACAAAAACACAGTGTGACCCTGCGGGTGTTGCTAGCCAGTCTTGCGCCCACAGCGCAAGGCACCGCCGGCACACACCTAGATATGGCCCTGGTATTGGGTGCAAGTCGCAGCCCCCTAGACAGGTACCCGGTAATAGCTGAGGAGTCAGAGGGTAAATAACAAATAATTCGCAGCAACATTTTTCTCTAATGGGCAAAACCATGTGCAGTGTAGGCGGGCAGATATAACGTGCAGAGAGAGTTAGATTTGGGTGGGGTGTGTTCAAACTGAAATCTAAATTGCAGTGTAAAAATAAAGCAGCCAGTATTTACCCTGCACAGAAACAAAATAACACACCCAAATCTAACTCTCTCTGCACGTTATATCTGTCCCACCTGCAGTGCACATGGTTTTGCCCATTAGAGAAAAATGTTGCTGCGATCAGGTCTGAATTAGGCCCTAAGACGGAGGTTTTCAAACGCGATCCTCAAGGCACCCCAACGATCCTGGTTTTAAGTTTATCCATGCTGGGCCACAGGTGACTTAATTAGCACCTCGGTCAATTTGATTTAACCATCTGTGCTGAGCCACGGATATACCTAAAAGCTGGATCGTTGGGGTGCCTTGAAGACGGTGTTTGAGAACCTCTGCCCTAAGAGAACTAGAAGGAACTTGAAGAAACAATCGATGGTGATGGATAGTACTTGGTATCTGAAGAGCAAGCAACGGTGACCGATAGCGCTCGGTATCTGGAAAAGCAATTGATGGTAACCGATGGCACTCGGTACTTGTGATACTGGAGAACTAGAAGATACTTGGAATAGCAATTGATGGTAATCAAACCGATGGCACTCGGTACTTGAGATAATCAGTGTTGGATTGATGTTGAAATAAACTGGTGAACATGTGGAGAGACAGAGTGGAGCTTAGAACCTGGAACAACATACACTGAAGAAGGAAGTTGTTCAAGCGCCTTCCTGTTCCCAGGATCCCACTTTATATACAGTACCCTGAGACAGTCTGCTATTGGTGAGCGTAATCAGCCTACAATTCCAGGGTTCTTATTGGGCATTGCTGCGATCAGCTGACCCTGTAACATGGCTGCCGAGAGTCCTGTATACTCCATGCTTTCCACTACAGTGTATGCCCTGACGAGGTGGGATAGTGCTGCGGAACCGGGAGACATGATTCCCCTGTCTCTGTGGGTTGCGGCCACCCTGCTTCCCTGGTACCGGGGGCCAAATTTACACCTCGCCCGACCGGGATCTGCGCCCCTCTCCTCTACCCACTGCAGGGTCCCCCTCCCTTCTGCACCTGGAGGCTGGGGAGGTCGCGGTGCGGAGCCAACTCTCCCCCCGTGCTGTTGCCCACGGGACGCGGGCGGCGGCCATCTTGTCCGTTGGAAGTGAAGCACCTGCGGCCGCGGGTGTATGTAGCTTACTGCGGGGCAAGGATCTGTGTGCGAGTACATGAAGAGCTCTGGCTGCGCATGCCTAGCCTGGATCCTGGCTGGAGGCGCCCATCTTTGTTTCTCCCTCTCTGGCCCCTGATGCAGGGATAGGTATCCTCTGGGTGGTCTGCTGTGGTGCCTTGACTTCTGGCTGGTCCGCGGTCGGTACCCCCCACCTGAATACATCTTCTACACCTGAGGAGGGGTGAGTAGCACATACACAGCCGCCTCTGTGCTGCTTGCTACCCCCACTGCTGTAATAACTACTCAGGGACTGCATTTCCACTCTCCTCTTTTGCTGCTGGTACAGACTACAGTTCCCATTCTATTACTTTAACTCCATGAACAACTGGACTTTTGCTGCCACTCTCTGCATATATCTTGGGCACCCATTTACCTGCGTCACCATTATTTTGACCAAAACTGATACTCTGCCTCCCTCCGGTGGCCACTACCATTATCTACACCTTTTTTGCTTGCTCACTCTACAGTATCAGCTCAAGACCCAGTGCCTCTCTGTACGAAGTTATAGCCGCCCCCTTCCCATCTTCTGTGAGCCTCTTTAAAGAACACGAGGCCTACTTCTTGACCTTCCTGGATCATTGTTTTAACCCACTATTCTATCCGAAGACTGTCTTTTTTTCTTTGTCCCTTAGTCTAAACTCTTGCTCCTCTCCTGCGGTGGTTTTCTTTTTGTTGTTCTAGCCATGTCAAAAAATAAGAAGGCTACACAGGTCCCGACCAATTTTTTTGGACCAAAATCGAAAGGGTCTTGGAACCCAATGTCCTCAGACTCTCCCTCTTCTCCGTGCTCGTCAGATACGGGTATAGACCCTCATATTCAAGCGGTAATGATAAGTCTCCTGGAAGGTGTTCAATCTGCATTTAAACTGGAGCTCTTTAACGCTATCACAGAATTCAAGTCGGACTTTATGGCTCTTTGTACCCATACGGATGCTTTGGAATAAAAAACCGACAATCTCTGCTGTTCTCAACAGCGTCTTGATAAGGAACTTACTAGATTGCATGAGGAGATGGAGGCGCTTAATGAATGACAGGTGGACCAGGAGAATTGCTCTCGTCGAAATAATCTGCGCATCCGCAATGTGGCGGAATCTGTTCTTGGTCCTTCCTTACCATCATTCTTAAGATTTCTTCAAATTCTTGTGCCGGATTTCATGGATGGGGATTGTCTCTGTGATAGAGCTCATTGGGCACTTCGTGCAAAAACTTCCCCTACTGAACCACCCAGAGACGTCATTGTCCATTTTCACTATTTCCATTCCAAAGAAAGAGTCCTGTCGTCCATCCGTGACTCTCCAGAGATCTTGTTCAGAGACATGCAACTACAAGTCTTTCAGGCTTTAGCACCCTCTACCATCCAAAAAAGTCGGGAAATCCAGCCTGTAACTAGGATCTTACGACAGCGTCAGACCGGTACAGATGAGTATTCCCCTTTATGCTTCAGGTTTTGGTGAATAACTCTATCCACTCAGTTAAAACTTTAACTCAAGGGCAACAATTACTGGCTAAGCTTGACCTCCACCCAGCATCTTCTGCAGTCGGACCTATGGCCTCATCCTTTAAACCAAAAAGTCTTTGGCCTCCCTCGCCTGACTGGACAAGAGTGACCCGCCATCGCTCTGCGAACAATGAACCTCCCTGAACTAAGAGGGCACCCCTCAGAAGTTAGCTCTCAATACTTCAGGGTTATGTTTCCCTGTCTTGCAATATTTATTAGTTGATGGAGACTTAGGCCTCCGTCCTGGTTTCTTTAATATATGCGTACCTGTTTGTTGTATTGTTCTCTAGACTTTAGATTCTCTTGTATATTTTGCATATGATGTCTTATCGTTATGCTTGTTTCATCCTCCCCCCCCCCCCTTCCCCCCCTCTTGTCTCCTATTTTTCCCCATCTACCTCCTCTTTCTTCCTTTCTCCTTTCCTCTGCCCTCTCTTTACCTTTTTCTGTCCCTACTAGATCTGACAGTTACGCACTTTTCATATCGAGTTATAAAATTAAGTTCCGTTGCCCCTGCCAACTTTAATTGTTATGGTCCCTCAGTTTCCCGAATGGACAAGTGCGACCCATCAGAGTGCTGAGGTCAGAGAACCTCCCTGAACTAAGCAGGTACCCTTTAGCTATTTGTTCAGATCCTGTTTCCATGTCCTGCATTGTCTGTTGGTTGACGGCGGCTTAGCCCTCCGTTTTAGACTCCTTGGTGTGTAATTTTTTCTACTGTGTTGTTTGACTAGACTCCTGTATACGTTCTCTACATGATGCTGTGTTATGTCAGTTAGTCTCCCCCTTTGCTCTCTGCCCCCCCTTCCTGCCTCCCATCGTCCCCTGTGTCTTTCTTTCCTCCCCTCCCCCTTTTTTTTTCCCCTCTCTCCTCTTTTCTTTTGACACAGTCCTATACTTTTCGTATTGTATTCTTTAATGCTTTATTGTGGCTATTGTTATAGTTGATTATTGCGGTGGTCTTGACTATGTTGCATAGTCTTTCAGTCACCCCCCAATATTCCCTTTTTGATGTATATATTGTTTTTCTCTTACGTCCTAGAGGATGCTGGGGTCTCCGTAAGGACCATGGGGTATAGACGGGCTCCGCAGGAGACATGGGCACTATAAAGAACTTTTAGTATGGGTGTGCACTGGCTCCTCCCTCTATGCCCCTCCTCCAGACCTCAGTTGGATCCTGTGCCCAGAGGAGATTGGGTGCACTACAGGGGAGTTCTCCTGAGTTTTTCTGAAAAATAATTTTGTTAGGTTTTTTATTTTTAGGGAGCACTGCTGGCAACAGGCTCCCTGCATTGTGGGACTGAGGAGAGAGAAGCAGACCTACTTAAGTGATAGGCTCTGCTTCTTAGGCTACTGGACACCATTAGCTCCAGAGGGAGTTGGAACGCAGGTCTCCCCCCGCCGTTCGTCCCAGAGCCGCGCCGCCGGAAGATAGAAGCCGGGTGAGTATAAGAAGAAAAGAAGACTTCAAGGCGGCAGAAGACTTCAGATCTTCACTGAGGTAAGCCGCTGCGCGCCATTGCTCCCACACACTACACACACTGACAGGCACGGATGGGTGCAGGGCGGGCGCCCTGGGCAGCAATATAAACCTCTGGACTGGCATTATATAGATATTAGGCTGCGGAGGCAGTTAATATATAAATCCCCCGCCATTTTTTATACAATTGAGCTGGACCGAAGCCCGCCGCTGGAGGGGGCGGAGCTTGGTCCCTCAGCACTAACCAGCGTCATTTTCTCCACAGAACACCGCAGAGAAGCTGGCTCCCCGGACTCTCCCCTGCTGAACACGGTGACAGAGGGCTGAAAAGAGGGGGGGGGGGGGGCACTTGTAAGGCGCAGTGAGTGTATTACACGATTATTATATATATAAAAGCGCTATATCTGGGAATTTGTTTCCAGTGTCAGTTGGCGCTGGGTGTGTGCTGGCATACTCTCTCTCTGTCTCTCCAAAGGGCCTTGTTGGGGAACTGTCCCCTTATAGATATATCCCTGTGTGTGTGGGGGTGTCAGTACGTGTGTGTCGGCATGTCTGCAGCGGAAGGCTCGTCCAAGGAGGAGGTGGAGCAGATGATTGGTGTGTCTCCGTCGGCAACGCCGACTCATGATTGGTTGGACATGTGGAATATGTTAAATGCAAATGTGACCTTATTACATAAGAGAATGGACAAAGCAGAGTCCAGGGAAAAAGCAGGGAGTCAATCCACGGATTGGACTGGGTCACAGGGCTCTTCAGGGTCTCAAAAACGTCCCCTATCCCAAATAGCAGACATTGATACCGACACGGATTCTGACTCCAGTGTCGACTACGATGATGCAAAGTTACACCCAAGGGTAGCCAAAAGTATTCATTATATGATTATTGCAATAAAAGATGTTTTGCATATCACTGATGACCCCTCTGTCCCTGACACGAGGGTGCGCATATATAATGAAAAGAAACCTGACGTAACCTTTCCCCAATCTCATGAACCGAACGAAGTATTTGAAAAAGCTTGGGAAACTCCAGACAAAAAACTGCAGATTCCCAAGAGGATTCTTATGGCGTATCCTTTCCCTGTACAGGACAGGGTACGGTGGGAATCCTCGCCCAGGGTGGACAAGGCTTTAACGCGTCTGTCCAAGAAGGTGGCGCTACCGTCTCCAGACACGGCAGCCCTCAAGGATCCTGCTGATCGCAGACAGGAAACTACCTTAAAATTTATTTATACGCATACGGGTGCTGTTTCAGGCCGGCAATAGCATCGGCATGGGTTTGTAGCGCAGTTGCAGAGTGGACAGATACCTTAGACAGGGATACCATTTTACTGACCTTAGGTCACATTAAAGACGCAGTCTTAGATATGAGAGACTCTCAAAGAGACATTGGGCTGCTTGGTTCCAGAGCCAACGCCATGGCTATTTCTGCGAGACGAGCTCTGTGGACCCACCAATGGACGGGTGATGCAGACTCAAAGAAGCATATGGAGGTTTTACCTTACAAGGGTGAAGTTTTGTTTGGGGATGGTCTCGCGGACCTGGCTTCCACAGCTACCGCCGGTAAATCTACTTTTTTACCTTTTGTTCCCCAACAGCAAAAGAAAACTCCACAGTATCAGATGCAGTCCTTTCGGTCGCATAAGGCCAGAATAGGTCGGGGCTCCTCTTTTCTCACCAGAGGTAAGGGTAGAGGAAAGAGAACACCTGCTTCAGCTAGTTCCCAGGAGCAGAAGTCTTCCCCGGCTTCTGCTAAATCCACCGCATGACGCTGGGGCTCCACTGTGGGAGTCCGCACCGGTGGGGGCACGTCTTCGACTCTTCAGCCAGGTCTGGGTTCTGTCAGATGTGGATCCTTGGGCGATGGAGATTGTATCCCAAGGCTACAAACTGGAATTCGAAGAGGTGCCCCCTCGCCGATTTTTCAAGTCGGCCTTGCCAGCTTCTTCCCCGGAGAGGGAAGTAGTATTGGCTGCAATTCAAAAGCTGTGTCAACAGCAAGTGATTGTCAAGGTTCCCCTGGTCCAACAGGGAAAAGGGTACTATTCAACCCTGTTCATGGTCCCGAAGCCGGATGGTTCGGTCACACCCATTTTAAATCTAAAATCCCTAAACCTGTACTTGAAAAAGTTCAAATTCAAGATGGAATCGCTCTGGGCAGTAATCTCCAGCCTGGAAGGGGGGGATTTTATGGTATCACTGTACGTGAAGGATGTCATTACCAGTTTCAGACGCTGCCGTTTGGGCTTTCCAAGGCACCGAGGATTTTCACAAAGGTGATGGCGGAGATGATGGTGCTCCTGCGCAGGCAGGGAGTCACAATTATCCCGTACTTGGACGATCTCCTGATAAAAGCGAGATCGAGAAATCAATTGCTGGAGAGCGTGTCGCTCTCCCTGAGAGTGCTACAACAACACGGTTGGATTCTCAATCTGCCAAAGTCACAATTGGTTCCAACAATTCGACTATCATTCCTAGGCATGATTCTTTACACGGAACAGAAGAGGGTTTTTCTCCCAATGGAAAAAGCCCAGGACCTCCAGAACATGGTCAGAGACCTGCTAAAACCAAAAAGAGTGTCTGTTCATCAGTGCACTCGAGTTCTGGGAAAATGGTGGTAGCCTACGAGGCCATCCCCTTCGGCAGGTTCCATGCGAGGACATTTCAGTGGGACCTTCTGGACAAGTGGTCAGGGTCCCATCTACAAATACATCAGAAGATAAGCCTGTCCCCCAGGGCCAGGGTGTCTCTCCTGTGGTGGCTGCAGAGTGCTCACCTTCTAGAGGGTCGCAGGTTCGGCATTCAGGACTGGGTTCTGTTAACCACGGACGCGAGCCTCCGAGGATGGGGAGCAGTCACACAAGCAAGACATTTTCAGGGACTATGGTCAAGCCAGGAGGCTTGTCTACACATCAACGTGCTGGAATTGAGGGCCATATACAACGGCCTACGACAGGCGGAGAATCTTCTTCGCGACCTACCGGTGCTGTTTCAATCAGACAACGTCACAGCCGTGGCTCATGTAAACCTCCAAGGTGGGACAAGGAGCAGAGTGGCGATGGCGGAAGCCACCAGGATTCTTCGCTGGGCGGAAAATCACGTAAGCGTTCTGTCAGCGGTCTTCATACCGGGAGTGGACAACTGGGAAGCAGACTTCCTCAGCAAACACTAACTCCATCCAGGAGAGTGGGGACTTCATCAAGAAGTCTTTGCAGAGATAACAAGTCATTGGGGACTTCCTCAAATAGACATGATGGCGTCACGCCTCAACAAAAAGCTTCGGAGGTATTGTGCCAGGTCAAGGGACCCTCAGGCAGTAGCGGTAGACGCCCTAGTGACACCATGGGTGTTTCAGTCGGTCTATGTGTTCCCTCCTCTGCTTCTCATCTCAAAAATATTGAGAATCATAAGACGAAAAAGATCACAGACAATACTCATTGTTCCAGATTGGCCTCGAAGGGCCTGGTATTCAGATCTTCAGGAAATGATCACAGAAGATCCGTGGCCTCTTCCTCTCAGGGAGGACCTGTTGCAGCAGGGGCCCTGCGTATTCCAAGACTTACCGCGGCTACGTTTGACGGCATGGCGGTTGAACACCAAATCCTAGCTGGGAAAGGAATTCCGGAGGAAGTCATCCCTACTCTGATAAAGGCTAGGAAGGAGGTGACGGCGAAACATTATCACCGTATCTGGAGGAAGTATGTATCTTGGTGTGAAGCCAAGAATGCTCCTACGGAAGATTTCCATCTGGGCCGTTTTCTCCACTTTCTACAGACAGGAGTGGATATGGGCCTGAAGTTAGGGCCGAAATCAATACCTTAATGGAGCCTATCTATATTCTTTCAGAAGGAATTGGCTTCTCTCCCAGAAGTCCAGACTTTTGTGAAGGGAGTGCTGCACATCCAGCCTCCTTTTGTGCCCCCTGTGGCGCCTTGGGATCTTAACGTGGTGTTAAGTTTCCTAAAATCTCACTGGTTTGAGCCTCTTCAAACGGTGGAATTAAAATTTCTCACTTGGAAGGTGGTCATGTTATTGGCCTTGGCATCTGCAAGGCGGCTGTCCGAATTGGCGGCCTTGGCTCACAAGAGCCCCTATTTAATTTTCCATGTGGATAGAGCAGAGTTGAGGACTCGTCCTCAATTTTTACCTAAGGTGGTTTCTTCATTTCATATGAACCAACCTATTGTGGTGCCCGTGGCTACGGATGACTTGGAGGACTCCAAGTCCCTGGATGTAGTCAGGGCCTTAAAAATCTATGTAACCAGGACGGCTAGGGTTAGGAAAACAGAGGCTCTGTTTGTCCTGTATGCAGCCAACAAAGTTGGCGCTCCTGCTTCTAAGCAGACCATTGCTCGCTGGATCTGTAACACGATTCAGCAGGCTCATTCTATGGCTGGATTGCTGATACCAAATTCGGTAAAGGCCCATTCCACTAGGAAGGTGGGCTCTTCTTGGGTGGCTGCCCGAGGCGTATCGGCATTACAGCTTTGCCGAGCAGCTACTTGGTCGGGTTCAAACACTTTTGCAAAATTCTACAAGTTTGATACCTTGGCTGATGAGGACCTCGCGTTTGCTCAGTCGGTGCTGCAGAGTCATCCGCACTCTCCCGCCCGGTTTGGAGCTTTGGTATAAACCCCATGGTTTTTACGGAGTCCCCAGCATCCTCTAGGACGTTAGAGAAAATAAGATTTTAAACCTACCGGTAAATCTTTTTCTCCTAGTCCGTAGAGGATGCTGGGCGCCCGTCCCAGTGCGGACTAAATCTGCAAGACTTGTATATAGTTGTTGCTTACATAAGGGTTATGTTACAGTTGTGATCGGTCTTTGACTGATACTGTGTTTTGTTCATACTGTTAACTGGTTGCGTATATTCCAGGTTATGCGGTGTGATTGGTGTGGGCTGGTATGAATCTTGCCCTTAGATTAACAAAATCCTTTCCTCATATTGTCCATCTCCTCTGGGCACAGTTTCTCTAATTGAGGTCTGGAGGAGGGGCATAGAGGGAGGAGCCAGTGCACACCCATACTAAAAGTTCTTTATAGTGCCCATGTCTCCTGCGGAGCCCGTCTATACCCCATGGTCCTTACGGAGTCCCCAGCATCCTCTACGGACTAGGAGAAAAAGATTTACCGGTAGGTTTAAAATCTTATTTTTATGCTGTTCTTTCTTGTTGCGGTCCTTGAGTGGGACCCGCGATTTCAGGGTTTTTTCCTGTATGAGATCTTGCTTTTCTTACTCTTCTCTCTCCCTTTTTCATGTGTCCTTTCTCGATTCTTTTGCTCTCTTTCTTTCCTCTCTTCGGGGTGGTCCCTGATGGGCCCGCACTGTGCCTTCTCAGATTGTTATATGCAATATGTAGCACTCCCTTTTATACCTAGTTATGTCTCTTAAAATATTTTCTGTCAATGTTAACGGCCAGAACTCCCCTAGGAAGCGTACTGTGTTTCTGGGAGCCTGTAGGCGAGAAAAAGCCGATATTGCCTTTCTCCAAGAAATGCATCTCACTGGCTTACATACCCAGCTTAGAGGTAGGTGGTTTTCTCAATCCTCCTTCGCCTCGACAGATTGTAAAAAACGTGGCGTGGCCATTTTAATTCACCGTAACATCCTGTTTGTCCACTCTAAAACCGTGATAGACCCAGATGGGCGGTTTCTTTTGGTAATAGGTACAGGGCTCCCTAACCCTCACTTTAGTCTCTATCTATGCTCCCAACCAAGACCAATTCCTAATCTTTGACTCCCTGTCTAAACGCTTGGACAAAGAAGCGCAGGGTCACATTATTATGGACGGCGATTTTAATACAATTATTAACCCATTGTTGGATCGAACCAGTCCTCCTCCTCACGCTTCCATGACGACCCTACCAGGTCCTCTCGTACCCTTATTGCTTCCTTAAAATGCCACGCCCTCTGCGACACCTGGCGGTCACAACATCCTCATACTAAGGACTTTACCCATTTTTTGGCCCCGCACCAACACTATTCCAGGATCGATATGATTCATATTTCCTCTTCCTTTATCACACTGACTTCTGATGTGGGCATCACTCCACTGTCATGGACAGACCATGCAGGGGTCTTTTTTCTTATAGATATAATACCGCACACCCCTTAGAAGATATAAATGGTACCTTGAAGACTCGCTTTTGCAACATCCTTCTGCGTTGGCTGAAATTCGGTTGGCAATTACTTGTTATTTTTCTGAAAATGCATCTCCCGACATCTCCCTTAGTGTCCTCTGGGAGGCTCATAAGGCCACCATACGAGGTGCTTTAATGGCGAAATCGTCGGCAATCAGAAAAAAAGCTGCACTGGAGATCCAGTCGCTTGAATCGCAAATTTGCTACTTTACTAACCCAACATAAAACATCCCCCAGTGCTTCTCTGCTCTCTCACATCAAATCTTTACGGGGACAACTTAACACCCTCCTTTCTAATCGTCCAGCGCTTCTTCTTCGAAAACTTCGGCAACGCTTTTATGATAAAATGGATAAAACTGACTCCTTGCTGGCCAATAAACTCCGCCGTAAACAAGCACTAGGTGCCATAGATAAACTATACTCGCTGCACCGTGGTTCCTACACATATGACCCCGAAGTGATGTCTGAAGACTTCATGACCTTTTATAATTCCCTTTATAACCTGTCGTATTTGTCCTTTACGTCTGCTGCTGGAGCCGAGGAAATACACTCATACTTGTCCGATACCCCCCTGTCATTTCTCTCTGAAGTTCAGTTGGATGCTGTTAACAGCCGGAACTCAGATGAGAAGACGATAGCTGCCATACAATTTATGCATACATCTGCTGCCCCAGGCCCTGATGGTTTTACCACCCAATATTATAAATTGTTTGCGAAGGAGCTGGCCCCGCATCTTTTCTCTTTATTTAATGATATTTTCTCATACGTCCTAGAGCAGAGGTGGCCAAAAGGTAGATCGCGATCTGCCGGTAGATCGCAGAGCATCCGCTGGTAGATCGCGACAGACTTAACAGAAAATAACTGTAAGGAGCCGGCCGCCACTGCTTCTCTTCACAGTTCCCAGGGATGCGTTGTGTGGGTGCGCAGGTGACGTAATGACGTCACCCGCGATGTGAGGAGCCTGGGCGTTAGTTGGATCCAGTTTGATCCAGCCGGCGGTGGCGACGACAGGAGAAGCAGCCAGCGGGAGGCCATGCAGCGTGAAAGCGGGAGCCGTGACTGCGGGGAGAGGGAGGACTGAAGCTAGGCAGCGTGACAACTTGTCAGGTAAATGATACAAAGGGGGGTTTCTTCACAAGGGGAGGGACGATCTGCAAAGGGAGGATTTGCACAGAGTGTGGTATCATCACACAGGGGTTTTTTTTTACACAGGGGGGGATCTGCAAAGGGTGGAGGATCTGCACAGAGGGGATTATTGTAGAGGGGGCTATTATGCAGGGGAGTGGAAGGGGGTATCTGCACAAGGGGAGGATTTGCACAGAGGGGGGTTATTTGATGTTGTCATTCTTAATGCTATTTTTAAATGTGCACATTATTATTGGTGCTGTTATTTGATGGCATCATTATTAATGCTATATTTAAATGTGAGCATTATTATTGGTGTTATTTGATGCTGGTAGATCACCGGTAAGTAAGTGAACAAAAAGTAGATCCCAGATCTCAAAAGTCCGGACACTCCTGTCCTAGAGGATGCTGGGGATGCTTCAAGAACCATGGGGTATAGACTGGATCCGCAGGAGACATGTGCACTTTAAGACTTTAAAAGGGGTGTGAACTGGCTCTTCCCTCTATGCCCCTCCTCCAGACTCCAGTTAGATTCTGTGCCCCGTGAGACTGGATGCACACTGAGGAGCTCTCCAGAGTTTCTCAGAAAAAGACTTTGTTAGGTTTATTATTTTCAGGGAGACCTGCTGGCAACAGGCTCCCTGCATCGTGGGACTGAGGGGAGAGAAGCAGACCTACTTCTGTGAGTTTCAAGGCTCTGCTTCTTAGGCTACTGGACACCATTAGCTCCAGAGGGTCTGATCGCTAGGTACGCCTAGATGCTCGTTCCCGGAGCCGCGCCGTCACCCCCCTTGCAGAGCCAGAAGTCAGAAGACGGGTGAGTAAAAGAAGATCAGAAGACTTCAGTGACGGCAGAAAACTTCAGTGTCTTTGAGGTACCGCGCTGCGCGCCATGCTCCCACACACACAGTGGCACTACAGGGTGCAGGGCGCGGGGGGGGGGGTGCCCTGGGCAGCATAATACCTCATAAATACCTGGCAAAAGAGGAATACAGTGCTTTCAAAAGTTCCGATACTGGTCAAGCAATACACTTGCACCAGATCTGGGGGGTAACCCGCACCGAGATTTGTAAATTATGGTGTCAGTCACACAGTTGGAGTGCCTATTATAATTTCTGATTATACCCTCTTATAGGGATTCACATATATAAATTACATATGAGAAATTTTTTTTTTTTTTTTTTTTATATAAAAGGCTCATAAAGGTGCTACCCACTGGTTTAAACAAGGATATAGAGTCAAATCCCCATAAGGAGGGGAAAAGAAAAAGAAACCAGATAAATTTAAGGTGCACTCATCCAACTACTGAATCGTTGATAAGAATATTGTTGTAGACCATATATATCCCTAGCAGCAGTAACCAATAAAGGCTTGAATGCTCAATAGCCTAAAATAATATAGAGGTTTATTTTGTTGTTTACTTATATGGGACTCAATTGTCCTTTATTGAAATTAGAGCGAAATAATATTAAAATTTATAGAATAAGAGATAGAGAGTAGAAGGTGACAGAAATAGAATAATCAGTGAATAAAGATTTAAAAACAAAGCTGATGTGTCTTTCCCTGCTTATGTTTTCCTGTGTTGATTTCAATTGTGCATTCACATACCTATATTTATGCAGCACTGTATCAGTGCTATCCTTATATGAGACCTGCAGTTTTCATATTCATTGGAGCCTATTATGTTAAAATAGGGTGAAATATGTTTTCCTAATTCAAGGTTACAAATTGTTACATTAAAATGTAACCAAATTTTATTTCCCCACTCCTGCCCTTAAGGCTGTAATTGTGATAACTTGGTTCCAATTTCATACACGGGGGAGTGAAACAATGTTGCTGATTGTGTAACTTTACACCTGAAATCCTAAGACTGTCACGCAGTGCAGAGAATGCTGATATGCTATTATATAATTAGATTTAATGTTTGAGAGATCTGGTGGGGATGTAACTGGGTGGATAATTTCATAACCCTATATTAAGGGCTGTTTGCTATATAGGTCTGGATAATCCCTTTCCCTAATTACATAAATAAATGTGCTGGTGGGATGGATTTAATATATCCCAAATGAGGTTAATCCACAGTGTTTATGCTCAGCAATGTTGAAATTGTGTCCATACAGGACATATTGGTGGCACTTAAATGTTGCTGATTACGTTTGAATAAATTATAATTACTGTAGATGCCACAGGATCATGCCCCTATTTGACAAATATCTGCAATACACACACCATAGCACTGAATGCCCGCTAGACCCAGAAAAAAATCTTGTGGCTAGCTATAGCACCATTGTCTCTCCTATTTGATATATATGTCAGCTAGCCCACTGCGTGTGAATGGGATTACAGGTGTATCAGAATACGTTCAGAAACTCCTCTATAACATGAGTGGATCCGTTCAATGACTCCTCTATAACATGAGTAGATTTGGCTCCTAATAGCACACTAAAGGTCTCATATATATTAGATATCAATAGCACATTTTATACATTATTAACAATGCGGGAACACATAGCTAAAGCCTATGCGCATTTCACTCGTACAGAGCTTCCTCAGGGCACTATAGTAAACGGCGCCCGCCGGAGTTGATAGTTTTATAGGAGTGGGAGAACAGTGATAGGGCGTGTGAATACTAGCCAGCCAATGCCCATCCACTTAGGTATATTCAAAAAACGGGACGAGGAAACAGAGGGAACAAGCCGTTACCAGTCCATCTAATCCCGCCCCGCTGGATAAGACGCTCATTAGTGCCGTCAGCTGAATTACACAGCCGCGGCCGTAATTAGATGATTAAGAGTGAAGTTCAAACCGTTTGATAAGTAACTGGTATATGAACACATAATATGTTCTTATATTGGGCTTAAATTACTCTGCCATTATGAAGAGGAACATCTATTGTTTTAATTATATGCTTATTTAATCCGATCATACGTATTTTCACAGTTCAAGCATACCGTAATAAATCATTTATGTATGTGCGTGTATACACTGGTCAAAAAATTAAACTAAATTATATGCTGTATGTAAAAAATAATAATAAATAAAGGGAAATATTCTTGTATTCAATATATTTATGTACTTTCTGCTATTTTAACAAATGTATGTGTCCAAATATATAAATAATACACGACACATCACGTCAATGAGATGGAAATAATTTATGTATGTGCGTGTGTACACTGGTCAAAAAATGAAATTAAATTCATTATGTGCTGTGCGTGAAAAATAATAATAAATAAAGAGAAATGTTCTTGTATTCAATATATTTATGTACTTTCTGCTATTTTAACAAATGTATGTGTCCAAATACATAAATAATACATCACGTCAATGAGATGGAATGTGTTGCGCTAACAAATAGATATAAATGACTTGTCCAAAAAGAAGTGATATAACAATAAAAATAATAATAAAGAATAAAGTATGAAATGTAATAATAATGAAGGCGTGCACGTGAGTATAAGTGCAAAAAGAAGTGACACACAAGGAGCTAAAGTAAAACACTGCATTGTGAAACTAAAATAAAATAAAACCAACTAATTATTACTTGTTGTATGTGCATATAAATATATTGTGGTTTAATTGAGTGAAGCGTGTACCATTATGTTGCAATATATAAAATATGAGGAACAGTTAATGTTCCCTGAATAAAATAGAAAAAGTGAACAATATGACCTGTTATTACCCGGTCATGTGAGGCTAGTAATAGTGACAGGTGATATATACTTCTTATAATTTTGTGATTTATACATAAGAAATCCTAAATTCATATGTAATCCATGCATCTCATTCCTATTTGGTCCATACATGTAGTGTGTGGTGTAAATTACATTGAAATTACCTCTTAAAATATTCCCCCAATATTATATTTCCCGTGCCCTTTATTCAAACCAAATACATAATTATACACTTAATATTTGAGAAATAAATTTGATAGCTCCCCACTGTTGTAATGTGGACGGAGATACGATGTTGGACTCCTACATCTTGAAAATTATAATTCATTCACCCTTCACATCCAGTATGCTGTACCTAATCATACTGTCCTCACCATATGAGATACATCACCTAGTTATGTATCCCGAGTATAGTACCTCTCTCATACCTGGTAAGTATTTGTATTCATATTATTGATGATCAATAATTTAATAGATATAGGAAACTTTTGAACCAGAGATATGTCCCTCAAATGGTTGACACAGTTTGATCCTGTGACCTGCACGTCAGTCAGATAAATGCCGAATAATGAATCTCCTCATTGAGTCCAGCAGGGGTCAAAGAATCTAAAAGGAAAATGTATCTGGATTCCTTCTTTAATAGTTCCTTGGTGATGTTTCCACCTCTAATTCCCAATTCAATGTGTTCTAACCCGAAGATTCTCATTTTTTTGGGATCACTGTCATGGAATCGTAGAAAATGTCTCGCCACGCTGGTGATCTTTTTCATGTTGTCCAAATCTCTACGTGCATTTCTGATGTTATATGTGTGTTCTAAAATGCGTTTCTTAAAGAGTCTTTTTGTCATACCAATATATTTATGTCCACATGGGCATGTAAGACAGTAAATTACCCCCTGTGTTAGACAGTTGATGAAGCTTTTGATTTTGATCTTGTTCTGATATCTGTCCTTGAACTCCTGTGTGATGCTGATATATTGACATGCTGAGCATTTACCGCATGGGTAACATCCCACCATCGGTGACTTCCTTTTTTGATGTTTAATGAAATGACTCTTTACCATACTGTCACGTAAAGTCTGTGATTTTCTCCAACTGATCTTGATGTTATTTTTGAACTCTTTTTTCAGGTCTTCATCCGTGTTCAATATATATCTGTACTTCTGTAGTGCCATATTAATGCGTTTCCACACTTTGCAATGCTTTGGCACTATGTCCAGACCCCCGCCAGTATAAAGAATATGAAAATTAGCGGGACTGAAGCGCGCCATTAAGGGGGCGTGGCTTAGCCCTCACAGCTCTAGTCAGCGCCATTTTCTCTTCACAGACCTGCAGAGACGCTGGTCCTGAACTCCTGCACTGCTGTACAAGTAAACGGGGGGGGGGGGGGCACAGTATTTTGGTGCTGTTTTATTAGTATGAAAAGCGCTAACAGGGCTGAGGCATTATTTTAATCGTTTCAGTACCGGGATAGGCGCTGGGTTATGAGCTGGCAAAACTCCCTCTGTGTTTCTCTAACAAGCTTTGCTGTGGGTCTGTCCCCTATAGCCCCAGTGTGGTTGTGGGTGTCGGTACGCGTGTGTCGACATGTCTGAGGCTAAGTGCTCTTCCCAGGAGGAGGCTGAAGTGGGGACAGAAAAGACTGTGGGAGTGACCGTGTCGGCACCGCCAACGGCTGATTGGGTAAATATGTTGAGTGTTTTGAATGCAAATGTGGCTCGGTTGAATAAGAGATTAAATAAATCTGAGTCTCAGAACCAGACATGGAGAAAATCCATGGAGGATGCATTGTCGCAAGTTCAGACCCCCTTGGGGTCACAGAAGTGTTCATTTACCCAGATAGCGGATACAGATACCGACACGGACTCTGATTCCAGTGTCGACTATAGTGATGCCAGATTGAATCCTAAACTGGCTAAGAGCATTCCGTATATGACTGTGGCGATAAAAGACGTATTACATATCACGGAAGACCCTGCTGTTCCTGATACTAGGGTCTGCATGTTTAAGGGAAAGAAACCTGAGGTGACGTTTCCTCCCTCTCATGAACTGAACGCTCTTTTTGAAAAAGCTTGGGAAAATCCTGACAAGAAGTCACAGGTTCCCAAGAGAATTCCAGTGGCATATCCGTTCCCTTCTGGGGACAGGGAAAAGTGGGAGTCAACCCCCACGGTGGACAAAGCTCTATCGTGGCTGTCCAAAAAGGTGGCTCTTCCGTCTCCTGACACGGCAGCCCTAAAGGATCCTGCGGATCGTAAGCAGGAAAATACACTAAAATTCATTTATGTCACTACAGGTACGCTGCTCAGGCCTGCCGTTGCATCGGTATGGGTGAGTCGCGCCATTGAAAAGTGGGCAGATAACTTGTCATCTGATATGGATTCCCTGGACAGGGATAGCGTGCTTTTGACACTGGGTCATATCAGGGACGCTGCAGCCTATATAAAGGAAGCTGCGAGGGATATTGACCTTTTGGGATCAAGGGCCAATGCCATGGCAGTCTCGGCTAGGTGGGCATTGTGGATTCATCAATGGAAATCTGATGCTGACTCTAAGAAGACTATTTATTATTATTGTTATCCTTTATTTATATGGCGCCACAAGAGATCCGCAGTGCCCAATTACAGAGTACATAAACAAATAATCAAGCTTGTTTGGTGACGGCCTCATTGACCTGGTATCTACGGCTACCGCGGGTAAGTCATCGTTCCTACCTTATGTTCCTGCACAACAAAAGAAAACGCCCCACTATCAGATGCAGTCCTTTCGGCCCAATAAATACAAAAAAGGACGAGGGTCTTCCTTCCTTGCTACGAGAGGAAGGGGAAAAAGGTCACAGGCTGTGGCAAGTTCCCAAGAGCAGAAGTCCTCCCCGGCTTCTACCAAATCCACTGCATGACACTGGGGCTCCTCTGCGGGAGTCCGCACCGGTGGGGGCACGTCTACATCTCTTCAGTCAGGTCTGGGTTCGCTCGGCCCTGGATCCTTGGGTATTAGAAATAGTAGCCCAAGGGTACAAATTGGAGTTTCAAGACGTGCCCCCTCACCGATTTTTCAAATCGGCCTTGACAGCTTCTCTTCCAGAAAGGGAGGTAGTATGCGCTGCAATACTAAAGCTGTGTCAAAATCAAGTCATTGTCACGGTACCCCCATCACAACGGGGGGAAGGCTTTTATTCGAGCCTGTTCGTGGTCCCGAAGCCGGATGGCTCAGTCAGACCGATTCTGAACCTAAAATCCCTCAACTTCTATCTAAAAAAATTCAAATTCAAGATGGAATCTCTCCGAGCAGTGATCTCCAGTCTGGAGGAGGGGGATTTTATGGTGTCGGTCGACATAAAGGATGCCTACTTGCACATCCCCATATATCCTCCACATCAGGCTTATCTGAGGTTTGCTGTCCAGGATTGTCATTACCAATTTCAGACTTTGCCGTTTGGTCTGTCCACGGTTCCGAGGACTTTCACCAAGGTTATGGCGGAAATTATGGTTCTCCTGCTCAAGCAGGGAATCACAATTATCCCGTACTTGGACGATCTCCTGATAAAGGGGAGATCCAAGGAGCAATTACTGAACAACGTTACGCTCTCCCTGACAATTCTGCAACAACATGGTTGGCTTCTAAACTTGCCAAAATCACAGTTGGTTCCGAGAACACGGCTGTCGTTCTTGGGTATGATTCTGGATACAGAATTACAGAGAGTTTTTCTTCCAGTGGAAAAGGCTCTGGAAATACAGAACATGGTAAAACAGATTCTGAAACCGGCAAGAGTGTCGATTCTTCAATGCACTCGGTTGCTGGGGAAGATGGTGGTGGCCTACGAGGCCATTCAGTTTGGCAGGTTCCATGCCAGGGTGTTTCAGTGGGACCTGTTGGACAAGTGGTCCGGGTCTCACCTCCACATGCACCGGAAAATAATCCTATCTTCCAGGACCAGAATCTCTCTCCTGTGATGGCTGCACAGTTCTCACCTCCTAGAGGGACGCAGGTTCGGGATCCAGGATTGGATCCTGGTGACCACGGATGCAAGTCTCTGAGGCTAGGGAGCAGTCACACAGGGGGAAAATTTCCAGGGAAAATGGTCAAGCCAGGAAGCTTGTCTGCACATAAACATTCTGGAATTAAGGGCCATTTACAACGGCCTTCGGCAAGCGGAACATCTTCTTCGCGGTCTGCCCGTCTTGATTCAGTCAGACAACGTAACAGCAGTGGCGTACATAAACCGCCAGGGTGGAACAAAGAGCAGAGCGGCGATGGCGGAGGCCACAAAAGTTCTTCACTGGGTGGAGAAACATGCAAGCGCTCTGTCAGCAGTCTTCAACTGGGAAGCAGACTTCTTCAGCAGACACGATCTCCATACAGGAGAGTGGAGTCTTCATCAAGAGGTCTTTGCAGAAGTGACAAGTCGTTGGGGAATTCCTCAAATAGACATGATGGCATCTCGCCTCAACAAGAAACTTCAGAGATATTGTTCCAGGTCGAGGGACCCTCAAGCAATAGCGGTGGACGCCCTGGTGACACCGTGGGTGTTTCAGTCGGTCTATGTGTTCCCTCCACTTCCACTCATTCCAAAGGTGATAAAGATCATAAGAAGAACAAAGGTTCAGGCGATCCTTATAGTTCTGGACTGGCCAAGGAGGGCTTGGTATCCAGATCTTCAAGAATTACTCATAGAAGATCCCTGGCCTCTTCCTCTACGAGAGGACCTGTTACAGCAAGGACCGTGCGTGTATCAAGACTTACCGCGGCTGAGTTTGACGGCATGGCGGTTGAACGCCAAATCCTAGCCCGAAAGGGTATTCCCAGTGAAGTCATTCCCACACTACTTCAGGCTAGAAAAGAAGTAACGGCGAATCATTACCACCGTATTTGGAGAAAATATGTGTCTTGGTGTGAATCCAAGAAGGCTCCTACGGAAGAATTTCAGCTGGGGCGTTTGCTCCATTTTTTGCAAGCAGGTGTGGATGCGGTCCTAAAGTTAGGCTCCATTAAAGTACAAATTTCGGCCTTATCTATTTTCTTTCAGAAAGAATTGGCCTCCCGTCCAGAAGTTCAGACCTTCGTGAAGGGCGTGCTGCACATCCAACCTCCCTTGTGCCCCCAGTGGCACCATGGGATCTTAAAGTGGTGTTGCAGTTCCTGCGATCTCATTGGTTTGAACCTTTGCGTAAGGTTGAGTTGAAATTCCACACTTGGAAAGTAGTCATGCTGTTGGCCTTGGCATCCGCAAGGCGGGTGTCTGAATTGGCGGCTTTGTCTCACAAAAGCCCCTATTTAATCTTCAATGCAGATAGAGCGGAGTTGAGAACTCGTCAGCAATTTCTGCCAAAAGTGGTTTCATCATTTCAAGTAAACCAGCCTATTGTGGTGCCATTGGCTACTGACGCCTTGGCGGAATCGAAGTCTTCTCGATGTGGTCAGAGCTTTGAAAATCTATGTCTCCAGAACGGCTCAGATTAGGAAAACAGAGGCCCTGTTTGTCCTGTGGGCTCCCAACAAGATTGGGGCTCCTGCTTCCAAGCAGACTATTGCACACTGGATCTGTAATACGATTCAGCAGGCTCATTCTACGGCAGGATTGCCGTTACCGAAATCGGTGAAGGCCCATTCTACCAGAAAGGTGGGCTCATCCTGGGCGGCTGCCCGAGGGGTCTCGGCATTACAGCTTTGTTGAGCTGCTACTTGGTCGGGATCAAACACCTTTGCGAAGTTTTACAAGTTTGATACCCTGGCTGAGGAGGACCTCTTGTTTGGTCAATCGGTGCTGCAGAGTCATCTGCACTCTCCCGCCCATTCTAGAGCTTTGGTAATAAACCCCATGGTTCTTGAAGCATCCCCAGCATCCTCTAGGACGTATGAAAAAAATAGGATTTTAATACCTACCGGTAAATCCTTTTCTCTTAGTCCGTAGAGGATGCTGGGCGCCCATCCCAGTGCGGGCTGTATCTGCAGTTATTGGTTATGGTTACACACATGTTGTGTTGAGTTCAGTCAGTCTGGGGCTGATGTTAGTCATGCCGTTGCATGCGTTGTTGTTGAATGCCATGTTGTACGGCGTGTTGAAGGTGTGAGCTGGTATGAATCTCACCTTAGTTTTAAAAAATTAAATAAATCCTTTTCCTTGAAATGTCCGTCTCCCTGGGCACAGTTCCTATAACTGGAGTCTGGAGGAGGGGCATAGAGGGAGGAGCCAGTTCACACCCCTTTTAAAGTCTTAAAGTGCCCATGTCTCCTGCAGATCCCGTCTATACCCCATGGTTCTTGAAGCATCCCCAGCATCCTCTACGGACTAAGAGAAAAGGATTTACCGGTAGGTATTAAGATCCTATTTCCGAGGGAGCTTCCTATCTGCCAGAAACAACCCGGGCTGACATCGTGGTAATCCCAAAACATGATAGAGATCCAACTGTATGCTCCAATTATAGACCAATTTCATTGCTGAACGTAGATCTGAAGATCTATGCGAAGATCTTAGCTACTCGTCTGGCCCCCCTGTTGCCTGGTTTGGTCCACCCAGGCCAGGTTGGGTTTATCCCTGGACGCCAGGCGTCGGACAACACCAGAAGAGCCATTGATTTAATCTACTCTATTCAAAAATGGAAGTTTCCTTCCCTTCTTCTGGCTCTTGATGCGGAGAAGGCCTTTGACCGAATTTCCTGGTCATTTGCCTTCTTCAATCCTCGGTAAAATGGGATTTTCAGGTAAATTTCGTGATGGAGTCAAGGCACTTTACCGTTCTCCAACGGCCCAGGTATTGGTCAACAGTGTTTCATCCGCTAGTTTTGGGATTACCAATGGCACAAGGCAGAGCTGCCCACTCTCGCTTCTAATATTTGCTTTAGTCATGGAGCCTTTGGCGGCAAAGATCCGCAGTAATACAGCTATTCATGGAGTGTCTACGGGCTCATCTGAGCACAAAATTACGTTATACGCTGATGATGATCTGATTTCCCTTACGGATCCAGCCCGATCCCTTCCATCTCCCTTCCATCTCTCATCTTCCGATATATGTCCCTCCCTATGTTTTTAAATCCTTGCAGCGCCAAACCTCTTACTTTTATGTGGAATCCTAAACGCCCTCGTATTAGACTTAAATTACTTCAGCGTTCTTCCAGAGGGGGTGGACTGGGTATCCCAGACTTTAGAAAATACTTCTATGCTGCGCAGCTCTCTCAGTGTGTGCAATGGTGTAACGGGGGTGGGACAGGGAAGGTCTGGGTGAAGATCGAGACTGAGGAGGTGGGTCTGGCCACGTTGTCCTCTCTACTGTGGCTTCATCGGAGGCAGCGTCCTCGGGCGGTCCTTTCTTACCCTGTGGTGTCTCCCTCACTTGCTCTATGGGACCAGGCGAATAGACAGTTTGCTTTGGCCCCAGATCCATCTCCCCTGGTCCCTCTATTTCATAATCCAGCCTTCCCTCCCCTGGTATGTGTAGATTCTCTTTCACTCCCTGGCGCTTGGGCAGCATAATGCTATATTAATGACATTATCCCCCGATGCTTCTTTTCCTCAGTTCGCAGAGATTTGCGATGGAACAGTAGTTCCACCCATGGATTTCTTTTGCGATCTGCAAATTAGACACTTCCACTCCACTATCACCTCCACTCTACTTAATAGAAAACTATCCTCTTTCGATTATATAAGTTGGAAACGTTCCAATACCAAGGGCTTGATCTCCGCCATCTATGCCTTGCTTGGCAATGACTCTACCTCGACCAGTGCTCCTCATGAACTGGCATGGGAAAAGGACCTGGGACATAGTATAGACAATGAGGATTGGGTCGACATTTGGGATAATGCTACTTCCAGTTCTATTTGTGTTAAAATCAAAGAAAATATTTATAAATTACTCTACCGCTGGTACTATGTCCCCTCTCGTTTGCATACTATGTTCCCTGATGCCTCGGAACGGTGCTGTACAGATGTAGGTTCTTTTTTGCACATCTGGTGGTCCTGTCCAAAAATGTAAAAAATTTGGTGGGAGCTTATCACCCTGCTCTCGCATCTCTTCGAGACCTCTATTTCTCCTTACCCTCAGTATTTTCTACTCCCCTTGACTCTCCCTTCCTTTACTCGGCCCCAAAATAAATTGTTTCGGCATGTAGTTTCTGATATGACGTGCCAAATGGCAATGGACTGGAAAAAGCTAACCCCCTCCCCTATGCCATTGATAATTTACAGAATTTGGTATGTAAACAAAATGGAATATATGACTGATGTCCGTAATTCCTCTAAATAATTTGACAAAGTTTGGGCTCCCTGGCTAACTTCCCAACACTTAACTTCTTGAATCTGGGGACCACCCTTCTGCCTCCATTTCTGTCTCCCTTTCCAATTCCTTCAGTTTAACTAGTTCTTCTCCTTCCTCCTTGCTTTTCTGTTTTTTTTCTTCGACTGTTATTCTTTTTCCCATTCTGTGTTACCAGCTCTCTTTGACGGACTGCCACACCGTCGCTGAGAGGCATCCTTGCTACTTTAAATTTCCAAAATTGGATCCAAATTTGTTGAAGTTATAATTCATCGCAGTTATTTCTGTAACCTAATTTCTCAATTTTCTCGGTATGACTTGTTTACTGTTGTATTTCTGTGATCCTCTCAATAAAATGTGTTTAAAAAAAACAAAAAAACTTCAGGTAATATATTAGATTTTAAAACGTAATATACATACACATGCATTATTTCTATAGTATACATGATGTATTGTATCTATAGTAATATATAGTGTATAATGCATAAAACATATATTATTCACATATATTATTTCTAAACCATTGTTCAAATGAAATAGTGCACATACCCATAGTACATTCTTTCTTTATCAATTGTACACATATATAGTACATTATTTCTGACCTGTTGGTCATAAGAGTAATACATTTTCATTATAACAGTCATAATTTTACATATACTGTGTCATCCCAATAAGTAATATTTGTCAGCCGAATTCATCAAACAATAAACCTTCATTAAAGATACATTTATCCCCTATTAATAATACGAGTTACACCCAAAAAGTTATTTTTACGTTAAGCATTATAAGAAATTCATAAAGTGCAACCAGATTTTTTGACATATACAATGCTCTAAAGCATAAGAGTTAAGAGAGTAACTTTGGATTAATCCATAAATTACTTACATCCTCTATTGTATTGATGTGGTCTGTACTGTGCTGCAGAAGTGAATGAAGTGCACGTATAAATTAAAGCGCACCTGAATTTGCGGCACTATATAAGAAACTGTCAAGAAAAATAAATAGCACCAGTGAGAAGACCACTCCGGCACCGCTTCCCGCCTCACCGTCAAACTTCGGGAAGCAAGAAAGTGACGTCAGACTGTCGGAACCAAATGTTGCTTAGCAACAAAAATACACACAACATATATTCAAACATTTTAGCCCCTAAAGCAGCATCAGAGTAACGTAATGTATATTCACATAGAATGAAACATGCTTAGTAACAAACTTAAAACATACAATGTAGCATCAAATAGAAACTGTCACAGATTTTAGACGTACGTACTCAGTACAGACCTGTAAAATATTATTAGACACACATTTATAAAAAGCAATGCAGCCCAAGTATTTCATTTAACCCCCTCGGAGCCATAGTACCCAATCTGTCGATCCATTGCACCTCCCGCTGTAGTAACAGTTTTTTCCTATCTCCCCCTCTGGGTAAAACAGGGATGTGGTCAACGATCCGGTCTTTAATGACTATTACATTATGTCTAGCTATGGCAAAATGCCGTGCCAGTGGCTGATCACTGGTGCCTTTCAAGATGCCAGCTTCTATAGCAGAACGATGGAGGGCCATTCTCTACCTAAGTTGCCGCTCCGTCTTCCCCACATATTGAAGGGAACACGGGCAGGTGATGACATAAATAACAAATTGGCTCATACACGTTAAATGGTGCCTAATAGGAAATTTCCTTCCTGAGAACGGAGGAGAAAAAAAATGCACCAGGTTGCATGAACCCACAGGTGGTGCAATTTGGGCACCGCGAAAACAACCTGGTTTGGGATTACCCAAAAATGTCGTGGACTTGTTTTTACCCCTATTGGTAATATATGTATAATGTATGTTTCTCATACGTCCTAGAGGATGCTGGGGTCACATCAAGAACCATAGGGTATAGGCGGGATCCGCAGGAGACATGGACACTTTAAGACTTTCAAAGGGTGTGAACTGGCTCCTCCCTCTATGCCCCTCCTCCAGACTCCAGTTTAGAATCTGTGCCCAGGCAGACTGGATGCACACTGAGGAGCTCTACAGAGTTTCTCGGGAAAAGACTTTTGTTAGGTTTTTTTATTTTCAGGGAGACTGCTGGCAACAGTCTCCCTGCTTCGTGGGACTTAGGGGAGAGAAGTCAGACCTACTTCTGTAAGTTTCAAGGCTCTGCTTCTTTGGCTACAGGACACCATTATCTCCTGAGGGTTTGATCACTAGGTACGCCTAGGGGCTCATTCCCAGAGCCAGCCGTCACCCCCCTTGCAGAGCCAGAAGTCAGAAGACAGGTGAGTAGAAGAAAAGAAGACTTCAATGATGGCTTTGAGGTACCGCACAGCGATCGCACGCTGCGCGCCATGCTCCCACTACACAGCGGCACTACAGGGTGCAGGGCGCAGGGGGGGTGCCCTGGGCAGCATATCTAACCTCTGTAACTAACTGGCAAGAGCGGACATAGTGCCAGGGCACTGTCAGGACCCCCGCCAGTATAAAAATTTATTTAAAATGAGCGTGTCTGAAGCGCACCATTACGGGGGCGGAGCTTAGCCCTCACAGCACACAGCCCGGCGCCATTTTCTCGACACAAGGTTGCAGAGACGCTGGTCCTTCCTCACACTGCTGCATAAGTATCAGGGTGAAAAACGGGGGGCACAGTGATTTTGGTGCATTATTTGTAAATTATAAAAGCGCTGCAGGTCTGGGGCATTTCTGTGGTGTTTCAGACCGGATTGGGCGCTGGGGAGTGAGCTGGCAATAACTCCCTCTGTGTGTCTCTGACAGGCTTTACTGTGGGTCTGTCCCCTATAGGCCCAGTGTGTCTGCATGTGTTGGGTGCAAGTGTGTCGGCATGTCTGTGGCGGAGGGCTCTTCCCAGGAGGAGACTATGTTAGGGACACAAACTGCTGTGGTAGTGACCCTGTCTGCACCGCCGACACCTGATTGGGTGAATGTTTTGAGTGCTCTGAATGCTAATGTGGCTTTGATAAATAAGAGATTGGATAAATCTGAGTCTCAGAACCAGGCTTGGAAGAAATCCGTAGAGGATGTGTTGTTACAAGTCCAGACCCCTTCGGGGTCACAAAAACGTTCATTTGCCAAGCTGGCAGACACGGATACCGACACGGACACTGACTCAAGTGTCGACTATAGTGATGCCAGATTAGATCCAAAACTGGCAAAGAACATTCAGTACATGATTGTGGCTATAAAAGATGTATTACATATCACTGAGGACCCTACTGTTCCTGATACTAGGGTCTGTATGTATAAAGGAAAGAAACCTGATGTAACGTTTCCTCCCTCTCATGAACTGAACACGCTTTGTGAAAAGGTTTGGGAAAATCCTGACAAAAAGTTTCAGATTCCCAAAAGGATTCCAGTGGCGTATCCGTTTCCATCTGGGGATAGGGAAAAATGGGAGTCATCCCCCATTGTAGACAAAGCTCTATCGTGGCTGTCCAAAAAGGTGGCTCTTCCGTCCCCTGACACGGCAGCCCTAAAGGATCCTGCGGATCGTAGGCAGGAAAATACATTGAAATCCATTTATGTCACCACGGGTACGCTACTCAGACCAGCCATTGCATCTGCGTGGGTGAGTAGTGCTATCGAAAAATGGGCAGATAACTTGTCATCTGAAATAGATACCCTGGATAGGGATAGAATTCTTTTGACACTAGGTTATATCAGGGACGCTGCAGTCTACCTAAAGGAAGCTGCAAGGGATATTGGCCTCTTGGGATCAAGGGCCAATGCCATGGCAGTCTCAGCTAGGAGAGCATTGTGGATTCATCAATGGAATGCTGATGCTGACTCTAAGAAAGCTATGGAGTCTCTACCGTATAAAGGTGGTGTATTGTTTGGTGACGTCCTCGCTGATTTGGTATCTACGGCTACCGCTGGTAAGTCAGCATTTTTACCGTATGTGCCTGCACCACAAAAGAAAGCACACCACTATCAGATGCAGTCCTTTCGGCCCAATAAATACAGAAAAGGCCGAGGGTCTTCCTTCCTTGCTACTAGAGGAAAGGGAAAAGGTAAACGATCACCGGCCGTGGCTGGTTCCCAGGAGCAGAAGTCCTCCCCGGCTTCTGCCAAATCCACCGCATGACGCTGGGGCTCCTCTGCGGGAGTCCGTACCGGTGGGGGCACGTCTCAAGCTCTTCAGTCAGTTCTGGGCTCATTCGGCCCTGGACCCATGGGTTTTAGCAATAGTGTCCCAGGGGTACAAACTGGAGTTTCAAGATGTTCCCCCTCACCGATTTTTCAAATCGGTCTTACCAGCTACTCTTCTGGACAGGGAGGTCGTATGCGCTGCAATACAAAAATTGTGTCACAATCAAGTCATTGTCAGGGTTCGCCCGTCGCAACAGGGCAAAAGGCTTTTATTCGAGCCTGTTCGTGGTCCCTAAGCCAGACGGCTCAGTCAGACCAATCCTGAACCTCAAATCCCTCAATTTCTACCTAAAAAAATTCAAATTCAAGATGGAATCTCTCCGGGCAGTGATCTCCAGTCTGGAGGAGGGGGATTTTATGGTGTCGGTAGACATAAAGGATGCCTACTTACCTGTTCCCATTTATCCTCCCCATCAGGCTTACCTGAGGTTTGCAGTTCAGGATTGTCATTACCAATTTCAGACGTTGCCGTTTGGTCTGTCCACGGCTCCAAGGGTTTTCACCAAAGTAATGGCCGAAATGATGGTTCTCCTGCGCAAGCAAGGAGTCACAATTATCCCGTACTTGGACGATCTCCTGATAAAGGCGAGATCCAGGGAACAATTACTGCAGAACATTACGCTCTCCCTGACAATTCTGCAGCAACATGGTTGGCTCCTAAACTTGCCAAAATCACAGTTGGTTCCGACGAGACGGCTGTCGTTTTTGGGAATGATTCTGGACACAGAATTACAGAGAGTTTTTCTTCCAGTGGAAAAAGCTTTCGAAATTCAGAACCTGGTCAAACAAATTCTGAAACCAGCAAGAGTATCGATCCATCAATGCACTCGGTTGCTGGGGAAGATGGTGGCGGCCTACGAGGCCATTCAGTTTGGCAGATTCCATGCCACAGTGTTTCAGTGGGACCAGTTGGACAAGTGGTCCGGGTCGCATCTGCACATGCACCGAAGGATAACCCTGTCTTCCAAGACCAGAATCTCAATCCTGTGGTGACTGCACAGCTCTCACCTCCTAGAGGGCCGCAGGTTCAGGATCCAGGACTGGATCTTAGTGACCACGGATGCGAGTCTCCGAGGCTGGGGAGCAGTCACACAGGGGGAAAGCTTCCAGGGAAGATGGTCAAGCCAGGAAATGTGTCTACACATAAACGTTCTGGAGTTAAGGGCCATTCACAACGGTCTTCTGCAAGCGGAACATCTTCTTCGCAATCGGTCCGTCTTGATTTAGTCGGACAACATAACAGCAGTAGCGCACATAAACCGCCAGGGTGGAACAAAGAGCAGAGCGGCAATGGCAGAGGCCACAAAGGTTTTCCGTTGGGCGGAAAAGCATACAAGCGCTCTGTCAGCGATCTTCATTCCAGGAGTGGACAACTGGGAAGCAGACTTCCTCAGCAGACACGATCTCCATCCAGGAGAGTGGGGTCTTCATCAAGAGGTCTTTGCAGAAGTGACAAGTCTTTGGGGAATTCCTCAAATAGACATGATGGCTTCAGAGATATTGTTCCAGGTCGAGAGACCCTCAAGCAATAGCAGTGGATGCCCTAGTGACACTGTGGGTGTTTCAGTCGGTGTACGTGTTTCCTCCGCTTCCACTCATTCCAAAAGTGATAAAGCTCATAAGAAGAACAAAGGTTCAAGCGATCCTCATTGTTCCAGACTGGCCAAGGAGGGCTTGGTATCCAGATCTTCAGGAATTACTCATAGGAGATTCCTGGCCTCTTCCTCTGAGGGAGGATCTGTTACAACAGGGGCCTTGCGTGTTCCAAGACTTACCGCGACTTCGTTTGACGGCTTGGCTGTTGAACGCCGGATCCTAGCTTGAAAGGGTATTCCCAAGGAAGTCCTCCCCACTCTTATTCAGGCCAGAAAAGGAGTAACGTCTAAACATTACCACCGTATTTGGAGAAAATACGTGTCTTGGTGTGAATCCAGGAAGGCTCCTATGGAAGAATTTCAGTTAGGGCGTTTTCTCCATTTTCTACAAGCTAGAGTGGATGCGGGCCTAAAGTTGGGCTCAATTAAAGTACAAATTTCAGCCTTATCGGTTTTCCAAAAACAATTGGCCTCCCTTCCAGAAGTTCAGACTTTCGTGAAAGGCGTGTTGCACATCCAACCTCCCTTTGTGCCCCCAGTGGCACCATGGGATCTTAACGGGGTGTTGCAATCCCTTCAAGCTCATTGGTTTGAACCTTTACAGAAGGTAGAGTTGAAATTCCTCAAAGTGATCATGCTGTTGGCCTTGGCATCTGCAAGGCGGGTGTCTGAATTAGCGGCCTTGTCTCACAAGAGCCCTTATTTGGTCTTCCATGAAGATAGAGTAGAGTAGAGTTGAGGACTCATCAGCAATTTCTGCAGAAAGTAGTCTCGTCGTTCCACTTGAACCAACCTATTGTGGTGCCAGTGGCTACTGACGCCTTGCTGGAATCGAAGTTTCTCGATGTAGTCAGAGCTTTAAAAATTTATGTTGCCAGAACGGCTCAGTTTAGGAAAATGGAGGCACTGTTTGTCCTGTATGCTTACAACAAGATTGGGGCTCCTGCTTCCAAGCAGACTATTGCGCGCTGGATCTGTCATACGATTCAGCATGCTCATTCTACGGCTGGATTGTCGTTACCGAAATCGGTGAAGGCCCATTCTACCAGAAAGGTGGGCTCGTCCTGGGCGGCTGCCCGGGGGGTCTCGGCATTACAACTTTGCCGAGCGGCTACTAGGTTGGGTTCAAACACCTTTGCGAAGTTCTACAAGTTTGATAACCTGGCTGATGAGGACCTCATGTTTGGTCAATCGGTGCTGCAGAGTCATCCGCACTCTCCTGCCCGTTCTAGAGCTTTGGTATAACCCCATGGTTCTTGATGTGACCCCAGCATCCTCTAGGACGTATGAGAAAATAGGATTTTAATACCTACTGGTAAATCCTTTTCTCTTAGTCCATAGAGGATGCTGGGCGCCCGTCCCAGTGCGTACTGTATCTGCAGTTTTGTTACGTTTCAACACATGTTGTGTTACGTTTTTTAGTCAGCCTGTTGCTGACATTGTTCATGCCGTTGACTTGCGTTATGTTGAATGCCATGTTGTACGGCGTGCTTGAGGTGTGAGCTGGTATGTATCTCACCTTGGTTTAACAATAAATCCTTTTCCTCGAAATGTCCGTCTCCCTGGGCACAGTTCCTATAACTGGAGTCTGGAGGATGGGCATAGAGGGAGGAGCCAGTTCACACCCTTTGAAAGTCTTAAAGTGCCCATGTCTCCTGCGGATCCCGTCTATACCCCATGGTTCTTGATGTGACCCCAGCATCCTCTACGGACTAAGAGAAAAGGATTTACCAGTAGGTATTAAAATCCTATTTTTTCCTTCCTCTCCCACAAACACCACAATCTGTATCTCCTGCTCTCCTCACCTCGCACACCCCACAATTTCTCTCCCCAATAATTCCATTCCCATCTCCCCCACTCTATCTCAAAGTATACCTCATAACATTGTGATCTTGAAAAAAGAGATGCACACGAGGGTGTGACCAAAAGGGGATATGGTCTATTGGACAGGGGACGAGGCTTAGCAGTGGTGTCACAATTGCCACTCCCCCATTTTTGTCACTGAAGGGGGCATATCCTTAGTTCCTGTCTCCCATGAATAGAAGCTGTGCGCATGCGTACAGTGTCTATTCACCGCTGCTCTGATAGGAGCCTCCCAACTGCACCCCATCAACGTGGGACACTGCGGCCCGCGAGTGGGACAGTCCAAAAAAAATGGGACTATCCAACGAAAATCGGAACAGTTGGGTATGCCCAAAGCACTATATCCCCTCACAAATCCACTCTTACCCCCTGGGGAAAGATTCACCTGTGCTGCACTCCCCAGTATCCAGAGCTGAACACCACACAGTGGGGGTAATACAAATCTGATCGTAGATATGCTCTACGATCATTTACTCTGACATTCCGGGGGAACACCCAGCACATGGCTAGTCCGCCCCACATGTCAGGCCTTACTGCCCCCAGTTCCTGCATGCTGGCAGTCCGCTACTCGCCGCTTCCCGGGTCACATCGGCTGCGTGTGACGTCACGTCCGGACTGCGCCCCGCCAACGGTGTTCTAACGCTGTTGGCTCGCCCCCTCCCGTCCTGCAACTGCCTCTGCCTGTCAATCAGGCAGAGACGATCGCAGCCCGGAGATCCTTTTAGCATCGCACTGGGCTCCCGGGGTGCGCACTCCACAAAAGTATTCAGACTGCGATTGCTGCAGCGATCCAGTCCGAATTAGCCCCAGTTTCTGGATTTGGTGTATGGATGTGTCTGGACCTACGTCAGAGTTATCGGTGACTGGAGTGGTGTTGTGCTGAAAACTCTGAGGTGTTACCTTTTCATAGAGGTTGAAGGACTTGTTTAGAGGATGTAGGAAGATCCAGTGACTAGCATTAGGTAGATGACAAAACCCAGAGCAGGGGTGCACACTTACCCCACCAGTGGTCTTCTACAGGGAACCCAGCAAGGGCATTTGGGTTTTCGCTGCACCCTGTAGACCATTCGTTAGCATTAGAGATTGGGACTGCAAGTAACTGTAGTTTCGGACTAGAACCGATGGTCTCTGTACTATCAGACTGGAACCGATGGTGACTGTAATGGGACCGTTGTGCTGACCTGGCTGAACCCGGAATGATGACACTGGAGTGCTGACTGGTCTGGATCTGGAATGATGACACTGGATGATCCCTTGGAAATGCAGATGGTAATGCAGGTAGCAATTAGAGAAGCTCAAAGAACGCAGGTACTGCGCAGTAGCTGAATAGGAGCACCGCTTCAAAGCTCACACACAAAGGCACTGGCAACGTGAACACAGAATCAGGAAGCTTTAAAACCCTTGGTGACACAGGATTGGCTGGGAGTGTCTGCTGACACTCAGACTGCATGGAACTGGTCAACTGACGCTAAGCAAGATGGCATTGTCCATGTTGCTGGGCACACACACAGGAGGAATTGATTATAATTCATTTTAATGAACATCATCTTCTCCACATTTTCTGGATGTAACCTCGTACGCCGATTGCTGACAAGGTGAGCGGCGGCACTAAACACTCTTTCGGAGTACACACTTGTGGGAGGGCAACTTAGGTAGAATAAAGCCAGTTTGTGCAAGGGCCTCCAAATTGCCTCTTTTTCCTGCCAGTATAAGTACGGACTGTGTGACGTGCCTACTTGGATGCGGTCACTCATATAATCCTCCACCATTCTTTCAATGTTGAGAGAATCATATGCAGTGACAGTAGACGACATGTCCGTAATCGTTGTCAGGTCCTTCAGTCCGGACCAGATGTCAGCATCAGCAGTCGCTCCAGACTGCCCTGCATCACCGCCAGCGGGTGGGCTCGGAATTCTGAGCCTTTTCCTCGCACCCCCAGTTGCGGGAGAATGTGAAGGAGGAGATGTTGACAGGTCGCGTTCCGCTTGACTTGACAATTTTCTCACCAGCAGGTCTTTCAACCCCAGCAGACTTGTGTCTGCCGGAAAGAGAGATCCAAGGTAGGCTTTAAATCTAGGATCGAGCACGGTGGCCAAAATGTAGTGCTCTGATTTCAACAGATTGACCACCCGTGAATCCTTGTTAAGCGAATTAAGGGCTCCATCCACAAGTCCCACATGCCTAGCGGAATCGCTCCGTGTTAGCTCCTCCTTCAATGTCTCCAGCTTCTTCTGCAAAAGCCTGATGAGGGGAATGACCTGACTCAGGCTGGCAGTGTCTGAACTGACTTCACGTGTGGCAAGTTCAAAGGGCATCAGAACCTTGCACAACGTTGAAATCATTCTCCACTGCGCTTGAGACAGGTGCATTCCACCTCCTATATCGTGCTCAATTGTATAGGCTTGAATGGCCTTTTGCTGCTCCTCCAACCTCTGAAGCATATAGAGGGTTGAATTCCACCTCGTTACCACTTCTTGCTTCAGATGATGGCAGGGCAGGTTCAGTAGTTTTTGGTGGTGCTCCAGTCTTCTGTACGTGGTGCCTGTACGCCGAAAGTGTCCCGCAATTCTTCTGGCCACCGACAGCATCTCTTGCACGCCCCTGTCGTTTTTTAAAAAATTCTGCACCACCAAATTCAAGGTATGTGCAAAACATGGGACGTGCTGGAATTTGCCCAGATTTAATGCACACACAATATTGCTGGCGTTGTCCGATGCCACAAATCCACAGGAGAGTCCAATTGGGGTAAGCCATTCCGCGATGATCTTCCTCAGTTGCCGTAAGAGGTTTTCAGCTGTGTGCGTATTCTGGAAACCGGTGATACAAAGCGTAGCCTGCCTAGGAAAGAGTTGGCGTTTGCGAGATGCTGCTACTGGTGCCGCCGCTGCTGTTCTTGCGGCGGGAGTCCATACATCTACCCAGTGGTCTGTCACAGTCATATAGTCCTGACCCTGCCCTGCTCCACTTGTCCACATGTCCGTGGTTAAGTGGACATTGGGTACAACTGCATTTTTTAGGACACTGGTGAGTCTTTTTCTGACGTCCGTGTACATTCTCGGTATCGCCTGCCTAGAGAAGTGGAACCTAGATGGTATTTGGTAACGGGGGCACACTGCCTCAATAAATTGTCTAGTTCCCTGTGAACTAACGGCGGATACCGGACGCACGTCTAACACCAACATAGTTGTCAAGGCCTCAGTTATCCGCTTTGCAGCAGGATGACTGCTGTGATATTTCATCTTCCTCGCAAAGGACTGTTGAACAGTCAATTGCTTACTGGAAGTAGTACAAGTGGGCTTACGACTTCCCCTCTGGGATGACCATCGACTCCCAGCAGCAACAACAGCAGCGCCAGCAGCAGTAGGCGTTACACGCAAGGATGCATCGGAGGAATCCCAGGCAGGAGAGGACTCGTCAGAATTGCCAGTGACATGGCCTGCAGGACTATTGGCATTCCTGGGGAAGGAGGAAATTGACACTGAGGGAGTTGGTGGGGTGGTTTGCGTGAGCTTGGTTACAAGAGGAAGGGATTTACTGGTCAGTGGACTGCTTCCGCTGTCGCCCAAAGTTTTTGAACTTGTCACTGACTTATTATGAATGCGCTGCAGGTGACGTATAAGGGAGGATGTTCCGAGGTGGTTAACGTCCTTACCCCTACTTATTACAGCTTGACAAAGGCAACACACGGCTTGACACCTGTTGTCCGCATTTCTGTTGAAATACTTCCACACCGAAGAGCTGATTTTTTTGGTATTTTCACCAGGCATGTCAGTGGCCATATTCCTCCCACGGACAACAGGTGTCTCCCCGGGTGCCTGACTTAAACAAACCACCTCACCATCAGAATCCTCCTGGTCAATTTCCTCCCCAGCGCCAGCAACACCCATATCCTCCTCATCCTGGTGTACTTCAACACTGACATCTTCAATCTGACTATCAGGAACTGGACTGCGGGTGCTCCTTCCAGCACTTGCAGGGGGCGTGCAAATGGTGGAAGGCGCATGCTCTTCACGTCCAGTGTTGGGAAGGTCAGGCATCGCAACCGACACAATTGGACTCTCCTTGTGGATTTGGGATTTTGAAGAACGCACAGTTCTTTGCGGTGCTTTTGCCAGCTTGAGTCTTTTCAGTTTTCTAGCGAGAGGCTGACTGCTTCCATCCTCATGTGAAGCTGAACCACTAGCCATGAACATAGGCCAGGGCCTCAGCCATTCCTTGCCACTCCGTGTGGTAAATGGCATATTGGCAAGTTTACGCTTCTCCTCCGACAATTTTATTTTAGGTTTTGGAGTCCTTTTTTTACTGATATTTGGTGTTTTGGATTTGACATGCTCTGTACTATGACATTGGGCATCGGCCTTGGCAGACGACGTTGCTGGCATTTCATCGTCTCGGCCATGACTAGTGGCAGCAGCTTCAGCACGAGGTGGAAGTGGATCTTGATCTTTCCCTAATTTTGGAACCTCAACATTTTTGTTCTCCATATTTTAATAGGCACAACTAAAAGGCACCTCAGGTAAACAAAGGAGATGGATGGATACTAGTTACAATTATGGATGGACTGCCGAGTGCCGACACAGAGGTAGCTACAGCCGTGGACTACCGTACTGTGTCTGCTGCTAATATAGACTGGTTGATAATGAGATGTAGTATGTATAAAGAAGAAAGAAAAAAAAACCACGGGTAGGTGGTATACAATTATGGATGGACTGCCGAGTGCCGACACAGAGGTAGCTACAGCCGTGGACTACCGTACTGTACTGTGTCTGCTGCTAATATAGACTGGTTGATAATGAGATGTAGTATGTATAAAGAAGAAAGAAAAAAAAACCACGGGTAGGTGGTATACAATTATGGATGGACTGCCGAGTGCCGACACAGAGATAGCTACAGCCGTGGACTACCGTACTGTACTGTGTCTGCTGCTAATATAGACTGGATGATAATGAGATGTAGTATGTATAAAGAAGAAAGAAAAAAAAAAACCACGGGTAGGTGGTATACAATTATGGATGGACTGCCGAGTGCCGACACAGAGGTAGCTACAGCCGTGGACTACCGTACTGTACTGTGTCTGCTGCTAATATAGACTGGTTGATAATGAGATGTAGTATGTATAAAGAAGAAAGAAAAAAAAAACCACGGGTAGGTGGTATACAATTATGGATGGACTGCCGAGTGCCGACACAGAGGTAGCTACAGCCGTGAACTACCGTACTGTGTCTGCTGCTAATATAGACTGGTTGATAATGAGATGTAGTATGTATAAAGAAGAAAGAAAAAAAAAACCACGGGTAGGTGGTATACAATTATGGATGGACTGCCGAGTGCCGACACAGAGATAGCTACAGCCGTGGACTACCGTACTGTACTGTGTCTGCTGCTAATATAGACTGGATGATAATGAGATGTAGTATGTATAAAGAAGAAAGAAAAAAAAACCACGGGTAGGTGGTATACAATTATGGATGGACTGCCGAGTGCCGACACAGAGGTAGCTACAGCCGTGGACTACCGTACTGTACTGTGTCTGCTGCTAATATAGACTGGTTGATAATGAGATGTAGTATGTATAAAGAAGAAAGAAAAAAAAAACCACGGGTAGGTGGTATACAATTATGGATGGACTGCCGAGTGCCGACACAGAGGTAGCTACAGCCGTGGACTACCGTACTGTACTGTGTCTGCTGCTAATATAGACTGGTTGATAATGAGATGTAGTATGTATAAAGAAGAAAGAAAAAAAAAAAACACGGGTAGGTGGTATACAATTATGGATGGACTGCCGAGTGCCGACACAGAGGTAGCTACAGCCGTGAACTACCGTACTGTGTCTGCTGCTAATATAGACTGGTTGATAATGAGATGTAGTATGTATAAAGAAGAAAGAAAAAAAAACCACGGGTAGGTGGTATACAATTATGGATGGACTGCCGAGTGCCGACACAGAGGTAGCTACAGCCGTGGACTACCGTACTGTACTGTGTCTGCTGCTAATATAGACTGGTTGATAATAAGATGTAGTATGTATAAAGAAGAAGAAAAAAAAAACCACGGGTAGGTGGTATACAATTATGGATGGACTGCCGAGTGCCGACACAGAGGTAGCTACAGCCGTGGACTACCGTACTGTACTGTGTCTGCTGCTAATATAGACTGGTTGATAATGAGATGTAGTATGTATAAAGAAGAAAGAAAAAAAAACCACGGGTAGGTGGTATACAATTATGGATGGACTGCCGAGTGCCGACACAGAGGTAGCTACAGCCGTGAACTACCGTACTGTGTCTGCTGCTAGTATAGACTGGATGATAAATAATGATATAAAAAATATATATATATCACTACTGCAGCCGGACAGGTATATATTATATAATGACGGACCTGCTGGACACTGTCTGTCAGCAGAATGAGTTTTTTTAGAATAAAAAAACACCACACAAGTCACACGACGAGTGTTTAACTTTTTCAGGCAGACAATCACAATATACTGGTGGTCAGTGTGGTCAGGTCACTGGTCAGTCACACTGGCAGTGGCACTCTGGCAGCAAAAGTGTGCACTGTTTAATATGTACTCATGGCTCCTGCTATAACCTATAACTGCTCCCCAGTCTCCCCCACAATTAAGCTGTGTGAGCACAGTCAGATATTATACATAGATGATGCAGCACACTGGGCTGAGCACAGATATGGTATGTGACTGAGTCACTGTGTATCGTTTTTTTCAGGCAGAGAACGGATTATATTAAATAATAATAAAACTGCACTGGTGGTCTCACTGGTCAGTCACTAGTATAACTAACTAACTACTATCAGCAAAATTCTGCACTCTCTGAGTACTCCTCCTAAGCTCCAGTAAATGAAGTGTCTCACTCTCACTCTCCTATCTATTTCTAAACGGAGAGGACGCCAGCCACGTCCTCTCCCTATCAATCTCAATGCACGTGTGAAAATGGCGGCGACGCGCGGCTCCTTATATAGAATCCGAGTCTCGCGATAGAATCCGAGCCTCGCGAGAATCCGACAGCGTGATGATGACGTTCGGGCGCGCTCGGGTTAACCGAGCAAGGCGGGAAGATCCGAGTCGCTCGGACCCGTGTAAAAAAACATGAAGTTCGGGCGGGTTCGGATTCAGAGGAACCGAACCCGCTCATCTCTAGTAAAAACAAGGCTAGGGTGTTCAGACCAGTGTGAGAGTAGACAGCGAGGCATAGGCTACACCAGGGCTGGCCAAACCGGTCCTCGAGATCTACCAACAGTGCATGTTTTCTAGGCCTCCAGGAGATCTGTAAAATTGTCAATTAGGAATGAATGCAGCACATCATAATTAGTAATGACTACACCTGTGCACCAACTAGGTGGTCTGGAAAATGTGGACTGTTGGTAGATCTCGAGGACTGGTTTGGACAGCTCTGGGCTACACTGTCAAAAATGCAAAGTCCCATCAGGTCAGCCCTTCGACAACTCCTACAGTCTCAAATACCAGTGCCAGTCAGTAATAATGTAAAATATACCAGAAATGGTAATGCAAACTGTGGATTTTGCCAAATGACCTGCTGTGTAGCACTGACTACATTTTACCCAAACATACATAGGAGTCCCCCTTGTGTGCATTTCAAAGAAAGTGCTTTAAATTATCATTCTGCCTTTGCTGATCGCGGGATAGTAACTAACATATGGCTTCTGTCAGAATGTCCGAAGACCAATCTGTCCCCAAATGGCAAAGTCTTATAAATAAAATATATTAAAATACATTTCTATAAATGCACGGTCCATACAGTACACTTAACATACATTTCTAAAATTGCACAAAGCATATTAAACATAACATATTAAAATTCATTTATGGTGTTCTAGTGCTTACTGGCCCTCATTCAGATGTTCCGGACCCGTACTGTGCATGTGCAGTATAGATCTGCAATGTCGGTCACACTAGGGCATCAGTCTGTCAGTGATTGTCAATCTGATGCCATTTGGGGGCAGCGATGGCCTTTATTTCTCCCCTTGTCACAGCTGTTAAAGGGGAGGGATGTGACCAGGATCTCCTGGCCTCTAGGTAGGACTTGCGGCCGGGAAAGATCCGTTACTTCATCCTGGAACGCAGTTTGGATCCTGCTGCATTGCCGTATTAGAGCTGTTACTGCTGCTACATCTGAATCAGGCCCACTGTGCAGCCATAGGTACTAGCACCTGAACTGCTTTAATGTCACATTAAATTCGGGTATTACAGGAAAGACAAGTGCTGCTCATTGTTCTACCTTCACAAGGCTGGTTAGAGGCAGCTGACATTTATTAGGTATTTATCAGATACCATTCTAAACATTCCACAATTAACAATAGCAAATAAAATGTGGACAGTAATTAACCTTTAACCACAAAACAGAGCCAAGTTGCAGAGAACATGGATGATTTACTTACCTACTTTAATCAATAGTAATTTCTTTGTTCTCTTCCTGTTTGCAGTAGCAGAGCAAGCATTTTTATTTCATTAACTAAATATCAAGCAGCTTCATTGCTGTCCTAGGATAGCTGTAGTGCACAGGAGTATAGAGAGAGACATGAAGAGGCATAATTGCCACTGCCAACATTCCCAATGATAACACATTTTACCCATAGTTGCCTACCCTCCCTCATTCTGCAGCATACTTGCCTACTCTCCCGGAATGGCCGGGAGGCTCACGAAAATCGGGTGACCCTCCCGGCCCCACGGAAGAGCAGGCAAGTCTCCCGGTTTTTCAAGTTCCCCCTGCCCGGCCACCCACTTTGAGAGTAAAGTGGGCGGTCCGGACAGTAGATGACGCGATTCTTGTTGAATTGCGTCATCATAGTCACGCCCCCTGCTGTAAAATGCCGGTTATCGCGGCATTACAGAGCGGGGTGTGTGGTTTAAACGTGTAAATCTATAACCCCGCCCTCCTTCCTCCTCCTCCCCGCCCCGTTCCGCCTCCTCCCCGCCCCTCCTCTCGACATTGCCCAGCCCCTCCACTGAGCCGTCCTGGCAGCTCTCTCCCGGAGAGAGCTGCCAGAAGGTAGGCAAGTATGTTCTGCAGGAGACTCCCTGACATAGTATAAATCTCCCTGACTCTCTGAATAGTCCAGCAAACTCCCTGATTGTACCTTACCCCCATTATATAGCTGTTACATTGTTGGGAGATATTCAAATGGGATCATCAGTGCCATTTCCCTGCATTGGTTATAAGGCACAATGATCCCTATGGCTACATCCATTTTTAATAAGGCCACTTGCAGTATATGGTACTTGCAGTATACTAACTTTGGAGCTCATTTACATTTGGATTAGTGATGAGCGGATTCGGTTTTACTCGGTTTTACTCTGTTCTCAAAACGGCATCTTATTGGCTCACGGATGTCACGTGTTTTGGATAGCCAATAAGATGCCGTTTTGAGAACCGAGTAAAACCGAATCCGCTCATCACTAATTTGGATGTAAGTCATTTTCATGACACGCCCAGGGCCGGTGCAAGTTTTCTCGGCACCCTAGGAAAAACTTCAGCCTCCTTCCCCCTACCACCACCCCCATTGGGCACCACAGGAAAAAATAAAACACATTGGCATCCACAGGAAAAATAATAACAAACACACTGGCCCCTTTCAGGAAAAAAGAAAAAAACACTTTGTCCTCCACAGAATAAAAAACACACACATTTGCCCTGACAGGAAAAATCCCACAATGCTCCCCAGTACATAATTTGCATTTACCCATTTATTATTGACAGAACAGCAAATGAATGTGCTCCTGCTAAGTACAAAGGGAAAATGTGATGGCTTCTCCAACATGTGTGCAAGGCCCTATCTTAAAGTATCAAAACTATTGTTACTGTTTACTTAGATAGTGCCACTAATTTGCACAGCGCTGTACACAGAACATCAGAATTCGTATCACTCCCTGTCCCACTGGAATGAGAGTGATATTCCCTAAAATACAAACACACACAGACAATTCCACATAACCTTCCCATGTGTTTTTGGAGTGTGGGAGGAAACAGGAATACCCAGAGGAAACCCACACAAACATAAAAAGAACATGCAAACTCCACACAGACAGGCCATGACCAGGAATTGACTTCATTACTTGAGTGCTCTAAGGCAGTAATGCTTACCCTATGCCACTGAACCGCCGATTGGATTATAACGTATAAAAAATGTTGCAGGCTGTATAGACAATACACCCTACAGCAGGTTGGGAAAGGGACCCTGCCGCTTAGAATCCCAACACCTCGTTGGAAAGTATGCTAACCCTCCACCCCTCCCCTTCCTGCAGTCTAACCCTAACTCCCCCCCCCCCCACCCCCCCTGCAACCTAACTCTAACCCGCCTCCTGGTGCCTAACCCTATCCCCCTACTCCCCACAGCCTAACTGTAACCCTCCCGGCATACTTACATTCGGTATGTTGACTCTTGGGATTCCGGCGTCGGGTTTCTGAGCGTTGTCGGGCAGCACATTTGTTTAGTGTGTGCAGTTAGATTTCAGTACTAATAATATGGCAAAAAAATAGAACACGACAATCTGACAAATACGTTTTCTGAGCAGCAGGTACGGATGTCTTGTTCAGCCATACAATATATATCTGGTGATATACCTATGTTGGTTCATTAACAAACAGTTTTTATGTTGCAAATATAGGGAAATGTGGCACCCCCAGCCAATGTGGAACTACGAGTCCCAGCACATCCCGCCAAAAAGAAGCAGGGCATACTGGGAAATGTAGTTTCACATCAGCTACAGGTGACACATGGGAAAAAAAAACTCCACTACCTACTTGCAAGGAAGAGAAACCGTCAGATGGAGAAGCAATCAGCCAGCATCCATCACAGCCTATGGACCTACAGGTGTTCCGTAGCTCTGTAGGACAAAGTTAAAAAAAGTCTGTAGCAGGATCACGGGCTGGTGCTGGTCCCACAGTGACAGTGGGATTAGGCTGCAGATGCATAAACCACCGGACTACCAGGGCACTTCCTGTAGATGAGGCAGCAAAGGACATAAGTGACCGAGCAGGCTGGGGGGGGGGGGGGGTATATGACATCCTGCCCCCACCCCCCACCCCCCCCCAGTGCAACCCACCTGTTGCTGTATTAAAAATTACAAAAATAATATAAAATTATCCTCCTAAACAGCAGGGGGGGAGGGTGTGTGTGTGTGCTCTGTGCTGCCACTGAATCTGCATGTACCTTCACCAACTGCAGGCCTGTAGTGATACAGTATGTGTGCAGTGAACTTCTGTAACTAACAGAGTCAGAGTGTGAGGTATAGCAATACAGGTACTGGATGCTTCCCAGTGAGCCCTATGACACACCCACAACCACTCACACTGAGGCCCACACACTGACACTCATACTGAGGCAGAGGCACACACACACACACTTATACTGAGGCACGCACACATGCTCATACTGAGACACACACACAGTGATACTGAGACACACACACACAGTGACACTCATACTGAGGCAGAGGCACACACATTCATACTGAGACACACACAGTGATACTGAAACACACACTCATACTGAGACACACACACACTGACACTCATACTGAGGCAGAGGTGTACACACACACACACACACACACACACTCTCAGACTGAGACACACTCACACTGACAGTCATACTGAGGCAGAGGCACACATACACTCATACTGGGGCACACACACTCAGACTGAGACACACACACACACTGACACTTATACTGAGGCAGAGGCACACATACACTCATAGTGAGGCACACACACACACACACACACACACACACACTGACACTCGCACTGAGGCAGAGGCACACACACACTCATACTGATACATACAGTGATACTGACACACACTGACACTCATACTGAAACTGAGACACACACACACTGAGACTGAGATACACTCACACTGACACTCATTCTGAGGCAGAGGCGCACACACACTCATACTAAGACACACACTGACACTCATACTGAGGCATAGGCACACATACTGAGACACACACTCATACTGAGAAACACACACAGTTGTACTGAGACACACACACACAGTGATACTGAGACACACACATACTGAGACACACACAGTGATACTGCGACACACACACTGACACTCATACTGAGGCAGAGGCACACATATACTCATACTGAGGCACACACACACACTCATACTAAGACACACACACACACACACACACACACACACACTGACACTTATACTGAGGCACAAACACACATACACTCATACTAAGACACACACACACACACACACACACAATGATACTGAGACACACACACACACACACACACACACACACTGACTCATACTGAGGCAGAGGCACACATACACTCATACTGATGCACACACAGTGATACTGAGACACACACTGACACTCATACTGAGGAAGAGGCACACACACTCATACTGAGACACACTCATACTGAGGCAGAGGCACACACACACTCATACTGAGACAAACACACACTCATACTAAGACACACACACTGACACTCATACTGAGGCAAAGGCACACACTCACTGATACTGAGACACATACAGTGAAACTGAGACACACTGACACTCATACTGCGGCAGAAGCACACACACACACTCAAACTGAGACACACTGACACTCATACTGCGGCAGAAGCACACACACACACTCAAACTGAGACACACTGACACTCATACTGACGCAGAGGCACACGCACTCATACTGAGACACACACAGTGATAAAGAAACACACACGTACACTCATACTGTAGCAGAGGCACACGTACACTCATACTGAGGCACACACACACTCACACAGAGACACACACACATTGAGGCACACACTCATGCTGAGGCACACACACTAATATTGAGAGACACACACATACTGAGGCAGAGGCACCCATACGCTCATACTGAGACACACACACACACACACACACACACACACACACGCTCATACTGAAACACACACACACCACTAGCACAGTAGTAACCTCCATGCAGCTCAGATCAAAGGAGTCAGTCTCCGAAAGAGTAGCCATGCCAGGCAGCAGAACAGACAGACCACCGAGAACCTAGCATACTCGGGGCGTGGCCTTATCACGGAGGTGTTGCCACGCCCCTTTTATAAAAAACATCAAGCAGTACAGTAGGCTATGGAGCTGCCCGGCAGAGAGGTAAGGAACACGGGACTGGCCGAGGGGGAAACTACCTCTCTGCTCACATTGCATAGCGGTGGTGAGTGAAAGAAAATCGCTGGTGGATCCCGGGACACCGTGTAGTGCATCAGCTGCCTGTCAATTGGCTTAGCAGCGTTGCAGAACTACCCGCAGCGCTGCTATGTGTGTCTATGCCGCCGGGTGCCCTGCTGCTGATTTTGCGTGGGGGCTACATGGCTGGCAGCCTCAGCGTACCGCCCCCCTCAGGTCCAGGTGCCCATAGGCAGCTGCCTAATGGAAGCGCCGGCCCTGGACACGCCTCTCATATATAGCAGAACATGTCCATGTTGATAGGTGTTACTTTTACATCTCCCTGAAATGCTTTTTTAAAAGTAGGCAAGTATGATTTTACCATGCATAGTTATGGCTTGGACTGTAAAAAACAAAGTACAGTGTCCAAACATTTTGGAGTTAATCATACACTCTACACACAACCTGCTCAGTAAAGATGGACATCAGAAACAGAAGGGTTGGCTGATCCTAATTCTATGTACCGTATATACTCGAGTATAAGTCGACCCGAATATAAGCCGAGGCACCTAATTTTACCACAAAAACCTGGGAAAACGTATTGACTCGAGTTTAAGCCTAGGGTGCAGTGGCGTAGTTCGTCCCAGTTGCCCAGATAAATATTGGTGCCCCCCTATTTCCTATATTAAGGTGTGTGTGTGTGTGTGTGGTGTTCTGAAATATATTTATGTACTGTATACATTTAATTGTCTTTTATTTTAAATCACACATTTCTTAGCAGTCATACCCAGGATTAGAACCCATGACCTGTTACACTAACAGCAGACACTTTACTGATGGAGCTATTTGCTCCTGCATAGGAAGCATGAGAATTCTAACTGTATGAAGTTATGTGTAATTGACAGAGAAGTAGCTTCATATAGTTAAAATTCTCATATTTCCTATACAGGAGCAAACAGCTTCATCAGTAAGGTGTCTGCTTCCAGTGTAATAGGTTGTGGTTTCTAATCCTGGGTATGACACTTGTAAAATGTGTATCTTCAGTATAATAAAGAGGGTGTGACTTGTAAGGCGCAGGGACCAGTGAGGAAATCGGCCACTGAAAAGACAGCGGCAGTTATCAATTAACTTAATTCAATGGTGTCACAGAATTGGAAGAGAGGTGCCCCCTTCAGAGCAGGAGCCCGGTGGCAGATGACTCCGTTGCCTCCCAGAGTTCTGCCTCTGCTAGGGTGGGAAATGCAGCTCTAGCCGTACACAGCCCTCATAGTGCCAGATATGCCCTCATACTGCCAGATATGCCCTCATGCTGCCAGATATGCCCCACAGTGCCAGATATGCCCTCATGCTTCCAGATATGGCCCACAATGCCAGATGTGCCAGATATGCCCCACAGTGCCAGATATGCCCTCATGCTTCCAGATATGCCCCCACAGTGCCAGATGTGCCCTTATGCTACCAGATATGCCCCACAGTGCCAGATATGCTCTCATGCTGCAAGATATGCCCCACAGTGCCAGATGTGCCAGATATGCCCTCATGCTGCCAGATATGCCCCACAGTGCCAGATATGCCCTCATGCTGCCAGATATGCCCCACAGTGCGAGTTACTTACCCTCCATCGCTCCCACGCGGTCTTCTGAAGGAGGGACACGGAGGGCACAGCGCGCAGCTCTCCTGTGTCCCTCCTGCGTCTCCGGCGGCAGCGGCTGTCTTCTGAAGGAGGGACACGGAGGGCACAGCGCGCGGCTCTCCTGTGTCCCTCCTGCGTCTCCGGCGGCAGAGGCGTGTGTGTGTTAAAGGAAGTGCCGGTTCGTGCACTTCCTTTAACACACACACGCCGCTGCCACAGGAGGAACACAGGAGAGCTGCGCGCTGTGCCCTCCGTGTCCCACCTAAATATTGACTCGAGTATAAGCTGAAGGGGCTTTTTCAGCACAAAAAAAAGTGCTGAAAAAGTCGGCTTATACTCGAGTATATACGGTAAATGTTTTTTGTTCTTTTTGGTTGGATACGATATCATTGCAGCGGTAAGTTGTTTAAAACTAACCCTACTCACCCCTCCTGCAGCCTAACCCTAACTGTCCCCTCCCACGGCATGCTGGGCATTGGGGATATTGACTACATCCAATTTCTTTTCATTCAATATTGGAAGCAGTGTCTGCAGCAACTGTGCATGCGTGCTGTTACAGCACGTGTGTGTGTGTGTGTGTGTGTGTGTGTGTGTGTGTGTGTGTGTGTGTGTGTGTTTGTATATATACATATATATATGTATATGTGTGTTTGTATATATATGTCCACTTACATCTTTGCTATTTTGCTCAATTTCGCACAACATGCAAAACACGGATGGATTTTAAATGTTTTGTTTGCCATAATAGAACATGTATAAAGTAACATATTAAAGAAGCTTTTTAAGAAAAATCACAAGGCATGGCTAAATCGTGCCATACATATATGCATTTTCTCTTACGTCCTAGAGGATGCTGGGGTCCACATTAGTACCATGGGGTATAGACGGGTCCACCAGGAGCCATTGGCACTTTAAGAGTTGAAAGGTGTGGGCTGGCTCCTCCCTCTATGCCCCTCCTACCAGACTCAGTTTATAAAGTGTGCCCGGAGGAGCCGGTCACAGCTAGGGGAGCTCTACAGAGTTCTCTTGGTAAAGAGTAATTTTTTCTTTCAGGTTTTTTATTTTACAGGGAGGCTGTTGGCAACAGCCTCTCTGTAGCGTGGGACTGGGGGGGCGGAGCAGTGTCCGCCCCGCAGGGTCTTGAGCCACTGCTCCCGCTGACTGGACGTTGGCTCCAGAGGGGTCTGATCGCACCCCGCCGCAGAGGAACGCTCGCCCCGGCAGCAAGCCTCCACCCCCTCAGAAGCTGAAGCGTGGCGAGTAAGTCACTGTCCCCCCTTGCAAGCGGGAGGACAGTGTGAAGAAAGGCGGCTGCAGGGTCAGGAGCGCGGTTGTTCCCACGCTCCTGGAAGGCTCAGCGGTACCTTGGTGCGGCGCTGGGTGGGAGCGCCCTGGGCCAGCTCCGGACCCTAAACTGTTTTTTTTCAGCATGTCGGGGTCTGCGGACCCAGGTCAGCAAATTCCTCTGGACCAGTATAATCTTCATGTGAGCGGGAAGACAGCGCCATTGAAGGGGGCGGAGCTTCTCCTCAGAGCGGACCCAGCGGCGTTCAGCTCCATTTTTCCTGCCTGCAGTCACGGTTCACTGGATCCAGGTCCCTCCAGAGCTTTCTCCAGCAGTCTGTACGGTACCAGGGGGCTGTAGAGGGGAGGCGACGCTGCACAAAGGCTGTGTCTCCTATTAAGGGACACAGTCAGCGCTGGGAAGGGACTCCCTTTGCCTGAAAAGCGCTGTGTGTGGGTTGGCTCCAATCTCTGTGTCTCTCTGCCATTCTTGGAGGGGAAACTCTGTCTCCATAATACCCTGTGTGTTTGTGTGTGTGTGCAACATATCTAGGGACACTGTTTCATATGCTGCAGAGGATTTGTCTTCCCAGGAAGACTCCATTCCATGTAATCAGGATTGCACTGTTTTAGCGCAGATCCCAGCTAGAGAGCCAGAATGATTAGTCTCTCTGAGGGGGACTATTTCTCAGATTTCTGATAGGGTGGCTAGGACTGAGCATGCCACTCAGGTCCTCCAGTCCTCTATGGTGGTATGGTTTGATTCTGCCTCCTCGGGGTCCCCTGCGGTACATTCTCATAAATGTACGCTTGCAATTATGCAGGATGACACGGACACCGACTCTGACGCTGCAGACGGTGATGGGGATGTGTTACGGGGGACGGCATCACTTGCCAAGGGGGTGCAGTTGATGATTGAAGCTGTCAGGGATGTTTTACACATTTCAGACACAGCTCCAGAACAGGTGGAGGAGGCCTTCTTCACATTTAATAAGAAGCCCCCCTCACTTTTCCGGCATCCAAAGAATTGAATGCTATCTTTGAAAAGGCATGGGAAACCCCAGAAAAGAAATTCCAGATTCTCAAGAGGGTCTTGGTGGCTTTCCCCTTCCCAGAGGAAGATAGGAAGAGATGGGAGTCCCCGCCGATAGTCGACGCCTCTGTATCCATGCTGTCCAAGCAGGTGGTATTACCGGTCCAGGGATCTACCACGTTAAAGGACCCGGTAGATCGCAAGGTGGATGCTACGCTGAAATCCATTTACTCGGCTTCAGGGGCTATATTGCGGCCTACTATAGCCTGTGCTTGGATTGCTAAAGCTATCGCCAGGTGGTCAATTACTCTGCAGGAGGAATCGACTACACTGGACAAAGGTGACGTTGATTTATTTTTACGTAATATTCAGGATTCTGCAGGGTTCCTGGTGGATTCCATGAAGGATCTGGGTTCCATGGCTGCTGGGATCTCCTCCATGTCTGTCTCGGCTCGCAGAGGTCTCTGGCTACGCAATTGGTCTGTGGACGTGGAATCCAGGAAGTGTGTGGAGGGCCTACCATACAAAGGTCAGGCTCTCTTTGGGGAGGCGCTGGATGCGTGGATTGCCGCGGCTACCGCGGGTTAGTCTCCTTTTCTCCCCTCAGCTGCACCGGCTACGAAGAAGCCTTTTTCATCTACTGTGTCACAGTCCTTTCGGCCCGCAAGGCCTAGAAAGAATAAGCCTTCGAACACCTTCTTCAGAGGTGGTTGTGCCAAAGGAAAGAAACCTGCTCCCGCGGGTTCCCAGACCCAGAAGCCCGCTTCTGATACCCCGAAGTCCTCCGCATGACGATGGACAGCTAGGCCTGGAGGGAGGTCAGGTGGGGGCGAAACTCCAGCAGTTCAGCCACGTCTGGATGTCGTCGGGTCTGGACCCCTGGGTCCTGGATATAGTATCCAGAGGGTACAGACTGGAGTTTCAGGATCCCCCGCCTCACCGTTTCTTCAAGTCAGGCTTGCCAGCGCTTCTGGCGGACAGGACAATTCTGCTGGAGGCCATCAGAAAATTGGTGGTATCAGAGGTCATTGTTCAGGTCCCTCTTCAGCAGCGGCACACGGGTTATTATTCGAACCTTTTTGTGGTACCGAAACCGGATGGTTCGGTACAGCCTATTCTAAATTTAAAATCTTTGAACCCTTATCTCAAGGAGTTCAAATTCAAGATGGAATCTCTGCGAGCTGTCATTTCGGGGCTGTCGGAGGGGGAGTTCCTGGTGTCCCTGGACATCAAGGATGCTTACCTCCACATTCCCATTTGGGCACCGCATCAAGCTTATCTCAGGTTTGCGCTGATGGACGATCACTATCAGTTCCAGGCGCTTCCGTTTGGCCTCTCAACAGCACCAAGGATCTTCATCAAGGTGATGGCGGAGATGATGGTTCTCCTCCGCAAACAGGGGGTGAACATAATTCCATATCTGGACGATCTCCTGATCAAGGCGTCATCCAGGGAGAGCTTGTTGCAGTCCATCACGCTCACGACACAGCTGCTCAGGATGCACGGTTGGATCCTGAACCTTCCGAAGTCTCATCTGGAGCCGACTGTCTTTCCTGGGAATGATCCTCGACACGGAAGTGCAGAGGGTATTCCTCCCGGCGGAAAAAGCGTTGGTGATTCAGACAATGGTCCGGGATGTCCTAAGGCCTACCCGGGTATCGGTTCATCAATGCATACACCTCCTGGGGAAGATGGTTGCTGCCTACGAGGCTCTGCAGTACAGCAGGTTTCATGCCCAACCTTTTCAACTGGACCTATTGGACCAGTGGTCGGGTTCTCACCTACACATGCACAAGGGGATACGCCTGTCTCCGAAAGCCAGGATTTCACTCCTTTGGTGGCTGCAACTTCCAAACCTTCTGGAAGGGCGAAGGTTTGGAATTCAAGACTGGATCCTTTTAACCACAGATGCAAGTCTAAGAGGTTGGGGTGCAGTTGCTCTGGGAGAAACCTTTCAGGGACGGTGGTCGACTCAAGAGTCGCTTCTCCCAATAAACATCTTGGAACTCAGGGCCGTGTACAACGCCGTTCTACAAGCAGCACACCTTCTACAGCATCGGGCTGTTCAGGTGCAGTCGGACAATGTGACCACAGTGGCTTACATAAACCGACATGGCGGAACAAAGAGCAGGGCTGCCATGGCAGAGGTGTCAAAAATCCTCAGCTGGGCAGAAAGGCACGCGGTGGCGATGTCAGCAATCTTCATTCCGGGCGTAGACAATTGGGAAGCAGACTTCCTCAGCAGACACGATCTCCATCCAGGGGAGTGGGGTCTCCATGCGGGGGTAACCGGTTGGTGGGGGGTTCCCCACATAGACATGATGGCCTCACGCCTCAACAAAAAGCTACGGAGGTACTGTTCAAGGTCAAGAGGCCCAGAGGCGGTGGCAGTGGACGCACTGGTAACACCGTGGGTGTTCAAGTCAGTGTATGTGTTCCCTCCACTTCCTCTGATACCAAGGGTTCTTCAGCTCATGAGAAGAACAAAGGTCCTGGCAATCCTCATTGCTCCAGACTGGCCAAAGAGGGCTTGGTACGCGGATCTGCTGGATCTTCTGCTGGAAGATCCACGGCCTTTACCTTTGCGGCAGGGTCCGTTCGCTTATCAAGACTTACCGCGGCTACGTTTGACAGCATGGCGGTTGAACGCCAGATCCTAGCTCGGAAAGGTATCCCGAGTGAGGTCATTCCTACCATGATACAGGCCAGGAAGGGGGTAATGTCTAAGCATTACCAGGGGTTCTACACATCCAGCCTCCCTTTGTGGTGCCTACGGCTCCATGGGATCTGGATGTGGTGCTGCAGTTCCTGCAATCTGCTTGGTTTGAGCCTCTACAGGAGGCTGATCTCAAGTTTCTCACGCGGAAGGCGGTCACTTTGTTGGCCTTGGCTTCTGCACATCGCGTGTCAGAATTGGGGGCTTTATCTTGTAAAAGTCCCTATCTGATCTTCCATGAAGATAGGGCGGAACTTAGGACTCGTCCACAGTTCCTGCCTAAGGTTGTGTCGGCTTTTCACATCAACCAACCTATTGTGGTGCTAGTGGCTACTGACTCCTCAATTACTTCAAAGGACTTGGATGTAGAGAGGACTTTGAAGATTTACGTGAAGAGGACGGTTCGTCATAGGAAAAGTGACTCTCTGTTTGTCCCCTATGATCCCAAGAAAATTGGGTGTCCTGCTTCTAAGCAGTCGATTTCACGCTGGATCAGGTTCACTATCCAGCATGCTTATTCCATGGCAGGACTGCCGTGTCCGAAATCCGTAAAGGCCCACTCTACTTGTAAAGTGGGCTCTTCCTGGGCGGCTGCCCGGGGTGTCTCGGCAGTACAACTCTGTCGAGCAGCTACTTGGTCTGGGTCGAATGTGTTTGGCAAGTTTTACAAGTTCGATACTCTGGCCTCTGATGACCTCAAGTTTGGTCAAGCAGTGTTGCAGGAGCCTCCGCGCTCTCCCTCCCATTCTGGGAGCTTAGGTACATCCCCATGGTACTAATGTGGACCCCAGCATCCTCTAGGACGTAAGAGAAAATAGGATTTTGGTTACCTACCGGTAAATCCTTTTCTCGTAGTCCATAGAGGATGCTGGGTGCCTGCCCAGCGCTTCAATTTCCTGCATTTGTTTTCTGGTTCAGTGTTACCTGGTTCCTAGGTAAGTTCTGCGTTATTTACTGTTTCAGCTGTTGCTGAAGTTATTCCGGCATGTTGGCCGGATTTGCATGTTTGCGTGAGCTGGTATGAATCTCGCCACTATCTGTGTAATCCTTCTCTCGAAATATGTCATCTCCTCGGGCACAGTTTCTAGACTGAGTCTGGTAGGAGGGGCATAGAGGAAGGAGCCAGCCCACACCTTTAAACTCTCCTGGTGGACCCGTCTATACCCCATGGTACTAATGTGGACCCCAGCATCCTCTACAGACTACGAGAAAAGGGTTTACCGGTAGGTAACCAAAATCCTATTTTCTGCGGTTATGTACGTTACTGGCATCACATTGTCCGACTGGACTTGAATGGCCTGATTTCGAAGTAGAGATGAGGCCTGCAGAAGGCGTTGTAGATATCCCGTGAGTTCCAGGATGTTTATTGGAAGGACAACTTCCTGACTTGACCATCTTCCCTGATACTGCAATCCCTGGGTGACTGCTCCCCAACCTCTGAGGCTTGCATCTGTGGTTAGCAGAATCCAATTCTGAATCCCGAAACTCTGACCCTCGACTAGGTGAGAAATCTGTAGCCACTACAGAAGGGAGATCCTGGATATTGGTGACAGACAGATCCTCTGGTGCATGTGAAGATGCAGACCATCTGTCCAATAGATCTAGCTGGAAGGGCCTCGCATAAAACCTTCTGTACTAAAGTGCCTAGTAAGAGGCCACCATTTTCCCCAGCAGGCAAATGCACAGATGCATCGAGATCCGGGTTAGCTTAAGGACATCCCGAACCATCGACTGGATTACCATAGCCTTTTCCAAGGGAAGGAACACTCTCTGAGACTGTGTCCAGTATCATTCCCAGGATAGGAAGCCTCTATGTCGGTTCCAGGTGAGAATTTGGTAGGTTCAGAATCCACCCGTGATCCAGGAGTAGTCTGGTTGAGAGGCCAATGCTGTCCAGCAACCGCTCCCTGGATGGTGCCTTTATGAGAAGATCGTCCAGGTACGGAATTATGTTTACTCCCTGTTTGCGGAGTAGAAACATCATCACTGCCATCTCTTTGGTGAACATCCTCAGTGCCGTGGAGAGACTGGTAGTGACAGTCCTGCAGTGCAAACCGTAGATAAGCTTGATGAGGCGGCCAGATCGAAATGTGAAGGTATTCATCTTTGAGATCCAGAGACGCTAGGAATCCCCCTCCTGAGATTACCACTCTCAACGACTTCATCTTGAATTTGAACACTCAAAAGTACGGGTTCAACGACTTGAGGATCAGAATAGGCCTCACTGAACCGTCTGGTTTCGGTACTACAAACAAGCTGGAATAGTATCCCTTGTTTTGCAGATGAGGTGGAACTGGAACAATGACCTGGGTGTGTACCAGTTTTTGAATGACGCCCTTCTAAAGTTATACTTGCCTCTTGTGAAACTGGTAAGCCGGATTTGAAGAATCTGTGAGATGGAAGCCCTGGGAAATAAGATTTATGACCCAGAGATTCTGGCACGATGTTGTTCAGATGTGACTGAAGAATTTTAGCCGGGCTCCCACCTGCCAGTCTTCCAGGCATCTCGGTCCACCGCCATGCTGAGGGTTTTGAAGAAGCAGAGATTGAGCCCTGTTCCTGTGAACAGGCAGTTGCTGGTTTGCGTGGTTTACCTCTAGCGCCTCTGGTGGTGGTAGAAGAACCTCTGGCCTTGCCCCTAAACTTGGCAGTCTGAAAGGACTGTAAATTGAGTCCCGAGTAGGCCTTCCTATCTGGGGGAGCTGCAGAAGGAAGGTATGTGGACTTACCCGCAGTAGCTTTGGAGATCCATTTGTCTAGTTCATCTCCAAATAAGGCCTCCCTTGTAAAAGTAGGTATTCCACGCCTTTCCTGGAGTCCACATCCGCAGTCCACTGATGTAGCCAGAGACCCCTGCGTGCAGACACTGCCATAGCAGTAGTGCATGCATTAAGCAAGCCTATTTCTTTTATGGCTTCCACCATAAAGTTCGCAGAGTCCTGTATATGTTGCAGGAGGTAAGGTATCTAACCCTCAATTAGGTTACCTGACCATTTAGCAATGGCTTGCGTAATCCACCCACATGCTATAGTGGGTCTCTGGGCCACCCCCGCAGCTGTATACAAAGATTTGATTGTAGTCTCAAATTTGCGGTCAGCCGTGTCTTTTAGGGAGGCTGCACCCATGACAGGCAATACAATTTTCCATGAGAGCCTGGATACTGATGCATCCAATATCGGTGGATTTTCCCATTTTTTCCTATCCTCATGAGGAAAAGGAAAGGATAATGATAACCGTTTAGGGATCTGAGATTTTCTATCAGGATTAACCCATGGTTCTTCAAACAGGGTGTTTAGTTCCTTTGACACAGGAAAAATGACTGAGGATTTATTTTTTTATATTAAAATAAGATTCCTCAGTCTCCTCTGTCACCTTGTCAGGGATACTCAGAACTTCTCTGATAGCTTCTATAACAGCCTCTATTCCCTGCAACAGAGTACCCTCCCCCAACACTGAGTCCACCTCACACTCCTCCATGTCTGATCCCTCATCATCCGAGTCAGACTGCAGGATATGTGCCAAAGTGCATTTTTGCGGACAAATGTCAGGGGACTGAGACGCTGGTTTGGGTACTGACTCTCTTTTCATAAACTCACTCATAGATTGTCTTAAGTATTGCATCTCTTTCTCATTCCAAGATAACTTAGTAGAGATGGTGGAAATCATCCCCCTAATGGAGTCCAGTCATGCTGGTTCTGCCCCACTAGCCTGGGAAGGTACACTATATTGAGTACACACTAGTGAACCCCCTGGGGAAGAGGAACACTGTGCCTTACATGAAACACACTCTTTGCCTGACATACTGTAACAGTGACAGCATACACACAGGGGGCGGGATGTATAAGATACATCGCCGCCCCTCGCCATGCATCGCAGCGATGTTGATCGCATATGTACTAACATATGCGATTAATATTGCAATGCGGTGAAGAAGGCCCCCGTGATACCTGTGAGGTGGTCTGCGGGGGTCTCCGTCACCTCCCCGGGATCCTCACACTGCCTAGACGCCAGGAAGCAGCAGCAGCCTGCCCCCGGCGGCTCCTCCTTCCCCCTGCAGCCGGAAGGACCTCTGGCTGCGTTGCTAGGGAGAGGAGGAGACTGCCTTCCGGGACCAGGGCAGCCTGGAGGAAGGTAAGCCGGCGGGAAGGGGGGTCGGCGATAAGAAGCCCATAGGCTTCTATAGGGTATCGTCATCCAGAGATGGCGATACCCTGGATGGCGAAAACATGGCAGTATGGTCTTAGTACATTTGAAAATGCGGTAAAACCCCCGTTTTTGGGGGTTTTACCGCATTTTTCCTTTAGTACATCCCGCCCAGGAAGAGGTTGAATGCACAATTAACCTACAAAGTGCTCTTCCAGGGAGACACAGAGGGAGTATGGAACCAGCACACGGTGCCCTTAACGCTAATGCCAAGCTTAGCCGGGTCGCAGACTAACGGGGGTCATTCCAGGTTGATTGCTCGCTAGCTATTTTTTGCAGCACTGTGAACAGATAGTCGCCGCCTATAGGGGAGTGCATGTTTGCTTTGCAAGTGTGCAAACGCATGTGCAGCCGAGCAGTATAAAAAAGTTTTGTGCAGTTTCTGAGTACTGTGAGACCAATGTTAACAAATGTTAACCGATGTTTCTATTTTTTTGTAAAAATAAACTGGCTACCTAAGCATATAATACACTTTTAAACTTCTGAAATAATAAATCATCCCTCTATTACAGTATGTTTATCTTGTTGGAGGCTTACAGTTTATACACATTCACATATATTATAGACACACAGCTGGATTAACTATGGGGCAGGTGAAGCTACAGCTCCAGGCCCTCCATTTAATATAGGTCCACAGACTATTTGGTTTTATGTATGGTAGAATGGGCAAGTATTCCAATCCACATTACCTACCGGTGTGGCTGCTCTGATACCTATCATGTGACTCTGGTACCTGCCATGTGTGCCGTCAGGGTGATCCACTCCTTCTCCTCCCACAGTCCCAAGTAATGCGGCCTGGTACCTGGCATCGGGATCACAGCATACTTGTCTACTTTTGAAAACTAGTTTCAGGGAGAATGTAGGTGAGGCGCGCCGTTGAGGGGGCATGTCATGTTTATTTATTACCAGTTATTTATATAGCGCACACATATTCTGCAGCGCTTTACAGAGAATACTTGCCCATTCACATCAGTCCCAGTGGAGCTTACAATCTATATTCCCTAACAGATGTACACATACACACATTCACGCTAGGGTTAATTTTGTTGTGATCCAATTGACCTACCAGTATATTTTTAGATTGTGGAAGGAAACCGGAGTACTCATAGGAAACCCACGCAAGTACGGGGAGAATATACAAACTCCACACAGTTAGAGCCATGGTGGGACTTGAACCCATGACCTCAGTGCTGTGAGGCAGTAATGCTAACCATTACACCATCCATACTGCCCGTACCACCTATGGGTGTATCTATTGCCACTCAAAATACTGCCTCTGAAATAAATATACTGCCTCCAGAAATAAATAGACTGTCCCTTTAAAAAAATACACTGCTGCATGTAAAAACATATCAAAGTCTAATATTTGATTTGTGCATAGGTTACAGTCCTGTCTATAGAACAGCTACTCATGTGTGAGTGTGAATTTACTTGAAAAATGCTAAATAATAACAGCAAGCAGCACCTTGGTAGTGGGGACGCAGGGACAGTGCATGTCCCTCAGGTGTGATGTTAGTGTATTAGAATGCTTAAAATTTGTAGATACTCCCTTACTAATCTGTGTAAGCCTGAATCTTCAGTGATGGTCCCTAGGACCAGGGGAATGCTGGGAAGTGGGTGGTCCAGTGTGCAGTGTGTCTGGAGTTGGTGATGGAATAAACAGCACAGCAGTGAACTCACATGTCTCTGTGTCCTGATGACTGGATTTACAAACATATGAACAAAACATGGTGTCAGAAGAATTTTAACTTGGACTGCTAGTGCTCTCAGAGTGTGAAAGAATCCTGCAGAAGTCTGTAAGGCTGTGATAGTCAGTGTCTGCAAAGCCTTCCGTGTGCTCCTCTCTTCAAACAGTGAGTAACCATGGATAAACTAGCTCCTCCAACCAGCATGCTGATGTCTGGTAACTTGTCTGAAAAGTGGAAAAGATTTAAGCAAAGGTTTAATATATATCTTGCTGCATGTGGAGCTGATACAGAGGCTGACAAAACGAAGGCATCCATTTTCCTCCATGTGATAGGAGAGGATATGCTGGACATTTACAATAGTTTTCAGTTTGCTGAGGGGCAGAATATGGTGCTATCTTCTATAATGCAAAAGTTTGAAGATTACTTTGTGCCAAGGAAAAATGTGACATATGAAAGATATAAGTTTTTCACATGTGATCAGAAGTCTGTAGATGGATTTGATCAGTATGTTACAGAGCTGCAATCACCCAGTAAAACCTGTGAGTTTGGTGATTTAAAGGATTCACTGATTAGAGCCAAGCAAACCTCCATTCTCAAGAATGAAGCAGTCTAACAAGGAATGTGTAGTAGATGTGGAAATGCTCACAATCCTAAAATGTGCCCTGCTTATGGTAAAACCTGCATGAAATGTGGTAGACTTAATCACTTTGCCAAATGCTGTAAAATTAAAAGTGAAATCAAAGTGCATGCTATTAAACAAACAGAGGAATTCTTTGTGGATTGCATTGAACTTTGCAGTGCAGATAAGAAAGAATGGATTGTTCCTTTAACTGTGAACGAGATTGTCATTCCCTTTAAGCTTGATACTGGCGCGCAGGTGAATTTAATATAATTTCAAGACTATAAGACTTTTAGAGTAAAACCTAAAATTCATCCAACCAAAGTGAAAGTTACAGGGTACACTGGGGAGGAAATTCCTGTGAAAGGTACATGCTTAGTGACACTGAAATATAAGGAACAACAGTGTAAAACATCTCTACTGATTGTGGATAAAAATGTGCAACCGATTCTAGGATTAAGTTCCTGTGAGAAACTAAGCTTGCTAAAGAAAGTTTTTATGGTGACATCACAAGTAGAAGATGACTGCAAATCGATGTTTACAGAATACAGAGACTTGTTTGAAGGTCTAGGTTGTTTTCCTGGAGAGCATAAAATAAATATAGACACGCAAGTTTCTTCAGTGATACACCCCTGTAGAAAAGTGCCGTTTGCGCTGAGAGAAAAACTGAAACAAGAGTTAAATCGCATGGAAGCTTTGGGTGTGATACAGAAAGTTGATGAGCCTACTCAATGGGTAAGCTCCTTAGTAATTGTTGAAAAGAAAAATGGACAACTCAGAATATGTCTAGACCCCAGAGATTTAAACAAAGCTATTAAACGAGAACATTTCAAACTACCAACCAGAGATGAAATCATGTCGCAATTTGCGGGAGCAAAATGGTTCAGTAAATTGGACGCATCTTCAGGATTCTGTCAAATGAAGCTAGATGAGGCCAGCTTAAAGCTTTGTACATTTAATACACCAGAAGGTCGATACAGATTTCTTCGACTACCATATGGAAAATTATCTGCTCCAGAAGTATATCACAAAAAGATACACATGATTTTTGAACATATTCCAGGTGTTGAAACAATGATGGATGACATTATTGTCTGGGGATCTACAAAGGAAGAACATGATTCTAGATTGAGACAAGTAATGGAACTTGTCAAGAAAGTGAATCTAAAGCTAAACAAGGACAAATGTGAATTTGGCGTGAATACACTTACCTTTATGGGCGACGTGGTCTCGGATCAAGGTGTAAAACCAGACCCAAGGAAAATATCAGCCATAGTGAACATGGAACGTCCTAACAACAAAGACGACGTCAGAAGATTCCTAGGAATGATTACTTACTTAGGAAAGTTTATTTCTCAACTCTCTGAATGAACAGCCTCTCTTAGATGGTTGTTGGACAAAGATAACGAGTGGATGTGGTCACATGAACAAGAAGAAAGTTGGCAAAACTTGAAACAGATCATTACAGAGCAACCAGTGCTAAAATTCTTTGATCCTGCGAAAAGAATAAGAATTTCAGCAGATGCTTCGCAATTTGGCCTAGGCTCAGTGCTGTTATAAGAACATGAGGATACATGGCAACCAGTAATCTATGCATCAAGAGCACTGACAAGTGCTGAAACAAGGTATGCTCAGATAGAAAAAGAACTTCTAGCGATCACATATGCATGTGAGCGATTTCATCAGTTTGTGTATGGTCAAACATTTACAGTGGAAACTGACCACAAGCCATTGGTAGCTATCATGACTAAATCATTACATGACTGTCCCATGAGAATTCAACGAATGCTTATCAGACTACAGAAATATGATATACACTTGCTGTACTGTCCCGGCAAATACATGTACATTGCTGATACACTTTCTCGTGCTGTGGACAAAAGTGAAGGTTCCAAAAGTCTGATGGATGAAGAGATAGAAGCCTATGTTAATTTGATCGTAGCTTCTCTACCAGTGTCTCTTGCAAGACAAGAACAGATTAGGAAAGAAACTGAGAAAGATGACACAATGAAAGTGTTGAAACATATCATTCTGAAAGGTTGGCCGACAGAAAAACATGCGTGCCCGCTGTCTATCCATGATTATTGGATGTACCGCAGTGACCTTACAGTTGTCGATGGTATTATTTACAAAGGCAATATGTTTGTCATACCTGCACGACTAAGAAAAACTATGCTGTGCAAGATACATGAAGGCCACTTAGGAGAAGGAAAATGTAAGCGGAGAGCGCGTGAAGTTATGTATTGGCCAAGACTGAACCAAGACATAGCACAGACTACAGCTACATGTGAATTATGTCTTACGTATAGACCGAAACAAAAAGTCGAGCCACTGAGTACTCACGCAGTGCCAGAGAGACCATACCAGAAAGTTGGCGCGGATTTGTTTGATTGTAATGGGAAAACGTACATTGTCATGACTGATTATTACTCTAACTACCCTGAGGTGAAGACACTACATACAACTACTAGTATAGCCATAATCAATTGCATGAAGTCAATCTTTGCAAGGCATGGTGTTCCTAGGGAAGTGTTCACTGACAATGGTCCTCAGTTTTCCAGTGCTGAATTTAGACAATTTGCTGATGAGTGGGTCAAGTCCCCACTATCCACGCTCAAATGGGTTGGTGGAAAGTTCAGTAAAAACTGCAATTAGTCTCATGAAAAAAGCTCAAGAAGGTAAAGAAGATTTCTACAAAAGTCTTTTAATCTACCGCAGTACACCTTTACAGAATGGACTTTCTCCTGCACAAATGCTGATGGGAAGGAGGATTAGAGCAAATCTCCCGATACATGATGAACTGCTTAATACACATAACTCAGCGTTGGTCAGACTGAGTAAGGAACGTCAACAGGCGAAACAGAAACTGTTCCATGACAGACGAACAAAAAGCTTATCTGATCTAAAATCGGGTGACCAAGTCCGTCTCAGAGATCACGAGAAAGGTATTTGGGTGCAGAAAGGTATTGTGCAAGCACAAGTAGCACCAAGATCTTATACTATACGTACAGAGCGTGGAACGGAAGTAATAAGAAATCGGGTGGATTTAAGATCTCAGCCTAACCATAATGAAGACAACATGATTGAAGAATACCCTTCATCTGACATGTATGATGATCCTGATAATGGTGAACCAACCACGATTCTAGAAAGGTCCAACATGGACGATGAAACACAGACTGTGTATGAAAGACCCAAAAGGGAAATACGCAGACCTGAGAGACTCATTGAAACATGTTAGATGATGTTCTTAATATGACGTTGTTAATTGTTGCATTGAAGCGTATACGGCTTATCTTTAAAGAAAAGAGGATGTGATGTTAGTGTATTAGAATGCTTAATATTTGTAGACACTCCCTTACTAATCTGTGTAAGCCTGAATCTTCAGTGATGGTCCCTAGGACCAGGGGAATGCTGGGAAGTGGGTGGTCCAGTGTGTAGTGTGTCTGGAGTTGGTGATGGAATAAACAGCACAACAGTGAACTCACATGTCTCTGTGTCCTGATGACTGGATTTACAAACATATGAACAAAACATCAGGGTCCCCGTAATAATAGAGCAATCTGCCCCTGTCTCACTGATATGGGTGGTAGAGAATGAATATTGGGGGGGGGGGTCATTCAGGTGCGGTTGGATTAGCGATCACTTCTTTGGAAGCAGCAATGATAGCACTCTATGGTAATGCAGCAGGTGTCTATTACACACAGACGTCTCATGCTGCAGTAGTGATCCGACCTGCATTGGATTACTGACACATCATTGGGCGGCTTACAGCAACTATGATGCCGCCCATCACAGAGGCCAGGAAATCTCAGTACTACCACAGAGATCCCTGGATTCTTTTTTCTCCTTAAACAGTGGTGACACTCCTCCGTTTTCATAAATGCAATCCGACGCCCCTCCCCGAAACCGCATCAGACTGTCAATCAAATAGTCTGATGCCAGCTGCGTCCTATGCTGCATGATCCATTTGCGCACGTACAGAACAGGTCCTGCGCATGTGCAAAATACCTAAAAGCTGTACTTTGCACCAATGGTCGCATGTGCAATCGCACCTGAATAACCCCCATACTGTAACCTTTGACTGATAGTAAATGCACTAATGCAGCAATGACATGACAGCTGTAGAGAACTGTTCTGTGTGCTTGTTCCTTTAAACTAATTTTTCTGTATGACAGTAAACTGTCTGCACACTGCAGCACTGCCAGTGGCACAGGGCACAGTAAGTAAGTACAATGCTGCCCCTCTGCCCACCTAACATTACTCCAGTGCGCAGGGTCAGGTCCTCCCCACTCCCTGTGTGCTCCTCACACCGGTTTCTGGGACTCCTCCACCCCTGCTGCTCCTGGCCAGCGTAGAAACCAGCAGGAGACCCGCGAACGCAGCGAGCCCCTGAGCAGCGCCATGTGAACTCAGGTGTCTCAGTACTTCCTCCCTGCAGCTTCAACCTGGCCTGGTGGGGGAGCTGCTGAAGCTATGCTGTACCGTCCCCCCACTAAAACCAGGAGCAAGAAGAAGGTTGGGTGGGGCAGTAGGAGGCTCCGTTACAAAATGGGAGCCATCATATGATGATGTTGCAGTCTGGGGAGACTATCAGCGGCAGAACCTGGAGCAGTAGAAGAGCACAAGATGGACCCGGGCATTCAAACATAAATTATCCACAGGGAGGGCAGTACAAAAGAATAGGGGGAAAGGGCAATCCAAAATAGGGGGAGGCAGAGGACATTAAAAAACCTCAGGGGGTGAAGAGGACAATACCTAGAGGTGATGTATTAGTGAGGCCTGGCATTGGCAGGATGTCAGGGATGGTAGTGTGCAGGATCTGTCAGTGCCAAAGAGTCAGGGTTTGTGGAGCACACACATGACAGCACAATGCAAAGCATGATGGGGAGGGGACGGACAGCACAATGCAGGAAATACAGATGGGGATTGGGGAGGGGGCGTACAGCACAATGCAGTACGTCAGTGGAGTGCTGCACAATACAGGGGGTGGTCTTCAGGTTGCCGACTGTCGGGATCCCGGTGCACAGTATACCGGCGCCGGGATCCCGACAGCCGGCATACCGACAGTTTATCTCCCTCGTGGGGGTCCACGACCCACCTGGAGGAGAATAAATAGCGTGGCAAGCGCAGCTCATTTGCGCTCGCCACGCTGTCGGTATGCCGGCGGTCAGGCTCCCGGCGCCGGTATGCTGGTCGCCAGAAGCCCGGCCGCCGGCATACCATACTACACCCCAATACAGGACATAGAGATGGGCAGGGGGCAGGCAGCACAATGCAGGAAAATGTTGGGGAGGGAGTGGACAGCACAATGCAAGACATATCAGTGTAGAGGACAGGATGGGGCAAAGAGGGGCGGAGCATAAAGTGACCCTGCATATTCTATCTATCTAATGCATTGTCACTCACTGCTGAATTCACAATAGATGCCTACCAGCCTGCCCCATGTCCTCTGTGCTGCTGCTGATTAGCTGACCAGATCTGACTGACTGATCTTTCACTGTCAGCCACCTGTCAGCTGCAGCATTGTACACACAGAAGCCCAGACAGTGGCAGGGCCGGACTGGGACCAAAAATAGGCCCTGGCATTTTTGAAGCACACAGGCCCACCTCGGTGTCAGCATCTGACTCCTCCCCTTACTATTCCCGACTCCTCCTACTTCTTAGTCTGTACTCTTACAAATATAAATTAATATTATAACAACATACAAGTGTACATCATTCTGTATTAAAATACACACAACCATTGGTTGAAGTGGAAATGTTGAAGTGGGGGGTATGGAAAAATAAAGGTTGTAACTAAGCGCGCGCGCTCCAGAAAAGGGGCATGGACACGCACGCGCCCCATTCACTAGAATGAGAGCGCCTGTGTGCATTCCCGGCGGGGCTAAGCAGCGACCAATCAGAAAGAGTGTCCCATAGAGGTACTGTGTGCGCGTGCCAAAAATATTGGTGTGGCCAATTAACATGCCAGCCAATTGCCCCCACAGTGCCAGGTATACAAATGCCCCCACAGTGCCAGGTAAACAAATGCCTCCACAGTGCCAGGTAAACAATTGCCCCCACAGTGCCAGCCAATTGCCCCCACAGCAGTGCTGCAGCTGCAGCTGCTTACCGCTGCTGCTGCTGCTCCTCCGGTTCCTCCGGCTGAGATGTGACTGAGGGCTGTCATGAGCTGAGAGCGCGCCAGCGCGGCTATGTCTGGCGGCGTGTAGCGGACTTCAAACCAGCCGCCGGTCGTGAGCCAATCAGAGCTCGCGGACCGGCAGCGGCGGCTCCTGATTGGCTGCCGGTCCGCGAGCTCTGATTGGCTCACGAACCGGCGGCTGGTTTGAAGTCCACTATACGCCGCCAGACATAGCGCTCTCCTCCCCTGACAGCTGAGACACGCTGCCGCCGGACTGAGCGGCAGCGTGTCTCAGTGAGCGCTGGACCGGCCCACGTGGCCATCGGCCCTTCTGGCATTTGCCAGAAGTGCCAGATGGCCAGTCCTGCCCTGGACAGTGGGGTCTATTTACTAAGCCTTGGATGGAGATTTAGGGGTCTATTTACGAAGCCTTGGATGGAGATAAAGTACCAGCCAATCGGCTCCTAACTGTCATTTTTCAAACACAGCCTGTGCCATGGCAGTTAGGAGCCGATTGGCTGGTACTTGATCTCTGTCCGCTTTATCTCCAGTCAAGGCTTAGTAAATAGACCCCAAAGTACCAACCAACCAGCTCCTATAATTTTTCAAGCACAGCCCGTAACACGGCAGTTAGGAGCTGATTGGCTAGTAGTTTTATCTCCGTCCACTTTATTCCCATCCAAGGTTTAGTAAATAGACCTCTCTGTGTGTGTTACTGTTTTGTATCAGTCTCTTAAATTGTAATTGAATATAAAACAAGTAAATTTAGTATGGATTGCAGATTCTGCTTTCTAGCAGAATCCGCAATCCTTGCAATCACATGCTGGGGGCCGCCCATCATGCTACCCACCGCGATCACGCTGTAATTGCTAACGCGCCGCAATTACAGCATGGTTGCAGAAACAGAGGCATTTGCAGTTAATGCGGGCCAACCGCATTAACTGCAGGAGCATGCGTAAAATGGTCCTGCGCATGCACGCAGGGGGTCCATCGCTAGAACCATATATCCGATGGTTCTGATGAAACATCAAATAATTCCTAGCCCTAAATTCTACACTATGGGGGTAATTCAGACCTGATCGCTAGGGTGCATTTTTTGCATCCCTGCGATCGGGTAATCGCCGCCTACAGGGGGAGGGTATTGTGTGTGTGCAGGTGTGCGATCGCTTGTGCTGGAGAGCTGCACAAACAGCAGCCCAGGACTCACTCTGCCGCTGCGATGATCGGGGCCGGAGCCGACGTCCATAATCCTTCTAGGTCCCTCCTGCATTTTTCCGGACACTCCCTAGAAACTGTCAGTTGTCACCCACAAACTCCCTCTTCATGTCAATCTCCTTGCGATCGACGGTGCGTGCAGAATTTCACACCATCCCGTCGCTGACCAGCAATCCTCGTTGCTGCAGTCCGTTGTGCCTGCGCATTGCGGTGCATGTGCAGTGCAAACCTGATCACAGCAGCGATCAGGTCTGAATCTGCCCCTAAGATTTATTATCTTTCTCTCTGAGGAATATAGGAGAATAGAAAGGAGCACCAAGTCCAAGGATATTTCATATAAAGAGAAACCTTTCAGCATGCCCACAGCTGTGATAATTGCTACTCAGCTCTGACCGTGGATATACTCACCCTCAATGGGTACACACCTAATGATTTATCTGTCCATTGTGTCTGGTGGGAACAAAATGCAACTCTGCCATCCTGTGATGCTGCCATGGCTACACGGTATGTTATACCTCTTGCGCTGCCCATGGCGGGACACTCCTACAACATTTTACAGGGCCGCCTTTAGTTCCCAATCCACCCCTGGTCTCGGACACAACTTCAGCAAAAGACGTAAGGGAAGGCCACAACTGCGTACAATCAGGCCCTATGAGGCGGGATCCTGTCCCCATCTAGAGACCCCACCCCCTCAGACCACACCCCCATTAGGGCTGCTTCTATAAATTTCCCAGGCTGGTTTTCCATCCCAATCCGCCCCTGTGTATGGGATCAGGGTGTGGTATTGAAGGTCGACAGTAACTATGTCGACAATGTCTAGGTCGATCACTATTGGTCGACAGTAACTAGGTCGACAGGGTGTCTATGTCTTCAGGGTCATGTTCTAGGTCAACAGGTCAAAAGGTCGACATGAGTTTTTAATGTTATTTTGGTGTCGTTTTCTTCATAGAGTAACCGGGAACCGCAATTAGTGCACCGCGTCCCCTCGCATGGCTCGCTTCGCTCGCCATGCTTCGGGCATGGTGCCTTCGCTTCGCTCGGCACAGATTACCGTTCCAATCGTAGTCCACGTGGATCGTTAAGTATGAAAAGGTTAAAAAAAAGAAAAAAATGTGAAAAACTCATGTCGACCTGTCGACCTAGAACATGTCGACCTAAAGACCCTGTCGACCTAGTTACTGTCGACCAATAGTGGTCGACCTAGACATTGTCGACCTAGTTACTGTCGACTTAGAGACCGGATCCCATGGGATCAAATGACAATCGACCATTTGCTTCCAAACGCTGGAAAACAGACAATGGTCATTCAGACAAATTGGTTATATATGTTTGATTTAACAAATGTATCTGAACAATCATTCTTGTCTGCTTTCCAGCAACTAATTAAAAAGAATTGTAATAATGGAGTTTCTGTCTATTTAAAAGCACTAGAAGTCTGTTGGACCTAGTCTATGGAAATTATTAAAATCATCAGAGGTATCCCATGTAACCAATCCTCTTACCCAATTATATGTGGAAAGACTTCATCTGGTAAATCAAGAAAATAATAGAAAAAGGAATATGCGATTTAAAAATAAAAATTGCACATTGCCACTTTGTTATAAATAACATTTAAAAAATGCAAAGAGGTATTGTGTTAATTGAATGAAGTTGCCTTTCTACAGTGACTACAGTAGTTTCCCATAGAAAGTGGTAATTTCATTAACTTCAACTGACTTTAATGATAGCATGAAAAACATCTTCAGAAATAACGTGCGGAAAAGGCATTTTCCGTGATACAATTAAGCTTTTAAAACAGGTTAAAATGTGGGTTTCCTGTGAACAATAAGCAGCTGTAGGCTTACAGATGTGCTCTCATACACTCAGTGCCGTTTCTAGCGGCGGGCGAGCCGTGCAACCGCACAGGGCGCCCGCCGCGGCACTTCGTGTGACTACTCCTCTCCTCCCTCTCTCTCCCCCCGCCGAGCGCTCCTGCTCGGGAGGCGGGGCTTCGTGAAATGACGCGTTTGCGTCGTGACGTTACGACGCAAATGCGTCATTCCGCGAAGCGCCGCCCCCCCCAGCAGGAGCGCTCGGCGGGGGGAGAGAGAGGGAGGAGAGGACTGGAGATAACCATCGAAGGAGGAGGCGGCCGGCGCGAGGGACGTGAGTCGGCGGGACCCGAAGAGCGGCAAGTTGTAAGTATTTTCTCTCTCTCTCCCCCTCTCCCTCCCCCCCCCACTTGACACCTGCCGCACTGTGTAAAATGGGGATACCTGTCGCACTGTGTAAAATGGGGATACCTGCCGCACTGTATAAAATGGGGATACCTGCCACACTGCCGCACTGTATAAAATGGGGATACCTGCCGCACTGTGTAAAATGGGGGCACCTGCCGCACTGTGTAAAATGGGGATACCTGCCGCACTGTTTAAAATGAGGATACCTGATGCACTGTGTAAAATGGGGGCACCTGCCGCACTGTGTAAAATGGGGGCACCTGCCGCACTGTCTAAAATGGGGATACCTGCCGCACTGTGTAAAATGGGGATACCTGCCGCACTGTGTAAAATGGGGATACCTGCCGCACTGTGTAAAATGGGGATACCTGCCGCACTGTGTAAAATGGGGATACCTGCCACACTGTGTAAAATGGGGATACCTTCCGCACTGTGTAAAATGGGGATACCTGCCGCACTGTGTAAAATGGGGATACCTGCCGCACTGTGTAAAATGGGGATACCTGCCGCACTGTGTAAAATGGGGATACCTGCCGCACTGTGTAAAATGGGGATACCTGCCACACTGTGTAAAATGGGGACACCTGCCTGCCGCACTTTGTAAATGGGGACACCTGCCTGCCGCGCTGTGTAATATGGGGACACTTGCCTGGTGTAATGTGTAAAAAGGGGACTTTTTTATTTTTATTTTTTCCCCCTGTGGTGGGTGCGATATCAGACGAGGCCACGCCCACTGTAATGAGACCACGCCCATTTTAATCAGGCCACACAGCCTTGTCGGGAGCGCGCATGCTTTTTTTCTGGCTATATGGGGGGGGCACGCAGTTTTTTTTTATAGCAATGGGGGGCGGGGGGGGGGGGCGCATTTTGAAATCTCGCACTGGGAGCCAAATTGTCTAGAAACGGCCCTGCATACACTATTGCTAATTTGCTATAGTCACACCAAACAGTCCTTCTCAGCGCGCCAGGTCCTGTGTTACTCTGCTTGCACCAAACAGCTTTATCACTTGAATGTGCGTTTTAGCCGCACAAATGAAACAATTGGATGTGATAAAACCACTTAACCAGACTGCACTAATTAATTTGATACGTGCCGTTTGCACATCTGTATGCAAAAGATTCTGAATCTGTATATGAAGTGGTGCTACAATGCAGTATCTTTTTATTTGCGTTCCATTGTGCTTCATCTGCGACTTTGTACAAATTTAAAACCTATTCCTGTGTGGTTAGAGTTGCAGTCCGGCGTCTCTGGTACAGATCGAGTGGTGTTTTGCTGCATCTTCAGTGTGAATAAGATGCAAAAATTTTAAAAAAAATATTGTTGTGCTACGCTGTCTGACTCAGCGAGGTGGCTGTCTGGCCACATCGCGCATTGATGGTAGGTGTTTAAAGGACATATCTGTAGTTGATAGCTTTGAAGTACACTACAAAATGCTTTTACAGTAGAAACATGGGGGGTAATTCTGAGTTGATCGCAGCAGGATTTTTTTTAGCAGTTGGGCAAAACCATGTGCACTGCAGGGGAGGCAGATTTAACATGTGCAGAGAGAGTTAGATTTGGGTGTGGTGTCTTCAATCTGCAATCTAAATTTCAGTGTAAAAATAAAGCAGCCAGTATTTACCCTGCACAGAA